>NC_137981.1:49228563-49828563 GCF_963924665.1 Micromys minutus
CATTTGCATATATACACATGTACCTGTACATTCACACACTCATACATATGTACACTTATAAACACATTTATACAAACTCTGATGTATGCTTATAAACAAACACACATATCCTCCCACATATCACCTAAACATAATATACCTTATGTTACTCAAAAACATTCACAGTGACAAACACACGTACATATACATACATACAAGCACATATATAGACATATAAATATCTACACATACACATGTATATATAGATACACACACATACATATATATTCATATATGCAAGCTTCCCCAAATGCCTTTATAAACACTCTGTCCCTCATATGGCTGCTCTCTCCAGGAGTGCCCAGTCTCAAGTGGCTGTTCTGTCCTGCTTTCTTACCTTTGTTATGTACTCAGAAGCAGCCACGGAAGATAAGAATACCCTTGAAACTTTTTCAATATGGCTTGGAATATTCTTCCCAAACCTCTCCAGCTCTGTGTAGGCTGCCTTTGCACCTGGAGCAGATATAGTACAGCTCCTGTTCTAAACAACGGCAAGTACTCTGCCACCAGGAAAAGGCATGTCACTGATTCTGCTGTCCCTACTTGAGGTCTAGGAGAAAGGGAGAGTAGACTGTACACACTAGGGACTAGAATGGTCATGACCACTGACTGCGTAGATGGCCCAGGTCTAATGTCTTAGCCTGTCTGAGCCGTAATTTCTGCATCCATAAAATGGAGAACCCAAAAGCAACAGTAATACTTGAGAAGGTGTGGAGTCGAATTTATTTGTGAATGATGATAGATAAGGACGAACACTTTCTTTGAAGCTACCCAAGGCAATTAACAGAGATCCCCTTTCCTGTACTGCCTTCATACTGAAGGACATCTCAGAACCAGAATACCAGGCACACTGGGCACATCTGGTCTCTGAGCCTCTCATGTATCCTTTGTCATAAAGGATCCTCATCAGGGGATCCCATGCTGGCAACAGAGCTGAAGCCCCCTAGCTGGGCAGTTGACTGGGGTTTCTTTTCCAAGGAGCTTCCTGAGAGCTGGTGAAACGGCACCTCCCACCTGCCTCTGCCCCACGGTGCCACTGCACCACTGAACTACATAATTGCATGTTTATTCCTGTTGGGGCTTGAAATATTAGGGCCCAGTGTATAATTCCAGAGCTCCTTCACTGAAGATCCTACCATGTAACTACAAAATAAAAAGACAAACAATGTGTCCAGGACTACAGTCTGCACTACCCTGGTTAATTAATGGGAAACTTTATTAGAAGCAGGCAGAAATCAGTGAACCTCTAGTGCCCAAGATATCTTATGTGATTCCTAAAGGGACATGAATGCCTTGAAATAAATCCTGCAAGAGTTCTGTTTTGGATGTCAGTTCACACACCTTGCTGCATGCATTTTTGATAATTTTTATGATCTATGGTTGTAACAGGGAAGCATAACCAACTCTGGCAAGACAGACACTTAGAATCTGAGGCCGGAGAGTGATAGAAGAGTAAGGCAGAATGCCGTCAGCAGCCAGGGACCTCTAGGGGATATACATCTCAGTAAGGAAAACCAGAGCGTGTACAAGAGGCAGCACACATGCAAGTGGGATGCAGTTAATAATTTCTCAAGAGTCCCTCAAGGGAAAGTGCAGAGGAGAGAGCTCAGCATTTAATGCAGGAGTCAGTAGATTAAAGATACAACAATCCGCTAAGGATGCTGAACCCGAGACAAAACCCGAGTCAAGAAGTTCTACACACATCCTCTTTTGGAGTTCCCAGAGAATCTAGTGCATGGCTTTTTTGAGTCAGGAAATGGATACAAGAAGACAAAATTTAGCTGTGTCTTATCAAGAATATGTTCCATTTTGGATATAGTGGCACACATCTGCGAACACTCACACTGTGGCGGCTTGATCGAGAAGATCATGAGTTCAGGACCAATCCTGTAGTAGTGAATTAATAATCTGCACTGATCACACTTCTACCCATCCACCAGAGTTCTCTGGATTCATGAATGAATGATACACAGGCACACACACACACACACACACACACACACACACACACACACCAGCTTAATTTTGATGTGCCTTGGCTAGCTCAATGGTTGGGCACTTCTGAAACCTCCCCAAGGCTAGCACATACTTCCCTCTAGTATTCTTGAGTTAACATCTTCTAAACCTCTGCTGCCTTGCTTCCTTCTGTGCTGCCGTCCCACGGGGCCTCTTTCCCTTTGTACCTACATTTCAGCTCTCTCGCCCTCCTCTCCTTTAGTGTGGTCAGGCCTACTCCCCTCTCATAGAGGAATTCCTATTCCTCTCCCCTATGTTTCTTTCTGAGAAATATTGAAAGCACCACCTCTTTCACTCTGCCCAGCCATTGGCCATTGGCTCTTTATTGATAAAACAAAAACCATCTGGATATAGGGATCCCCCAGGGCCTGGACATACAGATTCCCACATGATTTGGAGAGCCAAATTAAGACAAACATTGGAACCAATCCCTAACACAGTGTAAACTACATAGCAGGAAAACATTTCTAGATTCTTCACAGTGTTTCTGGGTGGCAAAATCAGGTGTTAGAAAAGGAAGCTCTACCTAGGTGTATGGTTAAAGTACCTTAAGGTAAAACACCACAGCACTGACATCTGTTCATTTACTTCTTACCCAGGTATTGTTGCTATTGACCTAGCTGCCAGAGGCCTAACAGTATCACCTGCTAATTTCTATCACATTGATTACAAAGCTGAACGTAACCCCAGGGCCTTCTGCATGCCAGGTGGACACTACCACCGAGTACCCCCAGTTCCTTATGAATTCCCTCTGCATCCCTGTTTTCCAAAAGAGGACCATAACCACAGAGGTGATGCTAACTTCCGAAGGTCATAAAGGAGAGAAGTAGTGTTGCCACCCAAGCAAGGTTAAGCAATCTGGCTCAGAATCCAGAGAAGGGCATTTGCAATGTTCCAGTGGGAAGTGGGATGGAAAGTCTGGGCCTTGTGCTGACAGTAGTCTTTACACATGGGTGGTCTTCTTTGAACAGAGAAGTAAAACCTCTCTCTTTTGTCCTTTCTTACTTCTCTCCCACACTACATATTCTTCTCCCCTTGTGTTTTCTCTCTACAGTTTTCATCTCCATTTCTCCATTTTTTTCTTCTACCTTATCATCTCCACCCTTCATTCTCTCCACCTCTTTTCTTTCCCCATTTTTGTCTCTTTCTTCCTCTTGTTGAGACTTTTGATGTCTCACATGCTCTGTCTCCATATCTGTTTTTGTCCTCCATCTCTCTTGATCCCTCTCTACCTGTGTATCCCTACCTCTCTTTCTCTCATATTTCCTTTTCCATCTCTCTTTCTCAGAGTCTCTTGATCTTTCCTTCTTTCTCCTCACCTTTACTAGTAATAAGAAGGAAGGAGGGAGGAACAGGAAAAGCAAATGGCAGAAGGGCGAACTGAATGGAGCTGAGATTTTTTTCCTGGTCTTATCTAGGGACTGCCAGTGTTCCTTAAGCATTTCCCATTTACACAGAGCTGTGAGCTAGTTAGTCAGCTAAGTAAGTCCTCATAGGTACTGTCTGTGCATAGGAAAACCTGGAGGGAAATGAAAGAGGCGCTTGAGTTTAAATCTTTCTGCCACATCTGCCTTGGTTGAAAAGATATTAAACAAGACAATTTTGTTCTGAAGACAGTGAATTTAGTGTCAGGTAAATGAGGTATCAGGAGACACTGGGTTGGATGGCATAAAGCCTTTGCTTCCTGCTCTCTCCAAAGAATCTCCTTGGTCTCAGATTCCCTTGGGTTAATGGCCTAGCACACCCACACTGGGAGTAGAGGTGCCACACTCAGGGAAAGGGGATTCTGGGGATGCTGTTTTTATAGCAAGGCTATGTCCCACTGAGATGGGGGTGTAAAGGGGTGGGGTGCCTGTTCTGTGACAATTACATACTTTTTATCTGTGGCTGTTTTATGGAAAAACTTGCAGTTCTGGTGACCTGTGTATTTTGCCAGCTAGTGAAGCACATGTCTGGAAGAACTTCCTGGGCCCTCTGGCTTTCCTTGTCAGTGGTGACAAACCAATTGTGTTTATTCTTTGATTTGGTGATTGTTTCTAGAATCCCAGGAGGGACAGGTTGTCACCAATCTTATCTGTTCTGAGGATTCCTGACCTTACCAAGGCATCTGCTCTCTGTGGACTGGAGAACTGAAGTCATTTTTCATCCTGTTATCCACAAGTCCAACAAAGGTTCCCTTGGAATCACCAAGTATCCTTTGAAGTATAAACCATGAGTAGAACTAAAGGAAGCTATCTTTAATATTGTAGCCAGAAAGGACATAAGAGTCTCTAAATTAAAGCCCCCAGCAAGAACACCTGGAGCAAATTGCAGGGTGGTATGGGTTGGGGATGATTCCAGGAGCTATCTCAGGGTCTCTCATCTCTTCCCCTTATCACTGCCCAAGGCTCTTAGAAACCTTGTTCAATGTTCCTGCCTATGGCTGTTAATTACCCATATCAACATCTGAACTTATGAGATGAACTATCTGTTCACTAGCCCTAGAGCCACCACATTCATTTATCTAATGAGAGTCCTCATTCTTGTCATGGATTATGGGCAGAGGCCAAGATCACTGTGGCCATCCTCTTACCATTTGGTCTGCTGAAACCAGACCCATTTCCAGCTGTTATCTCTATAAAACAATCAAAAGATATCTCTATCAAGGCCCAAACTGATACCTAAATGTAGCTCTTTACAGCCTGAATATAAGATATCCTTCAAGGTTCATATATTTGAATACTTGGTATCCAGTATGGGGTGCTATTTTAAGAGGTTGTGGAAACTTGAGAAGATGGGACCATATTGCAAGGAGTAGTTCTATGGAGCTGGGTCTTATGGATTATAGAATAGCCAAGGCTCCAACCCAGTCTCTCTGTTTCCTGCTATACTATGTTAACAATAGCAGCCCTGTGTCCCCACTGCCATAGAAATGAACCCCCTGCTATCATGGTTCAGTGAGCTATGTTTACCAAAATAATGAACCAAAAGAAATCCTCCCTCTTTTGTCACTTCTTAGCAGTTGGCCATATTCATGAGGAGAGTGACCAGGAGATACTTTCTAAAAAATGGAAGGAAAACACTGCCACCTCAAGATGCCCCAGGATGACCTAGACATGGTGTATAGCAAAAGGCCTCCGACACAGAGAGCCTGTGTGTGGAAATTTTCATAGTAAGAGCCCAGAGAGGTTAAAATTGAATGTTGACTCATAGATAAACTGTCTATAAATGGAGAATTCATGTCTGAACACACAGGCCTGCATGAGAGTGCAAACAAAATCCAGATCCCAGTCTTCTCTGTGTTGCTTTCAAGGAATTAGTTCCCTTGGCACAATTTCCAGCTTGCAAAGTTAATGTTCCTTTAATGTTTCACCTCAAGTGCCCCTTGATTTCTCAGGCATTGACTTTCAAATCTAGTGAGATCCAACAGAGAAAACAGGCCTGTTCCTAATGCCTCTGCGCCTCTTGTGACCTTGTATGTAGAACAGAGCTGTGAATGTTTACTTTTCAGAGCTAAGATGATACAAATGTGCTCTGGTATTTATAAACCATAGAAAGATTCATAATGAACAGATGTCCTGACCCTACATCTGGATCACAGAGATCTTTCATAGAGGCATGAGACTTGTCAGTAAAACCTCATGGGTATTAAATGCAGTAACTAGTGCCCAAGAATGAGTATTAGTTCGTGTGTAGCTTAGAGTCTGAAAGCTTTCTGGGTCAGACAGTTGGCATTTCTTAGAGCCAAGAACTTCTTAGAATAAGCCAAAACTCCTCTCTTCTAAGAATGGTCCAAGAAGATCCTTTCTCTCTGAGAGTTTTTCTTCTAAGAGATGAAACAAAATAAATCATCTAGAATGTGTTAGAGAAGATGTATAAGGAATACCATAAGAAACTGTGTCACATTGGTTCATTCTAGAAATAAAAAATAACACGGTATCATTACCTAGGCCTGAAGATGCATAGTGTTCATTTTCTTCAAAGGCAGTCCTACTTTAAATATATCTCTGTTTGTATCACCTAAGGGTTTGGCTCCTTCCCAGGATCAAGTGGCAGCCTCCACAGAAGAGACTTGTACAAGTTACTAAACAAAAATCCAATTAAGCTACTGGGTGAGCAATGTAATTGTTCTGAGGAAAGCATGTCCATTCTCTGAAATGCTATTTTTAAAAAGGTATGAGTTGTAGGCTTCTACATGCAGGGATGGCACACCACAGCTTTTATGAGTACCATGTATTATTCTTCCATGTGCCTTAAAGGTCACTGGTTGTTGCTATTCTACTTAAGAACGTACTTGGATGTTAGAATAATGTGCATGCCCAGCATGGTTTGAAATACGGGTGGCAGAGACAGCACATCTCACCAGACAGTTCTGACTGCTCACACCTCAGCTGTCTCTGCAGACAGTACAGACATGTGTGCAATGAGCACGTTGCAAATTATGTTGAAGGTCAGTTCAATCGGTGCCCAAGAGTTGTCATGCCAGAGACCTTTACAAATGGTATGTGGATTGGAACCACAAACACATCATACTGAGGCCCTTTGTTTCTCATTGTTTTGAACACTTCCCATGCCCTGTACTGTTCATCTTTATCAGTGGTCTCTCTTGGAGCCAAGGGGTGCAATGGGCATTACTAATGTCATGTGTTACTAACTTCCCACTGCTATGGTAAATGAATCATTTGGGTTTTTGTCGCAAGGCTCCACAGACTTCAGTCCTCATGACAAAAGGTTAAGCCTGAGTAAAGCAGGTCATATCATGGCAGCCAGGAAGGAAGGAGCAAGAGAGGTATAGTAGAAACACACACACACACACACACACACACACACACACACACACACACACACACAAAAAGAGACAGAGAGAGAGACAGAGACAGAGACAGAGACAGACAGAAACAGATACAAACAGACAGAGACTGAGAAAAATACAGAAACAGACATACAGAGAGAGAATGAAACTGCTTGCATTGCTTTCTCCAATACCATACCTTCTGTTCTGTCTCACCCTGGCATGTGGGCTACTGGCTTTTACATTCACTCCTCTCTGAAGTTATCCATCCACACAGGTAAACTCAGTACATTGCTTTACAGATTTCTGAAGTATTTCACTATCCAATCCAGTTAACAATCAAGAGTCAACCTTGCATCCCTTCCTACAAAGGGAGAGAGTAGAAGATGGGCGGTAACCAGTGAGGTGTTGCACTCCAGATATGCAGAGAGTAAAAGCACACTGAGATTCTATTTACATATGGCTGTCATCACCACTCCCATCTGCCAGAGGGTTGAGGAGCCAGTGAATAACATCATTTTCACCGAAGACCAAAGCCTTTGTCTACCATGCTCCCAGTTGTCACCTCACTATGAAAAGAGGGAGCACAGGTCACCCTTTGGCTACTTCACTGGCTCCACCTGCCCATGAACATCCCTAACAGGCAATCTATAACAAGCTCTGGGAAAGATCTCTCCAGGATGCTCCAGGAGCTCCTCATACATCTAATGATTTAAATGCTAACTGAGCTCTGCTCAATTTTTTTTTCAATATCCAAAGCTATCTTGGATTTATGCTAACAAGACTCTATGACCTTTTTGCTTCCCATCTACTGCGGATGAAGAAGAGCATACAGATGCCTGTCCTCTCCTAGCATTTGCAAAGAAATAGAAAACATCCTAGACTGGCCACTTACCACCAAGTTCCCCAGAAGCCTTCCTTCCCAGATGAGTTGTTAATAGTAGCAACTCTTCCTACTTTGAGGAAAAGATCACTGGAAATTAAACTGAAAGGGCTTTTCATTCCTTATAACCCGTCGTCTCTGCTTTGCAAGAATACATTAAAGGAGGGGACCTTCTCCACTCTCTGCTTCTATAAAAGAGTGGGACACCCAGCCAAAATTCCCTAGAAAGACAAGGGCAGGTCCTTGAGCTCCTACACAAACAGTGACTGAAAATATGTTGATTTCCTTCTTTGCTCTGTACATAAATGGCAGAAAGCACTCCATGTATAGTTTGCAGCTCAGAGAATAGGTAATTAAAGAAAATGATATGGGGAAGAGATGGTGGTACTCCCTGTTGAAGGACCCAGCAGAAATGGAAGAGGCTCTGGATTTTCAGGATTAAAGTATCAAGGGATGGGGAAAACATCAGTAACAGAAATGTACCAAGGGGAACAAAGAAGTATTAACTCTCTGAAGTCACAGGAGAGAGACATAACTGTCTTCTGGGGGCTGTTTGAATACTTAGAGGGGTTTCAGAAAACATGATTAGATGTTCTCAGGGCCTGAAAATACCCAGAATGCAAGTATAGAAAAGAATCTTAGTTTATTTGGGTCTCGTGTCCATGTGACACTTTTCAGACCCGTTACCCAGTTTACACAAACTCTAGGATGTCTTTCTTCAGCCTCAGCACAGCCACTTGTGATCATCAGACTCCAGGTTTATTTCCTCCACTGGCCCATCAAGGCAGAGGCAAGAAATTCTCTTTTTTAGTGCCTCTAATGCTCAACAAAGTGGAGTTACTCAATAAATATACTTTGAAAGGATGAGATGGATGGAAGGGGTGCCCTGAGACAAATAGCCACCTGGGATTGAGTCTAATTCTCCACTGAGTGCCAGTCCCAGGGACATCACTGTAGTGAGTTTTGATTTCTTTAAAAACAAGTCATGCTACGTAACTATGTTTTTGTTTTAATCTCAAGCATGGAATATGGGCCTGCTTCTGATACCACAGCCATTAACTATGATTGTCACATCCTCAAGGAAGAACATGATCCTTGCCAGTGGCAGAGAGTTTAATTCTGAGGACTAAAGACAGTAAAAATGGTCAGAGCCCCTAGAAGGGCCAGAGATACTCCAAAGGAGAAGAGGAGGAGGAGGGGAAGGAGGGAGAGGTAGGGAAGGGAGAGGAAGGGAAGGGAGAGGAAGGGAAGGGGGAGGAAGAGAAGGAGGGGGAGGAAGAAAAGGAGGAGAAGAAGAAGAAGAAGAAGAAGAAGAAGTAGTAGTAGTAGTAGTAGTAGTAGTAGTAGTAGTAGAAGAAGAAGAAGAAGAAGAAGAAGAAGAAGAAGAAGAAGAAGAAGAAGAAGAAGAAGAAGAAGAAGAAGAAGAAGAAGAAGAAGAAGAAGAAAGTGGAAGATGAGAAAGAAGAGGAGGGGGAAAAGGGGGCTACTTTTTCTGGTCACTGTTATGTTTTGCAAGTGATTGTGAGCAAAATGAGCTAAGAGAGGAGGAGTGGGAGATATCCTGAGGATGAACATTAGACTGGTCCCAAGAAACAGGAAGTCACTAACCAACAGGACATACTCTAAAAAGGTCTATGCCCTTCTCATCTCTCTAACCTTCTTTTTCTCCTACCTAGTATAAGGGGATCGAGAAAAGTAGTGTGGAATAGGGATTATAAGGGAGGTAAAGGTACAAAAACTCAATTAATAATAATAATAACAATAACAACAATAATAAGTACACCAACATCAACATATCACTGTTTCTCCATTGTTCCTTTCTACTGTGTTTACCTTCACTTCCATGAACCATTCTCTTCCCTCTTGCTCACCAAGAGGGCACTGTTAGAAGTCACCTTTTAAGCATATCTTATCTACATACATTGGGAAAGCATCTTCCTATGTTCAGATTACATTCATTAATAATGAGAGTGTTGGATTTGAAAATGCTTTGGCCCTTCTTGTGGCCCAATTTCGGCACTTTCGTCTCTTATTTCTACTCCTCCGCTTTTTACATCCTTTCTTTAGTTGAGTTCCTAGAGGTTCCGGTCTATATGAGCTGTTGTGTCCAATCTCAGGTAGAGAAAGATGCATGGAAAACCAGATCCACCAATCAACCATTAAGGCAATGGAATGTAATTTTTATGATACAACACCTGCAAGCATTAGTTATGAACAGGGAGGTATCTGGAAAGGCATCTTCAGTCATTCCCGGAATGCTCCTGGAGGATTACAAAGGAGAGACCTAAGTACTGGAGGATATCAGAGAGAATCCATGCAGAAGTGACAGCTGGCACAGCAGGTATGACCGAACAGCTTATTTCCTTACTTATTTATTTATTTATTTTTAAGGAAGATGCATAAGGCAGGTGTAGGTAGGGCGCACCAAAAAAGGTGACATTTAAAAGATAGTCAGAGGTCTGATCATGAAGGTCCTTAACATCATTTTAAAGAGCCTGATTATTAACTTAAAGGGAGTGAGAATCTTCAAACGATTTAAACAAGGGAATAACACACACATACTTGCTTTCCAAGAAAGTCTTCTTTAACAGCAGGGGTAGGAATCTGAGGGAGGAGAGGTGAGAGGCAACAGGAGCTGTAAGAATGGTTTGCATGAACATAGTAGTGGTGATAAATTCAGGAACAGAGGAAGGGGAAAGCAGACAAGAGATCCAGCTGTAGGTATGCAAAAGGAATACTTAATAGATCATGGTGAGCACCAGGATTGAGGTGAAGGAGGAATAATGAGGTCTCTATCTGGGTTTCTTAAGTGAAATGTAACTGGGAAAAATGATCTTTAATCATGAGAAGGCTAGAGGAGCAAGTTCAGACTTCATCCATTTAAATCAGCAGTCCTTCCTGCCTAAGGGACTTTCTGCCACCTCCTACTTTCTGCCACTTAAGGCCACAACTTTTATTGTTATCCTCCTTCTGTTAATGTTTAAATGTGGTTAGGATTTTATTTAAAAATTCACTTATTGAAGAGCTTTACCATTTTATTGAAGAACCAAATCCTTCATTACTGGGGAATCTTCTGGTGCCTTGCCTAGTGTGCAAACTGGACCAATTATATTGTCAAGAATGGGAAGAAGGCCACCATCAGAAGCCTAAGACATATATTGGGTGGAAGAAACCAAGCAATCACTTTTCAGCATTTCAGGTGCGTGTATCCTCAGCAAGGAGAGAACTATCGGGCCTCTCATTTATTTCACGTTCACACACTTTTATGTCTCCATTTTGAAACTTGATGTTCAAAGTTTCACAGGCTTCGGTACGTCATCAGTCCAAATGAATGTGTGGTGGGTTGTGGAGCAATAGGCTTAGGGTGTTTTCCTCCTTGTCAATTGTTTTTAGGCCACACAGAAAGATCTAATACCATAGAAAAAATAAAATAAGAATGGGATAATAAACCTCCCTCTCTTCTTCATGGGTGAGAATATAGATGTGTGAATCCAAGTATGTGAATAAGATCTGGATTCCACAGCCATGAAGTAGGACTTCGAGGGTACAGCATGCCAGCACCATTTCCCTCTCTGGCCTTGTTGGGATAGAAGGAGAGGAAGTAAGAACAGGGGAATGAAATGAGGAAAGAGTATTGAAAGAGTAAAGAACAGGGTATGAGACCTGTTCTTTGATATAGCTTGTGGTGGCATCCCAGAGAGCAAGAAGTGAGTTCAAATAAAAATTTACCCAATAATAGCACTTGCCCATGCACTTGTTTTAGCTCATTCTGCCAACAATACTGAGACAAATTTTTTATTAGTGCCTTCCTCCTCCTCCTCCTCCTCCTCCTCCTCCTCCTCCTCCTCCTCCTCCTCCTCCTCCTCCTCCTGCTGCTGCTGCTGCTGCTGCTGCTGCTGATGATGATGATGATGATGATGATGATGGTGATGGTGATGGTGATGGTGATGGTGATGGTGATGATGATGATGATGATGGTGGTGGTGGTGGTGATGGTGATGGTAGTGATGGTGGTGATGATGATGGTGATGATGATGATGATGATGATGATGATGATGATGATGATGATGATGGTGGTGATGGTGGTGATGGTGATGGTGGTAATGGTGGTGATGGTGATGGTGATGGTGATGGTGATGATGATGATGATGATGATGGTGATGGTGATGGTGATGATAGTGGTGATACCGGTGGTAGAAGTAATGAAAATGGCAGATACAATATTCTTTTCCTCTTATTGTGTCTCCTAGAAGTTTTACTGTTTTGAGTTCCAACTGCTTTACTTTCTCCCTTCTAACCCTCTTGTCCAGTATGTTTAATGTAGATGCCAACTCAAGTTGCGTGAAGTCTGGGATTCTGCTGTCTTTAACCTGGAGGGCCATGTGTCCTGCATCACAGGGATCACAAGGCAGATGGAACAGGTCCACCTGGGTACCTCAGTCAGAAGCCAAACATACTCTCATGGCATATTCGGGTGTGTTCATATTCACTGCAGATCCCAGGTTGACAGCCAGGCAGTTGTGGTAGAGAACAGGCTCTCAGATACTCATGGGAACCTCATGGTGGTCTCTACAATTTCTAGGTACAGTTGACTGTTGTGATATCCTTTTTAACCAAATCACCAATTTGTTGCAATATCCTCTTCAACCCAAATAAACCCATTCAATGAAAACATAACTCAGAAATTAGGAAAACAAGCTGCATGTCTATTTTGGGCAGATTTCCCACTAGACTCTCTATTCCCCCCTTAGGAGACCTCTCTCACTTGCCGTTAACCGTTCTCCTGTTCCAGTTCTTTTCTCTCCTCCTCGGACTCCTCCTCTCCTGTTTCTTCTCCATTTTCCCACCTCCTCTCCCTGTCTAATCATGTATTGCCTTAACTTAAATCTACGGTTGACAATCAGGGGTCAGAATCTTAGAGGTTGCTCAGAGTACACAGACCACAAAACCCTCAAACTATAGGGTCACCATCAAATTCTTCCTTCCTTTTTCCTCCTCCCTGGGAAATGTGGAAGACAGGCATGATTCAGACTCCCCAACACATAACTATATAACACTGCCCATCCCCATGAAATCCTTCTCTCTACTACAAAACCATCATCTTCCTTCTTTTGTGTTCAGTACATGTTTCTGGTCTATTGCAAAGGTGATGAAGATTGAGCAAAGACATCAAAAGGTTGAGACAAGAATTTGGGAATGCCTATACCATATATCAAGCTGGTTTCTTAAGCATGGCTTTAATAACTGCTGGTGGAAATGGACCTATCTCCAGCCTTTACATTCTGCCAGTCACACTGATTCTTGTCCATGAGCCCAGATCGAAAATGAGCAGCCCTAAAACCCTGTTTCTTTGCCCTGCCTTTGGAGCTGTCTGCCCCTTATTGACCATGACCATGAATCTGACACCCAGGTTACCTTCCAAACCAGACACAAATAACCAGGAATGAGCCCCACACTACTGGACAGTGTGAGTGAGCCTGACCAGGTCAAGACTATCACTCCAAAACCATGTTCTGTCTGCCTTCATTGCCCTGCAGATACCAGCTTGATTTGTCTCTGAATTCCATTCCCACACCCCTGATGGCCTTGGAAGTTCAGAGCCCCACTATGCCTGAGGCTGCATTTTGTTCAAAGAAAGGGAGAATTTAAATTCTAGATATAGTGAAGAATATATATATATATATATATATATATATATATATATATATATATATATATATATATATATATATATACATATATACATATATACACAAACACACACATAAATGTACTTATAAGGCAGGTCAAGGGGATGGGGGAAGGGTAACAGGAAATACTCAAAACGAGCTTAAATTTTTTAGAAAATCTGCTAAAAACATGTTCTTTGCTCTGGCAAAATACACAAAATAAACAACTTACTAATCTGTACTTAAATGTAAACAGTTTAGCAATATTAAGAACAGTAGTGTCTCTTTACTGATGGATAGTTCCAAACCCCCAGGGAATTTCTAAAAACATAACCAATACCAAACCAAACAAATGTACTATACTTTTGCCCATGCACATTTAACAAAGAAACACATTTGATTTATGAAATAGCATGGCTATTCTAATAAAATATAATAAAAGTTTTATAAAAGTACCACTTTGTAAAAATATCTCTTATGCTCAAAATCTCTTAATGTATTTATTTTTTCTCTTCCAGACAGTGCTTTGGTAGATTCAGGTCACTGTTGTTTCTTCTTTTGTACCTTGGGATCACTAAGTAAAATAAGCTATGTATCAAAAAACTAAGCTATGTATGTGCTATGATACCTTGTGAATGTGATAACTGGTATGGTACTAACAGATTAGCAGAAAAGGCAGCATACACAGACTAGATATTCTGAACAACAGGGTGATGTACATGTCCCAGAGAAGACTACTGGGACAAAATTCTATCAAGGTAATAAAAATCATTTAAGTTTAAAATTTATACATTTTAATTCAGGATTATCAACATTTTTGGCTGTGATTGACAATGAGTAACACAGGAACCATGCATGAAAGGGGAGGGTTGCTCTGCCTTCACATTACTTTCTTACTATCATTATTTTATATTAATAACTTTCTCATCCTCCCACACTCTGCCTACCCATTTATGCACAACTCCCTTTCTCTCATGCCCTGGTAACTAACACCCTATATTTTACTTTTATAGATCTGAGTGTTTTGGATGCCACATATATGTGGAATTGTAAAATATTTTTTGCCTTACATTACTTAGTAAGAATCGGGTCATTTTCTTAGTGAGGAAATAGTCTCAATATTTCCAGCTTATTTTACTTAGCATAATTCTTTTAAAGTTCATCTGTGTTGTAGCATATATCTGAATTTCATGTATTTCTAAGTCTGAATAATATTCTATAATATACACGTGCCACATTTTATTACCCATTCTTCTGTTAATGGGAATTCAAGTTGCTCCTGTCTTTGGGCTATTATGAATAATTCTGCTATGAACAATTGGTGTGTAAGTATCAGTGTGGATTCTTATTAATAATTACCTTTGCTGTATACATCAAGAAGGATACCTGGACTATGAAATAGTTGTATGTGTAACTTTTTGAGGAATCACTATGATGTCATCCACACTGGCTATACCATTTTTCATTCACACTAGCAAGGCACAAAGGTTTTACTTCTTCATATCTTCATTAACATTTGTCATTGGAAATGTCTACATTTTCTTTAAATAACAGACATTATAAATACAACCTACCATTTATGATGGTTATAGTTTCCAAGCTAGCTCCATTTTTGAAATGAAGATAATAAGACTGAACAAAGTCAATAACTTTCTAGAAATGCAGAATTATTGTATCAAGTACTTCCTTTTGACCGGACTAATGGAGTCTCTTTGTATTAGTCAGGGCTCTCTGGAATAACAAAACTTATACAATAGATCCCCCACCTCAGAATTTATTTGAATGACTTACAGTCTATGGTCCAGCTAATCCAACAATGGCTGAATTCAGTAGTAGCTCATCCACAATTAAGAATATGTCAACTGGTTTTCACTATGTGCTGGGATCCCAAAGAAGTAGGCTATCTAATTCTGGTGAAGTAATAGACTTGTTAGCAAGGTGAGAACAAGTATGGAAAAGAGCAAACAAGTATTTCTTCTATGTCTTTAGGTAGCACTAGGTTTCAGCCTGTGGGTTATGACCCCTTGGCAGGTGTCAATGTCTAAAACCATTGGAAAACACAGATACTTAGATTACGATTCTTAACAGTATCCAAATTATAGTTACAAAGTAGCGGAAAAATAACTTTATGGCTGGGGGTTACCATAGCATGAAGAACTTTATTAAAAGGTCACAGCATTAAGAAGGTTGAGAAACACTATTGTATCCAGACAGAGGTGTATCTCAGATTAGATCTAGATTACAGATCTACAGCAAGGGTTACTTTTTTCATACCTCACAGTATTAGATTCAAAGCAGGTATTTTTCAGTTCAAATTAAGCAGGAATCCCTCATAGGTGTGTCCTCCATTTTGGAGTATTAGTTAATTATAGATATAATAAACCAAGAATAGCTATTATACTCCTTTCTGCTTAAGCTTGGCTTAGGATTTAAAAGGATTGAAATATGTGTGTGTGTGTGTGTGTGTGTGTGTGTGTGTGTGTGTGTGTGTGTGTGTGTGTAATGTCTGTGACTGGAATATGGATATATGGATATGAATATGTGACTAAATATTATCAATCCACTTTAAGAACATCTTTCTTCTGAGTAAAGTCAATAAAATACATGTTTTTTTCTCAGCCAAAGGATGATCTAAATATGATAAAGAGCTACAAAGCCCATATAGACCTGATAAATACATTAGGCTTATGGGAACTTCCCCCAAAAGACTGCTCCACTACATACACACAAACAAAAGCTGTGAGGCCCCAAAGATTATATGGTCTACATAGAAGTAGACTTGTAAGAGCTGCAGAGCATGGAGAGTCCTAACCGGCTGCTTGGAGATAGCAGCTGTCTTTGCAATGTCCCTCTGACAGACAGGTATCATCACCTCATTCACAGACAAGAACTTGCCACTCAGAGATGAGGCTCAGCATGTGCTGGCAAAGGACCCAGGATCAGAGTTCCCTACTGCTGAGGCTGAAACCTAGGCTCTCCTTATTTTCACCATGGGGTGCCAGGAACCTGGAAGCACCCAACTGTGGCCAGGAGGCTAGTAGTCTGTAAGCAAAGCATGCTTTCTTCTCCAACTATGTTCCTTCAGAGTTTGAAGAACAACAGCCAAAATCAAAATTGTATTTTTATATTAAAATATATATTATGAAAGAGAATGCAAAATTCACACAAGAATATTTCAGCACAGCATACACAGCTTCAAAGAAATTTCATACTGACAGCTAGCTGCCTGAGGCTATACGCTCAGCCCTCCAGAGGTATGTGCCCATCCTTTTGCGGTTGGAGCACCTTCTGTGGAAAGCTTGATGCTATATTGCCCTATACTGAAGCTTGAGAACTCAGCCATTGGAGAGCCACCTGCTCTGGCTTTGAATTCTGCTTCTCCTTTGCCAGCCATGAGAATTTGGGGTGTTTTCTTTTCTCTTCTCCTTCCTTTAACTTTAGGGATATAATTTAACACCCTGCAGCCCCTGTTTTCTTCATTTATAAAATAGAAAACAAATGTTATAAAGGAGATTAAGTCAGATAATCATATGATTATATGTATAATATATGTTTTGTTTATGACATGCTGTAAAAGATACTCTAGTACATACAATAAGGATTCATTTTCTGATTTTCATATGAACCTGTCTACTTATTTATAAAATTGTACAAGTAATATGGACAATTTAATAGTTTCAAGAGTTAACGAAGAGATTTTGCCTACCAAGTACACCACAATGCAGTGCCTGGAAAGTGATACAAACCTACAGATACTACAAATGTGGTTACCCCATTCTTTTCACACCAGCATTGTTGCTATGGTGCTATACTGGTATTCCTACAAAGTTCAAGATGCAATCCTAATCAGTTGCATGAACTTCATGGGTTATAACTCCCCATGCATTTTCTTTCTTTTCCAAGCAGGTTTATACAGTATCCTGGGCTTTTGAGATATAAAATATAGGTAATTTGAGATTTCTTAAAATGGCTGAAAAAATTTTTTTCATTCTTTGCAGAGCAGAAATATCCAGCAAGGCACACACTTAGTCAGTGTCCTAACGAATGTTCCAGGATTCAAAGACTCCATCACCCTCCTGGGAGGTATATACATGACCTGATTCCTTATCATACATGACAGGTCTATACTGCTATGTGTAGATAGGCATATTTTTCTTTGTATCTATCTTACCCTCTGAATCTGTTTAGATCCTATTTCATGTATGGGATGTGATGGGATTTTTACAAGTGACACAATTTCACTGAAACAAACCACAGTGCAAAGACTGTAATCTCTAAACCACGAATTCCTTTTCTAACTGGTCAGTAAAATAAAGTCTTCAGTCCAAAGTGATAGTTCTAATTTGCACAAGACATCCTACTTATAAGTGGTCCCCAGACAGAAACAACCATCTACCCTGCCTGCAGTGTGGACAGTGTTGGGAATTCTAAACATACAGTGTTCAATTTAATCAGCCCACGTCTGATTTTTGATATTCTCAATGTTGGGAGGAGCCAAGTTAATAAAATAGGTTAGAGTCATGTGCGCTGATATCATAAGATTGGAACCCAAATCCTCAGAATAGTTCTCCAGATGTAGAATCCAAATTTTTTTGTGTGGCTTGTCTTTGGGACAATCACTAGGAATAAGCTATAACTGATCATAATCTATAACCATCATCTATAAGTGGCTAAGTATGATAATTTTAATATAGAACAGTAATTATTTAAAGTGAAAGGCTTCTCTGCCCTCATGAAGTGTCCCCTAGAAATCTTTTCTATAGAAATCTGTCTGAAAGCACTGGTGTCCACAGAACCAGCCTCAGGCTCACAAAGATTGCTGTTGGAAAATCCCATGTCCTCATGGTATTACCTCCATATCTCCACAAATATAGCCACCTGTCTGCTCAGTGGCCCCCAGACCAGCTCTGCCCACAGCAGAATTCTGCATCCCCATGTCTTGGTGGTAGCACATGGCCTGAGGTATTCAGGTAAAGGGACACCCAAAGCTTTTAGCAGAGCCATTTGGGCCCAGCTGAACTATAGCTATTTGGCTGTAACTGATTGTAACTACTCTCTCCTTGCCTAGACATGAGGAATGCGGCTTGCTTTCCTGGTTCTCCTCCCTGTGGATGTGAAGTCTTTTCCAGCCCTGAGCCCAGATACAATGGCAGAAATGCAAGCAAGCAAACCACTGAGGATCTAAAAGAGCAAGGCATTTCCAGAATTACATTAAAAGCTTGAATACAGAACAAGTATGCAAATGGCAGGCTCCCTGGATTGCCATTTCCCTCCCTGCACAAAGAGCAAATGAACTGGCCTCAGCTAGCACACTCAGCTGCTTTTCATTTTGTTTCTCCCTTTACAGCCCAGAAAGCACATGCACAAATACTACCATCATTGATCTTTCTACAAATTTTGGGCTGAGGCTTGTGTTTTTTAGCCTCTGTACACTGATCAAAGAATAGAAAAGAGCATCAAATTAATGAGGCTTAAGCTTCAGGTGCAGAGTAGCAGGCAGGGAGCTACTTAATCACAAAAGCTTGCTCAGAATATTAGAAAGGAAACATGGGATTTATCACTTGGCTTAAAACACATCTGGGCACACTGTCATATGAACACATCGTGTTTATATGTGTGTATATGCAGCTGTTCAGGAGTATTATGTCTGGGTATGTGCGTTTTGTACCTGTATGCATTTGTTTCTATATGTGTGTATTTATAGGGTATTCATGTATGCTTTTATATGTATGAGTGTACATGTGTATGTGTGCCTATAGTACTGTAAGTGGGTATATGTGCCTGTACATGATTTTACATATGTGAGGAGGTAGGTGTGTGTGTGTGTGTGTGTGTGTGTGTGTGTGTGTGTGTGTGTGTGTATACCTGAAAACACAATGGGTATTGAAATCTGGCTGAAATTCTTCCTTAAATTTGCAAAGTATTCCAGGCTAAGAGTGGTTTCATTGTCTCATATCATAACAAGGGCTCCTGGGCACTCTGCCACCCATCCATTGGCCAGAGGACAAGCAATGTTGGCATGGTTTACCTACCTTCTGGTGAAGGTGCCAGGCCCCATTTCTTCACTGACCATATTCTGTTTCTGTCTGAGAGAAAGGCCAGATGGAGAAAGTGAGCAGAGGGGCAGCCCTCCCCTGGGCTCTCCTCCAGTCTTTCAGTTCTTGGCAATCAGCACAGTAAGGTGCTGTGCTTACCTTTAGTAAGGTATGGCTGTGTCCTGGAAAAAAATGCTGAGAATGGTGGGTAAACTGGAGGGGTGGAGCATACATGTGTCTTAAGAAATAAATATGTTGGTTTCAATAAATAATAGGAGAGGAAGACGTAGAGGAATAAAGAAGAACATAGCCTAAAGAAAAAGCATTTGCCTTCTAGATCTAGTCTGGTGTCTAGGCTGTATTAGGCACCCAATGGAGGACAGAATGACAGGAAGTGAGCTGGAACATTTGAATACTAGAGGAAGCCGTACTCGGGATAAAATGTGAGAAAATCTGAGAAGTACAAAACGAAGATATAGGTTGAGGTAACAGAGGAAAAACTGAGAAAGGACTGAGACTGTCACACAAGGGAAATGCAGCTTCAGAGGAACATGGGGAGATAGAGAGGAGCAGGTCCTGAAGCGGGGGATGAATGAAGCAAGAAGGCCATGGGATTCCCATGGATGGTCCTACAGCTATGGGATGGTGACTGTCACAATTCCACTCTTTACACCTCCTTTCCGGGAGTCTCAAGTCTCATAGTCATAGATGGAAATAAAGAATCTGATGTCCAGATTAGGACATATCAGATCTTCCCATGGACAGGGCCTACGGCATATAAGAGTGTGGTAGGCACTGGTTTATAGCCTAGTTTAACCACTCTATCAGGGTTCTAGAACCATGTGACATATCCCCACACATGAAATAGGTTAAAATAGTCCATGTTCACTAGCTCAGGGTTTGTGAGGGTCAGAGGGATGATTTAGCTTAGTGCCCCACTCAGGGCTGACATTTTCAAGGTGAGTTCTATATTTGGTGTCTTCTCCCAATTCATAAAGCCTTTGCAGAATTTAGAAACTGGTTGTCAAGAACTGACCTCAGCTCCTCATGGTGGCCACACATACCCTTGCCATGTGGCATTTCCTACAAATGACATCCTTCTCAGATGCTTCAGAGAACCTAAAAAGCATGGCCACTGAGTGACAACCATCACCTTTACCAAGTCAGGTTCTAGGCAAGTCAGAGGCTCTCTTGCTCTCAAAGAAAGGAGGATATATGTACAAAGGTGTGATTTCTCACTTGTCTGCTTCAGGTGTGTCCCTGAAAAGGGGAATCTCCTTGGTCTTCACTTTTCCTTATTTAATAGCGATTTAGAGCAGTTAAATAAATTATTACCTGCAAAGCACTTAGAATAATGCCTGGTTCCTAGTATACATTATTCATCTTTACTAAATGATTTTTTGAATTAATGGCTAAATTAATTTACAATTATAGATTACGCATCAGTACTCAGTAAGGTGGCAGATTGTCACAGGTTGACAGCCTAATGCCAAAGGCTTAGAGCCAGTTCCCTGCTCTGCCTGTGCTCAGTCCTTCCATATTTTTACTCCCTCCCAGGAGAACAGAAGAGATGGAGATTATACATCTGGAAGAGAGGAAGTAACTAGACTTTGGGGAGAGGAAATTGCAGAATCCCCTTGCTTTCTGCAGGTCTCATGGAGGAGCAGCCTTTCCTCTTTCATGCTGCCTCATGTGTCTGGTTCTCAGGGGCTAGCCCCTTCCCCCTCTCTTCCTTTTGTTTTCTCTGGAAGATGGGGTACAAGCAGTCCAGTGTTTCCCCTCTCGAGCCCACTCTCAGTGAATGTGCAGCAGCTCACCCCCCCATCCCTCTTCCTCTTTCAAAAGTAATTTATGCATAGCTTTCCTTATATTTGCAAAACATAAGAAACCCTTTAAACACAGAGACTGCTTTCTGTTTCTGATGTGGGCTCGCTGGCTGCTTTACTCACACGCATATATTCGAGCAGGTTTGATTCAGTGTAGCTGACACAGAAACCACTTAGTCGTTTCTCTTACATCATCCTAAGTTAATGCTCCTGACAGCCTGCAGGAGGCTTTTCAGCAATTTTTCTGTTTCAGCTTTTTTTTT
The DNA here is from genome assembly GCF_963924665.1 of Micromys minutus. Lineage (NCBI taxonomy): Eukaryota > Metazoa > Chordata > Mammalia > Rodentia > Muridae > Micromys > Micromys minutus. Next base: position 49,250,066 of record NC_137981.1, read on the forward strand.
CCCCCTCTACCTCCTGCCACCCTTCCCCCACCTCCCTCTCCCTTGCTATAAAATTTGTTTTCTGCTCAAAAGCTGACCAAACCTTTGCAATTTGTATCCATCACATCTTAAGACCAAATTGAAAGGCAACTGGAGCCTCTGATTGGCAATGGGGCAGCCCAGGCTTGCAGGGATGAATTCCATTTGTGCCTGATGTGGAAGGATTTAACTGTTCCGGAAAGATAAGAGATGCTCTGTTTGCTGAGGTCCCTTCATCAGAGCACCTATGCCTGGGGTGCTGCCAGCCTGCCTGTGCAGCTTCCTGCCAGGACTGGGGTGGCCTCTGTGTTCTATAGTATGCATAACAAAGCCAATGATTTCTACAGCCTCAGGCTCTATTCTCAGATGTGTTCCCTGAACCCAAGGGAAAGATGGCAGCCTATGCTAGAGAACATATAGATTCTCCTTTCCCCTTCTTCCTCCTCTTACTTTACCTCCTTCTCCTCCTCCTCAATCTGTCCTTAGTGTTTTCATCAATTTGTCACCGTATCTCTGTCTGTTTCTACATTTCTGACTCCTTGATTGTACCTCTATCTTTTTGCCTTTTTCCATCTCTTTCTTTCACTGAAATATACCCTGAGACGGACAAACACACACACACACACACACACACACACACACAACTCAAACACACATAGGCTTGCACACACACACACACACACACACACACACACACACACACACGTCTTGGACTCTTGCTCTGGTGGGCCTAATATAACCTCTGTCTTCTTCCACCCCTTCTTGCTTCACCTTTGCCCCACCTTCTGCCCTTTCTCATTTCCCTGGACAGCAAGCTGCCACCAGGGTCCATTTTCAATTGGACTATGTCAGGGAGATTTGCAAACTGAATGTCAGGAAGTCATTCACCCCTAAAACAGTGAGAAAAATCCACTCAGCTTGACCCCCCCCCCATGCTAGTATAGCCCTGCCCTCCCCCCACCACCAACTCTGAATACAGAGGAATCCCAGACTCCTCAGCTCCACTGCATAGATGCTGCCTGGTCAAACCTTCCATCTAGAGCTGGGTGACCAGCAGGGGGCAAGCTGGCCTCACAGCTGACAGGCCAGGAGTCAGTGACAGCAGAGGGGCAGGGAGTGGCAAATGACCACCCATTTGTGGAGAAGCAGATACTGAAGGCAAAAACTTCTCCACTGCGGGCAGTTTATTTCCTGGGTATTTCTAAGGCTCATGACAATTCTGGAAAAAACCTGAGCTGCTATGGGGCAACAAAGAAGCAGTCACCCCATCTCACACTTCTGAAGCATGCTCGCTCTTACTTCATCACCCACACAACAGGTGTTACTGCTAGTTTTATTTTGAAGATGAGGAAAAGAAGTCTCAGGTTCACTAAGCTGGCAATGGTTACGTGGCAGAGAACCTTTGCCCTAGAACAGTCTGACACAAAGGCTTCCAAAACCCAGGCCCTGCTGTGGTTTGTAAGTGACATTCCGTTGCATCATCTTCTCTACTGATTTGTCTTCAGCTGGCTATCTTCATCCCTAATCAGGGCAAGAATTCAAGAGAGACTGGGATATCTGCTTTTTCACAGGGAGCAAGGAGGTCTGTAAAAGGCTTAGGCCCTAAGAATTTAATGGAGCTTGGGAAACACTGTAATGAAGATACTGAAGAGTGGTCTTGGCCTTATCTATGCCATTACTCAAGGGTGTAACCACAGGCCAGTTGCCCAACATTTCTGTGTCTTTACTGTCTTAACTAGAAGTGAAGAGATGCTATATAGATGACAATGTACTAATTCAGCATGCTAGATACATTTCTTGCTTCTGTAACAAACTAAATCAATTGAAGGAAAGAAGCACTTATTTTAGCTCACAGCTTCATGGTGCAGTCTATCATGGTGGCATCTTGTCTTAAACTGGAACTTAAGGACCATGGTACGTATATCAGAATCATGAGCTCAGATCTAGGCATAGGCAAGTTATATTTAGGGCTAGACATGGCCAGAACTGTGGCCTTAGACCATCACTAGCCCTTCTGAAACTCCTTGCTTCTTATCTGTTGGCAAACATCTTGATGCAGATCTGTAGTGTTGGATATTCAAACTATCTCCTCTTGCTTCTCTTTGTCTTGGTGGAAGAGATTGTGTCATTGTCACATCACTAGAATGCCATCTCAACTACTCGATAGTCTTGGCTAAGCCAAGGCTGCTCTCCAGTAACTACAGTCCTGAACATAGCTTCAGTGTCATTTATACAAGTTCTAGTGTGCTAAAGTTTGACCCAGGATGTTTCTAGGGTAAACTAAAGCGCCATGCTGTATCCACAATGGATGGCAAGTTAGGCAATCTTTTTTTTTTTTTTTTTTTTTTTTTTAAAAAAACAGTCTAGTTGACTATTAAGATTTATCTTGAGATCTTATTGGTTAAAAATAATTACAATCTCTGAAGCAAAGAAAAATAAAATACTAAGAGGGTCTAACAGTGCAAGAAGTGGGCATGAAAAAGAGAAGACATTCCTGTTTTGAATTGTGACAACCTAGATGTCAAGTGTTGGTTATGCCTAAAAGCCTAAGACGTTTTTGGTTGTAGCTAACAGCACTATACCCTACATCCTGGAATGTATCTTTTGTCACTATCAGAAGCCTAATGATTGACAACCATATCCAAATAACCCACCAGGTACCTTCCTGCCTCTTCCTGTCTCCAGCTTTCTTAGACACAATGGTTGGTGATGCAGCATAGACCTCATCCTCTTACAATGTATCTTCTGATCGGACCAGCTGATAGGGATGTACCTAGGGACCAGACACTATCAGGCAGGCTAAAGGAAAAATCCAGACCCAGATGACTGCCTTTGTTTTATGCAGTTTTCATTAATGGGAATTAATTGGATATCATTTCATAATGGCTTGATTTTTCTCTCTTTGCAAATATTGGTGGAATGTGAAGTTTGCTCAGTGTGTATTTGGATCAGTTGGGATTTGAAATTTAAATTTTTAATAGAGCTCCAAATTGGAGAGTACCCACAAGTGCAGGGAGTCCATGTTGATTGTATTATGAAGGTTCTATTGACTGATATTGAGCAGAAGAGATTGGAAGATCTGTAGACATAGCAAAGCTCAGATAAGGAGTAGGTTTATAAAGGGTATGGTGATGAGAGGCAGCAGTAAAGAGAGGTATTGATGGGACCAGTGGATTCCAACAAGGAATCAAAGTCAGGTACCTACGATGAAGTTTGAAAGCTGGAGTGTGAAAAGATGAAGATTCAAATGGAGCCTCACTATCAGCTCCAAAGATGGCTGAACAAGGCTTGATGGAGACCTGACCCCTCAATCCATAAAGTACTGAGGAGGAAAGTGATCCAGGAAATATCAAATTCTGAAGCAGCTATAATTCAGTGGGGACCTAGGAAGCAGATGTGAATTAGGGCAGAAGCTGTAGCAGGATGCTGAATCAAATGCTGTTGATCCTAAGGGTGGGATTATCCTGAGTATAAACTGTGTGTTAAACTGTAGGTGACTGCCTACAGTAACGTTGTATCTTTACCTCCAAGGAAAAGAGAGGAATGGCATCAATAACATTGCATCAGAATTAAATCCAAAACCTTTCCCACAAATGCTTATTGTTACACATTGAGGTAGAATACAATGTCCTTTATTTATGTGCCACCCTGACACATTAATGCGTAATGTTAGAGTTTCAAGAAAATTTAACAAAAGACCCACTTCCATGATGTTCAGCCATATAGAGAAGATAAAGACTTTCTCACACTCAAAAAAATAGTCCTCTAGGATAAGAAAGCCAGAGGAGCTGTAGGTAAGTAGTGAAATATTTCATTCAGTCCCTTCAAGTATCAGCTAAGGCCCAAAAGTCCACTGTAGGCAGCAGAGATGCTGGGCCAGCAATGGCACTCAAAGGCACAACTGTGCTCTGGCTTCTCAGGTCCACATTAGGCTGTCTGACCAATGTGGTGATGAGTTCCTAATGAAGGTACTTACAAAGACAATTGGGCTCTAACTATAGGAGTGAACAGTGACTAGGTGGCAACCCTCTCAGCCTCCCTAATCCTGGTACCTCGGCCATTCCAGTATGTCTTAGTCAAGAGCGAAGAGCTCTTCTCCAACCCAGCAGCCAAACTTCTCTGCAAATAAACACAGGCTCTAGAATCAGACTGGGATTCTAATACTGGATGTCTACAAACTAACTATAAATATTTAAATAATAAGGCAGCCTGAATCCTACTATATTGCAATGGAGGCAACAAAACCTGTTTCATTGAGTTTTATTAAAGATTCAGTTGCTAGAATGTTTACTATGTACATGCTATGTTCCTATCCTAGATATAGGTATCTACTATCTGACTTACTATGTATTACTTCATTGAAAATAAAAATAAAACCCGGGCATGATGGTATACACCCTTAACCCCAGTAGAATGGATGGATGGATCTATGCCAGTTTGAGGACTACTAGTACTGTAGACAGAAACCATATGTATATGTGTATGTATATGATGATGTATGTGTATGTATATGTTCATGTTTAATGTATAAAAGAAAGGGGTTTGTTTAATCCTCAGTTTTAACTGCAAGTCTAAGATTTGGCAAATATATTGATTCTGTTCTGGTTAAGGAACCCTTGATACTGTCTGTCCCATCATGGGTCATGACATCACAGTCTAAGCTTATACACAAAGAGACATCATACAGTAAGGTCGGAAGCCATAAACAGCCCATTCTTGGGAGCATTAACACACTTTCTGAGACCAGAATCAATCCTATTCAACAACAATGCATGTAAATGTCATCCAAACCTCCCTACCTCTCAAAGACTGCAGTGCCCATGCACACCACAGTGGGAAGTAGGGCTTGGATGTAGGACTCCTCGGTGGACATACCAATCCAAACAATAGCTCTGTATAAAAGGTTGGTCTGGAAATTAGATTTGGACCAGCCAAACCAGATGATCGGCTTGACTGCTGAGGCCAATTAAAGTTAAACTTCATATGTCAAGTTTCAGATCTCACTAGTAGAGGCCCCGAGCATTGAACATGGGTTCCGTTTGACTCATGGGAACTGCCACAGAGCTATTTTAGTCCCAGAGTCTTCGAATCTTGGGGATCAATGTAATTGTTCTCCTTCCTCTTCATAATTCCACTTTGTTAGCAAAATCTCAAGGTGATTCTGTGTTCTGCCTGCATTCTTCCTCACTACTCAGCATCCATTAAAGTTTGAGCACACTGCACCTGACCAGACCCAGCTGTCTGTCTCTCCTCCTTGCTCCCATTTGAATCCTGTGCTTCCGTCTCTGGAGAGTTTTGCTTCTTTGCAGGCATTGGTGGGCAACAATCGTCCAGATGAAAGTGAACTCTATACCTCTTGTCAAGCCCACATTTCTTGAGAGCAAAACCTTCCAGGGTATAAGATTCATAGTATGTGATCAAGGGAGTTCAGACTAGTCTACCTGCTTCCTAATGTGTAGTGGAGCCATGGGGCCAGAAGGGAGAAAATACTTTGTCAATTCATTAGAGGTACAGGGTCCTGGGAGGTCATATCTCCCTTAGTGCAGCTTGGGGGAGATTCAGAGCAACATTGCCTCATCTGGAGGTAGGGGACTAAAGAAGCTGTATCCTCCTTTGGTTTTAGGTAATATATGGAAAGGAGAACTCCTTTGTTAGAAGTGTCTATGCTTTCTTTACTAGACTGATGCTTTTGATTCCAGGCCTGCACCAGGTCTCATTGTTTCGGGTCATTTGTCTTCATAAGGATTTCTTTGGTATGTTCTTATCACTTAACTACTGAGGACAAATCCAAATCACATATGCTAGAAGAGTTCTGTACATTGAACTATAGCTGCATTCCAAGACATTCCTTAGGCACTTACTATCTGCTCTCATTCATAACCTACTAAGTACTTACCTGTGCTGAGTTACATTTACAGAGAGCTTTATTTTATAAACCCTTGAATTTGATGGATGAGTTCTGTCTGTACTATTGACTCTCCTTAAGTCATACTCCCAGTTGTAAGGTTATACAAAGACAGCTGGGGAGGGGACAAAGTCCTTCTTCCCATCTCTATGATGTCCTCCTTGAGTCACAGCAACTGCTGGTTGAAAAGAATCTTAAAAGACAGTTCACCATCATAATGGCAGAGACTCATTCCTTATCAGGACATAGGTTGTTCCATAGCCTCAATGTTCCAACAAGGAATTAGCTTCGAGACCTGAGTTCTTAACAAAAAAAAAAAAAAAAGGAGATATTGTCTCTATAGTTATTCTTTCCTATTCATCCACACTGAACTCTTGTGGTTTTGACACCAGTGTCATGCCCCACAGCATCCCTTGTGCCTCATCTAGAGTAGAAATTACTCCTCAGATAGTTGCAGCGTCAGCATCATCCCTGGGGTAAAATGATCACATCTCTGCAAATGAATTTTAAGACAAATTCCTGAGCTTCCCATTCTCCTTTCAGAGAGATCACTGGTCCCAAGCTTCAGTTTAGGGGGCATTCTAAAATACTTCTCTAATAAGTATAACAAATGGAAGTTTCCATAGGTCTGACTTGGAGAAGAAATACAGCAGAGATATTCCATGTGAGATAGACTCAGCTGTGTGGGACACACAAGGGTTAAATAAGATCAGGACCAAAGAACTATGAAGGAATGAAGAATACAAAAAAAAAAAAAAAATGGGAATTTCTGCAGAGATGGTAAACCAGCTCCTGGGAAATGACCTGAACCTGCCATGGCATGTACAGCTTCTCTGTTTTCCTTCCCACAGGACTGGTAAGCTATTACATAGAATCATTAGAGCCTCTGGTGATACTAGAGATCCATCTCTAGCCTGTCCTCCCTCTGCCTTTCCCCCTTTTCTCTTGGAGCTCATTTATTTTCATACCCTCTCATTTCCCAGTGTTGGTTTAGTTTGAGGCCCAGACCCTGTTCAATATTTGTCTCCCCAGCTCTGTTGTTTGCTCTCATTTCCATATGTTTAACATACATATTACCTGCCTCCTGCCTAGTCCCATACATAGTGCTTGCTCTTTCACCCTCAGTCAGGTCTCAAGCATCCTGAACAGTTCATACTCATCACATCAGGTTAGTTTGGGGAGTACAGGTGCCTAACTCAATCCATTCTCTACCTATATCATACGTACACCTAACTCACATGAAGAACTCACCCACACTCATGCCATCTTATCCATACTCAGACACCCACATAAACAGCCTCAAGTCTACTCAGAAGAGACAGGAGCTGTCCATTTTGCTTTACTTCAATCTACAAATTGTCCTCTCTTCCTTTGGGTAGCATGGCATAAACACTTTCCTAATTATACTATAAGCTGAAAGCATGATGAACCACAATGTACTTCTTATACCTAATGCTTGACTTAGAGTCTACCCAAGGCTTTTCTGAATAGCTCACACTCATTTATAAGTTGGGTATCAGGAGAGTATCATATTGCATATCTAACACTCACCCAAGGAGAGATATAGTTCAAAATCTGCAGTGCAGTTTCTAATAAATGCATATGGTTTTATTTGCACCATTGTGAAGTCAATATATTAAATATTGAGTCATGGCAAGTGGGAAACTGGAATATATCTCCTCTTAACCACCTCATGCTGAACCCCCTTTATACTCCAACTCTACCTTGACCAATCTGCCTTCTTTGTTGGTATGAAGAGTCATTCTTCAAAGAACCTTGGAAGGTCATCTATTGTCATTGGTCTAATGGGTTGGATCCTCCTTCAAATTCAGGAATAGTCAATGAGTGATCGTCTCTCATGGAAGAAGCTCACAGTGTGCACAGATACCTCCTGTAATGCCTTGTGACAAGTTTTAGATGGATCTGTGAGGAGGCTACCAGATGAGAGCATCCTAACTCAGCAAAGAGCATGCAAAAGCTCCCTTCAGTCCTTTAATAATTGGCTACTCCAAGGTCAAGTGACTCCCTATCTCCCAAAGCCAATCAAGCCTCCAAAGCAAAGGCTTTCTCCCTCCAGCCTTAAAGGTGAAGTTTCACCTCCTACAGAAGGACAGACAGCACAGAACCCTACCACAGAGCTTGTGCTTCTTTTGAGGAAGCTCTCAATAGTCTTCATCTTCTTCCTGCTTGACGTTGCTCTTTCCTTTTGGCCTTCTTTTCCTTCTCATCTGTACCTGATGCACAATGACAAAACAGTCCATAAATGACCACGTGGGCTTGGTTCTCATTTTTTGCCTTTCTCAGTTTTTTTGTTTGTTTGTTTGTTTTTAATCTTTAAAGCTTTTTATTGGCATATGCTAATTATACTTAGTAATGGGTTTCACTCCGAAATTTTCATATATGCATGCATTTTCATCATGCATACCTTCTCTTCATTACCCATTCTTGTTCCTTTCGTACTCTCACTCATTCCCTTCTTCTTTTCAATCAGTCCTCTTTTGTGTCTTATTTATTTATTTATCAATTTATTTATTTATTTTGGTCATGTGACTTTCATTAGAGTCACATACATGGATGAAGAATTATTTGCACATCTATAACTTACCAGTGGCATTACCACTTAAGAAAATGTGTTTCCTCACCAGCATCCATAACTGTTTATTGACCCTTAAAGGAGAGCCTTTAGAGTAACAAGCCAGCCCTAGTCCCTTGATGATGGAATCTCCATTGGAGATAACCATGGAATCTATCCAATCTTGTGCAGGTGTTATATGGGTAATTACAGCTTCTGAGTAGGTCACTGAGATACTTAGGAGAGTTACATGTCTCTGCTTTGGTGTTTTTTTAGCTATAGGCACAGTAGGGGTCTAGATCCATGATATCTAATGTCCCCTTTCTTCATCCACAGGGCAGCTTCTAAAAATAACCCACCTGCTTTGTAACAGACTCTAGATTCTCTCCACTGAGCCAACCACTATGGCTCCTTAAAAATCCCCAAAATTGGGTCATCATGAATCCTCGCTATCTCAGGGATTAAATTGACATAGTTTAGCCTCAGCCTCATTTTATAATCAGGTCTTTTATAATCTGTTCAGAGCATACCTCTTACTTCCTGACCTCTGCCCACCTAAACTGTCTCAGCTATCTTGCCCTTCTGATTCTCAGACATGGCAGTTCATTCAGGCCTCTGTGGCTGTGGTACACTTCCACTTAACGTAATGCTGTTGCCCACAAATCAGTAAATTCTTCTTTATGCTCAAAGCCAAGCTCAAAGCTGTGTTATAAATAGATATCTCCTCTTCCCTCCTGAAGTATATTGTCTACAAGTTCATGATGTGGTGGAAGACATCCCCCAAATGGGTCCTCAGTTGAAGAGTATTTATGTTCTTGTCCAATCACATACATACTAAGTAATGCTCACGACATGTGGGCATGTTTTACACAGCATCCAGTAATGAATACGACAGCTTTCTCCTACTGCACTGAAATGTATCTTTCTTAAGGTTTCTCTTTCATGTCTGTCAGTACATTTCACAACCCTCTAATAGTAATTATTTTCTTTTAAAATGAAAAACCCTATCTCATTTATGATCCCCCTGCCTATTCAGCCACATAGTGTGAGACCCCTCCCCCAAATTAAAACAAGGCTTAATACTTTTCAACATGGCTTGCTTTCAAGGTCAATGTGTCCTCTACCCTGCCCTCATTATCTACAGTGCTCTGTATCTTGTTTGCCTTTTCCAAAAGGCTATTTTCTCTGCCAAGTCATTCCTTCCTTCACTCTCTGTGGTTTCCAAGAGCTGGTAAAAATGTGTACATTTCATTCAACAGGGATGGACTTGATTGCCCCAGTTTCCCAAGTACAGAGCATAGGCTTCCTAACAAGTAACCTACCTTCTCAATGTTGCTTTAATGACTTTGTTTCTAATAGTGCCTCAGCTGTTTCCTCTAATAACACATTAGTGAGGGACATCTGAAGGAATTCTAGTCATCTTCAAAACAAACCCCTAAAGTTCATCTTTCCCACTGGAAGGCTTCCTTCCTGGCCAACCTCCTCTCCAGCCTTTCCAGGCCTAGGCATCCAGTCATCCTGGACTGTGTTAGGACAGAGCTCAGGGCCAAGAACCTGTCTTACTTCCCTGCCTTCTTATTAACCTCAGCTAAGGATGTTTAAGGTCTTCTGGTTGTGCACACTGCAGGGCTTCTGCAAGGGCTGAAGCTCTGTTTGCTTGGAAGGATTATCTTGAAAATGGCCTTACTCCCCAGAATATAGAATTAAGTTCTTGATGATATCTTGAAAATGATTTTGAAAACAAAATATAGACTAAAACCAAATGCTAATAAATGCCTAAATAGTGACTTATCTTAAAAATCAGCAAAGATTCTTAGAGTAGCAAAGATTGTTCAATACAGAAGGCATAAGTAGGTAATAGAACGCATCTAGGCAAATTAGCAGCCTGGCAGCATAAAAGGCACCAGGGGCTTGCTTTCTTCATATATAAAAAGACAGTCATCCTAATTTCTATAACAGAGACTGAGTACAAATGATGTTCATTGAGTATCAAGCCCCGAATACTTCTCAAGGTATACTAGCTACTTTGTATCTATTCCTCTAGTCCTTCACATTTTGAAGCAGGGCTATGCAGTAAGCATTTTGTCTACTTAAACAGCCACAAGATCCATGACTGGAGTACTCAGACTGTTCATAATGCAATAAATCAGTGATAGAGATGGAAAGCAAACCTTGACATTCTCCACTTCTCCATGGTGTCAAGTAAGAGAGCACATGCAAGAAAGCTTTGAACACTTTTTCAAAACAAGGTAACATCCAAAAACAAAGGAGCCAGAAGCTAGAGGCAGAGTAGATGCCCCACAATTGTCTTCTCTTCTATTTTTCTACCATTCCCTGGTAGAGACAATATGAGAAGGAAGCGAAGAGCATTCTCTATTCTTCACAGACTAACAAAAGTCTCCTCTTACCTGCAGGTATGCAATTCCACTAAGCCCTACACTGCATATGGAACAGCCAAGATTCATAGCCTCTCTGGGAGGCTCCAGACTGCTCATTTCTTCATTCTTCCTATTTCCTAGGAGTACTGCACATGAATATTTTAAAGTAAAATTGATTTAAATTGATTCTGTTTAAATTTTCTTTTATTTTAAAGTTTTCACAATGCCTCTTAGGATAACAGCAGCCTCCATGTATATTCAAAAACAGTCAGGATTCTGCATGAAACTTATATAGGACTTCTTGGAGATCATACAGTGTGGTCACTCCAATTCCAACATTCATCATCCTATAAACTGCACCTTTTCTGTGAACTTTATGAGAGGCAAAGGGACCTCAAACCACAATCACTTCATGACCAAAACAACCAGAGTTTGACTTTCCCCCCCCCCCCGACCTGACATTTCCTCATATTCCACATGTAGGGGTCATTCGTACATATCCATCAAAAACCCCCAAAGAGAAATCAAATTCCTTTTGAACTCAGCTACATTCCAAATTTTTGGTGCCATCAAGCTGTCCTGTTGATCTTTTTTCTTGAGGAAAATTGGCATAGCATCTGGCCATGGATGCAACAATCACATTGAGAATGTCATGCAGGGAGTCACATCATCTTTGTTTTGTGTGGTCACTAGGCTGAGCCACAGTTATACCCAGTCTCCTCTCTCTCTCCTTCAAGGGCTAAATATGTGGAAAAACTCAAACAATCACTTCAAAGGTGTTCATATATGATAGCATATACTATACCATCCCTCACATCTTCATATTCTGGCCCTGTTACCTGGTACAGACATCACATTGACTCTAAAATGCTTCTCATTCTCTGTTTTACTGCCCTCATTAAAAGGTTACACAGCATGCTACCAAAAGCATTGTCCTGGAGCAAACTATGTGTGTCTGAGGGACAAGATCAAACTGGCCTTGTTTATCATGGTATGCTCAGAGCCTGGAAAAAGACCTAGCACACCATCAGTATGGAAAAATGACAAATGCAGCTGCCTAGCCTACACCTACCCAGACTGCTCTAGGGAGTGAAAATGCACTTGTCAGCGAGCCATTTAATATTTGTGGGTTCTAATGCTTTTAACTATAAGAAGTACACATCAAACTGTATACTCTATGCCATGCCTTCCTTACCTATATAGAATCTATAATATATGTTGTGTATATCACAGAATTATAGAATATGTATATTTTATATATAATGAAGAATATTATATATAATCAATGTATAATCCATATATAATTTCTCTATATAATATATAGATATCTATAATATATCATATACAATATATGTAATGGAATACAATCCATATATATAATAAACTATATATAATATATATATAGATATATATATATATATAGATATCATAGATTTTTTTTTATCTAGGGTAGGAAGGAATGGTGAGAATACATAGTTTGAAGTGTACTTCTTATAGGTGAGATATATACATACACACACACACACACACACACACACACACACACACACACACACACACATATGCATTGAAATAGTAGAGAAAGGAGAGTAATTTAGCCAACATAAAGACTGTGTTGCCCATTACTATCATTATCTCATATGGTTATTCTGAACTATGATCTTGGCTGGATTGGAAAAATTTCATTCTGTGACTCAGAGACTGGCTCCACCCACTTTATAAGGCTACCATGACTGCAGCACTGCATGGCCTCCTATACTCAATCTGTCCTTGTAAATTCTGGGTGATTCCCTTTCTCATCATCTAAACACTGCCCTGGCTCTGCACACTGGCCTCACCTTTGCACACCTTATATAATGACCTTACTCAATTTTCTTATCTGGCTCTTGCTGTTGAGGATCTTGTTCTTTTTCAGGCAAAAAAGAATCAAAAATCAATGTGAAGGAAAACAAACAAACAAAAAACACCCTAAATACACTGAAGAAAAAGACAAGTCAGTGCCTGAAGTTTAAATTAGAATACAATGCTTGATACTCCTGAAGATCAGACTATTGTTTCTTTATCAGATTTCCCCCTTGAATGGGCAATTTTGAAGACAGTTTGTCCAGAGGAATAAGCTGCCATTCCACCAGAGGAGCAAACATCAATTTTAACGTGATAGAAGCAAACACCAAGGAAATCCTTCTCCCTGTGGTCCACATGGATACTGTTCAGTGGAAAACAACACCCACTTCTTGTTGAGGTTCCAGCAAGTGTCAAAGGAGGGTTGATCATTAGATGGGGCATTATCCCCTAAGCCAACTGAACCTGACTGTTGTTCTCTTATGCAGAGAGAATGCTGAGTCATACAACATGGAACACTAAGGAAAGGCCAAGAAAAAGAGAGATTCCAGTCTTTTTGGGTTTGGGGGGTAAGATAGTCTAGAATTCTACAGTGATATCAGCTTGAGAAACCTTCATGGAAGCTCAAGGTAACAAGTGGAAACAAGGGAACTGATGGACCATGTAGACAGCATCCCACCTCAACTTTCTCCAAACCCCAAGTATCCCCTTAAAGTGAGTTCATTTTGGGTTCCTGCCAGTGATGACCTTTGATGCAAGAAGCATCCTAAGTAGAGAAATGCAGCCAAGCAATAAAGTTATTCCACACCAACACCCCTCCAAATATATGGACATGCTATTGTCATTAATAATTTCTACAGAACAGACACATGTTTTATTCCCAATTGCCATGGCCTTAGGTTTGTGGCCTTCTGTGTTCATCTGGTTAATGAGTAGACAGCAAATAAATATTTATACAATTCACTGAGTAATGTTCATGGCAACTGAAAAGGCAGCTGCTTATTTACTTTTTGTAATTTATTATCCACTATAATAATATTGTGAGCAACTGTCAGTTAACAGATATCAACAGATCAGGTCTGTCTGAGCCATGTGAGGCAAACACTATTGGACACTGTAAGTCAAGTAGGTGTCCTCTTTATAGCCCCAAATAATTTATTATCCTTGTATGTAGGGAAAAGGTGCTTTTCTAGTAAGGATGGCTTGAATCTAGGATCTGAGCCTTTGCTATTAGCAACAGCTCTAAGAGCCCATCTCAGTACCAGAACAGTACTTGGAAGTGTAGACAGCCTTTGTATCTATGTTTGCTGTCTCCAAGGGGGTGACAGTGAGATTCTTAGAGCCTCAGAGAAGGGGGTGATGAGGGAATAACTTGTCCTCTGAGAATTAAACTTAGTCAAATCCATACACAATGAAAATGATTAGGCAAGCCTGAGAGTAAATACAGAGATTATCTGTAATTGTGTGACTGAAGTGTTTAGGAACACCCCAAACTCCAGTCAGGGTGATCTACAAGTGATCTCAGACAGAAAAAAAAAAAAATCAGAGTGAGATTGTAGTTTGTTAAGAGGAAACTTAATCAATCATATTGTGTCTTCCTAAGAGACAGACCACACCATTGGCTATGCCATAGTGCTGGGGTAAATGTCCATCTGTCTGATGGGCTGAGCCGAATGTGGGCAGAAATGCACTTGGGCTATATAAATGCTGATAAACATTTGAACCATTAAATATTTTTTCCTTGTTCTGTTTCTGTCACTCGTACATGTCATTCATTCAGGAAAGCTGTGGGTGGGTGCTTGTTTGTTTGTTTGTTTGTTTGATTGATTGATTTTCCCATACACCTTGCTCACAGATAAAGAATGGGCCAGAGCATCTAGAACAACTTGAGTCCAATCCGTTTTGTACTAACGTCATTTCTCCACTTGCCCCTGGAGGCTCTTATAAATGTGAAATAGTTGTCCAGGCTTAGTTAACAAAGCAGGGCTAAGGAACAGATAGTTCTGTAGTCTAGGCCTTAGAAAAGCCAGAGTTTGTTGGAAGAAAAATGGCAACCAGATCCTGAGGCCAGTGTTTCACAGACCATACTCCCATTGAAAAGCACATGTGGAAGCAACCTCTTCTTTCAGGGAAGAGGCACTCAAGCATCTAATCACTATGTGTTTGACACTAACTAGTTATATTATCACCTTCCTTCAAGTTGAAGGTCACATGGCATACAACACTCTGGCTTTATACAACCAACCCTAAAGCCCTACAACTCTCTTGCTACAGACAGATCTGCTCTGTTGCCTATGAGCTGGGTGTGCCCCAAGACAACATGAATGCAGCACAACACAAAGCCATAGCATTGTGAGTTTTGGCAAAGCCATAGCATTATGTGTGATTTTTTCTTTTCTTTTTTTTTTTTTTTTTTTTTTTTTTTTTTTTTTTTTTTTTTTGCTGATGTTGTTATCAGGTTCAGGATAAATGGCTATTAGCATGTGGTGCCTACTAGCATATTAAAATGTCTTCCAAAGGGCTCTTAGGGGCTCTCAGAGACTTAAGCTACAATCGTGGATCCTGTATGGTCTGAGCTAAGTCCTTTGCATATACATTATGGTTGTGTAGTTCGTGTTCTTGTGGGACTCTAGTAGCCGAAGTCAGGACTTTTTCTGACTCTTTTGTCTGCTCCTGTGACTTTTTTCCTTCTATTACATTGCCTTGACATGAGAGGCTGCACCTAGTCTTGTTGCAATTTATTATGTCCTGTCTGGCTGATATTCCTGGGAACCCTGTTCTCATTTTGATGGGAAAGGGAGGGACAGTGAATCTGGAAGAGAAGGTAGATTGGGGGAGGACCTAGAAGAGTGGAGGGAGGATGAAAGTATGACGGGGAAACTGGGGAGGGATAGAATGCACAAGAAAAGAATAAAAAAATACTGTCTCTGGCCTCCAGGATGGCAATACCTGGGGCTTCTTTGGGCTCTTCTCACCTTGCCTCAAACCTACACTCCTAATGTTCATGGTCTTTTCTTCTCCCAACTTCTCATCCCTCTGTAACTTTGCCATTATGACTTTGTACTCTCTTGGCCCCTTCTCTTGTAGCCTTCTCATTATACTCCTCTCTCTTGCCATCTTCCTTCTCCCAACCTCCCTATTATGGCCTGGTTCAGTCTGCTGGCCATGTTCAGTCAACTCCTTTCCCTTTTCAAGACTCTTCTGGATGCTCATAGCTATAATAAAAGCCTTCTCCTCCATATCTAAAAGCTGACACGTTCTTACTTTACACAGTTATTTGCATTATTGTTGCCTAGTTTATGAGCATGGGAAGTGTAGATGGAAAATTTCATGCCACAAAATTAAATCCTGCATACACCCAAGAGTTAGAGGTAATTTGCAAGGGTACCTAAACCAGGCAATGGCTTCACCTTCATTTCATTAAAGTGTACTGACCACACAGACCTGAGGAGGGGCCTCTCAGCTATTTGTCTTGTAAATATATATCAAAAGAGGTCTTATCTCACAAATAAAAACTTAAAGATACTTCCAAAGTAATTGTTCTGCCTTCTGTTTTCTCTTTCTACTGCCATCCCCTCAGGTTCACTCCCTTGGCTTTAGGGTACTCTTGCAAAGATTAGAAGAAATGGCCACAGGGACTTTGTCAGCTTTCTCTGAAGTGACTCCCATCAAACACAACTCATTGTTACCTGCTGGCCTTGAGTCCCATAGGTGAAGATGAGAGCAGAGGCAGGTCTCTCAGCCATGACAGAGAATTGTCAGGAGGAAAGAACAGTCACTGGCTTCCAGGTATTTAAAGATGATCTGAGGGCTGGCAGACTTTCTCCAGTCACAACTGAGAAATGCCCACAAGAGGATAAGGTGAAGACATAGTACCATGGCAATAAGCCACATTTCCTTCTAGATAGTTAGTCATTGGGGACTATACCTTAGGCTTTCCTGCAGCTATGTCTGAAATGGTCTAGAAGCACAGAACGCATGTGAGATTTCATGTGTGGGTTAGACTTTCAGATTCTAGGCTGGAAGGTCAACCTTCTCATTTGGATCAGATGCAACTACACACTAAATTGCTCTCTTTACGAACTCTTGTTCCCCCCTCTTGATCTTGCCTCCTAAATCCCTCAAACAAACTGTGTTCCCATCTTATCAATCTCTTTAGACTCTCATATCTTACCTCCCCTTTAGGCATTTTTCATTGAAAATCCATTACCACCCCTCTATTTGTAAAGCTGCAATAGATCTTTAATTCAACCAACATTCCCCCAACCATCTTTTTTGTCTCTTTCTCCCTAGCCTTAGAACAATCTGTTGCCTCCCAAAGCACCCATACTTAACCTGCTAAAATGCTTCCTTGTGTATTATTTATTTTATTTGGGAAAATGAGGTTCCGGTTACAACATAACCATACAATAGAATGTCTATGTAGCCATTTAAAATAATAGGGTAGAAGCAAACTTAATGAGGTGGAAAAGTGTTCACAACAATGCCTTCTGGGGAGAGGGGTGACAAAATTGTGTGTAGGCAAGGTTCTCATTTTCATGAAAAAATGCTCACTTTTTTTTTTTATAGGAAATAGCATATGTCTCACAGCAAGCGTTGTTGAGATTGTGTGTACCTATATGTTCACAGTGGTCATCTAACTTCTGGGCAGTGAGGTAATTGCAAATGAGACATTCTTAATTCGTGCTTTTCTGTGATTTTGAATTTGATTTATAATGATGGGAAAAAAGTACCAAACATGAACTTTTTTTTTTTTACCTCGAGCTATCAGCCAAACGTCTTTCGCACAACCTCTGGCCCATACTCCTGCTGTGGCCTTTCTGTGTTTATCCACGTTGGCATATGCCACTGTTATTCTCAGCAAATGAGCCAACTGAAATAAGACTCAATTTGTGCGAGCAGACTGCTGCTATTGGTGGTCCAAAAAATAAAAATAAAAATGATCAACCCAGAGAGAGGAAAAGAAATAGGCAATGTTATTTGCAGTCTGACCTGAGCACATGTAAGGCTGCCCAAATGGCCAAAAGGCCAGATGTAAAGAAGACCTGTACTTTGCCTCGGAAAGCACAGTGCTCTGTTTAACTGTGGATTATTTTGTCCCTGAACTGACAACTCAGGCCGGAGTTCCATCTCTGCCATTCATTGTGACGATTGACTTTCTGAGCCTCGGTTTCCCACCTGGAAATTGAGAATAATGACATCTGCTTAGCCTATGATTTAGAAGACTAACTGGCTAACTATTATAGTCAATATATAATCAAGTGATTAGAACATGGCTTTGGCAAGCTTTTGTCAAATGGCTGCTGTTTTTTAAACCCCTCAACAACCTGAGTCCTTAAAGGACTAACATTGCCAGCTCGGTTTTTAGTAAAGAATATAAAAACAGGTTCCAACCACTTCCAGGGGACTGAGATGAGATTGTTGTGGTTCTGGGGTATGTTCTTCTGTTGCTTCTGTCATGGACATGTTGACAAACACAGTCATATTGCCTAAGCAGCTTAAGTTTCCTTGAAGGGAACTTCTTTAAAGGGCCACTCATGTCATCTCCCTCAGTGATGGCTCCAGGGAGCCCAGAGCACAAGGACAGGGTCCAATAGTGTTGATAAAATTTCTGATGGAAAGAAGATTTTTTTTTGGCTCATTGACTGAGTAACTACCGCTTCCCACTACAATCTACAAAGTGATGGATGTTTGAATCCCTCCATTATGGATGCCACGTAGTCCTCTGGGCTATGCTTGATTATCTCCAGTTACTGGGGACTCTTCTTCCTAGGGAAACCCATACCAAAGAGGACACTCCACGTTAACTCTGCAGTGAAGCTGTTCTTTGTATTTAACCTAAACACCTATTTCTGTAGGTCTCAATATATTACACTCTCACTTCTAATCCTTAGAGTGAACATGAAGCCTAAAGAGTTTTCCTCCTGGTGGGATTTCAAAGGCTATATATCATAAACTTCCAAAACAATTCCTTACATGTAATATTTTATGGATTTTCATGATCCTAGTTTCTTCCCTTGAAATGGGGCTTGACCCGGCCCACTGCGCACAACATTGGAGAAACTGTCTACAATAATTGGTGTAATAAGATGATTACTTCTCCTACCTTAGACAGTGCTTCCATTCTTACAGTCAATAGACCACTTGCTTCTGAATGACTGCCATCAATCTGTTCTCCATGAGCTCTTAGACGATTCACTCATGTATTTTCTTCATAAGTACTATTTGTACAGCATAATGATCTCATCTATGGATGTGAAATTGTTCTTCTGAAGCCACTGTAGCACATTACATTCTCTATGGATATGAGATTGTTCTTCTGAACCCACTGTAGCACATTACATTGTCTGTGGATGTGAGATTGTTTTCCCGAACCTACTGTAGCATATTCTCTTTGCTTAAATTATATAATTTTGATTCATTCCACTGTTTCAGATTGTTAAGAACTTTTAGGGGCCTGATTCTATCATACAGAATATATGCTAACCACCCCTAACTTATATCATCAATGTACTTCATGGGTTTAAATTCTAATTTCATAGGAACCATTAAATAAAATTTTGGCTAGTTGTGGACTTTAATTAGAACATTGAGAAGTTTAGAACATTCACTCTCCTTCACTATCTATTTAAATTTTCACTTTATTAATTAAGTTTTAGATGCTTAGGAAAGTTCATTTTTAAAATACCTTTTCTTATTAAATCTTAGAGTGGAGTGATCTGGCATATTACATAATATGCTGTTTTTGTTTGGCTTTGTGTTTGTTTCAGAATCCCTTAGTTGAAATCCAGAAATACATTTTCTTAATTTCACTTTCTGGCAAATATTTATTTATTTATTTATTTATTTATTTATTTATTTATTTATTTATTTATTTATTTTCAATGAATAGGAGTCAATTCTCTCCCCCAACCATGCAGATTTTGAAGGTAGGTTCAGGTTCTCAGGCTTGGTAGCAAGCACTCTTACCCAGTGAGCCACATCATGGGTCCAGAAACACATTAATCTACCAACCAACTTAAAATTACTATGAGGGGAAAAGAGAAGGAGGGAGGGAACAGGGAAGAGAGGATGGAGGGATGGGGGGAGGGGAGAGGGAGAGAGAAATAAAGACAGAATAGGAAAGAAAGAATAGAAGGAAAGAAATAAGAGAGGGAAGGACAAGGGATGAAGGACAAGAAGGAGGATAGAAAGAAGAAAGAGGAAAAACGAAATGAAAAAGAGAGGAAAAATTAAGAAGAAAAGAATGGAGCAAGGGAAGAAAGGAGAGAGGAAAAGAGAGGGAGAGAGAAAGAAAAAAGTCGAAGTCTGATATGACAGTCTCAGAGAACTTGCTCAGGGTTTTATGATTTTCTACTGCCTTTTCTTCATAGTAGTAAACTACCGGTTTTCATAATCCATTTGGATGTTTGGATATTATTTCTTACTCTCCTTTCTTAAATAATTGGCTTAACACTGGCTCTCTATTTTCCTGGCAGTTCTTCATGCTCCCAAATTCTTCAGACATTACAAGAAACACCGAGGAATGCAAGCTGAGAAAGGAAGGGGCGCGATGTCTGGGTCCAAGAGACTTCATTATCCTTAGATAAACTGGAGCTAGAGCCATCATTTATTTATAATGAACTTATCTGAAAGGTCTAGGGAAGTAAATATATAAATGGAAAGGTATTGGGAAATAAATGTTACCTTCAGTTTGGAATCATTTCTTGATATAAACCCCAGAGGCACAGAATACAGAAAGAAGGTGAAACATGGCTGGATAAATTAATAGGGGACATCTCTTAGGGACCAGCTTGGTTCTGTACTCCCTGGGGTTGTCTAAGGCATCACCTATAACTGTGTCATAGTTTAACCACTTTCTTAGCTCAGGCCTGATTCTCACATAGCCTTGTGACAGAGTTTCCAGGGTCACAGTTTAATAAACATCAAGTATATAAATTTCAATCTCAATGTCTGGTGGGTTTATTTTTTGTTTGTTTGTTTTTGTTTTAAGAAAATGATGGTCTAAGACAGTTGGCATAAAGAATCAGATTTTAAAGCAGAATTTTGTGATTGGACCACTCTCTCTAGACTCAGTCATATACAAATACACAAAGCCCACTACCAGTGTTTACTGGAGTCTAGAAGGTGGTTGGCATGATGTGCTGGTGCCATTGTTAACATCTTTACTTACAGTTACTTTAAATAAGTTACCAATAGAAGAAGAAACATGTGGAGGAGCCAGGTCACAAACATGAAAGCTATGGAACTGGGTGGCCTAGATGGCTGGTGTCCGGTATTACTGGTTTAACAAGAAAAGCAATCAGACAAGCAAAAAAACAATAAAAAAAAAAAAAAACAAGGGTGATTAGGTCGAGGCACAGTACTAAAGTCAGCATTTAAGCAGATGCCCTCATCTTTCAGCAAAAGTCCAGAAAGGCTTGAGACCACACTGAAGCTTTAGAAGCACTGCCCAAATGTGTTAGATGAGTTTGAAGACACACTGCTAATCTGCTCTTCCACAAAATGTGACTGGAAGCAAGTGGCAGCATCAAAGGGGGACATCTGCACCCAAACCCCAGGCTCTCCTCCACCCTTTACATAGGTGTCCTCCTCTTTGTTACCAAAGGCTGACATTTCTTCTCTTCTAACTTAGAAGTGCTGCATAGGCTCTTATTTGAAAATCACAGCATACTTCTAGTTGCAGTCCCATCTTTTCAGGTACAAGACTCATGGAACATCTCAGCACAGTCCAAGTGGGAAAATTCTCAGTCTACTAAGGAAGAAGTATTAGTCAAAATTCCCCTACAGAGGGAAGAGTTGTGAGAATAGGCAGCACTAGGTCCTGAATGGTTGAGATCAAGGTGACAGAGTAAAAATGGATTTAAAAAAACATTGATAGGAAATACTTTTACAAGATGTAGCATGGTAGGTATAGAGCGAGATAGTACTGATAGTTTTTTAAAAAGATACAGAAATTGAAAGAAGGAAGGTTATCCTCAGTAAATGAAATAAAATTGACTAAGTGTAGTGACCAGTGATTAAAGAAATATAAAACTTCATAGAAGAAGCTAGATCACAACAGATACATTGTGTGGAGCCAGAAGCATCCATCAGCTAACTGTGTTGCTTAGAAAGACATAAGAGAGGCTTCATTTAGTGTGTGTTCAAGGAGATACGGACATGAAAAATGGGCACTGGAGTGGTGATGATAGACTTGTGTCTTTTCTCTTTTATTAATTTATTTTATAAAATATTATTATAGCTCACAAAATTTGTTACAAGATAATATATGATGAATACACCCTTTTTTTCTTTTTCTTTTTTCTTTTTCTAAGAAGGACTGAGGCTTCCTCATTTTGGCCTTCCTTCTTTTTGATCTTCATATGGTCTGAGAGTTGTTTCTTGGTTATTCAGAGCTTTCTGGGGCTAGTATCCAATTATCAGTGACTATATATCATGTGTGTTCTTTTGTGACTGGGTTACCTCACTCAGGATGATATTCTTTAGTTTCTTCCATTTGCCTAGAAATTTCACAAAGTCATTGTTTCTAATACCTGAGTAATACTTCGTTGAAGGAAACTACACCCTAGGAAAAGCAAGAAAATAACTATAAAAGAAAGACATAAAAACATAATTCTACCTCTAGCAACAAAAAGAAAAGGAAGCAACAACCACTATTCCTTAATACCTGTTAACATCATTGGACTCAATTCCTCGATAAAGAGAAATAGGCTATCATACTGGATATGTAAACAGGATCCAGCATTTTTCTGCATACAGGAAATTCATCTGAGAGACAAAGACAGACACTACCTCAGAGTAAAAGACCTGTATCTTTTCAAAGCTCATCTGTGAAATTCCTAACCTCCAGTGTGAATGTGCTTGAAGACTGAGAGGGCCTTTAGGTGGAAGCAGAGGTGAACTGAGGTCATAGAGATAGGATCTCAGCAGCAGAAGCGTGGTATGTGTGTGTGTGTGTGTGTGTGTGTGTGTGTGTGTGTGTGTGTGTGTATGTGTGTTCGTGTGTGTCATGTGTTTATGTGTATATGTGTACATGAATAGTATACCTGTAGAGTTCTAAGCATGACCTGAGTTTCACTTTTCAGGTGATGTCTATCAGTTTTTATGAGACAGACTCTCTCACTGGCCTGGAATTCACTCAGTTGTCTGGACTGACTGATTAGAGAGCCTTAAGAATTTGCCTGTCACTGTCTTCCTAGTTCTGGATCCATCACTATACATGGCATTTGTTTTTTACCTGGGTCTGGTTACTATATTTAGGTCTTCATGTTTGCAAGACAAGCCCTTTAATGGCTGAGCTGTTTCCCAGCCTCAAGTGATGTCCTTTTGAGAAAAGACCTTATTGACGAAATGCAGCTGTCTCCAAGTCAGGAAAAGAAAGCTATTCATCAAAATAAAATTGACTTGAATCTTGAACTTAGAATTCCATTATCCAAAACTGGGACGAAATATATGTCTATTATTTAGGTCACTTGGTCTATATTATTTTTGTTATTGAAGCTCAGAGCTGACTAATACAAAGGGCTTTGGAAATTCTTTGAAAGATTCAACAGTGGCTTTTGCTAACAAGCTGAAACTCATAAGAAGGACTGCTATGAAACTGAGCTTTTTTGTTAATGACAGGGACGGAAGAGTCTTGAGATAATACAGGGACAGATGGTGGCATTAGCCATCTAAAGCAAGGTAGACACAATGTCATACTGATTGACAAGGTCAGTGTGGCAGCCACGTGGAAGCATGCCCTGCAGAGATTAGAAGACTCACATTACTGAAAATTGTAGGGGTCTTTTGGCTGAGCAATGGCCGGACACTCTTTCCACAGTAAAGGGGAAATTATACAAGTTATTGTTTGTTCCCTATCCGACAATTAAAAAGTAGCAACAGTGCTCAGTGAGCCTCTTCCAGTAGAGAGTGAAGGACATACACACTAGAAATAAGATGTCAATCTTCCCATGGCTGAAGTAGGACATTTGAATGAAGTTGGAAACTGATACGTATCCAGTCAGGCTGGAATCTCAGGTAAGGAAAAGGCCCTAAAGTCTATTCTATATATGGCCTGGAAGAGTGATGGTAATAGAGTAATCTATACAGGAAGAAGGTGACTAGTTGAGTTTATCTCAGGTCTGTAAAAGAAATCAGAGCAGGTGTCCAGGATTCCATAACAGGGCCATGACATGCACAGAAAGCTAATATACCAACAAACAGCAACTTTTCTCAGGGTAAAGGGCACTAAGAAAAACTCAACATCTGATTACAGAGCATAAAAAAGTCCCTGAAGCCACAGCTACCTTTCATGAGCGGAGATCTGTCAGATCCACTAATTAGTTTAGCCAGCATGGCCACAACTTCACCGTAAGCTGGAAGAAACTCAAGGCCAGAGCAGACCACAAGCACAATTGCAGGATTCAAATGAACCACATAAGGTGTTCACACAACTCCTCTGTTCTATGTCCACATCACACTAGATCTGTCTTCAAACTCATGCTTTGCTCACATCCCATCTGGTAAACAGCTGCTTAGTACAGAAGATGCAAGAGGGAATGTGGTCCAGAGATGGGTTGGTTTGGTGTGTGAATATAAATGGAAAGTAGACTTTTATTTCACTCTAGTTCTACTTGGGATGGGTATTGAAAAAGCAATGAGTAGGTATTATCTGTAGACAAGACTTTTAAAAAGTACACATGCTTGTCTACCTTTATATAACATAAGCATAAGAAACCCTCTTTACAGTAAAGGAAGACACAGGACCCTGAGATTCATTTGTCCTGTTACTATAACACCAGGAATTATCAGGCTGATAAAGTAACGCAATGACCATTTGAAGACGAATTCTATTAATAAAAGTGGTGTGACACAAGAGAATATATACGCAGCTGACAATGAGGTCACAAGCACAATGACACCTAGCAGCCAGCACTGAAGGCATACATGGACTCAACAGTTTGAAATCGGCTTACCAAGGCAGCCAACCTGTTATCATCAGACAAATGTTATATTTACAGCATAGGGTCACTCTCAGGAGCCCCACCTGATACTGGATGGTGCATGATTCTTTTAATTTCTTCATCCTGGAGGGAACAGAGGTTTGATTAAATGGCATTATAAACATTTCAAGTTCAAGTCTCGCTTTTCCCGGTACATTGTGATTAGATTTAGTAAGTGTTTAATGCAACACCATGTGATCTCACACAATATTGCATCAGAACAAGGGATCCACTTTAGAGAGAAGAAAGGCACATCATTAGAAGATTCATTTGTTTATTCCCACACCTTCAAGAAAAGACAATAGATTGCCATTTAAGGACATAGATGAAGTGACAACCTGGATAGAATCTTCTGAAATAATGGAAAGCCTTTCTTCCAACGTATGACATATTACTATGCTGTCTAAATCAATGGCAATTACATAGATAGATGACAGAGGAGATAGGGGCAAGAAGAGGAGGGGATGGAGGTGGAAAGAAACAAAAGAGAGAAAGAAGGACAAGGGATAGCAGAGTACAAGAGAAAGAATGGCAGTAAGACTGGCTCTGCTTTGTCCAGTGACCCATGTGCTTCTCAAAGTGAAAATTTCCACTGAGGTCAAAGGAAGGATGTGATCGAAACTTGAGTCTTGGCCGAACTATGGGCACTTTGTGCTCTTTGCACTGTAAAGCAGCAGGTAAGGAAAGCAGTCATCAAACTGGCAGTTAATTAACCCTAATGATTAGCAGAAGGTACATCCTTTCCACACGTGGCTAGAGAGAAGTAGATTTGTTGTTCCAGTAAACATCTTTTCTCCTTAGTCCTCAATGATATTTTACCAGATTATGACGGCAAAAGAAAATATAGAGCAACCACAACCTGAAAATTTGGTGGCCAGATTAGATCATACAAGAAGTATGTATGAGGGAAGTTCTTAGAAAAAAGAACAACCAGAGTCTTGAAGGAGCTACACATGGACAGGTGGAAAGGAATGGCATGGCCTAAGCATGTACTGTAGTAGATATTGTGGTCCATGCCAAGATCTTCCCTCAGGACCCAGGCTCTTTATCCCATGAATAGCTGTGCTAGCTGCTGATAGATCAATAATGAACAACTTCTCAGGAATCGCCCTTAGACAGGGGTTCAGGGTTACCCTCTCGTTGCCTAGGTATATACAGAATCACACTAGTCCCACCATCTTGTCCATCTAGGACAACCTTGAGGGACAGCCACAATCTCACAGCTTTGTGTGAGTTCAGCTGAGACCATTGGGATGACCACATCTAGGTGCTAATCCCAAGTCTGTACATTCCTGATGCCCCCTCTCTCATATAGGTGTTATAAAGTCAATTTTCACTCCAGTAATTTTTTTACTCACAAATCTCCATCTCAGAACCAATTTCCAGGAAATTGGACAAAGGTCTGTGGTGGGATTCTGAAGTTGTATCAATTTATCTACTTGTGTGATTATTTCCCCCCCCCCCCCCATTTCTATCTGCTTTTATGAGATCACAGAGAAAGGAGCTTGTTTCTACCAGGATTAAAGTTTTTCAAGATAAATGAAGTGAATAAAGCACGTAATAACTGATTTAAAGGTGTTAAAGCAGATGGACCCAGGTTTCATAATAAAAAGTGAGGCTGAATAAATTGAGAATTAAGATGGGAGTGGGAGGTGACCGATGATAGAAATGTTTCCTGGATGGAAAGATGCAGGCTGGCATCCTCAAGCAGCAGAAGGATTTGGTCAATGAAGGGAAAGGATAACAAATTTAATTCTTAAAGTGGATGTTCCAATTCATGATCCTAGAGGTACAGGAGAGTCTGGAGGTGGGTGCCTGGTCTAACATCTCATAATGAATAGAGCATGACTCGGCAGAAATGGAAAAGGTCATGAGAGATTTAAGGAATCAAGCTGGCAAATATCTAATGTTTTGTCCATATGGATATTGACAGTCTAAGATGAGGGTAGGAACTGAAAAGTAGAAGATAGAGAATTGAGGCTGAATAAGATCTGATATAAAGGAGCTCCTCACATAAGGATTAGGAGAAAGGGGCTAAATCCTATGGACATTTGGTTGATCTCGAAATCAGTGAAATCCTACCAAAAATAGATAAACATTACAAAATAAAGGAAATAATTTCCAGAGCGCCCCAGTCACAAATAGAAAGGCTAGGAAAAGGCAATGCCACTTTGATAAATGCCAGGACACTTTTGGTGAGAGCAGAGATACACTCCAAATTCATAGATTGGATTGTTTGTCCAGAGCTTCTCAGGCTCTAAGCAACAGTGTCAAGATGTAAATGCCAGCAACTTGACCACAGCGTGCACAGAATCAATCCCAGCAGGCTTGTCACAGAAGGAGAATTTAAACAAATTGTGCTTCTTATATTGAGCTGCTCTTGATGCTTCAACGATTAAATATACTTTGGAAGTACACTGTGGTCAGCGGCTTGATAGAGGTTGACATAAGTTCGTGGGTCATGGAATCTCTAAATAATACTGCTCCGTAGTTGGAGGGCACCCAAGTACCACAGAGCATATAGATAAAGTTCTTTAAAATAATCATCTATTTAGAGGCTCCAAACTTGAGTAGACCTGCGCATTCACAGTTGTGAGTTTCAGAGATTCCCTTCTAGTTCCTCATCTCCTCTCTCAAGTGACTAGCATCCTTCAGATGGTTCATCTAGTTATCCTCAGTTAGTCCCAAGTCCAAAGCACTGGGTCTCCATAACACAACATACCTTGAAACTTTTCTTTCCCAATAGAGCCTCACAAGAAGACCCACTTGCTAACAAAGTATGTCTTCAGGTCTTTGAGTATTTCCTGAATAGTCATTTGCTTAAAGATGCCAAGAAATTATATTATGTAGTGATTTAAAACATATCTTATATATTAATCACTAACAGGCCCAAAAGTATGTCTTGTTTGAGAAAATATACTATGGTGTTTTGTAAATTTAATCTTTATTTTTAAAACAAAAAGTAAGATTATGGTTGATGTTTCTGAGGATTACACTACTCTTCCATTCTTCTGTGCATACAGAAGATAATATAGAGGTCAGTGGCATTATAAACTAGTTAAAATATAAATAGCTGCATGCGAGTAACATAATGTGTAGGGTTACCCTGAGACATGTGTGAAGAATTCACCTGTTTTCAGGTCATGATCAATAAATGCAATTTCTCAACATACTGCATGTGTAACAGCAGGGCTGTTAAGCTCTGTTTAAGAACACTAAGGATTTTTTTGCCTCAGAAATCAGATAATTACTGTGGTCTTGAAATATCAGCACCTCCATCTACACTTGAAACCTGCCCTGCTTCATAACCACCATGCTGCTTCTTAGGATGACCCCCTCACCCCAAAAAAAGACTGCATAGGGATGCAGAAACCGGGCTCCTTCTGAAGTCACTTTGTTATATCTTTATTTATTGTCATGACATAGCATTGATGTACAATATCTTGGGATAAAGAGTAAGGCCTTGGCATCCCTAAATCTGAGCCATCCTTGGACCAGCAGAAGCAGGAGATGGGCATCTAAGCATCTTTCTTGTACAGTCAGACACAGGCTGCATATACCAGCTTTGAAAGAGCCTGCAGCTGAAGGCGATGGGCTGCATGGATTGATGGGTTGTTAATACAGTGAGACAGTTACATTGTCTCATTTTGACAGTTCTGCCACTTAACATCCTCATGGGCAGGCACCGTGACCCAACCTCATAGATAATGAGGCTTGGCACAGTCCTCTCCTCCCTCCCTCCCTCCCTCCTTCCCTCCCTCCCTCCCTCCCTCCCTCCCTCCCTCCCTCTCTCTCTCTCTCTCTCTCTCTCTCTCTCTGGTTCTTAGTTAATGTCATTGTTCACAAGCACAAAATATGGCCATCCTGTGGTATTATAGAATGGAGCAGAGTGGTCCTTACATGTGGAAGGAAAATCCCTGGAGCTACATTAGACATAGAAGCCTTACCCGACACTGAGCACTGAATGAAGGCATTGGAGATTATCTCAAAACACATTTTGCCAGATGCCTGTATGTTACAAGGAAAGAAGCTGAAAGTTTTAGGGGAGGGGACTTCAGTCCACTGTTTCTGAGCCTGGACCACATGTTCCACTTAAGAAAAGTCTTCCACGAAAACCCTGTTCCCCGAAGAGTCTTAGACATCTATTCTGCTCAGGCTTAACCCGTGATGCTGCTCTTAAGTCTTCACTCTGGATGCTCAGGGCTAGGCTTCCTGTGTCTGGGACTCTTACAAACCCACTTCACAGGACACACATGTCTTATTTCCTTTTCATGGCTTTGGCTTCCCAAATGACCTATCCTACTTTCTTAGGATTGAGCCCACTATTTCCTTTGTATGAGATGCATGTATCTTGTTTCTCAGAATTCCTTTCTTTCTACTTAAGAACCTACGTGGGTCTCCATGTACATTTATTTGCTCACTTGAGCATCCAATTCTCTACCATCGCTCTTACTATATTTCAAATGGTTTCTCTTAGGATTCCCATCAAAATGGGCTCTTTATCAACTCAAAACACATTATCAAGATTTTTCTGTGCTTAATGTGTCTTTCTCACTTAGGAGTTCTTCTCTGTTTCATCCCTAGAGCAAACAACATGCTTTTAAACGTATGTCAGATTTCCCTCTTATAATTATGGCACCTGAATACGGCAGCTTCTCACCCCACACTTCTCACCCCTCTTTTCTCGACAGAGAATGACTTATGACAACCATTCTCTTTATTTTCTCAAACTTGAAGAAGTGAGTTTCATAGAAGGCAAAAGAATTAATAGCTGATGGATAGTAGTAGGCAGAAAGCAGATTATCATCAGATTAGATGTTTTGAGCATCCAGTATGATTGGAAGGGCACACAACAGTAATTTCATCACACTGGGGGTTAGCAAACACCCATCAAAAATTGACTCAGGGAAGTTGAGGCACTCAGCTGGAGTTCTCAATGAAAAGACTTCCTATAACTAAACTCTGACTTACTGTTTCCACTATAGACATTTTCATATTGTTGACCAAACAATAACAAATGGCTGTTACTGTAAACCTTCTAGCTGATCTCAAACACCTGTTGTTTTAAAAAATACTTGCTGCTTGCTGGGTTTTTGTTTCCTCTCTGGTACAAAGCCAGGAGACCAGTCTGAATTAGAACAACATATCATAGAGAATAGTGCATACACACATGCTTGGGTGTGACTTGGGGAGGGGACAGACTCAATCCCGCTTCTAGAGTCAGCTTCTTAGTAAGCTTAAACAGAACATGACAATTTATGAACTTTTCATTCATATCATTGTCAAACTTCAGACTTCCTACACTTCTCTCTGAGCCTTTGAATGATGTGCCTACATTGGTGTATGTGCCTGTGTAACTGAATGCTTTGTGTTTTCATGCAACTTATACATAGCTTACAGAACAAAGTTATGTCTACAGTTTGGTATCTCATAACAGAGGACTAAATACCCAAGTGTCATTTATTTACATTTAGGGGTTTAAGCAAAGTCTATATCCACTGTGTCTCTGAATAACATTTATTGTCTGACACATTCTCAAATCACTTTTGAAGGTAGCTATAATTGACATATACCTTCAGAAGGCAAATGTCAATGCCACGTCCCCATTAACCTTAAGAGACTCAAAGCCCAGTTTATAATTTTATAGTGTTCAGTACAATATTAAGCCCAAAGATTCAAGATAAAAATCTCTAAAATCTATCATCTAAAATGTGATGCATATGAAAAAAGTTCACAATTTAGTCTATAAAAAAATTTGTCCCACGACTTAAATCTGTCAAAGTACACATTTGTGTTAAGTCACACAGAAATCCTGAAATTCAGGTGTTTTGGTCTATATGAAGTCCTATTGTGCTGAAAAGTGCTTAGCATGGTATTTGTTGAATACCAATAGTTTGTTCAGTGTTTAGTTTCCTTGTGATCAATCAACTGATTGGAAGCTCCAGAGAAATGGATCCATGCATGTAGGGTCAGAAAGCCATGTAACTTGGGGAGCTAGTCTCGAGCAAGAGTGAGGTCGAGACATGTCCAAACCCAAATAATCTTGTCCTGAGACTGGAAGAATTCCTTAAAGGACCGTTGCCTCCTTGCTCTGAACCTGTACACCCCAGTGAATGGAGCCTGCATGGACACAACTTTGCCACCCCAAAGATAGTCATGTAGCCTGGTGGCCATGTTACAGGTTTAACATCATTTCTTTCTATAGAGACATGTCCAGCAAGAACCTGTAATTCCTCTTCATGCAAATGAAGCATTCCCAGCCCCTCAGTATCAGCCAATAATGTTCACTCACCATGAAAACCCCCTACCTACTCCCCAATGTTCATATAGTTCTTGTTGCCCCCAACAAAGGAAAAATGTTTTACTGAAAACCTCTTGAAGAAGACTTTTCTCCCAGGCACTGAAGCTGTGAGATCCTTTGAACTGACCCTCTCGCCAGTTAAGGTTTGTTCCTTCCATTCAGCCCAGAGTGTGCAAAGGTACTTGAATACTCCAGGGGCAGAAACGGAACATACACCCTCAGCTGGTGGCTATTCTGTATTTTCTATAGGGCCAAGAAAAAGAATAAGTATTAAGATCCTTTCAAAGACAGGGGAGGATATGCCAATTGGAAAATAGCAGATATTGTTCTCTATTCTTCTTTCAATTCTCACACACCTTACTGTCTCCCGGACAATTCAGACAGAGAAAAAGCCCAGCCACCATTGCTCTTCCTATCAGAGCTTGCTTCACTGCTGCAAAATCTGGGTTAGGGTCTCAGGAGCTGGAAGGGGCACAGGCAGCCACTGGGGGAAGCATTTACATTTTGTATCCTTCTCTAGGCCTTTTGAATGCAGGATTCTAGGCTCACATGGAACAGATTTCAAATAGAATGTCCCATTGACCTGTGGTTTATCCATAGAGATATCCTTAAGGGCAGAACCTTAGAAAATTAAAAAGAAATGAAAAGAAAATGATGTGTTATCTTTATGTGTGAATTATATATATATATATATATATATATATATATATATATATAATGAATATATATACATTATATGATGAATATGTATAATTATATATAATGAAAATTTAATGTCCACTATATAATGAATATATATATATATATTCATTTTATGTGTTGTGCATGTGAAGGTGGGTGCCTGAAAGGGCCAGAGGAGTTAGATTTTCCCTGAGTTGGTATGTTGGTATTACAGATTATTGTTAGCTGCCCAGCCATGTGCTTGGAACCAAATTCTTGTCCTCTACAAAAAAAGTTATGCTTCTAGCACCTATATATGATTATTTTAATCTCGAGACATCAAAGGATCTTTTGGGAATGATCAGGGTGTTAAGCCACTTCCTGGGAGTTTTATACACTATACAGGCATTTTCTCCTCAGATCTGTGAGTAGAAACAACACAAGGCACTTCTAAACCATTCATTGTCCTTGCCTCTGGCACCTCACAGTTTTCCCTCATTCTCCAAGAGAGATGGCATTTCAGAATTGACAGCTTCTCTCTCAAGCTATGCAATAGCTGTGATGGGTGATAAAGTCAGGCTTCCCCTCTGGGTGTACATAACAAGCAAGGATGGACTGATTGCTCAAGACAAACTAGAGACATGTGACAGGAAAGAAAATGGTGAGGACACATCCCTACCTCCATCCCCTAAGTTCTAGATAAGTACTTTCAGGACAGTCGTGCCTGAGAATGAAGGAGAGAAGCCCAAAATCTTCAGTTCTAGAATTCTGGTGTAGTCAAAGCTCATAGCAGGCCCTTGGTCTCTCCACCTCTCCAGGAGCTCAAATAGCATTTCTGGCCAGTACTTTGTAAAACAGAGATCTCTTGGATGTTAGCCATTCCTGCTCTTACCTTGGGATCACTCATGGAATTAGAAGCTTTGAGGGAAATCAATGTTCTTTTCTTTTCTTTTCTTCCAGAAAAGTTACTTAGGACCCCATGCTAGAATGCTGTCTGCCTTGATCTTAAGTAGTACTCATAAAAGCAACTGCAGCTGCTCCGGCCTTTCTGCCCCTTCTTTCTCAATGGTCCTTAAGATCCGGGGAGAGAGTATGCAGTACAAATTTTCAATTTGTGACTAAGCACTTCACAGACATTCTCTACACCTGGACCAGTCATTTTCTACATTAACCACTGCCTACTGCACAGAAAAAATTAATGAGCTCTGTACTATGGGTGGAGAGATAATTTAAATAATATGTTAGTAATATTGAGTTTTAAAAGACTAGTTAACAAGGTATTGTAGAGTGCAAATTAATTGCACTTATTTCCTAAACTCCAGATCATGTAAGATGTATAGGGTTTGATATCAGGTGACATGTGGTCAATATTCTTTTATCTCTGCCTCCTTGTGTGATCAAGCCATCCTAGACTGTAAAAACTATTCTAGAGGTGGAAACTCAGAAATCTTTACTTCTCTTTCTAATGGGGAATTTTTTGGGAAGCCTTTTCTTGCCCTACTCTTTTGTGATTACTCAGTATCAGTATCTAGGTAGAAAGAGAGAAGAGATGTCTAGTTAAAACTTTTACCTCCTAGTTACTTTTTCATTTTAGGATCAGCTTCTGTCTCTTTAAAGAGAAGCTTCCTGAACCCAAGTCTGAGGGATAATGAGCCATCCTCTTAATATGCAAAAAAAAAAAAACCAAACAAAAAACAATGATGCTATTATAATTTCGAGTCAGAAGATGTAGGCCTGGACCTTTACAGACCAAGCCTCTACAGATATGATCTAACTATAGTGTGAACCAGTCATCTCTGCTCCTTAAACCTCAGTTTCCCTATTAGTAAAAGGGCTGTGGATGCCCTAACTGTATGTATATGTACATATATAGATAGATAGATAGATAGATAGATAAATGATAGATAGATAGATAGATAGATAGATAGATAGATAGATAGATAGATAGATATAGTGTGCTGTCAATATATTTTCTCATGTTGTAATAAAATAGAGGAGATTGGGTAATTTGCAAATGAAAGAGGTTCATGGTTCATTTGGTATATAATTTTGGAGACTAGAAGTACAAGAGCCAGATCTTGACCTCTGGGAAGGATCTCAGGTTGTGTTATAACATGACAGGAAACAAAAGAGCAGTGGGCAGGAAAGAAACCATAAGGACCACATTGATGGATTCTAAACCACTCTCCCAACAGTCAGTCCAATTCCACATGAAAGAGCCTATAATACCTTAAATGACTCACCGTCCTATACTAACTACCATGAACTAAGTTTCTAACATGAACGTGGGTAGGCGGGGCACACTCACTACACTAGATGTATAACTTACTCTTTGCAGCAATTGTCTATCTTCCCATGCTCTAGGGTCCTTCCTAAACCTAATCTCAAGGTCTCTGCCCTTCCAAAGCCTGCATTTACACCAGTTCTCTCTTGAATATTCAAGGACATTACTTCCACTGTTATGCAGCCCCCCACCCCCATGCATCATTGATTTTTCTTTTCAATCTCTCCTGAAACAGTTCTATCAATATGCAAAAAATATTGCTCTGTTGCTATTTCCTTCATCTTAAAAAAATTCCTTATGATTCTTACTTTCTTGTCAGTGCCTAACCTACTTTTTCCTCTCCCCTTTGCAGCCAACTCCTTGAAAAAGTTACCGCTACTCTCTACCTCTAATTCTCCTTTTACTGTATTACTAAAGTCATTCTGATCAATCCCTTGGCTGCATCAGTTCACTGAAACCTATGACCTTTGCATTGCTAAATCAATTTTCTGTCCTCATCTACAAGAGTCTGGGGGAAGCACCCTCCTTGTGTATAGCGTTACTTTTCTCAGTTGGCAAGCAATCTGGTTTTTCCTGGTGTTCTGTTTCCAGCCCCACTGACCACACCTTTCAGCTACCTTGTGGGCGTGTCACTTCTCCTCATCTGTGTCTTTCTAATGATGAAGTGTCACAGGAAGATCTCTTGGCTCTTTGTGTCTTTGGGCTAATCCTTCATAGCCTACAGTCTTTTACATCTTGCACTGCAAGCTGACAATCCCCAATC
The DNA here is from genome assembly GCF_963924665.1 of Micromys minutus. Classification (NCBI taxonomy): domain Eukaryota; kingdom Metazoa; phylum Chordata; class Mammalia; order Rodentia; family Muridae; genus Micromys; species Micromys minutus. The sequence continues at coordinate 49,284,776 of NC_137981.1, forward strand.
GCTCTCTTAAGCTAACAGTTTGCCTATAGACTGTCACATCTAGTGCCTACATGTATATCTCATTGACATGATAGTATGGTGCCCCAAACCAAGCCTTTTGTCTCCTTTCTGCAATTTGTACATTTCAGAGTTCTCTTCAGTTAAGCAAAAGGCAACTCCATTGTTTTGTTTATTTCAGCCAGAAACCCCAGAGTCAGCCATAACTTCATTCTACCACATTCTGTATCTAAGTCACAAACACACATTGTCTGTTGTACCATTGAAATGATAGAGTCTGGCCATTCCCACCACGTTGTAACTCTCACTCCTGCTATGAGTCACCATGGCTGCTTACCTGGCTGATTGTCATAGGCTCCAGGATGATCTGCTAACTACTACCAGTTCTCCATTCCTGTCTGATTTCAACAAAGCATTTCCACCAATGGCTTATCATCCTATGATGAGGAAACCTGAAACTCAGAAGCAAACAGACACGATAACTCCAAATCTCTTTGGTAAGGCCAGTTTCATTATTGCTGTCTCTCCTGTGTCAGGACTCCCATCGCGCTGAACCTTTTATTTTCCCTTGAGGCATCCAGGCACACTTCTGCTTCAAGATCTGTGCAGAAGCTCTTCCAAGACAAAAGTGAGTGCTTTTCACTCCCTCAGTGCCTTTTGGTTTCCAATTAAATGTCTTGTTTAGATGATCTTGCTTCCACCATTGTATGAATAATCATACCATCCTGTTCTTTAGAAACCACTTAAAAGCCCCTTATTGTACTAAGTTTTCTGTGGCATGTTCTTGTTTCTAACACACTATACAACTTACTTAAAATCATAGTCCATGCTTTATGTATACTTCCCAGACTTCAAAAACGTAACTAACTGCTTGTACACACTGGCAAGGCAATGATCTTATTGGTTTATTCACAGAAAAACAAACAATAGTACCTGGAATACAGTAGAAAACTAAGCAAATGTCTGGGAAATGCAAGAATCCATTTGACCTTGGCATGTTTGCAAGGAAAAATTGAGCAGTAGACACAACTGTGTGACTAGGGGATCAACGGGTTGTATGCACCACAGATTATATTTTGAAGGATCCTGGTTACTCTTTTGGATAGAATGGTTAAATTTCAATCAATGAATCAACCAACCAACCAACCAATCAATCAATAAGTCTATAGAATTCCTACACTCCTCAGGATGAGAAGTTGGGAGATATGAACCTAAGGTCCTGCCCAAAAGCCAACACTTTGCCACATAAAACAATAAGCAGATAGTCCCAGACAGTTTATCATCACCTGCTAGGTTGCATGATGTTGACTCTAGGGTGTTGTTGACTCTAAGTGCTGCCATAATCCAGAGTGGGGAGAAATCAGTGACGCCGGGGCTATGTAGGGAGCTCTGGGCCATCACTCCTCAAGTTTCTTGAGGGCAGGGCTAGATCACATTTGTTTTTGTTTTTGTTTTTGTTTTTTCTGTTTTTCTTGCTAGATTCTTTTTTTTCTTCCTTTATCTTTCCTCTCACACACCCAAGTACAGTGTTGTCTTGTCGTGGATATATAACATGCCTTTTCTTTATGTTTCCCTTAACTACCTTCAAAATGGATTTGAAGAAACTTGTAGGGATATAAAATAAACAAACATGTTTTAAATGTAGGTGGTGAAGAACAGTGTAAGACAAGGTGAGTGAGTGTGTGTGGCAGGGAGGGAGGGAGGGAGGAAGAGGGAGAAGGAGAGAGAAACAGAACTAGGGATGAGGAAATAGAATGGCAATGTACAGTCCATAAACTCGCATGCCTTGGTAACAGATGAATCCTAGTCTTGGCTCTAAGCTCTCAGTGGAAAATCTGAGTAGGAAAACCTGATTAATTATGCACTTCATATTGTCCCTTTGACAAAACAGACCAATTGCTCAGCAGACACCAAACTATTCTGGATACTTAAGCCTTGAATATATCCATCCCTAGAGTCCTCATACTGCAGGCAGGCTATAATGCAATGAACATCATCCTCAAGTAGTTTTCAGTGCACACTCAGCTGGGAGCTTTGTATGATGTTTGTTCCATCCATATTTCCCACTGTCTGGTACTATTCTTTTTCAGGAATTTTGAGTGTTACTGAATATCATTTAACAAGATAAAAGGACATGGGACAAATTCAAGAATGGAAAAAAAATTTTTTTCCCCTTGAATTTCATTTTTTTGAACAACTTTATATTACAAAACAAAGATAAATGTATAAATTTTAAGCATTCCTGCATAAAAGTATACAAATACATTTTTGTCAGTGCTTGGCTTTTTTTTTTTTCAAAGGTTTGATAGTGTGCATTAAAGTCTTACTAGTTACAATGAGCATAAAGTACATGTAAAACAGGATGTAAGCTGTAATTAGTCAAAGTTTTCTTGGTGTGTAAGGATTGAGCAAAATAGTTTTTTCTTTTTTTTTTTCTTGAACTTCACACAGTCTGTGAGTTGTTTCTGGGGTGTTCAGAGCTTGCTGTAATTAGTATCCCATTATCAGTGACTGCATATTATGTCTGTTCTTCTGTGACTGGATTATCTCACTCAGGATGATATTCTCTAGATGTGTCCATTTTCTTAAGAATTTCATTAAGTCATTGTTTCTGATAGCTGAGTAGTACTCCACTGTGTAAATGTACCACAATTTTTGTATCCATCATCTACTGAAGGACATCTGGGTTCTTTCCAGCTTCTGGCTATTATACATATCATAGAGCTGCTATGAACATTGTGGTGCATGTGTTTGGTTGTGTATTGGCGTGTCTCTGGGGTATATGCCCAGAAGTGGAATAACTGGATCTTCAGGTAGTACTATGTTCAATTTTCTGAGGAATCACCAGACTGATTTCCAGAGTGGTTATACCAGTTTTCAACCCCACCAACAGTGGAGAAGTGTTCCTCTTTCTCCACATCCTTGCCAGCATCTGCTGTCATCTGAGTTTTGGATCTTGGCCAATCTGACTGGTGTGAGGTGAAATCTCAGGGTTGTTTTGATTTGCATTTCCCTGATGGCTAAGGATGTTGAGCACTTCCTTAGATGCTTCTCAGCCATTAGATATTCCTCAATTGAGAACTTTTTGTTTAGCTCTGTACCCCATTTTGTAATAGGGTTGTTTGATTCTCTGGTGTCTAGTTTTTTGAGTTCTTTGTATACCTTGGATATTAGGCCTCTATCTGATGTGGAGTTGGTAAAGATCTTTTCCCACTCTGCTGGCTGTGTTTTGTTTTCTTGACAGAACTTTATAGTATAGAAACACTTTTATATCCCCGCCCCTTTCTCTCTCTTTCTCTCAAACACAAACATATGCTATACCAAAGTGAAAATAATTTTTCCAGGGATCCAAGAGCACCCCTGGACCATCAAGGTATCATTTCTCTATCATTCAAACTCCCCATATTTTATCATCTGGTGCCATGTGTTCAGCTATTGCTAGTTTCTACATATAAACAAGAGTATATGGAATTTGATTTTCCTTGCCTGGGTTATTTCACTTAACTCAGTGACCTCCAGTCCCAGTCATGTTGGCACAAATGACATAATTCGTTTTAGTTGTTTTCATAGGACTGAAAATCACTAAATTGTATACTTACCACTGAGGGAATGTCTGTTCTTTAGTTAATTCTCTTGCTAGATTTTTATTTTCATCAAAGCCAAATACAAAGTGGAACAGACCTTCATATATCTCTTATAGTGCCTAGCATCAGGATTTGCTCTATACAAATATTTTTCTATTCACTTACTGGGAAAGAAATTAGAACAAAAATCCCAATCACAACAGCTTCAGGGAGATTTCAATGCCTATGACTAGACCTAATCAGGGAGTTGAGGGATCTATGCAATGAAAACTTCAGCTTAAAGAATACGAAATTGAAGAAGACATTAGAAGATGAAAAATCTTTCCATGCTCATGGATTAGCAGAAAAAAGTATTGAAGAAGTGGCTACATTGTCATAAGTAATCTGCAGATTTGATTCCCATTCTATCAAAATTCCAATTATATTTTTTTTACAAATCTAAAAAAATAATCTTAATATTTTTAAGCATGTAAGAAAATACCAAGAATGCTGGAAGAATTATAAGATCTGATGTAAAACCACAATACCAACCCACAGTAAAATAAAAATTGTATTTCAATGGCACACGATGGTATTTAGATCAACAGAGTAGAACAGAACAGACTAGAGGGGCCAGCAATAAACTCCCACAGCTGGAGCTTCCTAACTTTTGACCAAGGTATCAAAAGCATCCATGGAAACATGTGCTAAGAGATATACATTGGAAAAACAAATGAACAGGAAAACTGGCCAGCACAAAAAAAGAAAAATCAGAATGGATCAACAAATTAAGAACTGAACCTTAGAAATTTTTAGAAAGCAAGTTAAAATACTTCATGAAAGCCATAAGCAAGGACTCTCTAAAAAAAAAATACTTCACTGGGACAGCAAATAACCCCAAGAATTAACAAATGGGATTTTTGTGACATTAAGAAAATCTTTAACAAAAAATGCACAATTTTCAGAAAGTATGAAGATAGCCTAAATAGGGAGAAAAATATTCTCCTACTATGAATTAGATCTAGATGTAAAACACAGGAAGTGCAGAAATTATGCCTTCCAAACAAAGTATCCAATTAATAAATCGGTTAACAAACTGAATAGGCAATTCTCAAAAGAAATTCAAAAGTCCAAAACATGTTTGAGGGGAAAAAGAGTTCAACATTCTTAGCTAGCAAGGGAGTACAGGACAAAGTGCTTTGAGATTCCCTCTTAACTGAGTCACAATGGCCATTGTCCAGGAAGCAATATGAAGTGCTGGAGAACAAGAAGCCAGTGCACTGCCTATAGGAACTGAAACTGTTGCAGCTACTATGTATAAATATAAACGTCATAGCTTCACTGGGTTTGCTCATCTAAAAACCAAATTACCATTTGACCCAGTTATTCTGCCCTACGTATACATATGGACTCAACATGCCACAGAGATATTCACACATCCACATTTATTGAAATAATCTTCTTGTTGATAAGTAGAACCAGCTTAGAGGTTCATCAACAGGTCAAAAGATAAAAATGGGACCCATTTACACAATATTGCTTCATTCAATCAAAAAAAATAGAAATCATGACTGGCAGGAAAATGGCTGCAAGTGAAAATTGTTACACCATTTCCACTGTACACCATGAGGAAAGGGAAATAAAAAGACCAGTGGGCCCATGAAAGTACAAAATTCTTTCATTATCCCCACCACATAAGCTGAGTCACTGACCCATCAGCATCATCAGACAAAGACTCAGGGAACCTTGTTTGTTCTAGCAGACTCAAGTAGGAGCTTTATCAGGGTTTATAAACATATACAACCTGCAAGCATCTGAGGCAAGTTATAGTTATAATTTTTAATAATCAGAACTTGGAGAATAGGGACCTTCCCAAGTATTCCATAACTGTTAACTGATGTTAAATTATTAAGTGACTTTGCCTGACCAATCAAATTAATTTGTTCTTTCTTTTGTAGGAATAAGTATTATGTTTGGGATAACTATTGTTTCTTAGAGAGGGGGTTGGTAATAGCAAGTTTTGGGGAATTTTTATTGCTTAGAGAGGAAGTTTGTCAGCTTAGGTAAAATGAAGTCTGAAGTTAAAATAGCAGTACTTAAGACAAGTTGCTTTTATCTGCTCCCAACAGGCAACATTGTGTTATTCAAAATCAAAACAACACAGGACAGATAAAGTATTTTTCTCTAATATGAAGAATCTAGATGTGTTTGTTTGTGCTTGCATATAAACATATATGTGGCTGTGTGTAGGTCATATAACTAAAAGAAACCATGAAAGGAAAGGAAGAGATCATAAAGGAGAGGAAAATTATTAGAATATATGATGGCATGCATGTGAAATGAAAGCAGGATGAGTGAAATAGATGGCTTTGGAGAAAACAAAAGTCTGGCAAGAATATACATGTATATGTTTATATTATGTATATGTGTACCATGTATATGATGTGTATGTATAACTATATGATGGATGTGTGTATACATGTATGTATATGATATATGTGCTGAATATTATGTATGTGATGTATACATATACATATATGTACATGAATATGATGTCTCAAAGATCCAAGCTATTTCCAACTTCTAGCTCTCTCCACATGCTTAGTGTTTCTATGACAAGCAAATGACTGGCTACGAGCCTCACTGCTCTTTTATCCTCTGGCCCAGATTGGCTCACACACTTATTCTGCAGCTCACTAACCCAAGTAAGCACACACCTCAGCCTAACCACAGAAACACTGAACAACTCCAGTTCCCTGGGGCAAAGGAAAGGGACTTAGTGAGCTAGCATTGCCTTTGACACAGAAGGAAACAAGCCAGACAGCATTTGAGTTTGTGACATTGCTGGGCAGGTTAACCTTGATTTAGATCCCACTCTGAAATGAGTTTGCATTATGACAGCAATTCTCAGAAATGAAGGGGTAAACTCAGTCAAGGTCATAATCAATAACAATATCTGGATGACTTGTTTTATGCCCTGGATCTTCAAAAGTTAATAAAATGATGATTAGAGAAGATTAAATCCATGTTCTTCTGTAAGAGCTACACATATATTATCCTACCATCTAATCTAACAAAATGACATAAAGTGAACCAAACACATCCTACAGAAGAGATCTATAAATTATGATGCTAAAGATGTTCTAATAAAGATTTTTAAATTATTTATCTCCGAGGAATAATAAAAAAATATCAATACATACCTGAGAGACAATATCTCCTCCAGAAAAGCATTTCACTAACTACTGGTGTGTTTTGCAATCTTCTTCTGATTCTGTTAGCCTAATCTGAGAGTGTACATTTAAATGTTTTTTACCAGATACTGCTTGCTAATTTCAGGTGCTTCCCAGTCTGTGTCATACATAACAGAGGGGAGGTGAATGTGTGCCACGTGTAATGTAGAGATGTTTTCCATTGGGTTCACATTGTCTTTTCTCTGTTAATTACCCCATAGTTATTTTATACACTTACTACCCACTCAGTATCTTACATCCTGCTTGAATGGTTTTCTCCCCTCTTCACCTTTGTCATTAACCGTTTGCTTGTGGCTTCTCTTTTCTGTTGGTCATGAAGGACAGTGTAAGAAATCGAGTGCATTTTTCTCCCACCCAAGGACTAACCAGACTCAACCCTAGATAAATCGTACTCTCTGAACTTGAATGTGATAAATTCCAGGTTTGGGATACAGTTAGAAAAACCCTTTCTCTCTGGATCTTTAACATATTATGGAGATATAATGTCATGTTATAATAAGTCTGAATTTGGGGCATGCAGGATCCATTCAGACTTTGTTCTAGAATAATCCAGCTTTTAGAAAACAGCTATCTTTCAGCAGAAGAGAGACATGAAATCAACTGCTGGAAAATGGGCTTGGCATGGCTGAATTCTCTGCAGTTGAAAATAAGATAAACAAGAAGTAGAAAGAGATCTGGTGTGTATGTAATGATACTGTAATTTCAGGAAGGTAATTTAAATTTCACTCATTTGCTGTAATCAGAATGTGAAGGTTGGGTTTTCTCTCAGGTCTCACTCTGGTCAGTGTGTTTGGCCCTGTGTCATCTAATTCCTAAAGATTTTTAAGTGCATACCATACATTTGAAAACTGTATCTTTTTAAGTTTTGAGAGCTATGGTTGAAATTTCGTAATATGTCATGAACACACTTACATTTAACCCCACTACTTACTATTTATTATGCTTAGCTATGTTTCAAGTAGCCCTTTTCTCTGTGCCTTTTTATTTTTTTATTTTGTAAGTCATTTCTGCCATTATTATTTCTAAATCTCAATTCTTAATTACTTTTCATGCATCTTAATTCTTCAGTTGTTAGTTTTATTTTTTACTTTTATTTAATTTTATTTTATGAAGAGATTATGATTTACCTTTACTCCCCGGGAATTGAAAAACAATTGTTCATAAAAATGCACTTCCGGGAATTCATCAAAGTTTTCATTTTTGACCTTGGCCATGATCAATTCTTTATGAACATGTCACGGTATTTTGAAGAAAAGTATATTACCTTAGGCTGCACATTTTGACATAGATATGTAAAATTAATCCACCTTCTTATTACTCAGTCATTACTTTCACTATTTATTTGAGTCAATTTGATCTATAAGGTGATATTGTAAAGTTTCATTCTTGGGGTGAGGCAATTATTCATGCATTCTGAAGTCATTTCATGATAGTTAAAAGAGAAACTTTAATGACCATTACATCTTTATCACGAAGAATGACCCCATTAACCTGCTAAAAGCTTGTTTTGAAATCTCCTTTTCTGCTGTTAATGGCTATTCTCCACTGCATTGCCTTAACATATCAGGACATGCGATTTCATTTTTAAAAATTATAAGTAAATTTGTTGTAGTTACATCTTATAATGGTGCACGGGGAGATTTTTTTTTTTTTTTTTTTTTTTTTTTTTTGGTTTGTGCTTGCTGGCATAATAAGAGTTTAAGATCTAATCTGCTTTAATATTGATATTTACCTTGCCATATTTTTTTAAACATAGACATTGATCTAGTTTCAGGACTGCCAAGATGGCGTCACGCTCACTGTTAGTCCTCACAGCCTAAATTTAATCTCCCACCTGAGTTGTTCACCAGGACCTACATAGAGAGAATAAGATAGAGAGAATGGAGTCCCACACATTGTCCTCTGATTGCTACCTGTGCACCGTGACACAGACACTGTCACAAATATATAATACATAATTGTAACTTTTTCAGTTAATTTTAAATTTAAGAACAAAACACAAAGATAGTGCAGATTCTCTTTCCTGAACACCCAGTTCCACCTCTTATGTACACCTAGGTTAGTAAAATGAACTTGTCATAGCTAGAGAACCGATATTGGTGTATAATTACCAACTAAACTTGGGGTTACTTTCAGGCTTCCTTAGCTGTTATCGAATGATTCCACCCAGAATTCCACATTACTTAATGGTGTTGTGTTAATCTCTTCTTGTATGGGAGAAGATCTCAAATTTTTATTTAACTTTTTTTCTTTAATTTTTTTATTGGATATTTTATTTGTTTACATTTCAAATGTTATATGTCATTCTCTTTCCCGATTTCCCCTGCAGAAACTCCCTATCCAATCCTCCCTTCCACTGCTTCTATGAGATTTTTTCCACCCACTCCCACCTTTCCACCCTGACATTTCCCTACACTGGGGCATCAAGTCTTCCCAGGTCCAAGGGCCTCTCCTCCCATTAATGTCCGACAAGGCCATCCTCTGTTATTTATGCCATTGGAGCCATAGGTCCCTCCATGTATACTCTGGTTGGTGGTTAATCTGTGGGAGCTCTTGGGGGTGGGGGTCTGGTTGGTTGATATTATTGTTCTTCCTATGGATTGCAAACCCCTTAGGCTCCTTCAGTCCTTTCTCTAATTCCTCCAATGGGGAACCTGTGTTCAGTCCAATGGTTGGCTGCAAGCATCTGCCTCTGTATTTCTCAGGCTCTGGCAGAGCCTCTCAGGAGACAGCTGTATCTTGCTCCTGTCAGCAAGCACTTCTTGGCATCTGCAATAATATCTGGGTTTGGTGACTTGACATATCCCCATCAAGTATCTTACAAAATCTGTTTTGGTTAAAATTGTTATTTTTTTAACTTAGGTTATGGGTTTGAGACAAAGTGACCATACATTTTAAATCTACATATTCTAGCCTCCACATATTCACACGCATTTACACACACACATGCACATACACAAATATGCACACACATATATGAGTGTCTCTTATCAGCATAAATTTTTATCACTGATATTAACTTGGATAGTCCAAGGTATGACTGGTTATACTGCCCCAACTAGAAAAGTACTGACTTATATTTAGTTTATACCATGGTCTGTTATCAGTCAATAAAAGGAACAAGCAATTGACACATAAAACAACATGAATGGGTTTTAAACACATTACTCCTGGTCAAAAAGCTATTCTCTAAATTCTATATAGTGCATGAGTCCCTTTCTGTAACATCTTCCAAGCAGCAAAACTGCAATTGTGGAAAGACATTAGGGTTGGATCTAGATTGGAAGTGCTGCAAATAAAGCTGCTATGCAGTTTTGTGGGAGGATACATTTCCATTTTCCTAAGTCAGGCTCCCAAGAGTAGAACTTCTGGTATTAGAAGTAAATGGTTAATTTTGTATGGACTTGGCAAGCCATATTTCAGAGTTCTTCTACCGTATTCTATTGTCATCAGTAGTTCCCCTCAGATCTGCTTCCTTCCTACCCTTCGAAGCCTTTGACTTATTTCATCTTCTATTCCTTGAAAATGTTATACCTATAATAGGTATTGAGAGACCAAACAAGTCTTCTGGGCTCAGACTCCGTCTTAGAAAACCTGACCTAAGGTTAAACTCCAGTTAATGAACAGGTCAGTACCTAACATCAGTTTCCAGACTGCCCCCTCCCAACAAGACCTGTGCCTACCACCAGTTCCAGGTTATTCCCCAACAAATCTTCACCCCCAGGTTACAAGCCTGACACTGATAATTCACTTCCTAACAACCAGCAATCAGGAGGACAACAGAAGTTAACTTTATGGTTTGGCTCCCAGCATCAGGTAATTACATTAAAGATCATAATGGCTCCCCAGTCCCATGTGTACCAGGCTAGATACCCCATTATTGCCTCTACAAATGTTTGCCTGAAACTGGGCTTTGAGTCTCCTCCCATTCTCTTACATCAGAGATGGTGTTGTGACCGAAGTTCAAGCTTAAATAAAGAAACCCTAATGTGATTACATTAGATTCAGCTCCTTGGTGGTGTCTTTTGGGGGTTCACAAAGGCACAACAGTATATGGTGTTATATATATGGCTTAAATTTAAAATTTCTAGCATTTAATGATATTCAACTTATTTAACATTTGGTTATTTATTTTTTGAAATCTTCCAAAACATTTCTGTGTTTTATTGGTGACATGTGAGGCTTCCTTGTATGTGTGAATGGACTTAATTGTGACTGTGATTGAATGTGATTGAATGTAGAACCACATAGGGAACAGAGAGCTGAGGGATTACCTTGATTACATTAATTGAGGTGGTAAGACCCATCCACTGTGGGTGGCAGCATTCCCTTGGTAGGATCCTGGATTCTAAAAATAAAAAAGGGTGAGTGAGCAACAGCATGTTCAACCCCTTTCCTGGCTGTGAATGCAGTTCAGCTAGCTGTGTCAAGCTCTTGCCACCTATACTTCCTCTCTATGATGAAATGCACCCACTGTGAGCCAGAACAAACCATTTTGTCCTTGAGTTGCTTTTGTCAGAGTACTTTATCACAGCAACAGGAAAAGAAATTAAGAGATCTAGGTGTAAGTCACTTATAAAATGAGTAGCTTGGCAAAAAGCTTTCTCTCATCCCCCATCTTATCTTTTCATTTCTTTCTCAGAGCAGAGATTTTTAATCTAAGGAAGAGCAACTAAGTAATATTTTCACAGATAAAATTTTATTATAATATTTACCACCCTTTTATATCTATGAACTTCTAAATCTAGAAGATTTTCTTCTGTTTTATTCTAATAGCTTTATGGTTTTGCTTTATGTATATAAATCCATGACTGTGTATAATTAATTTAAATGTATTTTGCCTATCTTCACTGATCAAGCGTTATGCCTTATTAATTTACTTCTTTATGGTTTGTGATGGTTAGCTTTGCCACCTTGACACAATCAGCTGGGAAACAGTATCAATAATAGAATACATTTATTGGTCTGGCCATTGAGCATGTTTGTGGAGGGTTGCCTTAAGTTAATTGCTATCAGACGACCTAACCTAATGTGGGCAGCACCATTCTCTATGTCAGGAGTCATGAATAAGAGTGAAGAAATCAAGGTAAGCAAAAGCACAAAAATGAGTGTGCATGTAATCATTTCCTCCTATTCTTGGCTGTAAATATATCTAACTAGCTGCCTCAATCTCCTGACACTATGACTTTTCTACTACAAGGGGATGTAACCTGAAATTGTAAACTAAATTAGCCTCTTTCTTCCACAAGATGTGTTTGCCCAAGAATTTCATCACATCAACAGAAGTGAGAGTATAAATGGTTTATTCTTTCCTATATCCATCTTCCATAATTTTGTGATTTGAGTTGTACAGTTATAAAGTTTAAAATAATTGATTGAATTTTCCTAATTAACCATATTTAAATGAAACAAATCTATTGATTTTCTTGTAATAATATTTAAGTTCTTCTTGGTTTTCTTCTATGCTATAAAGATGAATATTTTGAATAGACTTTCTGTGATTTGCATTATATTTTCTAATTATAACAATAACAATTCAATAACTGTATTATTGAATTTTATAGCTTATTTCATTGTTTCTATTTGAATAATTTAAATTTATAACATATAAATAAATGAATAATATATTAATGAATGTTAACATTTAGAAAGTATATCTGAACATAACTCTTATGATATTTACCTGGGAATTCCAACCATTTGAGATAATTAGCTTCTTGGTAGGCATGGTAGCACACATCTGTTTTCTCAGCTACACAGTGAGATCAAGGCCACAGATGCATACATGAATATATACTAAATAAATACATGGATATGTAGATCAATCGATCTATCTATAGGTAGATATAGATAGATAGATAGATAGATAGATAGATAGATAGATAGATAGATAGACAGACAGACAGACAGACAGACAGATAATGTAGGTAGATAGATAATCTGCCTCAGAAAAAAGGAAAAACTATTTTTGTTTTAATACACTGTAAATACTCTCTACTCGTTTTTTTTTTTTTTTTTTTTTTTTTTTTTGTCATTGTTTTGTTTGTTTGTTTTTGGTTTCTTTTTTTTTTTTTTAATTTGACAACCTGGAAAGAAAGCAGGGTACAGAACCAGTATCAGCTGAGATTTTTCAAACAAGAAAAGGCTGAGATCTGGGAAAGGAAAGCTAAATCAAAAATGAAATGTTGTCCCAAAGGTCAAGTCAGATAATTACTGAGAAAAAAAGTTATAGGATTTGCAATTAGAAAGCAATTATGACTTTTCAAGGAGTGATTTCAAAGAGATTGTGAAACAAAAGCTTATTTCTTAGATGTGGGCTGAGACTTAGAGATAGCATCCTAAGAAGTATCCACGGTCCTGTCCAAGCTGTGGAGAAGAGACTCCTCCAAGGTTAATAGTTAATGTTGGGGAAGAGACCAAGAATGCAAAGTGCTGTAAACTTCCTCTTGTCTGCTCTGTCTGTGAGAGGAGCTGAAGTGGGAGGAAGAGACATTCCTCTAGTCAGAGTCAGTGACAAGAAGCAGCTGAAAGGATGAATCCTATAGGAATGAATGAAACAAAATGTGAGGCATAGAATGGCAGAGAAATGGGAGCTATACCTGGTATTCTTAATGGAGAGGGAAAAAAGTGTCTTGAGATCATGTTCCATCTGAAAGGACCCCATTCTTCCAAGGTCACCATGGAAACTAAGAATTGGCCCAGAAATAAGCAAAGCCAATACACTTTACATTTCTACTTTACCTCTACAGGTGTTGTTGGCTGAGCTAAGTGTCTCTTACACTCTTTGCATTCCTCTATCACAAGTGAGATAGCACCATGGAAACCCAAGCCACGGACAGCAACTGTAGACTTAGATGCATGGAGGAAAGGAGAGAACTGTAGGTATACTTTTTGGTGTACTTTTTTGGGTTCTTAGATCTATAACCCTTCTCCACCCCAATCCTTCCCAGTCCCTCAACACCAGAAAGGAGAGAAAGAAGGTTAGAAGGGAAAAGGCATACAGACCTCTACACTACTTCCTGCCGCGTAAGAGCACAGAGTTCCTTAGGGCACGTCCAATTTTCATCGTCAGGATTTCTCCAATTTCTTCTGCTCAACCCTTTGCTCACGTCCACTTGACAAACTGCCACCACAGTACACCGGCTCAGTAAGGGAAAGCAATAGCAGGAGACCAGAGGCAGGGGCAGCAGCCCCCACAGGCCCTCTCAGGCTCTCTCATTTTACCCTCTCAAGAGCCCCCAGAATTCCAAACATAAACTATCTGCAGCTGGCAAAAATCTCACTCCTCCTAGAGCACGTGACAATCATAGTTAGCAGCCATGGACAGTCTAAAACAGCCCCATATCCCACACCTGGGATCACGAGGAAAACATAGTCACAAAACATAACTGGATTTTTAAAGAAACCAAAATTCTCATTGCAAGAGAACAATCAGAGTCCCAGAGAAAACACGGGCAGGCTCAGAGGTTGGAGCTTACTACACAGGCGTTTTCTGATGTAGTGAATCACTGTACTTAATGCACATCCAGCAAGAGTAGCTAACATAGCTTAGGTTCTTGGCAATGCCTATTTCCACCATTCTCGTTGATATTTTACTGTTTAATTTCCTGATTTTATATCTCACTTGATTTTATACAATACCTTAAATCCTAGTAAAAATAGAAAAATTGTAACCGTCCCCTTCCCTGCGAAATACTCTCTCTCATAAAAGCAGGAGGCAGGAAGTATGTCAAACCCAAACAGCTTCACTATTATCATCACAGGGACATTGACAGTGATGGATCTGGTGCTGTCCTGCAGGCTACAAAGAGGCCGGGGTCAGGGAGCTTTGCTGATGGTTCTCCGATCACTCCAGTCTTGAGTTCTCCTAAGCCGGCTGGGGAGCAAACCTGGACTGCTGTCGATTAACATTTTTCGGTTTTCCACACTGGACTCTAATTTATCCCTGTCACTTAGACCCAGGCAGTGGTCTTTAGCTTATTTCTGAGATCTTATTACATTTTTTATTCATAGAGAAGTAAGATTTAGGTATCGAAGATCAATAGCAACCTCTATCATGCTTACATTATTAATAAGAAAGATGTTGTATGAAGGCGGCCTGGCATATTGGATTTGCTCAGCAGCCAGGCTCATTGCAGACGAGTAAGACACTGGCATTGCCTTTCTCTTTGACTGCTCTCCCCTCTGTATTCAAGGTGTGGTCTCCAGAACCCTCATGCCTTTCACACCTTGGTTTCATACAAATAGCTATTAAATGGGAATAGAAGCATTATTTCTTGCAATGGGTCCAGAGGAAGAAGAGATTTGTTTTCTTGGGAGTCTTGGATTTCTGCTGTAGTCTGGGCTGCCTAGACTCAATTAGGATCAACAACGTCATTAGGGTAACAATAGGAGGTGAGAGATTCCTTGTTCACCAAGCTTCCTTTGCTTTGTTGTTGTGTTTTCATCTGACCCCAATGTCAGGACTCCCCTTCCCATAGTTCTTCAGTACCAGCTTGATACTCACACGGTTTATATAGCCTGCTATTTTGATACACAAATTAAACAAGTACTCTACTTAACTCAAATCAAGAATTTAGTTATTTGTGTTGTCCAAGCATTTCCCAGAGAAAAGTGGAGGAAAATCTCAGAGACCTGGGACAGTCATTGGGGTAGGTAGGGGGGTGAGGGTGGGGCTGGGGGTGGGAGGCATAACTTCTTTGTCCCCAGCTTATTTTTGTCAAGCATCACCAAATAATCTGCTATTGGCCCACTGTAGCCTTACTCTATAGCTGGGGAAAGGCTGTCAGAATTATCTGCACTTTCCTGTAGTTTAGTACCAAGCCAAGCCAATGGCCGGCCTTCTCAATTGTCCTGTTAAATTATTTGTGTAGCATTTAATGCCATTGATCACAACTTTCTTGTTACCAAGTTATTCTCTGATAGCTCCTGAGGTATGACTCTGAAGTCATCTCCATCTGGATTTCTCAGATTTTTCTCCCCATCTCTGCTCCCAAGTATCTTAGCCCATTTAAATAAAGCCCACCCCCCCCATGATTTCTTTACAGTTCTATCTGCATTGTGGCCTTGACTTTCTCTATAATGCTTTGGCTTTCAAACCATCCCATGTACATAAACGAGACTAATGTGAGTAGCTCTGGACTGAGTATCTATGTCAATTTCTGCTTCATATTAGGTCATTTACAGCTAATATGTCCAGAACGACTCCAGTGTGGCGTTAGGCACTCTACTTCTTCTCCCAAAGCTTCTGAGTGATTGGCAAAACATATCACCCAGTTCAGTGCGATCCACATGCCTGTTACCTTCATTTTGTATCTTCATCTGCCATTAGTCTGTCACACGTGCCCAGCCCTAGCCCCAAGGTGAGTCTCAGCCTTCTCTCCCCTGCCCTATTCTAAGATGCTAGGAATTTTCTTATTTTTATGGTTTCTTACAAAGCTTCCCACAACAATTGTTTCACATCACAATCATGAATTCCACGTTGTCACATCTAGGTTTCTTTAGTGGCTTCTGAAGTATGTGGGGAAACACAAATCTCCTAGTATAGTGTCTCTCCCGACTTTATGGTTCACGCTGCATGTTCTCAGCATAGAGAAAAATTAGAGAGGAGTTTCTTGAGACAGGGGTCTGGCTCTCAAATTCAGTGAGGGAAAATACTGCTGTTTCAACACTAGGAAGACGAGAATACAGGCTTGCAAAGTTAAGTAACTTGTCAAACATCAAACAGCCATCAGTATCAGAATCAAGATCCAAGGCAGGCTTTTACAACCCCAAATCTGTGTTCTTAACAAAGCCACTCTCCTGCAATAGTAACGGAATTCTCAGTGAGAGCTGCTTGCTGGAATTGAGTGCAGAAGGGTACTTGGAGGTTGCTATGGATTAGATCTTAAATGTCACACAAAGGCCAGTGTGCCAGACTCAGTCACTAGCCTACAACAGTGTTGGGGAGCGGAACCTTTCAGGAGGTGAGGATCAGTGAAAGAAGATTAGGTAACTAACTTTGAGGGTGTGTTCTCAGAAGAGATATTTGCTGCCTGTCCTCCCTCTTCTCTCTCTTCTGTGTACTCCTGCCCTTTGTCATTGCCTCAGAAAGGAGAGTCAACCCTGCCACAGGCAGAAACCCCAAACACAGAACCTAAAACAAACCTTCCTCTTAATAAGCTGATTGACACAGTGTGTTGTCACAGGGATAGGAATCCAACTAACAGAGAAAAGATGGGGTCATCGAATAGACCTTGAAGGTCTTTGTGATTGGGTCTAGGAGGAAAATAGAGAGAGTGATGTCTGAGGAGCTATGAACAAAGTAAACATATGCACAGAGAAAGATCTATGCTCTAGATCTGCCGGGGGGGGGGGGGGGGGAATGAGAACAAAAGAAAGCCACGGGGGGGAAAGCAACTAGTTGCCTAGAGAGGGCTGGTGGTGGGGCCATTGGTCTTTTGCCCCTCTATCCTTAAGATCAGGCATCTCTAGCTCATTTCAGACAGACAAAGCCCATGTATTTTCCTCATTTCCCTTCTACCCTTTCTCCCCCTTCTGAACACCAACCAATGGGCAGCCCAAACACATTTCTCAAAATCTAATTAGCATCAACAATAGTTCAAGCTAATCGGCATAATTAATGGAGAGACAAGGCAATGACTGAGAGAATTCTAAATGGGCATAATCGGATGTGATTGAGTCAGAAGCAGGGGCTATTCAGGAAAGCTGGAGTGGGAATATGTAGCCTCACCCTCCCTTCCTTTCATTCCTCCTTCCTGGGCTCCCCTGCCACCCTGGCCCCCTGTCAGGCAGCATGAATACAAGGAAAGACAGATTCATCAAATCAGATTCCATCCACAATGCAGGCAGTGACCTCGCCCAGAGAATTACTGTTATTAGATGTAATTATATAATAATAGTTTCACAATGGCCAGGGCCACCTCCTCTTGCCTAATAACACCCACACACCCACAGTGAAGATGTTCTCACAATGGGGCCATGTTTTCTGTCTGTCATGGCCTCTCCAAGTCCATACTCAGTTTAGGATCCTTCTCTTTATCACTCTCATTTCTCTCCCTGCCTCCTCCTCTTCACCTGCTCTATCCTTTACCCCCTCTTCCTTCTTTCTTCTTTTGATTTCTCCTCCCTCTGTCTCGAAACCACCTTATGTTTTGCGATTATTTTGTAAATACTGTGTCTCTTTATTACTTTTATTTCACCCAAAGGATCTTCTTTGTTTTTTCTCCACACATTTGGTGTTTGTGCGTTGGTGCGGTTTAGAAAAACACGGAATTCTACCATCTATGGGATTTCTCTGCCTTTCTTCTTTCTATGTTTAGATTAGACCTCCATGTTTTCCTGAAACATGACATCCCAAAGTTTACATGTATCTTTTTTTCCTTACCTATTTCCTCCTTTCCTATCTGCCTCCCCACTGCCCACTTTTTTTTTTGCCTCCCCCCCTTCTCTTTTAACTTTGAGTATTGACTGAATCCTCAAAGTGTAACAGTCAGACAATGGGAAAAAATGGAGGTGGTGGTGGTGATAAAGCAGGTCTCCACCACAGAACTTCCACTGCTCTCTACATTAGCTTCCTCTCTGGCCACAGCGACCAGATAAGTAGTTCACTTTTATCATGTAAGCCTATCCCATCCATTTCAAATAGACGTTTGACAGGAAAGATCCCAGAGGCCAAGAAGCCAATCTCAGCCTTGGCCTGGTGGTCAGAGCTGAGGGCTGAACCGTGAGAATCTAACAGTGTGACGCTTCCCTATGTCCAAGGCAGACAATCTCAGTGATGAGTATTGCTTCCCCTTGTCACACTGTGCCCAGAGCTCTACAAAGCCAGATGTCATATGATTAGTACAGCAAGACAGTATGGTGTGCAGTCCTATCTATGGACTTCCCTAGACTGGCCCAAAGGACTCCTGAGAAACAATATAATCATAACAATTGTTTGGCAGAAAGGAGTAAAAGAGAATTAAAACAAATCAGAGTCGGCAATCTCAGCACTTGAGAGGCTGAGGCAGTAGGATTACTGCATGTTCAAGCCCACCCTGGACTGCACATGGTGAGTTTCAAAGAAGCTTATTCCACAGAGTAGATTGTCTCAAAGACTGTAACAAAAGAAAACTAAAGCCACAGATGAGGAAACAGGTACCACTTTCGTGTAAATGATGTCAAGTCTAATGCAACAGGGAAAGGAAGAACAAAGACAGTGTGTGCGGAGCTGCCCTGCAAGGGTTAACCTATGTCCCCGGGCTGGCACTTCATTAAGATGAAGTAAAGGTTTGGAGTTCGGAGCTTTCCTGGCAGAAGGAATGATTTATTTCCCCTCTTGCTTTTATATGCAACCTAGGGGTCAGCAACATTTTTTTGGAATTCATACTACATACAGCTCTGGATATTTCGGCAATAATCTTTAAACACCATACTGCTGTTAGCATATATTTGTAGGAAGCAAAATGGAATTATGAATAATCCAGGATTTAGAACCTAAAGACTTGGCTCCAGTGCATGACTATGTAATGTGGCTCACAGACTCCCTCCGCAAAACAGATTGCAATAACAAACTTTAAAACAATGTGTAGCATTATCTTTGTAATTAGTAGGTTTCTGTATGCTAACCCTATGCATTTACTGTGAATATCTCATAATAAAATCTGTGCTAAAGTGTTCCATAATCATCCTTTAATATACAAGTTGGTTTTTATGTGATCTCCAGAAGCAGGATATATATGTAATATCATACAATAGATATGGACTGATAAGTATCTGCTTCTGGCCTAATATAGAAGAAATGATTATAAAGAACTGGCTATGTCTGCAGTGTGAAGGTCACATCACAGAGAGAACGATGCAATGCTGTTTATGTTCCTTGAAGCCCCGAAGAGCACCATGAAGGTGACATAAAATACAAAGCCAGGACTTAAAGGAGGGATGCTCCTGGTTGCAGCAAACCACACACAGCACATCCCATTTAGCTGGAGCATCTCCTCCCTGTCCAGAGAAGTGGGCTGGCTGTTGAAGCTCTGCACAAATGTCTATCTCTGGCATTCCAAAGGAGAATTTTTCTCTTCCCATGTAGCATTTAGCTTCCAACATGACATCCTAAAAAAAAAAAAAAAAAAAAAAAAAAAAAAAAAAAAACCAAAACCAAACAACAACAACAAATAGAAAAGCAAAAAGTAAAGATAAAGAAATAAATAATAATAATTAAAAAAAAAACATATGCCATGAATCGGGGAGAGCCTTGGCTATTTTCTCTTGTCCTAGGGTGTGTTTCCATAAACTTGGAGACCAGTTCATAAGGGTCACAATGGGTTCCATGAAGGCCATTTGGAAGCAAAGTTTGCTAAGCAAGCTGCTAACAGAAAGTAAAGCTCCCCCTCCTTTCCTTGAGGCTTCCAGGGTTCTTTAGCCAAGCGACATGGACTAGGCCCGAGAGTGAGAAGTTCAAGTATAACTTGTACATAATGCCTTTCCACAGGCCACATGTTACCTCCATCAGGAAGCCAGAGTGCTCGGGACATCTTTCTCAGTAGTACTTCTGTTGAGTGTTATGGCCTTGGTGTAAGTTTCTACTCACACCTGGCAACATTCTCACTGAAGTGGACACAGAAGTGGTTACAGGGTGTGGAGGAACTCCTCCACCATCCCAGAGCCATACTGCCCAATCATCTCTTTCCTCTGAAGCTCAGATAATCAAATGCACCAAGCTGATATCTACCTGAAGGAACAGTTTCAAAGTTCCCAAAAGATCCTCTCAACTTCAAGGTCTCCCAGAGCTACCCAGCAGTCACCTTTGTACAACCTTCCTTTGAGAAAACCATTACTACTCCATGCAACCTAAAAAGTAGAATGCTAGCAAAAAGGAACATTGGAGCCACTATTATGGAATAAACACTTGAGTAACTTATAACTTTCATTCAATTTTCCTAATATATCTGTAGTGCCTAAATCACCCCATTCTACAGATGACTGAATCGAGACCTACAGTGGTGTCATGAGCAGGGAGCAGAACCAGCAGGTCTAAAGAACGTTAGAGCTCCTCTTCAGCTAAGGTATTCTTATCAGCCTTCCCACAAAAGAGAAACAGGGGGACCAGCAACACTACTCAGCTTCCCACACCTGGAAACTACAGCCCAGAACCCAGAGCCAGGAGTGTGTGTCTGTGAGGCTAAGAGTCTCCCCGGAAAAAGACATGCCGAATATTTGTTGAATCCAGTAGGAAACCACCAAACATTCATCTTGAAACACTCTCCTGTTAAGAGTCCCATTCAGTTCTAACTGTCTCTCAGAATTTAAAATGTTGATTATATATATATGCTTTTTATACTCTACTAGAAATAAACTTCATTCCTGATGGGAATGAAAGAGGGAATTTAAGAATGTTAAGTACTTTTAAATGCTCTATTTATTATGCCATGGGTTGCATTTGATTCTGAGATTCTTTTGTCATTATGTGATTTTGGAGAGGGTTTGGTCCTCTGTACATGTTTTTTGTTGTTTTTTTTTTCTCTCTCTCTCTCTCACTCTCTCTCTTCTTCTCCAGGGAGCTTGTAATACTTTAAAATAGTGTTACATAATAGACAGTATAATCACTGTAAATTAAACATGCCTCTGCCAAGTTCTGCTTTATGTTAATTCTATTGTATAGTCCCAGCTGTTGGAAAAAGGAGCTATAGATTGGCAAGGGATGTGGGTTTCCAGATTGGACAAGGATTCACAGCTACAGGTACTGTGCTACAGCTGGTGTGTCATCCCAGAGTAAGCTGGTGCTTTGGAAGGGAAGAGAGGCAAAGAATGAGATAGTGCACCCTGATGTGGCCTAGGAAAGACCAACCTTGACTCCCAGCACAGTGCCCAAGGCATATTTCCTAGAGACCATCAATAATCAGGGGCTAGGAGAGACTTAACTCTAGACAAAATCAGAATCAGAATCCTGTCTCCCAAGGTGCCTGGAGTATAACACTATTATTATCAGCTGTCCCCAAACATAAACATGAACCAGTATGTAAAAAGGGGCTGTGGATTTCATTAGAGAACTAAAAAAGTATCTTGAGCCTTTCTCTAGTAGATGGTCTTAGAGACTGAAGAATCCTTCCCCCTTTGGGGAAGCAGATGTTAGCATGACAAGGAAGTGACATACTAGAGACACAACCAAGAAACAAGTCTGCTGGAGTGGACTAGTAGCTAGCATGGTGCCCAGGGAACACTTCTGGTGTACACAGAAGACCAAAGATACTAATGTGAAGAAAATATTCCAGAAGGCACAAAGCAGGTTTATTTTTTTGAACATCTATTATGTATCAGCCACTGTGTGATAAAAATGTAAGCCTCAGTTCATTCATATTATTTATTATGATACCAAATTATTAATCTAATACTCAGGTTATACTTCTCTGGACAGAGAAACTGAAGAGAGTAGCAATTAGTTTGGCACAGCCACATATACAGTAATTGACCACATCTAAACTGTGACATAAGAGTGCATGTAACAAGCCAAGAGCAGCTGAGAGGGAAAGACAGAGAAACAAGGAATGATCTCAGCTCTGTAATCATGGGAGCAGTTTATTGATGGCAACACTTGTCATGGTCTGAGGGGGCAGTATGCTAGAGAAATGGGGTGGTCCACTCAACAGAAAGTAAGAGAGAGACGGACAAAGTTCTATTTAGAGTGTACACATCAGTCAGCTGGGGCTGACATGCTAAGACATCCTGCTCACATCAGATGCTTATTGGTTAGAATTACAGAAGTTGGGAAGTTCCAGCCCTACTATGTGGAATTTCTGCCTGGCTTGAACATGGCCAGTTTTTTATTGTGTCCTCATTCATATGATAGAGAAAAAGAAGTAACTACACACACACACACACACACACACACACACACACACACACACACACACACACACACAATGGCACATACATATACTCCTCAGGTCTCTAGAGAGGAAACATCTTTGAGTGATTTTATATTTTATATTTTCAGATAGGTATATAGTGCATGTTGAACATATCTACTCATGTTGCAGTCCCTCCCTGTCTTTGTGACCCTATCTCCCTTTGGTCACCCCACTCCAGGGAGAATTTCACTTTGACTTTCAAGTCATATATGCCTATGGGATTTTATGTATAACCTATCAACCACATAAAAGAAAATGCATGATATTTGTATCTTTCTGAGGTTGTCTTAATTCACTTACTAAAATTATCTCTAGCTACATCTATTTTCTTGTAAACGCATAAAGTTTTTTTTTTCCTTTACAACTACCAAAAACCCTTCTACTGCACACATCCACATTTTCCTTATCTACTTCTCTGTTGTCAGACACCTAAGTTATTTCCATAGCTCAGCTATTGTGAACAGTGCTGCAACGGACACTGATGTACAAATATCTGTGATAAGTTTGTGACATCCTTTCTTTAGATAGCAATCCTGTGGACCTCACTCAGTTTCCATTACCTCTTTTCAGGCTGTATCTCCAAGTAGTCACCCTGAAGGCTGGAGCTGTTACATGGAGATTTAACAAGGCCAGGGCCGGGTGTGACACATAAGCCTTTAATCCACGGCAGTATGATTTTATCCTTATTCTTAAAAATATGATTGTCTTTGTAAGTTAAATGATATTTTGGACAGTTCCTCTTGCATACCACAATCCTGTGAGTGTATTTTAGTAGTTCCCTAAAGAGCTGATATAAAAATGATTTTAGCCAATTTGCCTCTCCTGTCCCTGGCACTTAGCGAAAACTTTGTGCACAATGGTCGCATTTGGACCCATCTGTTTGACCCTGACAGTTGGTTCCAAGCATTTCTGCATGGCAACTGGAGGTGGTAGACAGAGAAAGATCCCTGGAATGGGCCAAAACCCCTATCAGCATCCTAGGCCTTTCTGCTTCTACCAGTGGTCCCTTGGATTTGGAGACTATTGTTCCTTTCCTCCAAGTCTTTTGATGCTGAGGCCTCATGGGTGTTGGGGCAGCTGCCTGAAACACTGAATTAGACCAGCAACAGGCAGCAGAGCCATTGATATGCAAGGAAGAGCTTTGGCTGCCTTTGTATCAGAGTTTCACAAAAGCAATTCTCTGTGTTGATATAAAAAGGTGTCTGTGGTGGTATAAGCTCTGTGTTACCAGCAGAGATTTATCTGCCTCAGAGCCCAGCCTCACCTACCAAGGGAATAAACAGCTCTCTGCTTATCTGTTTCACAGAGCACAATATTTGTCAGGTCATTTCTGTCTCCAAAAGGACATTTTCTTTGCCTTCCGCAGTTGGTCTCCAGCAGTGCCTGAATATAAACAACTCATTGCAATAATGATGATTGGGATGATAATGGAAGACACTCCTGCCCACACTTCTTCCTCACTTGGCTTCTGTGGAGTCTGACAAAGACAGTCCAAAGGACTTTGAATTGGAAGCAAGTGAGGACATAGGACTGCAAAGAAATCAAAGCTGAGGAGGGTCAAGGAAAATCTTTTTGTTCTAATAGGTTGGTAAGAGACTGGCCAGCTTAGATATGCAGTTACTGCAGCTAGCAGTATCTAGAAACCATTTGTGGGATACTAGGCTGCTATTGAGGAAGGTGAGGCCATATGCCTATCGTCATTTCAAGAACCTCCTTGGCTGGTGACATTGTGTTCAAATGTGTCTTCTTCTGCCCAAAGTACCCTCTTTCCAAGTAGGCACATCCATACTTTAAATATCAAGGGTAGAATTATAGGACTCTTGGCTTCACTACTTCTGAGAATAACAAAAATTACTTGGTCCCTTGAAGCCTCAGTTTCTTTCCCAATACATGGTGCTCCTATTTGATTGAGTTTTTATAAGATGGAAAGACTATAAAACTGGCACATCAACAGTTGTACATGGAAGCTTGTGTGTGCTTGCAAGGTGTATCTACATAGTGCTGCTTGAAATCTGGGCAGGCAACAAACCATAGAACAGTTGTTTGGCAAGAACTATCATAGCACTATGTGTTAAAAGATCAAAAACTCGAAGTGCAATTTTGTGACTGGAGATAAAGAGGGAGGTCAGTGGTAGGCTGAAGCAGTAATAATGGGGAAGAGAAGAAGGTAGAGCTGTCTGTTTATATCCAGGATGGAATTTTTGGGCAGCCCTCTGGGTTGATTGTCTAGTAGTCACATTGCTCCTCCATTTCTTTGTCACTAACATCAAAGTTGCCAAATGTTTGTCTTAAAGCTGAATGTAACAAGGCCTTCCCATGAGTGGTATAGACAGGGAATGTAATGTGATTCTATCCCAAACCTGTGAGTTATCACCAAAGCCAAATGCAATGGATTTTTCTGGCTATTTAAAAGAGCTATTCAATGATAAACAGTCACTTCCCTGCCTCCGAATGTGACATCTTCACATATTTAGTCCAGAAATGCTTTAGGCGCTCTGGGAACCAAAAAAAAGGGGGGGGGACCAAGTCTAAAAATAAAGTCAGATGAAACGTACCTGAACTTTAGTGCCAGTAAATCCCAAACCCTATACATACTCTCTGCCTACCATTATTAGTTTTCAAGATAATAAATTCTGACTACCATGAAAGTTACTTTTTGTGCATCTTTTCATCAGCTTCAGCTAAAAGCAGCCCAAGCTAATACACCAGAGGAGAACAATGCTGTCATATTTGTAGCCTGAAGTATTGAGTCTGAGGATCCCCCAGGGCAAAGAGAGGCACCTCCATAGTAAGCTGTTAATGAAGACCTGCATCTCCAGAAAGCCCCAGAACTGACAGCATCTGCATGGATCTGCTCTTTGAAACCATAACTAGAGAAAGTGGTAACACAGCCAGCACGCTGTGAAGAATGTGACTTAAGGTACGACACTTGCAAGGTCAATAGTTGGAGGTCTTTGATTGACCTTGGTGCAGGATACAGTCATCACATTGTATCCATCAAGGAGATGGAAGAGCATAAAGAAGAAAAGGATCCAGTAGAAGAAAAGAAATCCTGTGTGTTTCAGGTATGTTGGTAAAGGAAAGGAGAAGATGAGTTGGTAGTTTCAATATAAGAGGCTTCAAGCATGCACGAATGGTCTGAGAGAAGAAGCAGAAAGAAAGCCAAGTGTGGGGGGTAAGAGGGCTACTGCCCATGGTATGTACTCAGCATGTGAAGGCAGCCCCTCACTGGAACTTGAGGAAGAAACATTTAGAACTGTGGAGAGAGATACTGAACTGGAGAGGGGAAGGACAGATTTCACAGCCCTCTATGGCTTAGGGAGTGTTGGCATAAATTACCATCTACGTTTCTGCCTCCATCCTATACACTGAGCACTGCCACCATTTCTTCTCTAAAGATGAGGATCCTGAGTGCAAGGTTCACACTAGGCACACTTCTATCAAGCTCAACGGTAAATCATATGCCTTTTATTATACTTGCACAGTGGCTGACACCACTTGGGGACAGTGAGGTGGAGGACTGGTGGTGTCTCTCAAGATGGATGTCTTTATGAACCTTTGTGTACTGTCTAAAAGTACAGAGTATGAAATTCTACTCTCTGCCATACTGTTGCTTGTGACCTAAGATGGCCAATATAGATCTGTTTTCTGTTGGGGTTTAGAAAAAAGAAAGAAAACAAAACACTGAAACACTGATAATTTACAAAGAATATAACTTTATTTGGCTCATGGTTCTGGAGGCTGGAAAGTTCAACTTTGACATGTCACACTGTGGTAGAGAGACTCATGCACAGGCTAGAACAGAGGAGCCAGCTCATATCTGTCGGTTAGGCCTCCATGGGTACCCCCATATTTGAGACTTTCTCTAATATCAATCACCTCTAAAAGCCCCACCTCAAAATTACAAAGCAGTTTTGGTGGTTGTTTCCAATCCTTGGAGTATAAAAACACATCTGTGATGGTTTGTTTGTGCTTAGCTCAGGGAGTGGCACTATTAAGAGGTGTGGCCTTGTTAGAATAGGTATGTCACTGTGTGAAGTCAATCTTCCACTAGCAACCTTCAGATGAAGATGTAGAACTCTCAGCTCTGCCTGCACCATGCCTGCCTGAATGCTGCCTTGTTCCTGTCTCGAGGATAATGGACTGAACATCTGAACCTGTAAGCCAGCCCCAATTAAATGTTGTTCTTATAAGAGTTGCCTTGGTCATGGTGTCTGTTCACAGCAGTAAAACCCTAAGACAACATACAAACACAATGACAGATAATTACTGTAAGTTTGTCTGGCTAAAAATGTGACTTCTCTTTGGAGAGTAACTATTTTATAGAATGAAAGAGTCTATGGACACTTGTTTCTAGATGACTCTAAATGCATTTGAGTTTTTGACACATGCATTTCTCTGAATCACTTCTAAAAGGTAGAGAATAAAGCATAGAGAAAGGGGAGAAAGAGGAGATGAAAATCTATATACATTCTCTTATCTTCTTCACCTGTATCAGTTGACTGGAAAAATCCTCATGACTTCATGTGTGAGATTTAATTTTCAAAATAGAATACATCCTAGTCCCAGGCTTTGTCTTCATGGGATAGACACTATTCCACACACAGTTCTGCCCTAGTAGCTGTCATCAGCTAATTTTTAGGGATAATTGTCACTGTGTCAATAAGCTTTCTTTTACTATATGGCTGAGATAAGTACCTATATGAATACATTTATTTCCTCTCATGGTTTTAGGGATTGTAGATGAAGGTGGCAGAAATACCTAATGACTGGTCCAATTTGCTTTGTATGTATAAAGAGAGAACATACCACAAGAGAAAAATGAGATTGAGAAAACTAGCTAATACCACAGCCAGAGGGCACAGGGCAGGTCTTGGGTGAGAGGGGGGGGATTGAAGGTCTAACCTATAGCAATAACTATATAAACCACTTTAACCTATTTTGACCAGTAGATGCTGTGATTGGAGGTGTTGTGAAGATAAGAAATATAACCTGGCAACTAGTTTCCAGCAGCATGTCTCATGTTCTTTCTGTCAGAAGATGGCTGTAAATTTAGCATAAGTGGTCACAAGGTCACTTCCAATAAGAGCAGCAGCAGCTAGTTCCTGATGATTGGGCCGAGAAGGATATGATACGATGGGGTGTATGTTGACAGTTGGCATATGTGACTTGAGCTAAATACTAAGAATATGAAATCATCCAGAAAAGCAAAACACTATACATCTCTAAAGGAGGGGTGAACCTCATGCCCAAAGTTTGGACTGGAGAGATGGCTCAGTGGGTAATGCACAGCAAACACCATTACAAGAGTTTGGTCCCATTGCCTACTTCAAAAGACAGGTGTGGCCACAGGCTGGCCTGTGACCCCAGCAACTTGGAGAAACAGGATCACTGTGTTGATAGCCACCAGCTTAGGTCCAAAGGAAGTGAGAAGCCCTGTCTCAAAGGAATAAGGAAGACTGGCAGAACAGAGCACCAGACGTCTTCCTCTATTGTCCCTGAGTTCATGTCTATACATATGAACATATACATGAAGGGCATTCACACATGTACATATAAAAACTGTCTTACCCTGAATCCTAGAAAGTCAAAGGCTAAGTCACAGATGGGGAGAATTTCCCAAACCATCTTGACTGTTATTCCTACTCTGTAGTGTTTATTATTATTGCTCTTTATTCCCTGGTTCCATCTGCCATAGAAAAATCAATACAAGGGCAACATTTGACATATCCTCGGCTCTCAATAGCCTGTTCTCAAAGGAAAGAAAATGAGAAAAGAAACCCTCTACTTTGTTGTTTGGTTACCCAAAAGGCATAGAGAGCCTGGCGTGGCACCTTCCCACCGCCCATATGTCTGCCCAGTCCCATATATTTTACATGCCCGCACAATGCGTTTTATGAGGCATATAAAAGCCAGATGGGAATTATCTCCTTCCCTTGTATGGGCTGTCTCTTTTTTGGGGGGAGAGATAACGGAGAACTATTTCATTTTGCTGCATGCTACTGGATGCTCGACTATAAATTGAGAAAAGCAGCTCCTTTTTGAAAAATGCTTTCTTTGACCCCATTGTCACTGAGAAACTGCAGGGAGAGAAATACCATGCTCTATGGGATCTCAGTTCAGAGCAGAACAAGTGTGGGGTGCAGCTCTCTTTCTCTCTCATTTTTCTGCTCTATTCTCTTTTCCTCCTCTGCATTTGCACAGAGAAGGATGCTTGGGTAGGGTGTGGGGAGGAATGGTCTCCCACATAGAGGATTGACTGCTGAGTGGATATGAAGAACTCCTTGGACACCTTCTAAGCACCCCCAGACAAAGGTATAGACTTCTATGGGAATACATTCACTCCATCCCATGCTCCACCCAGACACACTCAGCACACTATCAAATATGCACCAGCAATATTTCATTATCAAGTCCTATGGAGCCTAGTGCATGCCTGGGTGAACCTAGAAATTAAACTGTACTTTCACCTCTAAAGAATGTTGTCCCTGCAGGTACTGAAGGGGAGAGATTGCTAGGCCACTGGGCTACCATGTGATGATGAAAGAGGAGGGCAGAAGTACTCTGCTAGCCTTGATGGATAGATCTATCTACAAATCACCCATTTAGAGCTGAGTAGATTCCTCTGCAGAGGTCATACACCCTCCTTGTGCAAATTGATAACTACTATGCTGCCTTACTAGGGCTTGGGATTTGTTACCTTTACATGCCCTTTTCTGAAAGGAGGTCCATTCCTCCGCTAAATCCAAACACCTGATTTCAGCCTCTACATACCTAGCTGGTTGTATATGTTGTTTCTAGTAACTCAATGCAGATAGATTTATCAAAAGATTACATTCTATAGGAAATTTCCAAAACCAGTCAAGAACTCTGTATATGTGAATGTTGGATGGGTGAATGCTAATGGCAAACCTGTTGCAAAGAAACCAAAGACGAGGCAGAAAATATACTGTATTACATCACAGTTTGGTGGGACTAGACTTACTCGCTGTTCTTTGCCATTGTGACTGCTACCTTGTTGAGAGAAGAATAAGTGTGGCTTAAACGACCCTCTTCATAAGGCACTGAGAACCAGGGGCCTAAAAATGGGTAATGGCGAAAGGCATGATAGTTCTCACAATTTAATGCTGGCCATAGGACTCC
Organism: Micromys minutus; assembly: GCF_963924665.1. NCBI lineage: Eukaryota > Metazoa > Chordata > Mammalia > Rodentia > Muridae > Micromys > Micromys minutus. The sequence continues at coordinate 49,314,620 of NC_137981.1, forward strand.
TGTGTTCAAAATCTTCCAGAGCTTTCTCCCACTTACAATCCGACCCAAAACTACCTATGACCTGGTTTCTGATAACTCTCTGACTTTGTTGTCTACCATTATCTCTCCCTGTTACTATCACTGTTCACCAGACAACCTGCTTTCTAATATTATTAGGGCTTTTATGAAAGAGACTATCTCAGGGATATAGCATGGATACGTATCTTTCTCAAGGAAAACACACAAATGTCCTATCATTGACAAAGGATTTTGGACATGAAGAACTCATAACACCAAGTAGCACAGCTGTCATGAAGATAGTCAGGTTATGGTGATAATTTGAGATGAATATGGCAACTCCAGCATAGATTCAGTAGCAGACTTTTCTAGATTCCTACTCTGTCTCATGCCCACCATTTAATATAGAATCCTGAGGGACACACACACAGAGACAGAGACATGGACAGAGAGAAATAGAGACAGAGACAGAGATAGACAGAGACATAGACAAAGAGACAGCGAGACAGAGAGAGACAGAGAAACAGGATGAGGGAGAGGAAGAAGGAGAAGGGGAGAGGGAGAGATGGAGGGAGAGAGAGAACAAAGATTGTGTTCCCAACTTGTATTGATTAAAAATATTGAAGTCTTTTTGTTATTTATTTAATCATTTTACAGCTTAATTACAGACCCCTTCCTTCTCTGCTCAGAGTAACCCCATCTCTGCTTCCCCAATTTCCACTCCTGTTCTCCTCAGAGGAGTGGAGCCCCTCCCTTGGGTACCAACCCACCCTGGCACATCAAGTCAGAGCAGGACCAAGCACTTCCTCTCCCACTGCGACCAGATAAGATAGTCCAGCTGTGGAAAAGAATCCAATGGCAGGCAGCAGAGTCAGAGACAGACCCCACACCAATATTAGAGGACACACATAAAGAACAAGCTGCAATCTGAGACATATGTGAAGGGGGCCTAGGTCCAGCCTATGAATGATATTTGGTTGATGGTCCAGTCTCTGTTAGGCCCATGGGCCTAGGTTAGTTTCCTCTGTGGGTCTTCTTGTAGTGTCCCTGACCCTCCCAACTCCTCCAGTCTTTCCTTTCATTTTACCACAAGACTCCTCATGCTCTGGCTAAAGTTTGACTGTAGGTCTCTGGATCTGTTTCTAGAAGCTGCTGGATAAAACATCTCAGAAGATAGTTATGATAGGCTTCTTTCTGCAAGCATATAGAAGTATCATTAACACTGTCAAGGGCTGGCTCTCTCCCATGAGGTGGGTCTCATTAAGAGATTTTAAGCTGGGCCAGTGATAAGTTGGCCATGCCTATGAGTTCTTTGCCACCATCACCCTAGCATCTCTTACAGACAGGACAGATTATAGGCTTTATGTTCTGTGGCTGGGTTAATGTTCCAGTTCCTCTGCTAAAAACCTTGCCTTGTTTTAAAAGACAATTAATTCAAACTCTGTATCCCCCATTATTAGGAGACTTTGCTAGGGTAAATCATGCAGATTCAAGGGAGTTTCCACTGCACTAGTTTTCTACATGTTCCCCAAAGGCCTCCCAATTCCAGTTGTCTCTCCCATATTTTATGCCAAATAGCTAGGAGCCAAGGCCAGGGCAGCCTAGGGACCCAGTATAGAATGAAATACAAACTGGCAGAAAAAAGTCAATGAAATGATTACTAATGATATTCAGTTATACTCATAGATTAGATTGGTCTCAATTGTCAGAGGAAATCTATCCAGGAACTGATGGGAGAATTCATAGAGACCCATAGTCAAACACTAGATGGAGCCAGGACAACCCTGCAGAAGAAAATATTGTAGGATCCAGAAGGTTAGAAGACACAATGAGAACAAGGCCTAGAGAATAAACTAAGTAGGGCTTGTAGGGGCTTCACAGAGACTTCAGCAACAAACAAGTTCTGTATGATTTGAACTAGGTCCTTTGTATGTTTTATTTTTGTGTACCTTAGTGTTCTTGTGGGACTCCCATTGGTGTGAGTGGGGGTATCTCTAACTCTTTGGCTTGCACTTAGGACCCTTTTTCTCATACTGGGTTTCCTCACCCAGCCTTGATATGAGATTTGGACCTAGTCTCGTGGTAATTTGTTATACCATGTTCGGTGGATATCCCCTGGAGGTCTGCTCTGCTGCTCTTGTTGTTGTTGTTGAAGGGAAACACAGGAGGAGGAGATATCTTGGAGAAAGAGAACATAGGGAGAGAGACTTAGATGAGTGGAGGGAGGAAAAACTGAGATCAGAAGGCAATGTATGAGTGAAGAGGGAAAATCATAATCTTTCTCAATTAGAAATGTTTTTAAGAGAAAACAAAATTTAATTTGAACATATAATGAATAGTATATCTGTTTAAGAGGAGTGGAATTAGATTTGCCTGTGGAATCAGGAAGGAACTGTTGGGAGATTTATAACTAGAGATGATATGGGCAAAAATGGTGTCTCTGTGGTTCTTCTGAAATCAAGCATTTTGTTGATGGAGAGAATGCTGTGCCCATAAGGTTTTGTTCATCTTTTTTATGTAAGTTATGTGGATTTTCAATATGTACCTAGAGAAGAACCTCTCACATATGTGAACAATGTATATGACTTGCTCTGGTACCAAGCTTATAGTTGAAAATAAACATTTTATGTCCACTGGCATCTCTGTTGGGTTGACAACAACTACAGAAATCTCAGTGATTTTCTGGTTTCTTAGACTTGAGAAGAATGGCATATGGATTGATGCTAAGAGATTACCTTCTATGTCTGAGGCACGGGTCCGAAGTTGTTGTGAGGTAAACCCAACAGAGACCGTTATATGGATATTCTTAAAGCTGAAAGGAGGATTGTCATTGCCAGCCAGTGGCTACACAGAGAACTTGCCCAAGTCATGTAGCCCTGAGTCTTACTTACAGTTCTTTGTCATTTATATATAAAACCTATATCCTAGTTGTCACACTTCAGTCAGCAAGAAACAGAACTACAAAAGCTAAGAAGCATGATTTAGGGACTTTTTACGAGGAGACTTCCTTGGAATTGTAAACTAGGCCTTTTTTCTTGCTCTGGCGGGTATTGTGAGTTATGTGCTGGGTTTTAAGTTCAGAATTGTGCCTTTAATGTGTCATTACATTCTGTACTGGTTCTGTGGATATGAGTCAAATCATGGACTCATCTTGAAGTAGGGGGTTATCTCATCCTCTTGGAGCTAACAAGTTAACAGAAGTTATTCTGTTATGTAGTTAAGTATCCAGTTGAGCAAGAAGGATCATATTGTGAGGAATAGGAGCTAAGAGATCAATAACCCAGCAATATCCATAAGTAGAGTAATTAGCCAGGAGGACCAGGAGAACAAAGGTTGATACCTGTTGTCTGATTCATGGTTTATCCTTTCTCTTTTTTTAATGATATATTTCACCATAGCTAAAGTTTCTCTAATCCTCGGGTTGGTTGGCATAGAAGCAAGGAGCTTCTCCAAGTGCCATACACAAACCCTTTAGTTTTATGAAGAGAAGGTCCACTCCTTTCCATTCTTAAGAAAAACCTTCAGTAAGGAGTCTACCTGGGTTTCCAGACAGGAAATAGAAATTCCCAGGTTGCCTAAGTCTATATCTACATTAGCACTGACTGGTTAAGTGCTCTTAAAGATTTTATTCAACATAATCAGATCTAAAGTCCCAACTGCAGCAAAGCTCAGGATACCAGCCTATACACAGAGAGAGAAATTAGAGTGGCACAGCTCACTATACATGGAAAAGTCTGAATCTAGATTTGGGTAGGGCCTGCCCTCTTCTCCATTATAAACACCTGTGGTGTGAACTAGCTGACAATGCAAAGAAGTGGAGTCTCCTGTAGTACAAAAAATTGATAAGATGCATACTTGGTTAAGTCATTGGTAGAAGCAAGCCAGGTAGTCTCTGGAGCCTAGAAATACACTGACTACCGTTCCCAGGGCTCACTTGCTATGCTTGACCACAGGAGTCTGCAGGGATGGAACTATCTGTGGTAATGGTGTTCAACTTGTGGGTTGCAACACCCATAGGGGTTACATGTAACATACCCTGCCTGTCAGATATTTACATTATAATTCATGACAGTAGTAAAGTTACAGGTATCTTTATTACTGTATAGCAACAAAATAATTTTGTGGTTTGGGGTTACTACAATATGAGAAACTGTTTTAAAGGGTCTCAATATTAGGAAAGTGGAGAACCATTGCTCTAGAGGTTATCTTGTTGACATTAAGCAGGCATTCTTTCCTTGCAGGTACTTCAGGATGAACCTAGGTTAGTCCAATTTACAGTTGTCAGAATTGGAAGGGGATCTTTATTATTTGATTAATTCCAATCCCAATATAGGAGGAGGGTTTAAAGTCCAGGAATAGTGAATTGTCTTTTTCTGTGTCTGGGTGAGAATGGTAAAGAAAGTCTTTCTAGCATCCTAAACTCTAAGGGGCTGGTTTCTGCTGCTTCCTTGATATTTACCCCCATGACCACCAAAGGAATTCCTAGACAAATTAGAGTTCAGGGCCTTGAAACTTAAGGGGGCTCATCTTCCAGGAGGAAAAATATGAGCCTATTTGGGCCAGTGGGCTAGATTATCCTTAGGTGGGAGTTTCTTTTGGATAGTAAATTTGCTGCCTGAGTCTCAACTATTTACATGTAACATGACTCCCAGGTGCTATTGATTTTTTAATAATAATCTTCAGTTTCCTGTCTGGAATTAATCTTTATAGATATGGAATTGCATTGCCCAAGACCACAGATAGATTGTGACTATTTCCTTTCTATGGAAGAACTCTGTATCACCAAGAGGACTCAGTTTCACAACCCTACTGAGAACAGTGTTATTTGCCAAGTTCTTGGCAGCTTAAGTGAGGACAGACATAGTATTAGGTAGACTGGAGACCCCATCCCCACTGCCTTCATTTTTACAGTAGTGGACCCTCAGTGCCAAGAAAAGAATATTTTGCAACCTTCCTTTCTAGCTCTAGATCTAGTATTTTATAGAAACTCACCTGGAATTTGAGTTGGGTCTCAGTGGATAAAATAGTTACAAGCTCCCTGATTTTAGTCTTTCTAAATTCTCACACCCAGTGTCTTACTTAGCTTATGGCAATTGTGGGCCTTTCACACATGGAGACAAAGAACAAAAACAGGACAATGGTCACAGTCCTATTTTGCCAGGCATATCTTTGATGGGTCAGAGAACCTGATGATAGACCATCTATTGTCCTATGTAGCCTCCTTCAGCTAGATGTAGTAGACTCATGGGTCGACAGCAATGACCTTTGCTGTTTTAAGGTTAGTGGTGACCAAAGGATATGAACCTTTCTATCTTATGTCTAGGCTCTGTGTTGAGATTCTCTTTGTCTACACAAAGTCATTCAGCTGAAAGTTGTAGGCAGGCTCAAATATAGGCAAGGCCTATTTGAGAGGATGGTAAAGCCTCTTTAACCCTCTGAGAACTAGTCCTTTGGGCTTATTTCAGAGCCTGTTAGGACTTGAGAGGGAAAAATGGTTAGTAATGTCTGCCTTATAAATATTATTAGGTGGGGAGAGTTGTACCTCCCAAACATAATTTCAAGTGGAGTGAAACTTTCTTTATTTGGGTATATCTGGCCCTTAAGACAGCAAACAAAGGTTGGTTCAATTTTCATTAGTCTCAAAAAATGTCTTAGTTAAGTTTCCTTCAAGGTTCTAACCATCCTTTTTACATGTCCTGAGTTTTGTGGCACATATAATTTCCAATCAAAATTTAGGATCCTTGCCAGATTTGAGGAAAATCTGAAGTCATGAAGGACAGGTCATTGTCAGACTCTAGGGACAGGGGCAATCCAAACCTAGGAATCAACTCTTGGAGGAGTTTCTTGGTAACCACTGAAACTGTTTCTGGGTAGGATAAGCTTCCAACCTGAGACAAAGTCTCTATGAAAACTAATTAATATGTATTCTCAATAACAATGGGTTTGATATCTGTAAAGTCCAATTATTAATGTTTTCCAGGGGCACTTCTGCAGGCACAGGTTCTTTGGGGGCTTTTCTTCCTCCTTTGGGAGTCACTTATGCACAAGTAGTACATATGAACACAGTGTCTTTCACAAGACTATCTAATTGAGGTGAATAAGTCTGGACCTGAATAATTCAGCAGTTTTGGATGCCTTCAGATGAGTGGCCTGGTAGAGTTTGGTGAACACTGATCTTCTGATAGCAGTGGGGATTACCGGTCTCCCATCTGGCAGGAACCATAATCCATTTGCCTCCAGTTTGGCATCATCCTCTTTTGCCCATTCAGTTTATTCCCATGTTTAGTTTGGGCACTGAGAGTATAGGTTTGGGAAGGGCAACTAAGTTTTAGTAATGCCCCACTGGCTATAGGGCCACCTTCTGGATGCTTTCCTGTTCCCTTGTGCCTTGATTGAATTCCCCCTCCCTTTTGTGTTCTTAGCAATTAACAGCTACCACTTTTTTGGTAATCATATGACCTCTAATAGGGCCAGGATTTCTTCATGTTTTTTATTTTCTTTCTGGCCAAATGATGAGTCCTCTTTCTTGAAAGAGGGCCCCATGGACATGAGCCATGACAAGTGCATACTAACTGTCTATGTATGCAATTAAGGCTTTGCCTTTTCCCCCATAAAATGCCTACATTAATTCTAGAAGTCTTTTGTCCTGAAGTGCCCCAGTTAAGGGACTGGGCCTGTACGCCCCTTTTCCAGGTGAAAATTATAACCTTGTCATACCTAATTCCACTGTGACCAAAACCACTCAAATTGGTATGTAGTATATCTTCTACTTCTCATAGCAGGTCACCTAATAGGTCAGGTCTGATGGATTGGGCCATATCAGTCACTTCCAGGCAATGCTAAAGGGGCTCTGTTGGTTATCATCTGGCAACATGCTGGATGAGTTAATGGCTAAAAATGTACATTATTGGATACAGGGCTGGTCTAGGAGAAGTGTCTAATAATGTGTTATTTGGATGCTAGATATCTACCTCTCTGGGGTACTTCTACAGAATGAGAGGTGGTTAGAAAAAGTTCCTGGCCCAAACTCACCATAGCCTTTCAGGTACAAAGTAAGAATAGGGAAGGAAAAGAGTTAATCCTTTACTTTGAGTATGCTGATGGAAGGATTTAGTAGGTTAAAATGGAAAGCTGAAACCTCTCAAGGGCTGTCTATATGTATGATGTTCACCCTTCCTTTTAGCAATAAACAGTTTTATACCAAGTTGTCTTAAGGAAGTAAGGGATGTAGTTAATCATAAGTTTCCATCTGATCAAGTTTTATAATGAGATTTTGGTCATGGAGTTTGTATTTCTATGGATGTTAATATACAAACTCAGAGTTATACAATAAATATTGGAATAAAAATGACAGGTGATAAATACATAGATGATAGATTGATTGATTTTTGATAAGTGATAGATGGTATGTAGATGATAGATAGATAGATAGATAGATAGATAGATAGATAGATAGATAGATAGATATTAGGTAAAGTGAAAGGAAGATTAATTACTTCTAGTTTTATTTATTCATTCTGCATCCAAACACACTTAATAGAAGGCAGCCTTTGCTTTCTGAGCAATTATACATTCAGACGCAAACTACTGCAGTGGATGCCAGGAGGATGCTGTGTCCCACCTGAATGCGGATAAGTCTGTAGTCCACAGAAGACAGCCAGACACTGCTGAATCCTTGGGTGCAGAGCCTTGGGTGAAAGATCTGAGTTTGTTGGTTTTTCTCAGAGGCAATGGCTGCTACAGGACAAAAATATCATTAAACATTCCTTACCATTAGTCTTTAACAGCAGAATTCCTTGGCCTCAAGCCCAGGGGGATGCTGTGATTCTACATGTTTATTGACATAAGCCAGGTATCTTTGCAGACGCTTACCCTGACTTCCTCAGATCTCCTAGCCACTCTCCATAAGATGGAAGTAAAACAGCTCAGTTTCAAGGCAAAAGGCTGCACCCTGTGATGAAAAACCAGGGCTTCCTCAAAGCAGGCTGGGATGTTGCTCTCCTCCAGCCCCTGAAGAAGAGGGAAGCAAGATGTGAGGAATTCTCAGCCAGCTTAAGAATCTGGCCAGTGACTAGCAAACTAGCAAAGAGAAAAACACGTTTCAGAGGGAGAAGGATTTATTCATGGACACCTGTCAGAGGCTGTCATTCCTCTGGCTGAAGTATAGTCTGCATCTTACCATGACGTAAATCAGCTCCTCCTGGACTTAATAACTCTTCTTTATGAGTTTCTTCCTACTTATAAATAAACCTCATTCCATATGGATATTCCAAAAAAAAGTTCTCCTTGATGTGCAGCCCTATTCACTGGTAGAAGCACATGTCAGTCCCATATTACAAGGGTTTTTTTCTACGGTTGTCCCCTATGGAAGAGCACTCCTTTCTTTGCAGTAAAGACACCCTTGAATAAGGATCCTTTTAAAATGTTCTCATTGGGTTCAGGAGAAATGCCTATTTTCCAAAGGCAGGGAAGACTGTGAAGAATTGGTTATTTTTTCCCAAAGTGGGAGGGATGAATTTCAGGTTCACATCAAGTAAGGCAGAGCTGGAAGCCACATGTCCTCTTCTGAGGAGGGGTTGATGTCAATTGTGGGCACTGTGTACCTGGCTGATTTGATTGACAGATATTTGAGGTTACAGACTAGGTCAGGAGATAGGCCAGCTAACCATGGCCAGAGCCTAAGGAGGACCTGGAACACTCCATTCTTGGAGGCTTTCAAGCTCTCTACAGAGACAGGCTTCTTCCCACACTGGCCTGCACTGCCCTTCTCAGTCAGATTGGACTGAGATGGACCCCAGCTTCCATTTCTCTATAATGTTACAGAACAACATATTTCATTGTTCAGAGTTATGCATTGCAGTATTCAGGGTTTTGAACATTCCCAGAAAGGCCTCCATAAATATTCAAATTCTAATTTTAAAGATGTAGTTGGAAAGGATGTTAGCAAGCATCATGTCCAACATCCTACCAAAGGAAGTAAACACCCCCACATCCACCCTCACAGACAGGCACTTGGGCCATCCCATTTCCCCTAGAACAAAGACTATAAAGGGATACAGCTCTATTTCAAATATAACTGTGAAATTTGAACACAGATTACAACTAACTCCTCATAAGCAGTATTTTTAAATTATGTTATCAAGATCTTGCAACATTCCATGATAATTCATTTTAGGGGGAAATATATTAATAAAATATTTAATGACATGTAGGATATGTCATACAGCGTGCATGGTAATTACAAGAAACCAAATAAGTTAAACGTAAGACAATGACTGTAACTATTTGAAAACAGAAAACAAGAAAAGCCTATTTTCCAATGGCGGGGAAGACTCCAAAATTGGTTATTTTTTCCCAAAGGGGGAGGGATGAAATCAAAATCCATGTTCATCAAAGTCCATAAGACAAGTCTTAGCCAGGTGGGTATAGATGTTGGATCCTCAGCATATTGTACTAAAAGTGGTTAGTAGAAGTTCAAGTAGTTAACAGTTACCACATAGCTAAATAATTCTATATAGAATAGAAAAAGACTGAGAAAAATACACCTACATACCCCTTCTAATCAAAACTGTTCACAACCAGGTAATAGATGAACATATAAATAGTCCTGATATATTTAATCTAGAGGAAAAAGAAAGTATTGATATCTGTTACATAAATACATCTCAAACATATTGTGTAAAGAGAAAAACAACAGACATAAAATATTATGCAATATATAATTTCATTTATATAATATATCTATATATCCATAATAGATAAACACATAGGGGCAAAATTTGGAGTGAAGATAGAATTGGAAGTGGTTGCCAATAGCCCCAAATCTTCATTTTGGGATGCAATTGGTGGTTGAACAAAATTGGGAGTATACAAACTTTCACTGAATGTTGACTTTAAAATGCTGATTTTAGGCTTTGTGAATTTTACCTTCATAAAACCTTTTTCCCCAGAAAATATTTGTGTATGTGTGTGTGTTTTGTGTATTTGAACATGTATATGAGGGTGTGTATGCTTTGACAAAGAGCAGGGGATACCATGTGGAGTCTCTCTCATCCACTCTCCATCTATGATTGTCTCCATATTTTTCTCTATTTCTATCTCATCATCATCTACATCTATATATACATACATAAATGTGTGTATGTGTGTGTTTATGTGTATATGTATATATACATATATATATGTAGAGGGGGGTATATATACTCTAGAAGCAGAGTCTTTCAGAAGAGCTTATTGGATGTTTTGAGGCTGGATGATCAACAAACCCAAATGATCATCCTGTCTTCTCCTACACCTCTACCCCTAGTGCTGGCCACTCCAGTGGAGACTCAAATTTATATCCTTATAGTTGACAGATGCTCTTACCCACTGGACTATTTCCCTGGTCGAACTGTATGCTTCTTATAACAACAGAATTCATCTGTTATACCTCTAGCCTCTAATGTTTAAACCTAAAGTATTTAATTTATGGTCATTTTCTGAAAAGTTCGTCAGTCTCTGATACAAAAGGACTTAATAAGAATCCTTCCATTGAGGCAATCGATAGATAAGAGCATGACAAACCCATATAGAAATTGTGATTGAATCCCCAAGGAAAAGGAACAAACTGAAGAGCAGTTGTTTGAGCATTTGCCAATAGTAAATAATTCCAAAAAGACATTAGCAAACATCTCTAGAAAACAAATTACTTCCATAAAAGTAACCTAGATAATCACATTGCAGATTTTGTGACCTCCTAATCATTGTGTATGTAAATGACCAATCCCCCAATGAAGTTTTGAAAGAAATTGAAAGAGCAAATACCATTTACAAATTGTAGCTTCGACCTTTAATGTGTTTTAATTTTCCATTTTTTTAAACAAAGGAGGATCTTTCTGGAAAAGACCTCCACACCTCTGCTGACAACCCAGCTATTCAAGTACAGAGATGCTCACAGTTTAACGTTAGGCTTTTTTCTTCTGCTAAATCAAAATTAAATTAATTTTGAAGCAGCACTTTATATTTGTAAATATGTTTTTCCAAAATACAACACAGCTTATCCTGACCAGGTGTAGATTCTCAACATTTAGAATGATACTTGGTTATGAATATTATTTCTGAATGGTAAAATTGGGGAGTCGATTTTTATTGTTACTTTGTGTGTTCATATATTGTTGAAAAACTTTGAATATTTTGTTCTGTTTTATATTGTTTTTTAATTGAGACTTAATCAAAACACAATGAGATGTTCTATTTAGGGTGGTTGTATGCAAGTAATGGCCCACTCCTTCCTTTGTATATTTTTGAATGTCTCTTAAACAAAACTTTAAATAATATTTTTATTGATTTTTCTGGAAGTTTTATTTTTATTAAATTGCCCACAGTACCTAGCATAAGCAAGGCACATAATCCATGTTCATTAAAAACCATATTGATTTTTGTTTTCTAAAATGTCTCAGGGATTGTACACACTCCACAACAGTAAGAGTTTAAAACACTGTTGTAATTTATTCTCTAACTTATTAATTGCAGTAAAAATACAACTAACTGTTTTTATAATAGCAGCAAAAGAAAAAGCAGTTTTGGTAGTTTAAGCATGCCCTAAGTCATGCATGCGTATGACAAGGTATTATATTTAAATGTACCCTGTCATATTCTACTGCCCAGGGCAGAGTCCCAAAAAAGAACTTTCCAATTCTTAAGACCATAGCCCTGTCACTTTATCTATATTATGTTATATTATATTTAATATTATATTAATTTATTCATTCATAAAGGATATGCTGAAGTATACACACACACACACACACACACACACACACAAACGGAGGTCATTTCTGAGAGCTGCCTTTCTTCTTCCATCATGTGAGACCTAGGGATTGATCTCAGGTGATAAACCTTGGCATCAAGTATCTTTACACACTAATTAGGTTACATTTTCCCTAATAAAATACCTTTGTTTCATGGGAGTTACCATCCTAACTTCTATCAAATGACCTAGATCCACATACCAGGACAGCCTGGTATTGCAAGATAAAGAACAGGCAGGAGATGCATCAGTATAAATGTCAAAGGCCTTCAAGAGTTCTTCCAACTTGCCATTGATTTTGACTATACCCACATGATATGACATCTTATTGAACTCATCATGAACAATGCCAGAGATATAGTGTTTGAATGAGTGTGCTGTTTGCTCACTGAACACCATAACCAATTGAGTGGTCTGGAGTAATAGGTATAAAAATCCTAGAGAAGGTACAGATGTTTGTGACAAGATTTCCTTACATGAAGAGAAGAAGTTGTGGCAGATACACAGACAGACAGACCAACATACAGATAGACAGACAGGGCTTATTCTATTAACAATGTGCAAGTTATATACAAACCTATTTGATTCTGAACCCCTGGATCCAGGGTTGATAGAAACCACCTCAAAGATGAGAGGGAAATATGCTACATGGGATAAGAGGAAGTTGTGGTTCAATAGACAGAGCAATTTGTAGTGCCATGTTCTTAAGTGGTTAGCATTTAAAAATAAGTACTAATTGATAAAGCCACACTCACAGTCAGATACAGAGAGCTTAATGCACAGGATGCTTCTTCCCCTCCTCTTTCTTCTTACTGTAGGTATTATTCCTATATCAACCCTCTGTTCCCATCCCTTATCTCTCATATTTTATTCTATAAAGGTAAGAGGACGGATGCCCCCAAGAAACAAGATTCTGGGGAGCAGAAGGCAAAAGTCATATTAAAAGGAAGAAAGACAAAATCAGACCTTCTCTACTCCACTGAGGAGCTATATCTTGGAACTTCCAAGGATTGACAGAGAGAGACTACAGCATCACTAGACAGAGACACCCGAAGACACAGCTATTGGTGCTGAAGTTCAGCTGTTCTGCTGGGCTCCAGGATGGTCTATTTACTTGCCTACTATAGGAGCTTTCCTTCAATGTCTCCAACAACTAAATGTAAAACCCAGTGTGGTCCCTAGAGCTCACAACTTCTTTCTTATCCATTCTTGTTCCTGTGCTTGCTTCTGTAGTCCAATGCCTTTGAAGGCCCTATCATTCTTGTCTGATTGCTTAGGACTCCCACCCAGAAGCTACCAGGTCAGGGCAGTTTCTCCATCACAGAACCTACTAATTCAATGACAACCTCTTCTCATCCTGGTTCTGTTGTTCAGTTATGTCCCCTGGCTGCATCTCTGCCTGGGTCCTCTGGCCATTTCCACTGCTTTTACAATGCCATAGTTGCTGTTTCCTTGATACTGCGGCTAGAGCCAACTTTAATGCCACCAGACAGATCACACCAAGCTCCATTTCTGAAAGACTGAAAGAGTTGCCACCACCTGCATCAAGATGTCTAAATATATTTGTTCATTCCAATCCATTCTCTGAACACTGACTGTATCTACAGTCTCCAGATTACCTGTCCCTCTATTCCTTTGTTTTCCTTATTAAACATTAATGTCACACTTCATGGACTCTCTTAGATTTTTTTTAATTGTTCCACTTCAGCTCTAATGTGTCCTCCATCACTCTTTTTGCTCTTTTTCTACCTAGACTGCTATTTTATTTCAAGACTCAATCCACTCATCTCCTTTTCCTCTTAGAACCATGCTGGATCAGCCCAGGTGGAATTAGCTAGAACAAAGTAAACCATACAACACTTTAGTGAAGGAGCCAATGCTCCATCCCATCAGTGAGTGAAGAGATAAACAAAAGATAAAATTCTTAGTTATCTCTGTGGGACCCTCCAGTATAGACTGAGCTTCCCCAGAACCTGTCTATTCTAATCAATACACATTTACAAAGCATCTATTGAAGTATGAATGATGCAACATTTAGGTATAGAATTAAACTAGTTTGTGTGTGTGTGTGTGTGTGTGTGTGTGTGTGTGTGTGTGTGTGTGTGCATTATGTACTTTGGCATATGGGATGTATAAGTAGCTATACATTTTACTTTATCATTGTGCCCTGAAGCTTCATTTTGACACCACAAATATGAGGAATTACTATCAGATTCAATGTCAAACCAAACCTAAATTCAATACTTAGAAAGGTTCTCTAAAATGAAAACACTCAATGTATTTGCTTGAATAAGATATGAGTTTTCTTTGGACACAGATAGGGTCTGATGATTATAAAAATGGTTTCATAGCTGACAAAATGAATTCTGATTCTTCTGATTTCTACAGTGTCACTATTAATTACAAAATTAACTATTGTTTTCTTTCACTTCATAGATTGGGAAACTGAGACTTTCTGAGCTTTTCTGTCTTATTCACAATCAAACAGCTAGTCAACGAGTAATCTAACATTTCAAGCCAGACTTTTGACCTGTTTGAATGACCTTTGTACTAAACTATCCCTACTCTTAGAGAGATATTTTAGTAGCAAGCTTCTATAAATCTGACATATATCTTCATGAAAATGGCAAACCACTACCTTTTAAATATTTTTTAATCATAATGGAACTCTAGGAACTTAAAGACATGGGAATCTCCATGCAGGATTACTTCCTTGTTTATCACTTACCAAATATAGTCAAGATATGACCAATTTTACTAACACTTTAAATGATGTTTTTGTATGCACACACCAGTAAGCACTTCACGCAAAATTCAGCACTGAGCAATAGATAAAATGGCTGCTGAGAACTCCAGCCTATTCTTCCTACATCCATGTTGAACTATTCAAAATGATAATGCAGCACGTGGCAGTAAGTCAGAGTAAGCAGGTCCATCACTCATATAAGGGTGGGCACAGCCTCCGGGTCTCTTATGTCTTGTACCAGAGACAGCATTTCTTCTCAAACCCTCACTCATCCTCTGCACAGTTTATTTCTCTCGAATGCCCTCCATACATAGCAGCACTGTTCACTTCATCAAGAGTTTGGAATGTGTCCTTGAGGGAGATTTAAAGAGAAAGTTAGATTCAGGGTCAGGCATGGTTAAAGCAGGAATGATAAGGTTCACACTAAATCCCAGATAGAATGGCAGCTGGACTCTCAGACCCAGGTAGACTCAGTCAGGAGAAGGTGGGCAGAGCTGAAAATTGGAAAGACACAAAAGAACCCACTATGTACTTTTCTAGCTGTACCAAGTAGATGTCAGCCTTGGCCTTGTACCTCTTGGCAGTTGTAACTCAAGTCCTGTTGTTCAGGGGTACAAACTACTTAATATCACATCTACCAATTCCAAAGGCAAAATATTCTTGGGTGGCTCCTGACAAGAGAGAACAAATATGACAAAAGTTGACACTGAAGGGACTCAACTAATAATATTCATTCCCTCACCTGAAATAAGAACTGTGAGGCAGACCTTGGAGTTTGTCAGGTGAATACTGAACAAAACAGTGTCACAATTCCCCACAAATGTGACGCTAGTGGCTATGCACCTATATCTATACCCATTCATCATTTACTCATTTTGTAAATTTTTTTTGTTCTTTGGAATCTTTATAGATTAACATAACACATTTTATTTTCTCTCCCATTACTCTCTCATTTCTCTTGCTCTCCTTCTGAATTACTCCTTGCTAGTAAGTTGTCTCTCTTTCTTTCTCTTGTGTTTGTATGTTTATATTGATGTGTGTGTATTTGTGTGTATCTTTATGTCTATATTAATGTGTGTGTATATGTGTGTGTGTGTGTTTTACAGAGTCTAATTAGAGTTGATTGTATTGTATGAACATAGATGGGAGGTTATTTGCTAAAGCATGGGTTTCTTACATAAATTATACATATATATTATATATATAAATAAATATATATAATTTATTTTATTACTGTGACTATCTGTATGAGAGAGAGAGGGAGAGGGAGAGGGAGGGAAGGAAGGAGGGAGAGAGGGAGAGGGAGGGGAAGGGGGAGAGGGAGAGGGAGAGGGAGGGGGAGAGGGAGAGGGAGAGGGAGGGAGGGAGGGAGGGAGAGGGAGGGAGGGAGGGAGGGAGAGGGAGAAAGGGAGGGAGGAAGGGAGGGAGAGGGAGAAAGGGAGGGAGGAAGGGAGGGAGGAAGGGAGAGACAGAGAGAGAGAGAGAGAGAGATGGATGGAGGGGGTAGAGAGAGAAAGATGGATGGAGGGAGAGAGAGAGATGGATGGAGGAGAGAGAGAGAGAGAGAGAGAGAGAGAGAGAGAGAGAGAGAGAGAGAGAGAGAGAGAGAGACTTTGAACCACATGCATCACATGCATGCCTACTGTCCATGTTGGTCAGAAAAGAATTTTAGATCCCCTAATGGATGGTTATGAGCCACTATTTAAAAGAATTTTAGATCCCCTAATGGATGGTTATGAGCCACTATTTGGGTTTTGAAAACAGAATCTGAGTGAGTCGCAGGAGCCACAAGTATTTTTTTTTTATGCACTTTACATCCTGCTTAATGCCTATCATCCCTTCCCATGATCCTCCATCCTCCCTTCCTCTTCTCCTCAGAGAAGTTGAGGGTGTACTCAGTGAAGCTATGTGCATCCTCTCCCGTTGATGCCAGACAAGGGAGCCCAGCTAGAAAAACATCCCACTTACAGGCAACAGCTTTTTGGAATAGCCTCTGTTCCAGTTGTTTTGGATCCAGAGTAAGAGCAAGCTCTACATCTGCTACATATGTGCAATAGGCCTAGGTCCAGCCCTTGTATATTCTTTCATTCATTCTCTAAGAGACCCAAGGGTCCAGGTTAGTTGACTCTGTCATAGAATCAGTAGGTTCTGTGATGGAGAAACTGCCCTGACCTGGTAGCTCCTGGGTGGTTTTTGGCTATTCTGGGCTTTTTTTTTTCCATAAGAAGTTGAGAGTTGCTCTTTCAAGGTCTATAATTTTTTTTTAATTCATGGAGATTGTATTGAATATGTAGATTGTTTTTGGTAAGATGTTCACTTTTTACTATATTCATTTTGCCTATTCATGAGCATGGAAAGTTTTCCCCATCCTCTAATATCTTCTTCGATTTCTTCCATCAGGGACTTGAAGTTCTTGTCCTATGAATCTTTTACTTGCTTGGTTAGAGTTATACCGAGATATTTTATATTGTTCATGGCTATTGTAAGGCTATCATTTCCTTAATTCCTTTCTCGACCCATTTATCATTTATAAGGGAGGACTACTTGTTTCTTTAAGTTAATTTTATATCTAGAAAATTTGCTGAAGTTGTTTATAAGATAGAGGAGTTCTCTGATTTTGCTTCATATCCCTCATCTCTCTGATACTTTTAATATAAAATGGTGTTTGGTTTTTTTTCCCAAAGATTGTTTCATTCTCATTAGAGAATAATCATATGATTTTATTCTATCAGTTTGTTTATATGATGGACCTAATCTAAGAATATTAAAAATAACAGAGTCCCAGCTCCAAGGGTCAGAAAATATTTTCAACAAAATCATAGAAAAAAAAAAAAAAAAAACCTTTCCCAACTTAAAGAAAGAGATGCCTATAAATATACAAGGTTATAGAACACTAATTAAACTGGACCAGAAAAGAAAATTCTCCCATCACATAATAATCAAAACAAAAAAATTACAGAACAAAGAAAGAGTATTAAAAGCAGCAAAGGAAAGTGAGCAGGTAACAAAGGCAGACCTGTCATAATTACACCTGACTTCTCAGAAAAAAAGACTAAAATCTTGAAGGGCCTGGGGCGATATTGTGCAACCTCTGAAAAAACATGCCAACCTAGACTACTATACCCAGTAATATTCTAAATGGTCATTGATGGAGAAAATAAGATATGTCAAGACAAATTCAAATTCAAAGACTATCTAACTACAGATCCAGCCCTACAGAAATTACTAGAAGAAAAACTCCAATTCAAGGGGAATAAGTACATCCAAGAACAAAAAGGAAATAAGTTATTACATCTCAGCACAAACAAGAGAAGCATGCACAATACACACACACACACACACACACACACACACACACACACACAAATACTACCAACACCAAAATAATAGGAAATAATAAGAAATCACCAGTAACTGATTTGTCTTATTTACTATGTCCTTTGACTTACAGAATCTTTCCAGTTCTATGAGGTCCCATTTATCAATTGTTGATCTTAGCATATGGAGTTCTGTTTAGGAAATATTCCCTTGTGACAATGAGTTCAAGGCTCTTTTCTACTTTCTCTTCTATTAGATTGAGTGTATTTGGTTTTATGTTGAGTTCCTTGATCTACTAGGACTTGAGCTTTGTTCAAGGTGACAGATATGGGTCTATTTCCATTTTTTTACACCCAGACAGCCAGTTAGATGAGCACCATTTATTGAAGATGCTTTCTTTTCACCAATGTATATATTTGGCTTCTTTGTCAAAGATCAAGTATGCATACATGTGTGGTTTTATTCCTGAGTCTTCAATTCTATTGCATTGAGCAAGCTGTCTGTCTCTGTACCAGTACCATGCAGTTTTTATCACTATTGCTCTGTAGTAGTAGAGTTTGAGATCAGGGATGGTGACTCACTCAGCATTTCTTTTACTGTTAGAAATTGTTTTCGTTATTCTGTTGGGTTTTTTGTTTGGTTTTGTTTTTTGCCTTTTTAGATGAATTTGAGAATTGTTTTTTTCACGTCTTTGAAGAATTGTGTTGGGATTTTGATGGTGATAGTATTGAATCTGTAGATTTGGTAGGGTGGCTATTTTTACTATGTTAATTCTGCCAATCCATAAGCATGGGAGATCTCTCCATTTTCTGAGATCTTCTTTGATTTCTTACATGAGAGACTTGAAGTTATTGTCATACAGATCTTTCACTTGTTTGGTTAAAGTTACCCCAAGATATTTTATATTATTTGTGGCTATTGTGAAGAGAGTTTTTCTTAATTTCTTTTTTAGCCTGTTTATAATTTGTATAAAGAAAGGCTACTGATCACCATGAGTTGATTTTATATCCAGCCACTTTGCTTATATTGTTTATCAGCTGGAGAAGTTCTCTGGTAGAATGTTTTGTGGTCGCTTCTGTATATTATCATATCTTCTGCAAATAGCCTGTGTCTTTTTATCCAGAGAACTGTGTCTATCGATGTTGATAGATATCAAGGATTGAAACAAATGAGCCTATGGGGACATTCTCATTCAAAGCACACTCACACATGTAAAGCTCACAGAGAGCAAGCACTGGAAGCAGCAGCTCTCTGTAGGCAGGCTGGCTCAAGAAACCTAAAAGTAAATATAATTTTGGCATCTGATCTACTCCTCCCAAATTCATCAACAACAGAAGTCAGAGAGGTGAAGACTAGAGAACCCCTCAACTGAAGTTAGGACAGGTGAGGAATCAGAATCTTGGTCTTCAGTGCCTAACATGTGCACAGTCCTCCAAGAGACTCAAATGTACCCAACTAACCAGTAGAAAACAGGAAACAGTGTTTGGTCACTGAACTGCCATCAACCAGTAAATATATGATAGAACTGAAAACTAAATCAAGTGTCCAGAAAAATAACTAGAGCGTCAGGTAAGATTCTCCTGTAGGCAGTTGCTAATGTCTGTCAGTGAGTGACTTGCAACTTGAATAAGTACAGACAGCCGATGCTCAGAAGCACTCCTCCAGACCAACAGTAAGTACCTAGTGTGTCCTGAGTGGTGTGCTGTACTCTGACAACAGAACTTGACATTACTCTGAATCACAGAACTGGAGTATAAACGAAAAGAGCCTAGAATCCATAGGGGCCTTTGAGGGAAGGAATCAAAGCAGAATACAAAGCCAGGAAGCTGGTGGTCTGTATTTCCAGAACATTGGAGAGTGAGAAAGAAGGACATTTGGGAATTTCAGGCTAGCCTTGCCTACAGAGTGACTTTCAGACTCAAAAGGGGCTGGGGAAGGAAGGTCTAGTCATGGATCACACAAATTCTGCTGGGTTCCTGCTCTCTGAAGTAACTCAGGCATTGCAAATTAACTCTGGGCTTGGAGTGTGAGAAGTTGGAGCTGACTTTGAGGTTGAGTGCATTTAGTGAAGAAGCTGGATCCAGGTCTTTCAGTAAATGGTGGTAGCCAACGTGAGCTAACTTCAGAAAGACAAAGCCCTTGCTGTTATTCTTTCATCGCTTTGATTACTTTTGTTTGTCTCTTGTTCCTTAATCATTTTTTTTTTAATGAAAAACGTGTTTTAAAGTGAGCCAAGCTAATAGGATGCTTACTATGGCAAGGCTGACTGCCGAAGAAGCACGGCCAGCTTAGATCTTAGAAGATCCAAGGAAGAACAAAGAAGCCCAGTAAACACTGCGATACTAGACAAACGTCTAGAGAGCTGCAGATTCATGGCTTTTCTTTATTTGACTTAAAATCCCATCTAAGCCAAAAACACTAGAAATTAGTGTAATGATTAAATACTTTAGTTTCCCCCCTCTTATGGTTTAGAAAAAAAATTAGTGACCAGTGGGCCAAGTTAATTCATGCATCCAGAACTGGAGAACCTAGTCCCCCACCCCCCATGGCATTTCAGGGTTTTGTGTGGGCTGGTGGAGCATCACCTGCAGTCAATGTTGTCTGGGGGTGTGTGGCTTCCTCATGGAGCAGGAAAGAACCCATCTAAATGTAATGTCTTTCCATTGAAATCATATGACCCTTTTTTATGGTTTTCTGTGTCTATCTTCTGAGTAATAAAAAAGATGGAGAGAACTAGGGGGTTATTTCAGACAAGTATTAAATATTTTCAACTAATATGATTTGCCAAAAGAATCCTCATTTTTCCCTCTAATCTCTCTCACAGCCCCCAACTATCTTGCTTTCTTAAATCTAATTGGTTGAATCCATTCTCCCATTCCACAGAGGTTCAGTTTATATACTGCACATGCATCTTCTTTACAATACAGATTAATGACATTTTTAGCATCCACTTATTGTATAAATATCATGTGGAGTGAATCAACAAGCGTGAATTTTCCTGCATAGAGTATCTCTCTAGATGCCCATTATAATTAGCCTCCTGCCTATGCTATTAATTCATCAAAATCTATCCGTTTTCTTATTAATTTATTTGACAGTTTCATTGAGTATAATTGATAAACAATAAATTGTACATATTTAAGATAATAATCTGTTAAGATTTGTGTACAATACACCAATGAAACTGTCACCCCAATCATAAATACCATCCTCTACTGAGGTTCCATATGCCACCTTTTTCTTCTTGTTTCTCTTCATTCTCTCTGATTCAGCACACTATCCACAAAAATGCATTATTTGTTTTTTATTGTCTGATCATTTCATTTGTGTCTATTAATGTACAAAAATAGGTCTTGATGTAAAATTTTCATACATGCGGTATCCTTGGGTAATATTTACTCTTTATAGTCTCTGTTGGTCATTCTGGTCCCATTTCTCTTGGAAAGCATTCCTTCTACATCCATGATTCCAAAGTCTCAAATATCACTAATGAATGGAAACATACAAAATCTGTCTTTCTAATTTAATTGTCTTTTAAAGCTTAATTTGCTTAATATGGTAATCTCCAGTTCCATCAGTTTACTTTCAAATTTCATGATTTTACTCCTCAGATTAGAGCATACATTTCTATTAATATTAGTCATATTTTTGGATGATAATTCATCTTTTATTTATTTATCTATTTATTTATTGTTTGTTTGTTTGTTTATCTACTTTACATTCCAATCACAGGTCCCCCCTCCTCCTGGTCCCTTCTCCTTATACACCCTCTCCTCTTATGCCTCCTCACTTTCTCCTCTGAGAAGGGGGAGATTTCCCCTTCCTGGGATATTAACCCACCCTGGAACATCATTACAGGAATAGGTGAATTCTTTCCCACTGAATCCAGACAAGAGAGACCAGTTAGGGGAATAGGACCTGCAATCAGGCAACAGAGTCCTCCCTAGTTGTTGGGAGACCTGCATGAAGACCAAGCTGCACATATGATACATATGTGTGAGAGCTAAGGTCCAGTCCATGCTTGCTCTATGCTTGGTGTTTCAGCATATGGGAGCCCCCAAAGTTCTAGGTTATTTGACTATTGGTCTTCCTGTGGTTCCCTTAATTCTTCCCCCAACTCTTCAACATTACTTTCAGATCACTGTCTAATGATTTACTGTGGGTCTCTGCAGATGTTTCCATAGGCAGCTTTGTATAGCCTCTCAAAAAAAAAAAAAAAAGGTTATGCTGCTGTCTGCAAGCATAACAGAGTATCATTAATAATGTCAGGGATTGGTTTTTGCCCACGGAATGGGTTGCAAGTTGGTCTAGACATTGGTTGCCCATTCCCTCAGTCTCTTCTTTATCTTTGTCCCTGCACATCATCCTGGGTTGACATATTTGTGGGTGGCTTAGTGTGCTTATCCCTCCACTGAGCATCCTTCCAGGCTACAGGAAGTGGCCCCTTTCAGCTTCCTATTTCCCATTGCTACAACCATGTTTATACAGTAATGCTGCAATTTACTCATACTGGTATAATTCACTTAGTTTGTAGGTGAGTAGTAATCTATTCTGTGAGTAGACCATTGATTATACCTCTGTCTTCTGATGAATGCATAGATTGCTGACCATTTGGGGACAATTAGAATTGTTGGTGTCACTTGTAGATTCGTGTTTTTATAGCCTTATGCTTTCCTGTTTTGTGGATGAATACTTAGAAAGAAAAATGGTTAGATCATATGTCATGTATGTCTAGTCTGTAAAACCTTTCTATATGTTTTCCAAATATATTCTGTCACATGCACTGCCATCAGCACATACATCAGGACTCTGTTTTACATCATCCACAGAAGTAGTAATATGGGGTCTTTATGATTATAGCTGTTACAGTGTAGATATACCAGTATCTAAATGTTTTAACTTATGATTGGTATAATGCTTATGTAGTGACCTTATTCTATGCTTTTAATTTTCATATAAGCAGTGATTAGTGTGGCTCAGAAACTTGTCACATGCTCTTATAGTTGTCTGTACATTCTTTTCATACAGTGCCTGCTCAAGTCTTTTGCTATTTTTGAAATTTTCTTATTCCTTACTAAGTTTAGAGAGTTATTTAAATATTCTGAATACCTTCTTTACCATGTTTATGTTTCAAAATTTCTTCATGTTTCTGTATTTTTCTACTAAATTAACAGACTCTTTCATTATCAATTGTATTTTTTAAATACTTGATAAAATTCACTGTTGCAGGACATTTGATCATGCTGTGAACCCAGTGTTGTTTACTAGAAAGCCAGCTTTTAGCTGTTGTGTGACTCAGCTTTAGCCCATACCATTAGTCCAAGAGCATCTTGCTTAAATATTGTAAATAGGAATAAATAAAGTCAACCATAGGTTAAGAGGCAGAGCAAGAAACCCAGTGACAAGAAGTGAACATAGGATTATTAAGAAAACACAGAGAGTAGGAGGATTTCGGGAGGACAAACATAGAAATACAAAGGAAGTATAAAAGGAAACATTCCGTTTGAAGGTTTTGCTGAGATGGCATGAGAAAGGGGTTTTCATTTGGGACATGGGCTGAGGAGGAAGGTCAGCTGGGTGCTTTCTCTGCCTCTCTGAGCTAGCTGCCTATCAACCCAGCATCTGTATCCCTAGTCTTTGTTGGTAAAATCAAGGAATGAGATCTTTGTTTAAAAAACAACAATCCATTTTACACAATGTTATTTTATTAATTGAGAGATTGTTATACTGAAAGAATCTTTGTGTGGCACTAAATCATAAAGATTTTCAATATGTTCAACAAGTTTGGGGTTTACACATAAAATGATAAGCCACTTTTATCTTAACTTTTTAATATCATGAGAAAGATTGAACCAAGATTTGTTTTTAATACAGACATTCCCAACTATTTTAGCATTGTTATTAGACAAAGCTCTCCTTTCACTATAGAATGGCCTTTGCTACTGCTTTGTTAAAATATAAACAACCAGGGATCCCTCTCATGTGAGTCTATTGCTAAACACTCTATTCTGTTGTGGCCAATTCTCTGTCCATCTCTATTTGGTGTACCTTCATGATAAGTCTTGAAGTCAGAAAGTGTTAGCCCTTTAACTTTTTTTAAACAGAAGTTTGAGTTATTGCATTTCTCTTGAACTTTAAACAAACTTGTCAATTTCTGCACAGGAACTTGTTTGTTTGATTTTAATTGGGATTGCAGTGCATCTGAATATCAATTTGAGTAGACACAGCATCTGAACATATCAATTCACCAGTTTTTGAACATGATGTATCTCTCTATTTCTTTAGAACATATTCAATTTCTGTCCAATAGGTTACAGTTTTCAACACGAGAAAAATAATGTGTAAAGCCAGGCATGTACATAGGAGGCTAAAGTAGGAGAATTGAAAGTTCAAGGCCTTTCCTGGGCTCAGAGTAATTTCAAGGCTAAATTAGGCAACTTTGTAAAGCATTACCTCCAAATGAAAGCAAAAGTGAGCTGGAGAAGTAGTTCAGATTCACAGTGCTTATTTCATGTATGAAAAGACCAAGATATATATATTCACACACACATACACACACACACACACACACACACAGAGAGAGAGAGAGAGAGAGAGAGAGAGAGAGAGAGAGAAAGTTTTGTGTATTTGATATTACAAGAGGTACTTTTAATTTTTCCATTCTAATGGATGTTTGCTAATATAAATACTATTGAATGTCAAATAGGTCTTTTTATTATGCACCCTGGCATATGGGTTACATACAAAGTCTTTCTAAATAATGATTAAAAATGTATCTCACTTAATGGACTTTAAAATAGTAGTGCTTCATCCTTGTTATGTGGAAGAGGGTGCAAGACAATGAGCTCGCTACTCCCCAAGCTTATTCCCAAAGCTATAGTTCTGTAGCCTTTAACTCCTTCCCCAGATTTCAAACTTGAGGTATGTGTGCATGCATGTGTGCATGTGTGTGTGTGTGTGTGTGTGTGTGTGTGTGTGTGTGTGTGTTTGAGAAGAGCCCCATTGTGTACAGCAGGGGATTCATCTGATGTGGAGAAGGAATACCCACTCTGAGCTTCCTTAATCTGGCCTCTGGTCCTGGCATGGCTGAGGCTTTGCTCATATGTATTCTTTCTTCTCTCATGCTCTGGGAGTTCACTTCTTAGTTATGTAGGTCTACCAACCTCACTAGTAAAGATTTCTAGGTGATTTAAAATCCTATTGAAAGATTTTAGTATGTTAGATATGCCTCCTGGCACTGTCCTACAGAACACTGCCCCACAGTGTTCTCTGAGCTGGCAGTAACCCATCTACTTCCCTGTGTTTTAATGGGGTTCTTTCAAAGCAGGAGTGTCTTACACTTACTTTGCATCTTCACAGAGCACCATCCCTTCAAGCCTTGCTATTGGACCTCACTC
The DNA here is from genome assembly GCF_963924665.1 of Micromys minutus. Taxonomy (NCBI): domain Eukaryota; kingdom Metazoa; phylum Chordata; class Mammalia; order Rodentia; family Muridae; genus Micromys; species Micromys minutus. The sequence continues at coordinate 49,339,866 of NC_137981.1, forward strand.
TCTTTCAAGCCCTGTGCCTTATTCTAGCTATCGAGGGAGGCTAGACTTTTTTTTAACTGAATGAGTATGTTTATAGGTGCTGTTGTCACCTCACAGAGTGGCCTTTCTGCCTGATCCCTCCCCCATGGAGATAGAAATGGTTCTTCTTCCGTGACAGTGTTTCACCAGATGTGGGTTCTCATAGCTTTGACTTTATCTTAATAAATAATCCTCCATATTTAGCAGAAATCATTGCATCTTTGTTTAGGGATTAGGACTGGAGATATATTTAAACTACATTGAGCCCTGGTAATCCTGAAAGGGCTAAAGCAATCCTGATAGTGTTCGGAGGCCACAGCAGTTACTGCAGTTGCTCAGCTGCAGATGTGATTAAAGCAGGAGTCTGGGCTCAGTGTGGAGTAGATAAGCAGAGATTGGTATGCATGTTCACATGTGTACACAGGCTTGCTCTAGTCTGCAGGAGTGATGGCAAACACACATGCCTACACATTGCAAATGCATGAAGTCAGAATTATGCTTGGCAATCACACACAAATTCACATAAGCCTGCACAAGTGTGGTAAATATGGCTGCCCATGCACATAAAGCATATATATACACAGCTGTGGCATTTTAGGATACTGAGATGTGTCTAAGTACATTGGCACATGTAGCCACTCCAGTGAACTTTTCATGCATAGATTTAGAGATAGTTGCTCACTTGTTCCTAGCACAAAGTACAGCACTGAGAATGAAAGTCCCTGGCTTGCAGACACACACTTTCACCCAGATCTGAAAACCTAAGAGTATTTCCTCCTACTGTTATGCACAAAGATCTCTATCTCCTGGGGTTTTTGGTCTGCCTGAAGATGGTAGGAAACTCAACTGCAGCATAATCAATTTAGCCCTCTTTCCCCAGGAGATAAGACACCACTAATAGCATTAAGTGTTTCAGCTCCTTACCCACAGTCTGGTGTGGGGCCACTACCCCAGCCACTAGTCATGTATCACCTTAGCAGGTACCTCTCTAATCCCTACTAGCTTTTCAGATCTGTTCTGTAGGATATATATATATATATATATATATATATATATATATATATATATATATATATATATATACACATACATACATAAATCATATAGCTCTGCTTTTGAAATCTTGCAGGAGCAAAAGGTTTACCAAGAAACATAGGTTAATAGAATAATAAATGACAGCTACTAGGTACTAGGGATGGAATGAATAATCCTAATGGCTCCAATAGCAAATAATGAAGGGAATCAAGTATGTGCTAGAATATTCATTCCAAGTATTTACTGGACTCAATGTATATTCATGTCCACAGCTAATATTTACTTTATAGTAGAAGAACAAAGGCAGTATCTGAAGTAATTGATAGGCTGATATTCATATGATCTTCCTCTTTTATCAACATGTGTGGCTTAACAGAAACACAATGGCAAGGTTTCCATTGGGGTAGGTCAGATATCACCTTCTCCTTAGCATATGCCAAAACTCTGGACTCTCAGCATAAAGCCAGTCCTGTCACACTGAGCCACTGTTATCACTGAGGGAATGGCTATATTATATGGGTAGGCAGAGGTGACTATCTACCAGTCAAGTTCCCAGGTATAATCATCCAGGTCACACTTGCACTCAGATCTCTCTAAAACTTACGGTGTCAAGCCAAATTGATTTCTTTCCATGGAAGTAGTAAAGGATAAACAGATTTGGAAAGAGAAGCATGCATGAGTAAGAGCTAAGATGCTTAACAATCCACAGAGTCTTGAACTGAGTCATGGAATATGGTGGTACCTGATTAGGCAGAAGGGACAGAAAGCAGAGTACAGGGCAAGCGATGCTTCATTCTCAGTGACAGAACAAAGACCAGCAATGGGAAAGTGGTAAACAGAGAAAAATGGCCTCCTCAAGACTAGCCAATGAAAATTCATGAGGATCTGATGCAAGATGGAGACTACCAGGCATTGAGCAAAGCCAGACGTTAGTCCTTAAGATTTCTTAGTCGAGTATGGAAAGAGGCTAATGGCTGGATGATAGCAGGCCAGTTGGAGGAGGAAGTTCTTGATCATGAACACCCAGGGAGGACATCAGAGAAGTTTTCCAGATGAGGAGGTGGGAACAGCAGTGCATATGCAAAAGCTCAACAGAGACAGGGCATGGGTGGCCACGAGTCAATACCATGCCATCCTCCTGAGCAGGCCATGCTTTCAGATGTATCTGTCCTGGTTTTGTTGGTTGGTTGGTCTTCTGTGTTTGTTTGCTTCTTTGCAATCAGCAGAGCAGGCTGACATCCAATGCATAGCTGTTGATGTTACTACATGCTCACCATGTATGTATTTTATAGAAAGGATGCCCTCACATATATGGTCACCTGATTTTTGACAAAGAAACTGTAAACATTCAATGGAAAAAAGCCTATTCAACAAATGGTGTTGGTCCAACTGGCACTCAGCATGCAGAAGAATGAAAATAGACCCTTTCTTATCTCCTTGTACAAAACTCAAGTGTAAGTGGATCAAAGATCTCCACATTAAATCAGATACACTGAAACTATTAGATGAGAAAGTAGGGAAAACCTTAGAACACATAGGCACAGGAGAAAATTTTCTGAACAAAACACCAATGGCTCAAGCTCTAAGGACAAAGATTAACAAATGGGACTTAATGAGATTGCAAAGTTTCTGTAAGGCTAAGGACATTGTCAAGAAAACAAAACGGCAGCCAATAGAATAGGAAAAGATCTTTACCAACACCACATCAGATAGAGGCCTAATATCCAAGGTATACAAAGAACTCAAAAAGCTAGACAACAGAGAATCAAACAGCCCTATTACAAAATGGGGTACAGAGCTAAACAAAACGTTCTCAATTGAGGAATATTGAATGGCTGAGAAACATCTAAGGAAGTGCTCAACATCCTTAGCCATCAGGGAAATGCAAATCAAAACAACCTTGAGATTCCACCTCACACCAGTCAGATTGGCCAAGATCCAAAACTCAGATGACAACAGAAGCTGGCAAGGATGTGGAGAAAGAGGAACACTTCTCCACTGCTGGTGGGGTTGTAAACTGATACAACCACTCTGGAAATCAGTCTGGCGGTTCCTCAGAAAAATGGACATAGTACTACCTGAAGATCCAGCTATTCCACTTCTGGGCATATACCCCAGAGACACTCCAAGATACAACAAAGATACATGCACCACAATGTTCATTGCAACTCTATTTATAATTGCCAGAAGCTAGAAAAAACCCAGATGTCCTTCAGTAGATGAATGGATACAAAAACCGTGGTACATTACACAATGAAGTACTACTCAGCTATCAGAAACAATGACTTAATGAAATTCTTAAGAAAATGGCTGCATCTAGAGAATATCATCCTGAGTGAGATAACCCAATCACAAAAGAACAGACATAATATGTAGTCACTGATAATGGGATACTAGCCCCAGAAAGCTCTGAACACCCCAAAAACAACTCACAGACTCTGTGAAGTTCAAAAAAAAGAATATATTTTAAATAAAATAGAACGGTATTACATCTCCCTTTTCTCCCTACTGCCCCTCCTAGTGTCTCTCCTAGCCCCTCAAATTAATAGCTTCTTTTCCTATATTATTGCTACATACATACATATGTGTATGTATATGTAACCACAAATACTTAATTACAACCTTAAAAAATGTATTCGAAAGAATAAATAAATAAATAAATAAATAATAAAAACAAACAAAAAAGAAAAAGAAAAAAAAGTTTTACTTCCTCCAGGTAGTCCTGGCCTTCTAGAGGTTTTTGCAAACTGTTAAAATAGTGAAATGAGCTGGGGACTGCATGTTCAACACAGGAGCCTATGATGTACATGAAGGCCCATTCGTATTGGAACACCAGCTATATCGACAACTCTTCACCAGAAGGATTAGCGTGAATACCATAAAACTATTTCAAGGTACAATAGCTGAGATACAAGACCAGAGATGGATACAGCTTCTCCTTTTCTGCCCAAGAGGACAGCAGAGCTTTTAGAATCAACAGTGAAGTCAACTGGCCACATTGGTACTGCTGAGAAAACAAACAAAAACAGAAAAAGCACAGAGCCAAAGGGCATTTAATTGAGAGATTCAGATTTACCTCATTCATACTTCTGCCAGGACAGCTCTGAATGGACTCCTCTGGGCTCATTAAAGAGAGGCCTGAAGGGCATGTTAGGGTAGAAACAGAGCTCTTCAGAAAGAAAAAAAAAAGATGCACACACACCCCTCCCACACATACACACACACCAATATCCAGTCAAGCTGGCCTTGCTGAAGCAATGAACAGCAGTAGCTTGTGAATTCAATGCCATCTCTGACTTTGTTTCTCCTCCCAGGATCTGTGAGAACCAATACAATGTTCTATTTCATAACCCATATGCTTTCTTCAGCTACATTGAGTTAAATGGGAGACCGACAATCCATGAATACTATCTATGTGCAATAAGAAAAGGATAGAAGAGATCCCTCCCCTCACTGGCAACTCTGGGTTCTGGGTGGTTTATACTAACTCCTCTTACTGACAGGAACTGGAACTGTACTGTTTGTAAGGATGCAGCTCTCCAGCAGATGGTGAATCAGACCTCGATGTCTCTGTGTGTGCTTTGTATATTTTACTTGTTGGTAATGAATTTACAAAACCTTTAAGTACGGAAAACAGAGCCTTCCCACAAATTGAACAGATGGGAGAGGAGGCTTCCTAAAGTCTTTTCAAAGTGGCCCCCTTTTCACTCCCTCCTGGCTTAATGTCTCTCTGTGTGTCTACAAATGCTTTATTAGTTGGGGGTGAGGGAGAATCTGCTTGGCCTCTCTTTCTCCAGCTCTCTAGAAAATATGAGGCAGTCTGGCCACAGTCAAGAGACCATTAGCAAGATGGCACTGGGTCCGGGCCAAGAACTTTTAAACAACCATATCCTGGAGTGTGACATAACCCAGAGAGAACTGAGAAAGGGGACTCCTTCCATTGTTTATCATGACTGCCTAGGGGAGATAAAGAGACACAGGCTTCATTTATTCCAGGCACCTGAAACTGGTAGACTATAGTTGCAAGCTAGAGGTAGGTTTCATTTACAGCCCTCATATTTTCTCTTCCTATAAGCCATATCCTGAACCTTCATATTTGGCATTATGCACCCAGATAGAGAGGTGTGAAGCCAGTTATCAAAGGGTAACATGCACCATCTGTTTTCAAAGTTCTATTTTTATTAGTGTGTGCGTTCCTGTATAAGATGTGCATGTGGAGGACACAGAACAACTCCGTGGAATTGGTTCTCTTCTCTCATATTCATGTAACTTACAGGAATCAAATTCAAGTTGTCAGGCTTGGGAGGCCATTACTTTAGCTGCTGAGCCCACCTTACTCGCCCTATATGCCTTATCTCTTGATGCCAGTCTCAGCAGCTGACTTTTCTTGGTGCATGGATTGTTATCTGGCCTGAGGAAAGCCAAGAATATTTGTTTCCAGTGGTTACTATTGTATGTCAAGTTGACAAGAATGAGGCATATTTAGAGAGTGAGAGCTGCTAAAAGCATGTTTCTAGGTGTCACTACTGAAGTTGATTCTGGAAGAGACTGACTTTTGAATTGGTTGACAGATAATTCAGGTGGCTCTCCTCAAGGAAGGTAAGCATTATGAAATCCAGGGAGGGCCTAATGGTGCGACAAAAAGAACATCAGAAACAGCAAATTCTTAAGCCTAAAAAAAATCCAGTCTGTGGCATACTAGTCTGTGGCAGGCCCTGTGAGTGGGTAATTTCCTTCATGGGAAATCCTATTGATAACAGCCAAAGACCTGCTCAGGAAAAGCAGCTCTACTGAATATTAGAAACATCACTATAGCACCCTGAGTTTAGGACCACAGTCTGTGGCTCTCTGGCCTCTTCTGTAAAACAGGGCTTCTAAACTGGGGAATCTTTCTTTATGCTCCAGGGACAAAAACTGAGAGAAAAATTCCCAGCCTGCTTCCTCTTTTACTTCATCCTCAAATGATCTAGCTGAGGGTGTGCTAAGAAGGCCACTCTCATGTATACCTCCCTGGCCAGCAATTGATAAGCTAAAAATATTTGTATGCAAACCCAACATGCAGAACTCCACAACAGTAGTATTCTTCTCTGCCTCCCCCCCCCAAATCAATTGTGAAAGGGTGTGTAAAACCATAGTAACATTAACTTCACCTAATGAAGGAACTGTACTAAGTGAACACCTGATTTCAGAAGTGGCTCAGTGGAGCAAGGCTGCACCATCCTTTCTCATCTGGCTGCAGTGAGAATTGTGCTCAATTCTAGGTGAGCAGAAAGCCCTTGAGGGATGGAGAGGTGTGAAGCTAGTTTGGAGGTGGTGAAAAAAGCCAGGCTGGCAAGAGAGGAGATACCTTCCCCTGACACATATCTGATTTGAATCCCCTTCCTTGTTCAAAGTTTCCAATCTTGAGGATAAAAGCAGAAAAAAAAATAAGACAAAGAAGAAGAAGGAGAAAGTAAATACAAAGAAAAAAGGCAGGAGCAGAGGGCTAGAGGGACAGGCTGGCTGGGAATGAGTTTCATGAAGAACTATTCTGAGAATGTCCCATCTAGCTCCAGGCCTGGCATAGTCTGGGATAGGGATGTTAGAGACATCCTCATTTTCAGGGAAGGAGGGAGGACCAGAGAGTCATGACTGAGTTGGATTCTCCCAAGTGATGAGATGTATCAGTCACTGTAGAGAACTTCATCATTAAATAACCTCCCTTGCCCTACTTATCTCTTCTCAAAATGTTATTGTTGTTGCATTTTTTTTCCCAAGGCAACTTCTGGATCATATGTGGTTCCCTTCCCCTGTTGCCTTTAAAGAGCAAACATTCTAAATATGCCTAAAAAGAGGAGGGTGGGACTTCCCCCCAAAAACATATGAATTCACAGCTATGGAGACAGCATCTAGTAAGTGGGAAAACAAGACTCATTTGAGAATTCCTGAGCTGATAGAAAGAGCTACAATCCTATGTGCCCACCACTGTAGAGTGACACGGGTAAAGAAAGCAATAGTGATGGAGTCAGGAATCAGGACTATATTCTAGAGTAAAAGGAGGGAAAACAAGATAATTATCAAAGGACAGGCAGGATTGTCAGAGTAATAAATGAAGAATGGAGATATGGTATAAACACACAGAGGGTCAACTAATGGACACCAGTAAGAAGACATCAATACACGAGACTTTAGAGTTACAAGGACTGAGATGATGACAACCATATTTTACATACAAGGTATTGTATAAAGACAAGTGTGTCACAGAGCTGGGCCAGGGTTGGTTGGTTGGTTTCCTTACTTGGTACACAAATGGCTCAGATTTAGCCACAATCCTCCCATTCTTTCTGGGTGACACCCACAAATGGAGGAAAGCCTTTGTGTTCAAAGCAGCTATAAAAGCACTCCATCCAGATGAGAAGCAATCAGAGGGAAGAAGTTTTCTCAGGGAAAACCAGCTTCATGTCTTCATGCCTCTCCTCTGAAGAAGGAAAACCCAGAGACAAGGAATGGGAAAGCTATGTTTTCAACTAACAGAGCCCAGATGTGAGATGGTGGAATATCTCTCATTTGCTCTCAAAATTGGCCAACTCTGAAATCCTCTAAATTCTAGTCCACATCCTTGCTCTCTGTGGTACCCACTGAAGTCATTACTGGTTAGAGATGTTAGACTGTTAAATTATGTGTGTGTGTGTGTGTGTGTGTGTGTGTGTGTGTGTGTGTGTGTGTAATCATCGGTATTCTATGTGTGTGTAATCACATGTATTCTCTGTGTGTAACCACATGTATTCTACTATATATATATATATATATATATATATATATATATAGCCAGAAAATATCTCCCTATGTAAGTAAATATGCACATGTTTATTTATATATGTATGTATACATATATACACATGCATCCATGCATATATAAAAGAAGAAATAGATGTTTTGATGGAGGCATGCATGCATTAGCTACAAACTTATATCTGGATAATAAAGCAAGTGCATTACCAAAAAAACTGGAAAGCAACTACTGAACAGCCAGTGATGTACTTGCCTTGTGAAGGTTTATAGGCTGGCACCTACATCCTTCACAACTGAACCTTTGGCATGGAACCTGGAAATTTGAGGATTTGCCCATTCAGCTTCATGACTGCATCTGTATCTTGACGGGGTGAATAAAATTACCAAAATGTGCAGCTAAAGGCAACAGCTAGTTTCAGAGCAGACTGGAATCTAGAAATGGGTGCTTAGTCTTCCTCTCTGTTGAGCAATGGCCTTGACAAGAAATTCATTAGCACCCACTTCTGAAGCTTATCTCTCTTGACTTCTGGTGGGCTTTTGCCCATTGCCCTTCAACTGCTTGGAGATTGAAGAGTGGACAGGAGATGGATTAATCTTCTTTTCCAATTTTAAAGATTCAGGGATCATTTTCTGGGCTTCTTCTTCTTTTTGTTTGGGCAGAGTAGGTTCTTCCTTTTTACAGCTTCCAGCTTTCCCTTGGCCCCATCCATTTAAAGGAACACCAGTGTTTGCATCGCTACACAAAACTCTCCTCTCAAAGTTAAGTTACTAATTAGAAATTATTTACACCCCTGAACATATGCACACATACTCCTGCTCAGCATGCAGTTCACATGAGTCCTCTGATTCACACCCGCTGCTCTTTAAATGTCCCCATCACTCTGACTCTCTGGGCTGATTTCGACAAGCACCCACCCTTTGAATCCTCCATCTGAATAGCTCTCCTAATCAATGCATGCCAGAACCCAGTTACCAAGGCTCCATCCATCTTCCTAAGGGTCTTTTGTCATTGGTCGGTAGTGCACTGGAGAAAATCGTGATGGAAATGCCTTCTACCACTCTTCCTATGAAGAAAGAGACTGCAGTGGCTGCAGAAGGCTAGAACTTGTCACTATGACATGATCCTAAGTTTGCCATATAGATCTCAAGGTTCCCCCCCCCCTCTCTCTCTCTCTCTCACACACACACACACATTGAAGAGAGAGGGGAACACACACATAACCTTGTCAGAATTAATCCATCAGAGCTATGAAAAATACACTTGGTTATCCTTTTGAGTCCAGTGGCAGGTATAGAGGTAACCATGAATTCCGGTACCTATGTCCCTATCTCTAGCTCCTGTCTGACTGCTGTAGCATCTTCTCCTTTTAAATAACACCTTAAATCAGCTGTAAAAACAAAGCCAAAGAGATGTGCTCAGAGCTTGGAGTGCAGGAGGATGCCTGTCAGAGAATGTTGGGACAATTAAATCTGTTGTTACCCTTCCGACTTACAAATTGGAATCACCTGCTCAAGGTGTGCCTGGCTCATTTCACCCCTCCCCTCCAGCCTTATTAAGGATTCTAGGCAACTCACTCCTACTTCTGAACATGCATCAAGAAAACTCCCTGTTCTGCAAGCTGATTCACATAACAGCTTCCCTAATAAAGCATGAGGCACAGCTGCCTGAGCACATCTGTTTTTTCATAGATCTCCAGAAAATCCTAAGATAACAGGAGAGAAATAGGCAACATTGATGGAAAAATGTCTGCATCTTCTTTCTACAAAAGGGCTCATGTAAAAGGCATGGTCTAAACCTACCTGAAAGTACTAGAGCTGGATTCAGATACAGAATTCCTTATGAAGTTATTCACTTCCATTCATGTGTAACCACTGGATGGTGTGCTGAGGATGTGGGAGAAGTTGTGGATTAGTGGTAGTTACAGCAAAGTTTGTAGATGATGCCCAGGAGTGACTTGCTCCATTGTACAAATGCAAAGACTTGAAACTGTCAATAGTTAAGAATCTTTGAATGGGTGAAAAGCCAAAGAGGACAGCATTACAGAATACTCCTAAAGCACAGAATCTGGTCATTACAGAATACTCCTAAAGCACAGAATCTGGTCATTACAGAATACTCCTATAGCACAGAATCTGGTCATTACAGAATACTCCTATAGCACAGAATCTGGTCATTACAGAATACTCCTAAAGCACAGAATCTGGTCATTACAGAATACTCATAAAGCACAGAATCTGGTGAGCTATTATGAAATGTGGAGAAATATTGACTGTAGATAGCTCAATACATTATGTTTGCTCTCATGCACTTTCAGTCCACAGGTATGCTGAGTATGCTGTCATTTTACCTGTATTCTTCCTAGCCATTGAGGCTGGACTGTCCTTCATAATCTTTTGAAACACTATTTACCAGTCATCTCAGTTATGCTCCAGGGTTCTCAAATGCAAAATGCTTTGCTGCTTTAGTTGGGAAAGCTCTAAAATCTCTAACTAGAAGAATGGAACCTTGGCAATGATATACTTTCAATATCTTATATCCTTTCCCAGAATGCCTCTCGATCAGACCAATCCCTACTTTCTTGAAGATCTCCCGATTCCTAATTATTATTTCTGTCTAAATGGGTGATTTTTTTAACATTATATCGGGTTAGAGACTCCAAGCAAAATGGTCAAGTGCCCACTATGATGTCAGATATGTACTAGAGGCAGAATTGCTGTCTGGTAAAACTATTGATTATCACTGGATCACAATTTTTAAGTAATAGAGTAGCTTTCTGAAAAGTATCACTTTGTACGTTGTATATATGCACATGTATGAACACAGATGATCATGCATTGACTGTGTAGCCAGTGGAATGGTCATGTATAATTACTACAGTTGGTCATTCAGTGAACAAACAGTGAACAATGCCTAGCAGAGCCACTTGTGATATCAAAGACTAACTATACTTGAATGCGGGTTAATATGTTGATGAAGTAAGAAAGTCAATGTACCAGGGAAGGGCAGAGAGAAACGTTTCTCCATTCAACAAATTAAGAACAGGATCCAACTGCCTTTCTGACAAGCTCCTTGAATGTTCTAGGAAAGAGCGAATTCTCCCTCTTCCCTGAGAGTTGAAGTGTGAGGGCAGATATATTGTCAAAGTGGAAGCACTGGACAACAATTGTGAGGATGGAGAACTAGATGAGTGGGATTGGTTTACCTGGTAGAGTACGTGCCTCGTATACTCAAAGGCCTGGGATTGGTCCCTAGGACCACACCAGGTAGAGTACGTGCCTTGTATACTCAAAGGCCTGGGATTGGTCCCTAGGACCACACCAGGTAGAGTACGTGCCTCGTATACTCAAAGGCCTGGGGGTGGTCCCTAGGACCACAAAACTGAGTTTGATGGAACCTATCTGGAACTTCAGAGTTCAAGTTGTTATTGTAGAAGTATCAAACATTAAAGATCATTGTAAGCCATGTAGTGAGTTTTGAGAACAAACTGGCCTCATTTAAACCCTGTCTCAAATAACAATAACCCAAAACAAAAACAAAACCAGATAAATAGAATCACTTTTAATTGAACCTAGGGCTGATTTCAAAAACTAGACAAAACCAGTTCAAGAGCATAAAATGCCAAGAAAACTGTAGATTCAACTTGGGAATAAGATCAAGAAAATCGAATGCTGAACAAGAGGATGGAATCTATTTAGTGAGTTTCAGTGCCATCTACAGAATGGAGTAAAGCTTATTCTTAAGAGGCAACAAGCCCCAGATTGACTAAAATCTTTGATTCTAAAGCTTGGGAACCCAAGAAATCTATACAAGGTGTGTTCCTGCCTACCCCACAACCTTCACTTTGTAACTGTGAAAGTTTTTTTTTCCTCTCAAATAGTTCACATGCTATCATATCCCCTTTCTCCAGTAAATCATATTAAAATATTTCAATAATTCATTTTTATGAAAACCTACTAAACTTGTGTAGAGATAGCAAAAAGAATCATACAATTTTGTTCAATTTTGCTCAAGTGGAAAAACTTGAAAACCAGAAAGAAATGGCCAATTTCAAGAAAAATTAAAATTAGCAAAATTGATCACAGAGAAAATACACAGCTTGAACAGAGTAATTAGCAAAGAAGAATCTTGACTTTTGAAAACAATGTCAAAAAGCTCCTGCAAAAAAAAAAATGAAAGCCAAAACATTTCACAGAATAATTTCATATAATATGTAACATGTGCTGGCAGTGGTACTTTTAACTGCTCCAGATCCTGGAAACAAAACATTACTAAGTGACTTCTGTAACATTAAAGAGCAGTGTTGAGTATGAAGCCCGACAAAATAAGCACACAACAAACCTGCAGACAAGTTTCCCTGATAAATGTCAGTGCATTCTTCCTGAATGGAATAGAGAACAAAGCAAGACGTTAAAGGAATAAATAACCACAATGCATTGGTGGTCACCTTAACAATGCAAGGATGGTTGGCTTTATTCATATAATTGGATCAGGGTAAAAACATTGTAAGAGTTTTTCTTTTTTTCTTTTTCAAATATTTGACTTCCTTTTTGGCTTAAAATATTTTAAGTACATACTTCCTCATCATGATACTAACTTCAGATATCTCAAATCAAAAGTTTCATTTGTAATGGAAAGATGAACATCAGAACCTCAATTATTCATGTAAGTGACAAATGATAATATGCAACTTTGTGCTGTCATTTAATTTCAGTTAAAATATTATTCCTACATAATACAAGATATGCATATAAATAGAAAGCAAAAAGAAACATTGCACCATTTAAGAACTATATTACTGAGTACTAAAAATTTATGGAAAAAATCAATTAAAATTTAGTTATAAAATAATAAAAATTAATATAGGAGCTCTGTTTTTCTCATATTTTAGGAGTAAGCTCTAATAGACAGATATTCATGCACAACAATTGCTGACAAGATGACTCATCTTGCAAGAACTTTAATCAATGTACAAAATGTATACTAAGAGATTATTAACCTTCATAAGAAACAAAAGGAAAGATGAGCAAATGTTCAACAAATGGGGCTAATTGCTGTTGGGAACACTCAGTAAGATAAAGATCTTAATTCCCTTTAAATTACTCTACAAGTCTAAAATTAGCTTACCTACATCTACTTTATAACAGGCAAACTTGTACATGCAAGATAATTTAACAAATTTGTAAGAACACATCAGTAAGGAAAAGACAGAAAGTGATCCCACATTGGGACCTGTCAGGAATTGAGATGCATTGTTTTGAGGCTATAGCATTTTACAGCTTAGTGAATGTTTAAGAATAAGCATTTACATTTCTAACACAAGGAGTCCAATTGGTGCTGCTCTTATATGTGTGGGTACAGGCATTCAACTTGTTCATTGGCTCAGGTCTCAGTGTATTAAAGGGAAAAAATGAGTGAAATTGTAAGTGAGGTGTTTTAGGGAAGGAGACTGGAAAGAAATTTTTGGAGGAAAAGAATATGATTAAAATCATTCTATACATGTCTGAAATTTAACATTAAAATATTAATTAAAGAAAACAGAATAAAGAAATGTACTCAAATATACTTAAGTAAAATCTTATACATAAAAAATAATTGCTTCACAAATTAGTGTGGAAAGATCAATCATTCAATAAATATTCAAACAAAATAATAAGCTTAGAACACCTGCTTCACAAGTTTCATTAACACCTTAAACCAAAATATGTATGAAAAGACAACAAAAAGTATTTAAAATAACTTCAATTTGTATAATCACTAAAAAGATTTACCTACAATTATGTTCATGACATACTTTCCTGTATGAAGTTAAATAAATCACAGCGAAAGGGTGCCATCAAAATACCTCTATTCAAGATGGTATTTGAAATAATCATCCGTGATGTAAAATCAAAAACACTCATCCAAATTAAAGGAGGACTAATAAACAAATTCAGTAACTTTGCAAAATACAAACCAACCCACAAAACCTCATAGCATTTCCAGAACTTAATGGTGATTACTCTGAAATAGATATCAAAAAAAAACAACTCAATATATAATAATCAAACCAGAAATACACATATAATTAATTTAACCAAGAAACTACAATTATAAAATTTATCTACAGTAACAAAATACTCCAAAAAAAAAAAAAAAGAAAAAAAAAAGAAAAGCAGAGCCATGATAATCTTGAGAGGAAAAAGAAACACATCACTTTACTTCAAAATATACCATAAATCCTCAAATAACCAAAATAGCCTTAAAGATACTGAAGCACACACAAAAGCCAGTATATCCAAACGGATCTCCAAGAGATAAGCACAGACACCTGGAACTAGTTTTCAACAAAATTGTCAGGAATACACATAGGAAAACATACAGGGCAATAGCAGAAGATTTCTTTTAACAAATGTGTCAAACAACTAGACAACCACATGAGTTGAGGGCACTATCATCCTAGACATAGATAATTTGTCCCTTAACAAAATTAATTCCAAGCAGATCATCGGTGTAATTGCAAGACTATAAAACTTCTGGACCACTAAATGAGAAAACCTAGACTGTTTGTACATGAGTATTATTTTTAGATAAAGCTCTGAAGTCAAGATCCATTAAAGAAATATTTTTTAATTTATATATAAATTTTATAATTTATATAAATAGGACAAAAGCCACAATGAGAAAAACAAAACAAAAAAGCCACAGATGTGGATAATAGTATATTTACAAAACACATGTACTAATAGATTGGGAGCTAATATATTCAATAACAAAGAAAAGCTGATTTAAAAATAGAGAAAATGGGTGTGGTGGTACATATCTTTTTTCCCAGCACTGGAGAGGCAGAGTCAATTAGATGTCTGTGAGTTCAAGGTCAGCCTGATGTACATAGTGAGAGGTAAGTCAGCCAGGGCTCAATAGTGAGACTGTCAAAAAAGAGATTAACTGACATTCTACCAAAGAAGTTTTATACAGTTGGCAAATGTGCACATTAAAATATCTTCACTTCTTATGCCACCAGGGACCAGAGATTTAAAATACAAGAGACAAGTAGTACCTTAGTTGGGGTTTCTAACATCATCACTAAGAAGCAAGTTAGAGAGAAAAGGGATTTTTCAGCTTACACTTCCACATTGCTGTTCATCACCAAAGAAAGTCAGGACTGGAACTCAAGCAGGTCAGGAGGCAGGAGCTGATGCAGAGGCCATGGAGGGATGATACTTACTGAATTGCTTCCCCTGGCTTGTTCAGCTCACTTTCTTATAGAACCCAGGTCTACCAGCCCAGGGATGGCACCACCCACACTGGGCTGGGCCCTCTCGCCTTGATCACTAGTTGAATCTTACAGCTGAATCTCATTGAGGCATTTCCTCAACTGAGGCTCCTTTCTCTGTGATTCAAGTTGACACAAAACCAGCCAGTACAAGTAGGTACACACCTTACTAACTAGAAGAGAGTTAAAACATGTGAAACTATAGCTCCAAAAATGGCTAAGATCCAGAACATCAACACTATCAAATGGTGAGGATGCAGAACAATCAAAGCTCTGGTTTATTGCTTGTGACAAGGCAACATGGTACAGCCACTGTCCTAGTCAGCTGTCTGTTGCTGTGTTAAAATACCATGAATAAATCCAGCTTGGGAAGCCAGGGCAGGAAGAAGGCAAGAAAGTGGATACTTCAAATGAAGCAGAGATCATGGAGCAACACTGCTTCCTGGAATGTTTTCTTAGCTTGCTCAGTTTGCTTTCCCATATACCCTAGTGCCATCTGGTTAAAGGTGGTCTGAGGAAAGTTTATGTCACATTACCAAAAGCTATTGGCACAGCCACTTTGAAAGAACATTCCTTATAAAAAAATTAACAAATACGCATCTTCTATCCAAAGCAGTTAAATGCATATGTCCACACAAAATATGCACATGGATGTTGGTTACAGCATTACTCATAACTGTCAAAACATGGACTCGACCAAGGTGTCCTTTTATTGAATTGATAAAACATGATGATCAAAGTTATGGAATTTGGTGTCAAAAATGCATGCTGTCAAGCCACAGAAGGCCATGGGAGAAGCTTTAAGTACATGTTATACAGTAGAAGACACCTGTCTAAAAGGCTACATACTATATAATTACAATTACATCATTCTATAAAAGGGAAAGAACTTTGAAGATAGCAAAGAATGAAAGAAAGAAAGGGATTCAGGTAAGAAGGGGGGGGGGGGAGAGTGAGTCTGGGAGGAAGAAAAATCAAGAGCTATATAACTGAGAAAAATGTTGGTTTCTCCAGGCAGTGAAAAACACCATTGGATGATGTACAATAATACTCTGCGGGCCATAGGAGAGGAGACATATCTGTACACATCTTTTCAAGTTTATAAAAAATAAAAGAATATAGCATGACCTCTAAGATAAACCATAAAGTTTGGATGATAGTGATGTCACCGTATATGATCAGGTGCAACAAATGTCAGTCTATGGTGGGTGTTGTTCACAATGGGGAGGCTGTGTGGGCAGGGACAGGAGCCCTGTGGAGAGTTCTGTACCTCGTGCTCAATGTTATGTAAACCTAAGCTCCAGTAAAAACCCAACCATGAAGGAAGGTGCCATTCATTTTGTTTACTGTGTCCCACATTCATTTACCCCAGCAAAAGCACACTCAGTGTTCATATGGTCTTGGTATGAACAGAATTCCCTGAGACACACGGAGCTTTTAAATCAGAGGGGAACAGCACAGGTGGGATACAGGCTTCATATGAGAAAAGACTCATAATTTCCCATATATTATGCTCCTTCACACACCTCTGCATAGTTCACTGAAGTATAATTTGCCTGTAGAGTTTCCTGTGACCTAGATAATTCTGTTTATCTGTGTGACACTTTGCATGCGCCCAGACCAAGGATGCTACACCAGTGGATTTCTCTACCCACAACCTCTGACCACATCTTGTCTACTCTCCAGCCCATACCTTTCCTTGGTGTGTTCTAACAGCTTTGAACTTCTGTCTGTTCATTTGGCTGCAAGCACTATCAGGAACTATATACACACCAGGAGCAGTCACACCATCTGAGGCTTCCTTTCTTCATGATCACCATGGTGGCCCCTTTTGATTTTCCTTCCTCAGCTGGAGCATGATACCTTGACAGTAATGCCTGCTCACTGTAATCTCAAAAAAAAAATCATGTGCTGAAATTTAATGCTCAGTGAGCTGGCACCAGTAAGTGGAGATTTCTGGGAGTAATTTGGTTATGAAGGCTCATGAATCAGACTCATGTCCTCATAAGGAAACCCACTTGCCTTTATGCCATGTAAACACGCAAGATCTCATCTGTGGATATTTTGTGCTGTGATCTTGGAATCTGCAGGTTCAGGAGATCTGAGTAATAAATTGTTTGCCAATTGCTCAACCGGAGGTGTTTTGTTATAGTGGCTGAGTAGACTAAGACATGAGAGATACACACTTAAACTTCACAGTGCCTTAAAAGTAGTATCATTATCAAAATTGATGATTTGAGTCTTTTGGCTCTATTGATTGATCAACTTATATATCCAATAGCATTTGTGGATCTGATGTAAATCAAGACTTTAAAGGGAACTACAGAGTCATCCTTGCACACTGACAGACAGCTTTCTGGCTAAGACCAAGTTTGTGCCCTAAGACCCCCAAAGACTTCCCAGGGCCTGTTTGACAAGAGTTTGATAATCACCAGCCATCAACAGCCAGGAACCCACAACTTCCACCATCTGCAATGTCTCAGGCTCTCTATCTCCCAGGATTGGAAATCACACTGTCAAATTTATTCATTAGACCAGCCTCATCCTGCTTCTGGCCTTCAAGCTGCAAGGGGATTCAGTGGGAAAACAGGAGTGTCAAAGGAAATGCTTCCATCCATATAACCAGCCCTGAGAACAGACTTTAAAAAACAAAATGCAATTTTGAGTGGATCAAAGACTGGCAGGGCTGGGGTATGGGAGCCCAGGATGGCAGAGCCCACTCCTCCTTCACCTCAGATAGGGTCACCAAAAGTCCTGGCAAGCATAGGTTGACAGTTAGAATAAGAAAATGTCAGTAGAAATCCTAGCAGCTATGAACATAGTGGAGCTCCTGTCTTTATGGTATGGTGGATTCCCGCCCTTTCATAGAAGTGGGGGGAGGATTGGAGAGGGATCCTGTGAGGGGAAATAGAAGGCAGCAATTGGCATATAAATGAATGAATGAATGAATGATCACAGCAGCTTGAGCTCCAGGGAGGATGAACAACACCCTATTCTCTTCTCTCAGAGCTTTCTTTCTTGGGTGGAGAGCGTTAAATATGAACTCTGGGGGTGGAATCCTTTTGCTTTTCTCCCTGCCCCTCTTTTGATCTCTTTTGGTGCAGGGTTGCTGTTAACAGAAAATACACATGTTTGAGACAAAGTGTGCACAATTCCTCTTCCAGAAAGCAGCCTTTGAAGAAAAGGCTAGTGATCAGAATAAAGAGAGGCAGTGGGAGGGAGGGGCTGCAGAGGCACAGGAAGAGGGAAAGAAGGAGGGATCCAGGCTCCCAGGGCAGGCTTTGATATCTCTCTGTGACTTCTCTGCTTCACTGTTGGGGATGAGGGCCATCATCCTGCAAGGGAGGTGAAGTGGTTAAGATGGAAGGCAAAGCATACATCTTTGAAACAACAGTGAAGCCAGCGATCTTTCACCCAGTTCCAGAGGGCATTATCTAAATCAAGTGACAGGCAGAGGAGAGCGTCACAATCAGCGCTGTCTTACATGTGGTCAAATGCACGCTACCTCATGTTTATACATACATATGATCACATACATATGCTCACATTTTTACTCACACGGTCATAAAAATTCATACATTTGCTTCTTCGAATACTCACATGCTCATACTACACACACACACACACACATACACACACACATGCACATGCATGCACACATGCACATAAATATCCACTCATTTATATGCTCACATCCCACACTCAAACCAATAAGCTTGCACTACTACAAACTCTCTCTCTCTCTCTCTCTCTCTCTCTCTCTCTCTCTCTTTCTCTCTCTCTGTCTCTCTCTCACACACACACACACACAGAGAGAGAGAGAGGCGGGGGGAGATGCTCATATATTCACAAACATACTTTATACAGTTTGTCTCACATACTCATAACTTGACACCAATGATGCTGTCATATATAGGCACACCCTCACGCTCACACATTTACTCATACACAGGCACACACCATACTACTTCAAATAATCACTTAGATGTGTGCACCTACACACACACACACACACACACAGGCTTGCACTTACATCTTTTCTAAGACTTACATTGAATAATTGTGTTTCATACCATGCACCCAATCTCGCTCATCTCTATATCTACCCTGTGACCTTGCAAACTCACCCGTGCAAAAGGAAAAGCAAACAAACAACAACAACAACAAAACATACAAAAAAGTCTTGCATGGGAGATTTAGTGTGTCACAGTATCTTCCGAAGTACACCCTTTGTCCGCACATTTTTATTTGCAAATGTTCATTGCAGTGAGTCATTGTTCTGGTCTGAGGCCTCTGGTTTCTGCTACCTCAGTACTGGATTCTTTCTGAGACTTCTCTCAGTTATCCTGAGATGCCCTGGGTCATGAGGATTCTGCAGCTTAGGATCTGCAGGACTGGACATTTCACACATCCCAGTTGTTCATACATGACGTAGACGTTCAGGTGGACCAACTCAAAAGTCCTGAATCTGGACCTGGGTGGTAGCTAAGATGGTCAGCCTGCCAGCTCTCCTGCACCTGCAACCATCAGGGTGGGCTCTCCTGCACTGCCCCAGCTAGCACATCCAAGGCTGCAGCAGCCCGCACGGGACAGAGTCAGCACAGAATTCGTATTCCCAGACCAGCTCTCCCATGGCCCTGCCACCAGGGCCAGCCTACAGTACTGTCCAAGCAAGCTGCACTCATAACTTACGTATGTCTTACATACACATTCTCTACCCAACATGACACAGATACATGCAAACTCATCTTGGATGTTCACCTGGAGAAGACTCTTCGCAGGTAAAACCCACAACAGCTCTTTTATGGGGCTTCTGGTATTTTTCCCAACTGATGCATTTTCACACCTTAGTACCATAATGTAATTTTTCTTTCAGCTTGTTGCATTCTTTTAAGCCTGCAATTCAGGTCAGCTTCTCCTGCTACTCTGATTCTGGCTCTGTCATACCTCCTTTCTTTACAATCCCTGCCTTTAACTGGCTAAACTAAACCAAGGCAGGAGCAGGCAATGGTAGTTTATAAAGCAGTGGATCTTGGTGATACCTGAGTTTCATGTGAGACGGGCCTCTTCACCTAGGGGCTGCAGCTGGTGTCTGGGCTTCCAGCTACTCTAACAGATTGCTGCAGACCCTGAAGTATAAACGGGCTACGGGCCCAAGTACCCCAGGAATTTCTCTAGGTGATAAAGCAGAATGCAGCCCTCACAAAGTTACTTAGCAATTTGGATTCTGTTACGTTTGCTCTGATGTGGAGTTTATTATTCCAAAAGTGAGAGTTTTGGCATGGAACTCCCTCACCTTCCATAATGCAGACTGCCAATCAAGTGTTTGTAACATTTTTTTTTTTAACTTGGGTGTCTAATCAGAAAGTCACACTTAGGAAAACTGAAAATTAAACTCATGACCCGTGATAATTTTGTCCACCTTTCTAAGTGGGTTTGAATGGCTAATGTCATTCTTATTGGGTCCTGGGAGCCTCTCATATCCCTGGTGTCTAGGACTTTCTAGTATTTCCCCAAGTTCCCCACTGCTACTTATTTCTATTCTCCTCTGGACTTCTATCCTGTCTCTTCCCATACTTGGTCTTTCTCAGGGATCATACAGGAAGAAAGACTGAAGCCAACTCTGCAGATTTTCACCATAATTTTGATGAGGAAGGCCCTCTGGAACCCTGGCTCGGTAAGAACTGGTGTCTGCTGCATCTTGCTTAGGAAGATTCAGTGAGATATCACATGCAAAGTTCATGCCCACAGTAAACACGTAGTGAATGGTGGTGATTGTGACCACACTCATGTCCTGACCACTTCCTGGTGGCCAGGTCATTGCTAAGCCTAAGCAAATCACAGTTGTTGGGAAAGAAAAAAGACCCTCACTAAAACAGGCAACACTAGCAATCTAGGCAGGGCCTCTGATCAAGTGAGACCTCTGGTCTTCAGGGTGTTTATCCACTGGGTAAAGGTTTATGAAATGCCTCCAGAGTGACAGGCAAACACTTTTCATAGGCCTACAGAAGGAGGTCACTTCCAATTTGTTGAAAGAAGGTGGGAGGATTGGAGCTCAACTGAGTGCCCTCAACCCATTCCCACCCCATACCAGCCTTCCCTCCTATATGATCCCAGAGTGCTGTGTCTCAGCTTAATCACTGCACAATGAAAGTGCTTATCACCTAGTAATCTCACTACATTCTATAGCCTCTTCCATCCCCCCAAGAAGCTGTCTCCCTTCTTGCTGTGGTCTGAAATGCCACAGGGTACAGAGCACCTTGCCTGGCTTCCTGCTGGGTGAGTGGAATGAAAATGGCTAGGATCTGCCTCTTTTTATCTTCTTCTTATGCCTCTAGCAGGAGGCAGCTGGAGCTTTCTTGGAGGCTGCCTACTGCCAGGTCCCCCAAAAGTGCTGACTCCTATGAGTCTCGCTGCTCATTTTCTATGCATTGAACTTCAAACACCGGAGAGGCGCTCGGGCAGCAAGATGGGGGATTTGGCCATTATGTTTTCTCTTGCTCTTTCCCCCTTCATCTCCCTCCAGACAGGATTATGAGTTGCACCTATTAATTCTTGTCTGGAAGCAACAAACCAATCTTTTCTCTTGGTGGAGTTTTATAACCTCTTTTGCTGAGATGGAGGAGTCTGGGGCTTTTCCTCTTCCCCAGAGCATCATCTAGATGGAGGAGGATGCTCTGTGTTAACCTGCTAAGGAGGTGCTGTAGGAGGCCCAAGGGCAGACACAGAAGAAAGAAGGGAAGAGATGTGTGCTTAGCCTGTGGGACCTCCAGAAATCCTCTAAGCTGCTCCCCAAGACAGCCAAAGCAACCAAATAGACTATGCCAAGAACTTATTTATTCATCCCTGTGCTTTTGATTAGCAGCCTCCCATATTCCAGGCACACTACTAAACCCCAAGATACTGGGCTAACTAGGCACAGCCTGGAAGCCAGTCATTAGATAGATTGGACAAGAGACAGTAAAATCCATGCTTCCAGTTGTCTGATCATAGAAAACGGGAGGTATTCAATTCTTCTAGAGAGTCTGGGGAGGTTCACTCATGCAGCCACACCCCAGGGAGCTTCTGAAAGTTGAGAAGTAACCATAAAGGGGAATAAAATATGCACAGGCGAGGGGCTTAAACTATAAGGCCTTTTTCCAGTCATGTGTCCTACAAGATGGCTAAAGAGGGAATGATTATAAAAGAACAGGAAGTAATAACTAAAGAGAAATTCAGGACCCGGTACATTCTGATAAGGGTGGGATGCTGATGATAGATGGATGACCTTAGAGTACGTCCAGGATTCGTTTTACTTTTTCTACACCAGAGAAGGAGGTGAGATACGACTGTGACTGGGGAGTTGTACAAGATAAGACTAGAAAAGGCTTTTCAGAGGGGATTATAGCCATCATCTAGTTTGGTGGCCAGAAATAAGGTAAGGGATGGGCAGGTAACAGTGTTGTATTTAAAAGGAGAAATTAATGGGCTTTCGAAATGAGTTCATGATTGGATGTAAGCTAAGAGGAAACAGAAAGAACAGAGAGAAAAAGGAAGCGAGGGGAGAATCCTGGATTACTCATTTTGGTGCCTGGGTGGATGATAGTGACATTTGCTGAGTAAAAATATCCAGCCCGAGACACAGATTTGCAGAGGAATGGCAGGCTCGCTTTTCAGAGCTGTGGAGTCTGCGCTTGAGAAGCTTGCAGCAGGAAAATCTCAGAAACAGTTTCAAAAGCTGCATCTTCCGCTCGGGAAAACAGAGAGAGTATGTGTTGGGGCATGAAGGGCAGTAGGAGGAATAGACATAAAAGAGCCAGTTATAGAGACCACCCAAAGCCATAGGAATAGATGCAACTTTTCTTCCAAGAGAGAATGTCATGGGGTCAAACAGGAAATTCTAAGGATAAATGCAAAGGAGTTATACAGAAGTGGCTTAAACACACCTGGGGTTCAAAAGGAAAAAGTACGTGCTTGGTCTCTGTGGCTGTCCTTTTGTTGGTGGCCTGGCTTTAATTCTGTGAGAGAAGAAGTGCTCATCAATGGGTTCTTCTAGGGCCCCAAACACAGTAGCTTTCTTCTTCTACTCAGGATCACTGGTACAAATTTATTCCTATCACATCATTTCAGAATAGGTCATGATGCAGGCACCTAAGAGAGGCATTCCTTCACCGTTACTGTCAGACATAGAGCATGGCCAAAGCAATGAGAGAAGCTCTTCCTCAAATCTACCAGCAATGCCCTAACAAGGTCTTCACAACAGGTCTTACCTCTGGACTCTGAATGGATCCTCATGTCACCTTCTTTTTTTTTTTTTTTTTTTTTTTTTTTTGTTTGTTTGTTTTGTTTTGTTTTTAAGATGTATTCTTTTTCTTAAGATTTATGTATTCATTATATATAAGTACACTGTAGCTGTCTTCAGACACACCAGAAGAGAGCACCAGATTTCATTCCAGATGCTTGTGAGCCACCATTTGGTTTCTGGAATTTGAACTCAGGACCTCTGGAAGAGCACTCAGTGCTGTTAACCACTGAGCCATCTCTACAGCCCCTCATGTCACATTTTTATCAACCTCTACTTCTTTATCCCATCAGTTTCTTTGGGGCTCTAGTCAGACTTTGAATACTACTAGGTCTTGGCATTGTGGATCTTTGTAAGAATTCCTGCTCAGTGAATAGGACTTCATGCCCTATCCCAAATTCAGGGAAGTACTAGAGGTTGAGTGTCTCCAGCTCTGTTTTTGGGTTTCATCCCTTCTGAAGATTAGGCCTTGGCTCCATTCCTGGGTGAGAGTACCTTGGGGCGGTCAGAGCACTTGGCTTGGAGTTGAGGTTTAAATTGTATTCCTTGTAAGAGATGAATCTGGTAGCCAGATACCAGAACTCTTTCTGCCTTCCCTGATGATGCTCACCTTTACCTAGCTCTCATACAGTGACAATGACTTAGTTATCCCCTGCCTTCCAGGCCTGCATGCTTTGTTTCTCTCCCTTTGTTGTTGGACTATTCCGATAGCATGGCCTTGGAACACAACACACAGTTGCTCTTTAATGAAAGCGATGGCTGTAGGGAGGCACAAAGGGTTTTTCCAAGTGATAGGCTCTTTTAGAAACAGGATTCTGAGATTTTCCTTTCCTGTCCCAAATTTCTTTTCTTTTTTCTAGGTTTCCTCTTCTTCCTGTCCTCTTGAAATTGGAAAAATCTCCCTTCAAGGAAATCTTTCCAAACGTAACAGGGTGGTTGCCCATAAGAAATCACAGTGATTATGACAGCATGCAGAAGACTTTTGAAAACTTAAAAATCCCAGGAGTAGGAAGGGACCCTGAAATCCCACCACTATTGATGTTTGATAGCTTCTAGAAAGGAAAACATCATTTTCTTTAAATGTGACCCCAGGTAGGTGGACTGGTACCCAGGGCAGGCCCAAATTCCAAAAGTAGGTGGGAAACATAAACTGAACTCAACAGGAGTCAGGAAGACAGAAAACCCAAAAGTGGGTGGGTATGGAGTTGAGGGTGGAGAAATGATATGATGTGAGTTGGGGGCTGTGAATACAACCATAATATGCTATATGGAGTTATCAAGGAATTTTTAAAATATTATTTTTAAAGGACAAAAACAAAAACCACACCATCATCACTTCTTTCTTTCTCTATAGAATGAGTTTAAATTTTTTTTTTTTTTTTTTTTTTTTTTTTTTTTGTGACTCAGGGAACTCTCTGATCCAGGAACAGGCCTGTTGATATGAGGATTCCTGACTCAGCTCTGCCTTTTGAGAGTCATAGACCATGAAGAAAAGGATTCCAAAGTTACTCAAGTAGCAAGCAGAGCGGGTGCTGGCTTCTGAAGCCTATACTCAGTACCTCCTGGATGAATGAAGAGCTTTTCAGGTAAGAAAAATAAAACAATCATTCATCAAACAGAGGCAACAAGTGCCCAGCCCTATACAAAAGTGAGAAACAGAAGGGCATCTCTGTCAATCTTCCTGACAAATCTGAAAAGGAATCATCTGAGCATCTGCTCCACTTAAGGAAGTAAATGTGACAAGAAGCAAGGAGACAGAAAGGGAAGGAGGTTTGTGGTAAATGTTAGGTCAGTTTGGCATAGGTCTAAGCTGTAGAGCATGCCAGATGTTCTCCCCCTATACCTAAGATGTTATATGAATATGAGTGGGACTAAGTGACCTCTGAGCTCTGTTCTAGATTTTTTTTTCACTTCAACACTGTTTGCAGAGCCAATGCTTGGCAGTAGGAATCCTCAACAATCCTCTCGACATACAGTCCTCTAATGGAGTTGCACCCCTATTTCTTTCTTCATGGCTGGCAAGTTATCTTAATTCATAATGTCAGGCACACAAATCCCAATTCCACAGTGGGCATGGTGTGTCTCACTACTGCACTTTCTCTTGAACTCAGTTAAGGCTCCACGTGAACAAACACACCACACAATACCTCTGATCCAATTGGTAGGATATAATTTTTCCATGTAGACAGCACAAAATCCTGTACACACGCATCCCTTTAAAATATTCATAATAACCTGTATTTATGTGTAGGGAATAATCTTAATATCTGCTTCCATGGTTGCTCCCAGCTTCCACTCACTGTCTCTCCTCCCTCTCTTCTTAAAACTTTGATTCTGCCCATCCTTCCTTCTCATCCAATGACAGACCTCGCTTTATTCTGGGCCTACATTCCTGCATAAAGACATAATCTACATCATGTAGCATGAAACCCTCTCCACTGACTTCACAAACTCACAAAGATCATGTTTAGTGTGTGTGTGTGTGTGTGTGTGTGTGTGTGTGTATGCACATGTGCATGTATGTATGCATAAGCGCTCTTGTATTCTTCCTTTTTCTGGATGCTCAAGATATAGGCATCTTTTGTACTGTGACTCCCAATAGGTTCACAGGACACTAGGTTTCCACATGTCACTTAGAGAAGTAAAATTTTATATTTTAAAATTCTATAAAACTTTCCCATGTTTTTCTAATGCCACACACTTTACTAGCTGGAGATGCTTCATCCAGATAGACATTGCATGTACACACACACACACACACACACACACACACACACACACACACAGACAAGGTGTTGAAATAATGCTTCACCAAAACCATCCATTCAGTAAGAGGTGAGATTGTGTTGACCTGAACTGTGTGACAGATAAATACAAGTGGGTACATGAATAGAATCTAGAAGGCTGGGGAAGGTGGGCAAGAGGGGAGTAATAGCCTTCCAGCAGGGAGCAAAGATGAGGGAAACACTTACTTAGAACCTGGGAGATTGGTCCTTTTATCTGACTTTATGACCAGTGGTGTTGGTCTACATGGACATTCCACAAGTTTCCAGATTATTCTTCTTTATCCTTCCAGCCTTGGACAAAACATGTAGGCTTGGTTAAGGTATTTTTCTCCTAGCTGAGAAGATTGAACCTGATCTCCAACCAGAGTGAGATATGCTGTCTTGCATGGATTCATTCTCAGGTGTCTCTAGAAAAGCAGGTCTCATTGTTGTGGTACCCAGAACATCCAGGCTTGAGGGTTAAATATGACAGAAAAATGTATACATGAAACAGAAAAAGGTGAAGACAGGTTTGTCATTTGAGCCTCTCCTATGTGGATACCATGCATACTTTACCATAACTTTAGTGTGTAGAACTTTGAATTCTTATTCACAACACAGTTATCACATGGCAAGTGCTCAAGAAATGGCAGCCCACTTCCTCCTCATCATCATCCCCTTTACCTTCACCACCATCAAAACTGTGCAATCAACTCAGTCTATGGTTGTCAAAGAAAGGAGCCATCAAGGAAATTTAGGAGGCAGGGAAAGTTCTTAATGTTTTATGCTAGACCACTCAGGTACACTTAACTACTGGAGCTGACAGTCATGGGTTTATGTTCCAATTCTCTTCCTCACCCAGTAGTGGCACTGAAGACCCCTAAATGAAAGAAATTGGGTGATTCACAAAGCCTTTTACTTTGTGAGCTTGAGTAGCCATAGAGTAAAGACATCCAGCAAAGGGGCAATCAGCATCAGTCTGCTTATCTACACAAGGAAATAGTCTCAGCTGTCCTAGCATGCACGGCCCCTCTCCCATAATCTCTGCCTCTGGAAGTCCTTGCAGTAGCTTCTGGAAAAGAAAAGCTATTCACTGAGGTTCCATGCTCTGAAATAATGTGGAGGTAGGGAGAAGCAAGCAAGAACCTTTCTCATAAAGAGGTCCATATTCAGTATTTTGACTGGCTCTAGGGTAGAGATAGATGAGTGAACTAGGAGAATAAGCGACACACTACAATGGCTCTCTAGCAGATTTGATAATATCATACTATATGAGTTTGACATACAACCCGAGGCAATTTCTAGCATGTGTTTCTTTCAAAGCACCATACTGACTCTCTTCCAATTGCCCCTTTACACCTCTATCTTATCTCTTCCCCATCTGCATACATACACACTCATCTCATCCTGCTCCCTTTTTTTCTGCATATATTACAATTCCTTTCTCTCCAGTTCTTTCTCCCTCTGAGAATTATCACCAACCCCCTCCACCACCTCTATACCTCCTCTTGCACTCTACCTTGGGAATAACCTTTCATGTCCATTCCTGAGTCTCAGACCAAGTCCAGCTTCCAGGACAGCCCTGCTGGATCCACTCACTCAGCTACATGTCCGGCCCCACCCTGCTCTCCACCCAGGCACTTGTCTTCTGGAGCTAATGCTCTAGTTACCAGTTCCCCAAAAATTATCAAGTGCTCAGTGGAAAGTGAAACTATTGATAAGTGATACCAGGCAAGGAGATCATGCCACCACAGCACAGCTTTGCATCCAGAAACCCCCTGTTAGCAGAACATTAATTAGTTGAAGAAGAGAATGGGAGGGGAAGAGGGTAGAAAAGGGACAGAAACTAATATCTGCTCTGATTGCCTTGAGTCAGAGTGTCTACCCTGCACCATGTATAAAGTGTTGGAAGAATAATCTTTGCTATACCTTTTCTTGCCAAGGATCATCATGGAACTAAGGTAGTAAATAGCCATGTTATATGCAGTGATCTGCCCTAGGCCTTCAAGGAGAATAAAGAAGAAACATTGGGTCTGCCTCAGGAAGCCCTAGATACACTGGAATGGTTCCCACACACTATCAAGACAGTCTGAGAGAGTGGTGGTATGAATAAAAATGGGTCCATAGGTTTTTATATTTAAATGTTTAGTCACCAGTAGTGACACTTTTTGACAGGAATAGAAGAATAAGTATGGGTGGCCTTGTAGAAAGAATGTCACTGATGGTGGACTTTGAGGTTTCAAAAAGCGAGCTTGTGCCATTCTCAGTTTCTCTTTCTGCCAGTGGATCAGAATGTAAAGGTCTCAGATAATACTGCAATGCCCATCTGTGTACCACCATGCTC
Organism: Micromys minutus; assembly: GCF_963924665.1. NCBI lineage: Eukaryota > Metazoa > Chordata > Mammalia > Rodentia > Muridae > Micromys > Micromys minutus. Next base: position 49,368,333 of record NC_137981.1, read on the forward strand.
CCTGCCAGGGTGATAATGGAGTACACCTCCAAAACTGCAAGCAAGCTCCCAGTTAAATGTTTCCTTTTATAAGAGTTGGCTTGATCATGGCGTCTCTTCACAGGACTAAAATAGTGACAAAGACAGAAAGCAATACAATAATGAATACAATTTTAAATTGTAGAATTTGAACAGAGCTTTTGCAAATATTGCAATCTGGATAGCTGATAAACAATAGGAATGTGCTTCTCGCCGTTCTAAAGGCCGACACTAGAGTACTACAGAGTCCACATCTAATAAGGGCTCATTTCTCATAGGCACTGATTTCTGACTGTTATCCATCTGGCATTTGACATTACTGGGAAATGATAGAATTAGGAAGTGAAGCCTGTTTGAGGAAGTAGCAGACTGAGGACATTTCAAAGGGTTATAGTAGTCACTGGATTCCTCCTTTTTTTTTTTTTTTTTTTTCCTTTTTCTCTTTGCCTTCCAGTCACACAAGGTGAGCAGATTTGCTCCACTGCATCTGTTGTCAAGATGCTTAATCACAGGTCATAATAATGGGACCAAAGAAGCACAGATAAAAAGCTCAGAAACTGAGGGAAAATGTATTTTTCTGACTTTAGAATACTTCATAGGTTTGTCCCAGTAACAAAAGTCCTGAGTAATGTACCTTCCTGAAGACCCACCTCCTGTAGTACTGGAGATCCTCTATAAACATATAAAATTAGGATATACATAGACACCCAGGATATGGAGGTATGAAGTGAATCCAAGATCAAGAGCTTTGCTATGAAAGGAAGTCTCTGGTGGCCATTGTTTTAAATAAACAAACAATGATCCCCCTTGAGGGCCTGAAAAGATCGGGGCTTCTATGTATTTCAGCATACTTAATCAGCAATATTAACTAAGTACAGATTAAGTGTCTTATAATGTGGAGGAATAATGAGAGTGTTGGGGAAAGGCTGAGGCCTGGCTTCTGCTGTCAAGAGAAATGCCACACAGGGCTTGGACTACAGAAGAATCTACCTAGCTGTCTATCAGTCATGTCTGTTTATATATTATCTTCGCCTATATTATCTATCTATCCATCCATCCATCCATCCATCCATCCATCCATCCATCCATCCATCCATCCATCCATCTGTATTTTCTAGTAGATGTCAAAGCTATAGCCTATGAATGCTAGTCAAGTATTCTACTACTGATTCTCTCTCTCTCTCTCTCTCTCTCTCTCTCTCTCTCTCTCTCTCTCTCTCTCTCTCTCTCTCTCTCTCTCACACACACACACACACACACACACACACACACACACACACACACTTCCCATCCTTGGAATTTTGTTGTTGTTAATGTTCTATTTTCTTTGCTTCTTTTGGTCCATCTCTGAAAAGAAAACAAGTCTTCAAGAGTGTTTGAAGAATCAGTAGAATGACCCAGCACACACAGTAGCTGGATTTGAGACACACACTCTGTTTCCCTGTCTCTTTGTCTCTCTGTCTCTCTCTGTCTCTCTGTCTCTCTCTGTGTCTCTGTATCTGTCTCTCTCTCTCTCTTTCTGGCTCTCTCTCTGGCTCTCTTTTTGTCTCTCTTCTACCTAAAAATTTTCATATACATATTTTTTCCTTTTTATAGAAATTATTATTTTAAGTTTTACATTTAAATAAGTATTGAAAGACAGTACAGAACTCTCATCACCATATGCAGTTTCTTCTATTATTATGTCTTACAATGTATTAGACGTAATTAACAAACCAACATTGATTCACTATTACTAAGCAAGTTTCTAGTTGGTTCAGATTCTATTACTTGATACCAAATGCCTCTTTTTCTCTTTGTCCTCCTCTTCCTCTTCCTTCTCTTCCCCCTCTCCTTCTCTCCCTCATCCACCTCTTTCTCCTTTTTTGTCTCCTCTTTTTCCTTTTCTTCCTTCTCTTCCTCCTCCCACTCCTCCTCTTTCTTTTCTTCCTCCTCTTTTTTTCTTCCTTCTCTTCCTCTTCTACTTCCTCTGTTTTCTCTTCCTCCTTTCTCCTTTCCCTCTTTCTCATAACCCTTTTTCTCCTTTCTTCTCTTCTCCTTCCTTTTCTTGCTCCTCTTCCTGCTCCTTATCCTTTACCTCTCCTTCTTCTTCTCCCTTTCTTCTTCTCATTCTCTTCTTCCTTCTCCTTCTCCTCTTTCTCCTCATCCTTCTCAACCTCTTTCTTCTTCTACTCCCCCTTTGCTTCCACCTCCTTCTCTTCATTCTCCTTCTCCTCTCCTTCTTCTCCTCTCCCCTCTTTTTCCTCCTCCACCTTCTTATTTAGAAACCAAGTAGATGAAATTGCACTTAGATGCTCCTCAAGTGATTCTTGGTTGTTACCATTATCTACACTGTCTTTGCTTTTGATAACCTTGGCAGCATCCATGAATACTGGTCAGACATTTATGCAGTGTCATTCAATTGTAATTTATCTGCTGCTTTTCTCATGATTAGAAGTTGTTATGAGTTTGGGGGAGGGCAATCATGGTGATGAACAGTCGCTTTAATTCCTTGGTAGGCTCACTACCCATACAACTTTACCACTGTTAATCTTGAATTTGATCATCTGGCTAAGTAGTTTCTCTAGGTTTCCCTTCTATGAAACTCTCTTCTCACAATAACATTTCCTTCTTACTTGCTAGTAAAACAAAGAGAAACAACAACAACAAAATCTCGATAAGGCAGTGCATTGGAAAGTTGAATTAATGGAGGCCAATAAATTCAAGAAAGAAAGATCAGTAGAGCTAAAGCAGTCACCCAAAGCTCACTGGCATAGAGCATCTTAAATTGAAGTACTTATGAGGAAATAGCTCACATATGGAATGAAGGAAAAAAGTAAGACAAGTGTTTGAGGCATGAGCAATATCAGCAGAAGAGAAGAGGCAGGATGAAGACCATAATTTCTTAAATCTGTATTAAATCAACACTATATTCCTGGGTGGATGATAATCAAAATTGACTAAGACTGGGTACTGTGCTTCATAAAATGATAAGGTCATTTTCTCTGAAGGTTTCTTTTTGAATCTTGTCACTATACAAGGGAGCAGAGGTCAAAACAGATTTAATGTGGAGAACAAAGAAATTTCTATATGCCCGAGTCATGATTCTACATGAAATAAAAAAGCACATCTCTACCTCTTTCAAAGCAGGAAGAACAACAGCAAAGTCCAGAGATTTCACAGCAGCAAAGACAAGTTAGATCTAGTCATTGCATACTGAGCCACATACACCAGTGTTGTAGTTAGGGTTTTACTGCTATGAAGAGATACCATGACCAAGGCAACTCCTATAAGGGACAACATTTAGTTGGGATTGGCCTATAGGTTCAGAGATTCAATTCATTATCACCAAGGCAGGAAGCAAAGAAGCACCTAGGCAGGCATGGTGATGGAGAACTAGCTGAGAATTTCACATCTTTTTCTAAAGTCAAAGAGAAGAAGACTGACTCACTTGTGGCTAGGAAGCAGGTTTCAAAGCTCACCCCCCCCACATCCATGTGACACACTTTTTCCACTTCTTCCAACAGTGCCATATCGTCTAATAGTTCCACCCTCTAAATCAAGCATATTCAACCATTCTACACCCCAGTCCCCATAGGCTTGTTCAAGTGAATGTATTTATATTATCACCAGCTTTCTGTTTTCCAATCCCTTCACTCCCTAAAGCTAGGCTGTCCTGACACTTGCTATGTAGATTAACTTTAAACTCAGAGATCTGCATGCCTTTGCTTCCTGAGTTCTGAAATTAACTTTGTAAACCACTATGTCTGTACCTAAGCAATTCTCAACTTGGAACTTGCTCTGTCCAAGGCTGGCCTTGAACTCAGAGATTGAACTCTGGGATTAAAGGTGTGTATCATCATTCCTGGACCTAAAATTTTCATATCTATGATACCTCAAGATCTGGATCCAAAACATGTGTCTTCTAGCTCCAAGATCTGGATCAAAGGTGTGCCTTTCATCTCTAGATTGTACTTCATTCTAGATTAAAGTTCCAAATGAAAACAATAATCATGTCATAATAATTCTTAGATATAACTATCCCTTCTTCAGCTGCAAAAGCATAAGTTTAGCTGGGTAGTATCTTGCCCCAAGAACACCACACCCTTAATTTTATTTAATATTCTTGAACACAGAATTTAGCTTCATTCTATTTTCTGGTTTACTCTTTGAACTCATATATTTTCTATTTTTCATGTCTATGCATGTTACTTTTCACTAAAATGTTCTTTATAAAAATCAATTTTAGTAACTGAACAACATAATTTATACCAGGATGTTTTTGAGACTTCCCTTGTCAAAGCACTTAATCTAAATCTCCTCACCTTAGTCTCAGGCAGATTGGACAATGGCAAAAAAAGCAGCCATATTCCTCATCAAAATATCATAAAATAGCCTCTAGGTCACATACTAAAAGTATTTTCCTCTGAAACTCTTAAGCTAGGTTCCCACTATTTAAAACATACTCAGAAACACTGTCTTTTATGCTTCTACTAATATGGAAGCCCCACTTAAAACATTTGACTGCTTTACAAAGTCCCCAAATCTGCATTTTTCCAAACAAAAGCCTGGTCAGGCCTATCACAGCAATATCCTACTCCTGGTACCAGCTTCTGCATTAGTCAGGGTTTTACTACTATGAACAGACACCATGACCAAGGCAACTCTTATAAGGAACAACATTTAATTGGGATTAACTTACAGGTTCAGAGATTCAGTTCATTATCATCAAGGCAGGAAGCAAGGCAGCATCCACGCAGGTATGGTGCTGGAGCAGGAGCTGAGAGTTCTATATCTTGTTCTGAAGGCAAACAGAAGACTGGCTCCCATACGGCTAGGAGGAGGATGACAAATTTGAATCGACTCTCCAGCCCACTTCCTACAACAAGGCCACACCTCCTAATAGTGCCACTCTCTGGGCCACACATATTCAATTGATCATACCCAATATATGTATATATAGGTGTGGCTGCATCATTTGGGCTCCTAACCAGCACAACCTATAGTTTTATAGACATACCCATGTTGCCTCTCAGTGTCTAGATGCCTGTGAACCTAGATATATTAACACATGTTTGCTGCACAAGTAGCAATTTATGAAAGCTGACACCAAACTTACAGACCTCTACAAGCTGTCAGAAGAGCTAATGGCATCCACTTTCTTTACTGGATTAACCCTCCCTCTACTGCTGGAGTGTGTAAGTTGATTAATCTTCATTTTCTGCATTTTCCCTCCATCAGTTGCTTGGCTACCCCCAGATGGGCCAAGCTTGGGGATTTGACTACAGTACTGGTTTTCTTGAGGGAAGTTGCTGAAGAGAAATCCAGTAAAAACTTAATCTCTGACTGGCTGGAAGTGCTGATAACCAGTTTAGGAGAGAAAAGACAACATACATGGTGTCTGAAAACTAAGTTTCTTGTTCATTTCCATCTACATGGGAGGGACCTAGGAGGATGGTCAATGGGTAGGAGAGGTTGATTTAGTAAATGAAAATCCATCCCAATTTCCTTTCTATAGTCATATAGAAAGGAGAATCTTATAGTCTCTAAGTTGAAAGATATAGGTAGCCCTTGGTCAGCCAAGGAAAAAGGAGGGACCACATCAAGTGATCCCTACTATTCACTAAGGCAACTACAGGCTGAGAGGACAGGGTAGTGTTTTGGAGTCTCTGAGAGCTGAATTCTGTTTCTCCCCCGCCCCCCTCTCTCTCACACACAAACACATACACACACACACAAAATCTTTGGAGAGTCTAGCCAGCTTCAAGAAGCTCTTTGAAAACTAAGGTCTTTAATTCATAGTATGTGGTACAACACAATAATTAAGAGACCCACCCCTGAGCCCACCCATCTAGACTTGATTAAAATTCTGCTTCTCTGCAGACTGGCAGTGGGAAGGCAGTGTGGCATGCCCTTTCTGTGCTTCAGCATTGTCTTCTGGAAAATGCCTAGCACATATACTCAGTAAATGCTACCCATTCATTATGCATAAAATAATAAATTACGTATCCTGCAATAGAACTAGCCCTAGAAAATAAAGAACGGTAGCTATTTACACTTAGAACATGAGTACTCCAGGTTTCTTTCAGGAAGCAGAATCTACAATCAGTGTGCTCTTGTGTGAAACAATGGCCAGCATTTAATGAAATTATTTAAGATTGTTTACTTTACCGATGAAGCTATTCTGCCAGGTTAAGATGTATTGAGTTCAGAGGAATATTGACTCACATATTCTGGGCTTTGACCAATTGAGGCAAAGAGCCACAGCAGGCCAAAATCTCACTGTTTTTGGGCTTAGACCAGTGATCAAGATGAGGTCTCTTGTTGGTCCTTTACACATGAGAGGACGATCCTCACAGGACAGGGCTTCTGAAAGAGGACTTTCCAGTCTTGAAAGAGCTGTCAGACCCTAAAGAAATGGAAAGGTGGCCTGTTGCTTGAGTCCAAGGGAAAGAGAAAGTTTGTCTTTTCATCTGAGAAAGTGGAACTGAAAGGAAATCTCAGTGACACATGAACAGGAATAATGAGAAATAAGGGTATATTTTTAATCCTGTTTCGTCCTGGAGAAACACATGAGCCAGGAGTTCATGTCTGCCTCCCATGCCATGGCTTCTCCCTGTAAGTGTGGAGAATGGTATAGAGAGGCCAAGGGTACCTGTCTTAAACCTTAAACGTCAAAACCATGAATAAAACCCAATGTCTGGGCATACGTACCTTGCATATACACCTTGCAACAGGACATAGGTACTTCTTTTGCTCTTTCCCTTTGTCCAGAGCTCTGGTCATAATGGCCCAAGTCAGTCCTGCCCAGGATGACTGGCTGTCCTGCTTTTCCACTGGACCACAGCCCTTCTCTGTACACCGCTCTGTCAGGAAGTGACGCTTTCAGACAGCGATGATTAACCACCCGCACGGTAGTAAGTGGCACAGATAGTAAGTGCGGCAGGCTTTTAAAAATAGCCCTGAAAGCCCTTGGCGCATGCAGAAAGGGCAGAATAACACTCTGAGGATCTCGAGGAGGAGGATGCAGACGCTGAACTGAGTGACCTTTCCCACACCGCCAGCTCAGGGCTGTAAGAACTGCAGGCAACAGTGAAGAGCAATGAGCCACACTTAGCCTCTGTCCGAAGAAATCTGACAGGACGCTGTTGTCACCGAGGTCTGCCCAGATGTGGGGGCCACAGGGGTGGGGGCTGTGTTTCAAAGGAAATGTGGAGATGAAGGCTTGTGAAGAAAACTCCTCCCATATGAACAGAGGGTCATTGCACATGGAGAAGAACTCAGGGGGGGAGAAAAGGGGAGCAGTATTGGACAAGTCAAACCAAGGCACAAATGCATGACAATCTTAGTGTGTATTCCCACCTCTACCCTGATGAAGGGCTAAAATTGCTACTCTGGATCATAGATAACTTAAACCCGTAAGCATGTAGGAAGGCTGGGCATGCACTGGAATCCAAGTGCTCAGAGGCAGGACCCCAGAGCTGAGAGTGTGGTTGAGTGAGATCAGTCAAGGGAACCAAGCTGGTAATCTAGGGCAGTTCTCTGACTAGAAGAGCCAGGCAGAGTGCAGATGGAGAAAGTTGTGCTGGGAAACATAGGTAAAAACACAGCAGATACGGGGCACCCTGCAGAATGATTATCATCTCCTATTCTAAAGTTTGTAAAAATTTGCTTTGAGACAGTAGTAAATCCATTGAGCATCAATAAATGGAATACATGGGAATTCCGGCAATGTGATTACCTACTGTTATCAATTTTGCTGCAGGTAGAGCTCCCAAACCTGGCATTTTTCCTACAAACACAAACCCAGTGTTTGTAGACTGCCAGCACCAGCTGACCACACTTGGAGAGAGCTGCTTGTTTGTATGCATTTCTTTCTCTGATTCTTAGTCTGCCCATCTCTCATTATCCTAAGCACACAAACCCTTGCAGATACAAATACCCTTCTTGTCTTGGCTGTAGTGACGAGGGACCTTCCCCAGAGCTACTGTTCACTATGGCAGGGGCATCTTCCCACCTCTTTGAGAGCAGAAACCTGAAACGCTGCATTTCTCCTCATTCCAGCTTCTCCGTATCCTAGCAATCTCACAGGTGAGAAATTTCCTTTGAGCCTATGTAAACAGACACCTGATTAAACCAGAGAACTTAGGAGATGAACACCAATACAAAGATTTTCAAATTTTTATTGTAAATAGCCCAAATATTTGGTCCCATTTCCAGTTTAAATGGGCAAACCATAATATTGATGGCTTGCAACAGAAGCAAGATGAATTGAGCTTCTCTACCAGCTAGCTGAACCACTTTTAATGGGGAATATATCGAAGCTATAAATTCCTGCAGACAGGATTGCTATGCAATAGCATAATATATCTTCTATTCAATCTTTTATACATTATGTTTTGTCCTGCATCCCCGTGGATATATTTATGGATCTGGAGCTTTTCAGTGAAGACACGCCAAGCACCTCCTCTTCTCCTTCTCTGCATTTCCATGGCCCCTGGAGATAGACCTCTTTTATTGTTGTTCTTTACCAGAGAGTTCCAGTTTGTTCTTTGTTCTGGGGGCTGAGCATCCTCTGTGAGAATGATGCTTTGTGACTCCAAACTTCTCTGGGATGTTTTTGTCCACTAGGAGGCAGAGATGCCAGGAGAAATGAATAGACACTTACAACTGGGAATAAATGCTTCCATTGTGCTCGCTCCTGCCATAATGGCTGGTAAACTCTGACCTTTAGCCATATTTTCATATTGCACACGGTATAACCTGCTAAACCACCGTTCCTTTACTGCTGATGGTGCACAGCATTCCCCACTGGCCAGAAAGAGACTGCTGTAGTTACTTGTGCATTTCCCTCATCCAAATGTTGGCAGAAGCCAGTTTTGTCTTGACTCCTGTTTCAGAGATGTTTCAGTTCATCCTAGTGCGGGGCTATGATCTAGTCATGGTGGGAGAAACTCTTCACACCACAATGAATGGAAAAGCCAGAATTAGGGGTGAATAGGATTTCAGGATCCTTCCCCTAATACATACGTTCACCTGCCAGACCTCACTTCCTCAAGGCTCCATAGCCTTCCAAATAGCGTGACCAACCAGGACCGAGTGCTCCACACACCACCCTATGGGGGACATACCAGATTCAAACTGAAGACCCAATAAACCTAAGTCAGTCCCCATCCCCATGAACTATATGGAAGCCAAATATAAACCGCAGCTACAAGAGGGAAGAGCAGCTATTTGACGGGCGCATCTTTGAGATAACTGACTCTGGTCTGTCTCTCAGCTTGTCAGTTCTCATCTGCTTTGTGTGTGCTTTATTAAAAACCCCAGTTTCTTCATCTTTAAAAGCAAGGGTAATAGTATTTCCAGTGGCGTTCTGGTAAATATTTAATGACTCTATTGTGTTTATTACCTTTGTTTTTAATGCATTTTATCTAATGGCAAATTTATATCATTTTATTTTTAGTAACAGCCCTCTTTAACAAATAACTTACTCACCAGATTTCTGAAACTGTAGCAGTCAGCTTTCGAAGGCTGGGAGGAGGCAGTTTCACACAGCACCAATTCCTGCAGAGCATGCTTATGAAGGACAAAGCTCTGAAGGCTTAGCACATGTTACTTAGGCCCAGTGCAGAGCCTGTAAGCACTAATAATTTTGGAACATGTAGGATAAAGACAGCATATTTTAACCCATGGATAAAGACTTAAAAACCGAAAAATAAAGCCTCATTTGCAACCTAAAACTTGTTCAGTATGACTTTTAATACGTATGAAAATGGGGGTAATATCCCTACCCACCCCAAGAAAGAGTGAGAAAAGGAGAGTGGGAAAGAGAGGGCACTGATGCTGAGAGATGTTCTGGACCATCTTCAGCACAGGAGGCTGAGGAAGGAGAATCAGTGATGGCTCCACCTCCTCCTGTTCTGTTGGGGGTCAGAGCACCACCGGGATTTGTATTAATTCTGCAAAATGCCTTGAATCTGGAATGTTCCCCTAGTCCTCTGTCGCTGTTTTAATACGCAGGCCGAAGGGTTGCATTCCAAAATGAAATAGAAGTACTTTTGTGTAGCACCTACCATAACTAGTCCACTGCTTCTATCCTTCCATTTACAATGCCAGAGACAGACTATGAGCACATCTGCACAAACAGCTGTGCTTTTAGCTAGGTCATTAAAGAATAGATGGCAAGGAAGATTAATGGAGCTGTCTCCCTGGGTAAAATACGGTACTGTTAACAACAACCTTGTTGGTTGTTGGAAGGGTGAGGTAACTCACAGAAAAAAGTTAGGACTTTTCCTCGTGCTAGTATAGTTCTTGCTGGGGCAGGGAAAACCCAAACTCATGATGTAGAGGGCTGGCAACTGTTTAAAAATAATGACTATCTAACAAGCTTTGACCTTCCTTAAATTGTGAGCCTAAGAGATTCCATTCATCACTTTCTGGATCCCCATGCCATTGTATCATCCATAAAAATAGGAGTCCTTTGACCCAGTGACCTAAAGAGCCTACATTCATAAAAGGGAATTCAGAGGCTGGTTAGCTCATTTTTCCCATGCTCTACCAATTCAGTTCAAGCACTGTGAGCCCACCAAAAAATCAGAGATTACCATAATCCTCCAACCCCTGTTCCATGCTTCCTTATTCTTTCTCATCCTCTTCCTCATTTTCCTCCTTCAGAGACCCAGAAAAGAAACACAAGGTCTGGAGTCAGAGGCTCAGCATCTACTAACAGCCCACACACTGATTGACCATTTCCCTTAGCATCCTTGGCTACAAATTAGGAACCAATCTGAACAGGAGGATGAGAGGAGTAATGTAAAAGGCTTTGGAGAGTGACTCATCTTTCACCTAGGGTGGTGATTAGTGCCTCTGGTGTGGCCTGGGAAGCAGCTTAGAACTATGAGGTTGTGTGTGTGCAGCCCTAGGGAAAGACAGGGAATGGTGATTTGGGAGTGGCTGCATAGCAAGAGCTTCTAGGCTGCTTTGAAAGCTATGCTCTGGCCTAAAGCCGGAAGCACTTTGGGAAAATAGGGTGAAGCCAGATTACCAGTTCAGACTTTATACAGTGCAGGTAATGGGATATTTAGGAGCTTTGAGCAGAGGAATGACATGTAATTGAATTTGCTGAATCTTGTCAACTTGACTTGCTCTCCTGTCTCCATTACCTCAGTAAATAGAGGCAGTTCTCAGGGCTTAACTTCCAGCAACTGCTCTCCCCTCCCTCCCTCCATCACTCCCTCCCCTATCTCTCTTTCTCTCTTTCTCTCTCTCTCTTTCTTCCCCCTCCCCCTTCCTCCCTCTCTCTCCCACATAAATGTAATGGGGCAGTAGATGCGAATGTCCAGTGTACTCCAGAATTAATAACCAGGGCCCCCATAAAGCATTACAATGCCACTGCAAATGTCATGTTCTTATGACAGCTTCCAGGACTTAGAGCCAGACCCTGCTTCTAGTCAGGGCTTGAACTAGAAGGCTGTGAGGCTCTGCTGCCAGCAGCAGTCCCTCCCTTCTCACCTGTGTACGGCAGTTGTGGCTGCTGGGGACAGGTCATGGGATCCCGACTTACTAGCTGACCGGAGTAAGCAGAAGTCTTTCCTCCTTCCAATACATGATGAGATGACAGTCTGTCAGCTTTCTGATTCTCCAACAAATACCTGAGGTAATTGACTTCCAAGGAAAACAGTTATTTTGGTTCTGCCTTTTGGAGCCTTCTGTCCAGACCCTGCTGCTTTGGCCTATATAGTTAGTAAGTCATGTTTAGAGGAGGCCCATTCATTTTGTGCTAGAGAACCAAAGAAAGAATGGGGAATTTAAGAAATAACTCCCATTATCTAATTCAAGCACACAACTCCAATGACCACAAGATCCCTTAATATGTTTACCACCTCCCAATAGTGCTACACTGGAGGCCAAACCTTAGCACATGGGCCACTGGGGTACATTGCACCCCATACCAAAACCAAGGGCAAGGGGACACTGAATGAGAGGAGACATGAAGAGCTAAGACAATTTAAAACACCACCAAGCCTCAAATCTGTGTATGTTCCAGCTGCAGCCGAGTGCTGCTGCAATTACCCAGATGTATAACACATGATATTTCTTAACCTTCCTATAGCTCCCTAGTAAGATTGAGATAGTAGTAGACACTCCAGTTGTATCTATAAATCAGGAAGAGGACCTTTACCAGAACCCAGCCATATTGCCACTCTGACCACAGGACTGCCAGATTCCAGAGTGATGAGAAAATACATCTCTGTTTTAAAGTTTCTCAGTCTATGGAGTTTTATTATGGCAGCCCAAACTAGACAAAACCCCCAAACTGCATGTTGGAGTGGAGCATTGCCCATAGTAAAAACTGAGTAAGCACTTGCTTTGACTATTTTCTGAATGTCGGTTCATCAAGTAACCTCCTCAGTCTTTATATGAGTAGAAAAAAAAATATGTGCATAGTCAGGAGAAGAGTAGAGGAAGGAAGGCAGTGGGAAAACTAAGGCTCAATGCCTGTCTCTACTGACCAAGTGATACACCAAGAGATTCCATTTTACTATAACTCCCACTACAACAGAATTGCCTACCATATGTGTGCACTCAATAGCCAGGGGTCATGAATCAATCCTACTCAAGGAAGTTGAAGGAAAATCAAGAGGAGACCCTCAAAATCACCAAGAAATTAGATAGATCAGTGTTGGGACACTTGGCAGTTGAAGACATTGCTTACCCATCAACATCACCCAGCACCCAGCCTGACTGAGTCTAAGAAGCAAGTTGCACATCACAGTGGGTGATGGCTTTCCTGCTACGAAACTGACTGCTTGATCCTAATTTTGTGGCATAAAATGTCTGATTTTCCATGCAGGAGCTCAGGATAATATCAAGATGTTCAAAAATTTTCCCCAGTAGTAAAAGAAAGGGGTGGGGGGATATCATCCTGCAGAGGTAACAAGATAGCTGCTCAACTAGGGGGCAACAACTCACTCTTTCTTCGATTGATGCTTGGAGGCAAACTTTCTAATCAGGCAGCCTTCTACCCAGAAATCCCTCTTTACCAATCTTAGCTTCCTCTAAAGGTACCTTCTGCATGTTCTTCAGTCGTAGCTCAGTGGCTAGGTGGGTCTGTTGTCTAATGGATACAGTTTTAGGCTACACAGGGAATGTGCCCACCAATGGCATGTGCTCCCAAACCTTTCATGTTATATTCATCACACTTCTTGGCAAGAACAAATCTCATCCTGATGCCTGTATCCCTTTTGTCCATGCCTTACTCCCATTTTTTCTGTCCTCGAACCTTTATGTGGTAGGAATTGGTCTGAATATGAAGGATCTCCAGGTTCTCTTCATAGCCAGCTCTAGCAGGCAGCACTTCTGAACCCACAGAAGGAGCCCTAAGCAAGTAAGAAAACTGCGTGTGTGTTATATGTGTGCTGATCTGAACCTTTTGGATGTAAGAAAACACATTGCTTCTTCTCAGGTTCTTTTCATTGGTAAAGGAAACTTTGCTAACTGAAGGCTGTTACTAACATTGAGAGGACAGGGCAGGCATGCTATAGATGGTCTGCAATCAGCGGGACAGTCCCATCCAAGGAAGCATTCCTGTACACCTCGCCTGTTATACAACTCAGCGTCACTAGGTGCTACTCATCTGTCTCCTTGTTTTTAGAACAGAACATCCTTCATCTTGAGCTGTTATTTCTGTTTCGTGCGAGCTCATCCTGTGCTATTTTATCTCCTATTCAAGCGCTTAATTCCTATCCTGATAATCTTTTATTTTGGCATCCACCTATATCTTCCCTCTTTCTTTGCCTTCTTTATTCACAGAGAATACCTCCAACTGTTTCTAGAGGTCAAATATACTGACTCTCAAAAAATAAACAGATGTCTTGTATCATGGCCACTAACAAGTGTGCACATATACGTGTATGAGTGTGTGTGCTATTTTAGATCTATTTCTTTTTTAATCTCAAAAAGTATAAAATATACCCTATCCTAGCTTATCCTACCCTAAAGCAACTTCTATAAGCTACTTGTGTGAATTCTTCTATAGGTGATCTGTATACGTAGAAAAAATGTCTTTTCCTCACACAAATGCTCCTAAATTACATACTGCATATTCTATATTGCATATTCCATATATTACAGAAATATTTCTCAATCTGTGCCTGTAATGTTTACACTTTTCTGAATGAAGACTCAGCATTGCACTGTGGCATGATCTCCAATATTTTCCAGGACCCTCGATGGATATCTCTTTAGTATATGCAATGATATGTTTAATATCTGGATGCAAATAATGTTCTGCATCAGCACAAATGCAGCTGCACAATATTGTATAGAAGTGGAATTAATGAGCCAAAAGATATGTGCATTTACTGTGGATAAAGAATATCTGATTTATATTCCCACTAGCAATATGTTAGGAATCCCTGTCACTCAAAACTTGCCACTGTGACCTGAATACAAAAATGACTCTCACATGTTCATGGTTCTGATTGGTGGCATTACTTTGGAATGTTCTGGAAAGTATAGGATATTGAAACCTAGCTTGAGAAGTGGGTCAGATCATGAAGGGCGTGTTCTCTGGTACTGTATCTTGTCCTGGGATCCTCTCTCCATCTCTCTATCTTGTCTGCCATGACTGAGTATAGTCTCTGCCACATGTTTTTGTAACTGCAATGCTCTGCTTCAATGTAGCTCCTGAATCGGCAGAGCCCAAGCAGCCCAAAACCTCTGCAACAGGAATGAAATAAAGCTTTCCTCCTTTTTAACTTGATTTTCTCAGGCGTTTTGTTAGAGTAACAATAAATCCATTACACCTGCCTAACAGGTTGCATCAACTTTTGTAATTTAGTCAATATAAGTTTCTTATTATAATGTTACTTAGTTTTCTTATGCATGAGAATCAATGTAGTTTACTATTTAGAGCTTATTTTTATTTCCTTTAATTCTCCATATCTTTCTCTAATATTCCATTTGGACTACAAGACCAGTTCCCTTATTGGTATTTGAGCAAACATAATATATTTGATGGGTTGCAAATCTTATGTGATATACCATTTACTTCCTAATTTATTCATTATATGTTTTTCATAGAGAAATTTTACTTATAGTCCAGATTTCAATCCTTTATTTCTTTTTGACTTTCCTAATCTTCCTCCTATCGCTCCTCCCCCTTCTTCTTTGCTGAGATACTGAATTTTGTATCAAACTAGAAAACACCTTTCTTACTCTGGTGTAGTTAATAATAATTGGAAATTTCTGTGAATTATTTGGATATCATTCTGGTGAATTTTTGGTTCTTTCTCAATTTATTTTAGATTAGAAGATAATTTAGAAATTAGAATTTATCGTTTTCTGAATAACTAAACTGTTTCTCTAAAATTTGCTGAAGAGTTTAATTCATTTATTTTCAGTGAACCTGTAGCAAGAAAGAAGGGAAGCATAGGTCATCGTGTAGGATCCTGAACTTTGACATCTCATGTCAGGGTTTCAAATGTCAGGTGAGACTAGAAATTCCCTGTGTAGCCTATATTGTAACCGACACAGTATCCTCCAGGCATTAATGAGCTAATCTTTCTCATCATTTCTCTATGCAGACTCCTCCAAGCATACCTTTGCACTTCTTTTAAATTCATGTGTTATACTATTTTGGTTATTATTACAACAGTGTTTGCCTGCTATAATTTTAGTCTCTGCCTGATTGTTTATGTATGAAGACTTCCATTACCTGAATATTGTTTTCTGTGAGGTTTCTTACTGAACTCTCTTAGAATCTGTAACAATTTGGAGTTGTTTCTCTTAGTGTGTCCTACTATTAAATTCATGCAACCTGTAATTACTAATAACATCAACACCTTTACCCCCAATATTTATAGTGGTTATTTCTCTGTCTTATTTAATTACCCTATGGAATATTTCCACTAGTAGACATTCTTATCATGTTACTGACTTTAATGTGAATGTTTTGCTATATTACACCATTGCACATAATCTTAGCTTAGAGCTAGAGTTTGGTATTTTTCATCAAATTAAGGAAATATCTGTCTGTTCTATCAAACTAACATTTTTATCATGAGTTAAGTTTGCATTTCATTCTAAATGCCTTTTTCATAGTTTTTCTGTTTTCTAGCCATAAATATTGTAAATCAGAGCTAGCCAAAGGAGCCAGTGCGTAATGCTGCCTGGTATTAAGCATGATGTCCAAAGTTTTATCCCTGGACACACAAGAGATACCTGACACCCATACATCATTTCTGATCTCTACCCACCTACTATGCTACATGCTTACACACACATAGGGAGCAAAAGAGAAACTAAAAGATCTTGTGAGCCATATTCTTTATTGCATCTTATAGCTCTGTATTGCCTACTACAAGGCTAGAAACTCTTCTTAATCTCCACATATTCCAAAGTAAATACATTAAAGTAGTCCCTACGCTCTAGGAGCTTACTCTACTCAAAGATTGTCTGAGATCAAAAAAGAGATGTGTAATGGGTTGGTGGTGGAAATGCATGAGTACATCCCTTCCTGTTGCATGATCCTTGAATTCCTGAATGGACCAAGTCTTTACAACAAAGATGAACAGAACGTTACTATGGATTTTCCCAATATGTTACATGAGCAACTCTAAAGGGAATTTACCAAACATCTATAAAGATAGTAATCAGAGAGAGGAGATTCGTTTATGTGCCCTGATAAGGTCAGAAAGTTGAATAAACTGCCATTTTATAGCATTGTGTTAGACAGTCTGGGGGGGATCAGAAATAATAGACTAGTTAAGTGCTTCAAGATGTACAGTTCATATGGAAACAGGAGAACATGGAGTCATTCTCTGGGAAATAGTTGGGAAACACAGGGTGTGAACTGAGTTTCCCAGCCAGTCTGTTGCAAATCCCACCATTTAACACCATTGAGACCCATCACTGGCATGCCCAGAGTCCCATTTTCCACCTTTGTTTCAGCAAACGTTGGCATCAGTTCAAGAGTAGTCCCTGATAAGAACCCATTTCTATTTCCCCATGTTAGCTCTTCTTAAAAACATTTCTTACACTGGAGTAATGCTCAGGGGAGCTCACAGTATCATGATACACAACAGCTCACAGATGCCATATTTGAATCCTTTTGTTAGCTCAACTACTAGCTCCAGGCTTGGCCTCAGGGCACACTTTGAAAAGTGTGTGACTAGAAATGTTCTACAAGTAACAATTTGAACATCACCTTGCTAGGACAATGGCTTAGTAAATAAAGTGCTTTCTGCATAAGCATAAGGACCAGAGTTTGAATCCCCAGAACCTGTGTAAGGGCCGGGTGCCTGTGTGTATAATTCCAGCACTGAGAATGAAAAGACAAGTTCTCTGGAGCAAGGTTAGCTGAACTAACCCCATATTGCTAGATTTGAATTCAACTGAGAAACTTTCCTCAGTGAATAAGGCATACAGGAATCAAAGAAGATTCCAGCCTTCACCAGCATGTGCACATGTGTACACATCCACATCCACCTTTACACATAACATGCCTACAGAGATGCACGCATGCACACACACACACACACACACACACACACACACACACACACACAACTTCTTTTTGGTTCCTTTTTGCTTAGAAACCAGAGACAGCCTTACAAAGACACTGACCACCTAGACAACGAAAAGATAAAATGACTTAGAAGAATACCCTTTAGCCAGGCTCCCTGAAATCAGCCAGTTTGCAAAGACCTGACTTCTGTGTAAAGTCTGCCAATAGCATCAAGTTGAAGACTAGCCACTCTCAAAGAAGGAATCCAATTGGGCAAGGGAAATTTATGAAAGACCAGAAATAAAACTGGGAGATGGTTTGCTATCCAGCAAGTCCTGACTGACATATCTTTTCTCTCCTCTTCAATCACAAGCATGTTAAAGGTCACATTTATATCTTATTTACAGAACACAAGATCTAGTATTCAATGGGGCACTGAATACTATATTTCCTTGAAAATACTGACATCAGAAAGGAAGATTCCAACTGTGCCCTAGTCCAAGCCACATCAGTCAACAAGTTCCCTCGGGTCCAATCTGTTCCTGTGATAACATTTATTACATTTTGGGGGCTGATTTGCATAAATGTTTTCTCCAGCTTCCTGAAGGCAGAGAGCTCTTTGTGCTTGCTCACTGCTGTGTCATACAGCGCCTAGCAGAATCGTGTGGCAGGCCTTTGGCAAATATCTATTGAAAACAGAAAAATGACTTAGCTTTGCATTAAAGCATCCAGTGAAGTGTCCTGATGAGAGATGTATTAATCATCCATTTCCCTCATCCACAGCCTTGCAACTTCTATGGTCTCATCATGAAGTTGCTTGTGGGCACACTACTCCAGAATAGAGATGCAAAGGGAGGAGTTGAGGCAGGGAGTGCTAAGGGACATTCTTAGGAGCCAGGCAGAGTTGCTATTTTATGCTGGAAGTAAGCTGGTACTTGTATTCCAAGTGCACAGTCCTTTCCACTGGGCACTCATTCCCAAAACCACTAGTCAAGGAAAGAATAGTAGCATACGAGTTGATAAAACACCGGAGTCCTAATCTGCTGTGTTCCCTGTTCTGCCAGTCTAATTCCTCTGGACCCCTCCTTGGGCATCTCATACAGGAGCATAAAGACATTAAAACTAATATGAACTTGTTTTCAAGAAATAAAGCTAAGAGACCACCTTCCGTTTACAAGTAGCTTGTGTTCTCTATAGCCATGCTTTAGAAGGCAATGTGGGACGGAGGGTTACATTTTTCTATAGAAACCATATTGAAAATGATGGTTAGGTTCTCTGGCTCCCATTCAAAAAGCCTATTCAAACTATAACGTAACTGAAATAACATGTATTTGCAAAGAAAATCGGCAGGAAAAATATTGTTACAATACTAGTAATTAAAACAAAAAATGATGCCCTGGAACAAGAAGCAGTATTTCTGACTCATATCAAATGCCAGGGCTTGAAGAAAAGTGGATTTAATTAGACAGAGAGGAGGCAGCAGAAAATGACTTTAAGTCCCCTAAATAAGAGCTTTACTCACCCCTCCTAAGGTAAGTAGGTTCTGTTCTTAAGTATACCACTCTAGACATGTGAGGTGATGTGATCTGTTCCAAGTAAAATAGAGAGACGTTTCATCTGGTGTTGGATTGGAAAGATACAGATGTGTGAGAAAGAGACTGGTCATCCCATCTAAGGGATGTTTTCAAGATTCCTTAAGCCCCAGCCTAGGTTGTTATCCTCATACTTTATTTCTTCTGCCACAACCTACTAGAAAGTTCCTCTCCATTTTATGAATTGAACACAATGGTTGGATAGGCACTGAACTTATCAAGAGCTTCTCTCTTAGGGTTATGAAATTCTAAAACCTATTTCTTCTTGGCTGTAAATGAAGAGAACTACATGAAATGAATAGCATCATTTGTATGATATTCAACCCAAGTAATTTGGTGTTGAAAAAGCTGTAGCCTTGACATATTAAAAATATTCAATGAGTGGAATATTTGAGCTATTGGAAGTCAATGTTCAGAGTTCTAGGGAGAGTCAGTATAGGTATGAGAAACCCTCCATTGACTATTTAGGTTGCTATAAAAAATACTGACTCTGGTGTCTAACAATGCAAATTTATGTCTTACTGCTCTAAAGTCCAAGGTCACATTGCTTGTAGGGTAGATGACTGCTGGGAAACTTCTCTTCACATTTATGGATGCTATCATCTGTGTCTTTACATGGGAGAAGGTTCAACAAAGCTTACCCATCCTTTCTTATGTCAACCCCATTTGTTAGGATATGACTCACATCTGAAAGACCCACCATGTTATACCATTCAGCTGGGTCTTGAGCTGCAACATACGCATTTGAGGACATAAATATTCAGATACAGCAGCATTGCTGCTGTATGTGTGACTCTTTCTCTTGAGGAAAGCATAAACCTAAAATGAATGATCCACGGTATGATTAAATCCACAAAGAGCCAATGTAGAGACCAATCAGAACACTACAGGAGAGAAGTTAATAAATAAAGCAAAATTCATCACAAAAGATAGATACTGAGAGGCAAGTGCACCTTGTGAGGAGTTCTTTTTTCCTTGGGTAAATAAGCTCCAAAAGTGCAGAGGAAAGAATAGAAACTTTGTGAATTACATCTCATGACAATCAACTCAGGGTTTTTCCCTTGGGCACTCTCTGGAGACAGCTTTAGGTTTGGAAATGCATCTTCCTTCCTTTGTGTGGCTCCACGTCCACAGCTGCCATTGATGATGGAGTTCCATGTTCTGAGAGGGTAGCAGCAGTTGCCAGGGGCAAAGAGCCACTTTCCTGGGGATCATGAACTTTGACTTTGGGCATAGCCCCATGAGAAGGGCAGCTCTTTGATCCTTCAGGGCCACATCACTCCTGCTCAGTGCATCAGGCATGAATGTTGCCATCTGCTCTGTGTCAATAGCACAGGAGTGGGACTGGATAAGCAGATGTCCCAGTGTGGTGCCTCCCCTGGAGGAATCCATGACCCAATTGCAGAGAAAAGGCCAACATTAGAAACAAACAGAGAACAATTTTAAGACAAAAACTGTGGGCTTTCTATTGAATTCTGCAACCTACACCATTTCCTCCCTCTTCCTCCAACTCCTTTGGATTATCATCGAGAACACAATGTTTTGGGGCAGTATATATTCACTTCAGAGCCTCATTATCTTCCCTATTGGAAAGTGGCATGGATAGGAACCACAGATGACAAATCTTCCATCTAATGCTCTCCCAACTGAGCAATTTCAGGAAAGGCTACATCTAGATCTTAATTGCACAAGTTCATTTTGTAAGCATCCCATTCATTCATTCATCCATTCCCTCATTTTTTGGGGGGAATATTGTCAGCAACTCTAATTGTTGAGACAAAAGTTATAATAACAGTGGAACAGAACTAAGCTTGGGGCTACTCCTGATACCAAATTAAGTTGTTCTAAGAGAGGTAAGGCTTCCCTTTAACAATTAGAAAGTGAGCATGGGTCTCCAACAGATTATCTTCATACCTCTCTCTCAGACAGAATGGACTCTTACAGCTCTAGAGTGAGATCTTGTAATGCCTGCTTTCTGATTTTCTTTATTATATTGTAACCCCTTCCTTTCCTGTTCATGTCTTCCCCTTCCTATTTCTATTACTCTTTTTTCCTCTTTTTTCTCTGTGACCCCAGCCATCTCCCATCTCAGTCTGTCTCTGTTTCTCTCTGTGTCTCTCTGTGTCTTTGTCTCTCTGTCTCACTGTCTCTGTCTCTCTCACCAACAGAGACAGAAAAATGAAACTTGGTTTCAGAAGTACAAAAACTGGTCATGCAGGACTCACTAAGATCTCAGCATTAAAAGAGCTCTTTGTGAGCACCATGCATTGCATGACCTCTGCAACCCACCATTACTTCTTCTCCAACACACCCATCACATTTAAGAAGAAACCAAACTCTGAAACTCTGAGTCACTTCCTTAGCATCATTCATCTGATAAACAACAGAGTTGAACATCAACCAACTCTGCCCTTAGAGCATATACTCTTTATAACACAGAGTACCTTCCAAGTGCTGCTTTCACTGACAAATGAGGAATAAGAACTGTGTGGATAAAAGGGCTCTGTTACTCTACTCCAGTTCTCTAGTGTCCCCACTTGCCTCTCTAGGACCATCTTTTGAATCCTATATTCACAATGGTTTCCAATATCTCTCTCACTCTCTCTCTCTCTCTCTCTCTCTCTCTCTCTCTCTCTCTCTCTCTCTTTGGTGTGCTGTTCTCTTGGCAAAAAAGGGGGGTTATTATAGGAATTGGCTTATTGACTGTGGACACTAGACTTGATTTTCACATACAAACTAGACAACCAAGGCTGCCTGGCATATGATTCAGTCTGAGTCTAGTCAGATCTCTGGACCAAGAGTAAGAACATTCATGTCTGGGGAAGGAGAAAAAGAAGGTTCCTGCTCAGCAGAAAGGCTATCACCCTCCTTCTTCTTTTTGTTTAGTTAAAACCCTCCGAAGTCTGTTTGATTCTGGGGGTGAATATTATTAACTTGTTCTATCAATGCCCACTATTCATATCTGAAAATACTCTCAAAGACAAGCTGAAGAATATTTTCTCATCTATGATGATATCTATTAGCTCCATAAAGTCAGCTAGTAAAAATAGCTTTCAGAAGTTTTAAGTTCTTTCACCAACATACTATTAAGAATCATCATTTAGTGTACACATAAAGAAACCAAATCAAATCTCCCATGGTTCTAAGAGCGACTGGCAGAAGAAGGTATCTGCTTCTCTTACATCTTCCTTGATGTTTCATACCTATATTAAAAAGTATCTGAAGCTTTCTAGAAATAATTCTGGGGCATATTTGGCAATCTGTATTCTTTTCAAAGCATTTTGAAGACATCTTCCATGTAAAAATGCCTCGCCCCCTTCTGACAGCCCTATTCTTAAGCACCAACATCACTAAAGGTGATGGTCCATAAAAATAATCTAGAGAACGTCCCATCCATACCCATGCCTGTCATGTAAGAAGCTCAAAGACATTTGGATGTCAAGACTGAAACTCTTTTGGTTCTTAGAGAGAAGGACTGAAGTTCAGATACTTTAAAAAAATATTCTGGGAAAATCTCATGATCAGTTAAATATGGGCACTGTTGTGAACTCCTTAAAAATATCCGAATTGTTCACTCTCAGTACCTCAGTATGTAGTTGTATTTAGAAGTAAGAAAATTACAGGAATGAAGAAATGATTTAGTATTTAAGAGTGAGTTGAATTCCCATCACCCATATTGGGTAGCTCACACCTGCCTATGACTTCAGCTCTAGGAAATCTGAAACCCTCTTGTGCAGTCTATTCATGTATTCCTACACATAGGCCAATACATACCCGAATAATTAAAACAAAACATTTTAAGATTCAAGAAGATTATTCATTATATTTCAAATGAAGTTATTGTGGTAGGTCTTAATACAATATAACTGATGTCCTCATAAGAGTAAATAGACAAATAGGCAAACAGATGAAAATTTAGATAGTGGTAGGGACAGATCATGTAAAGCCAAAATGAGAATACTAGCATCTACAGTCCAAAAAGCAATGTCCCAGAAGAAACAAGCCCTTGAACGAGGGACTTGCAGCTTCTAGACCAACAAAAACAGTACCTTTGAGTTGTGTAAATTACCCAATATGTTGTTGCACTTTATTAGTAAAGTCCCAAGGAACTAAGGTAAGAATTTCAAATTTAGTTCAAAATGTCCTAATAAAGATGTAGTTATGATGAGATGAAAAGACCTTCTCAAGGCCTCTAAGGTTAGAAGAAGAGTTGAGTGTCAAAAATATATGCACTAACATATAGTCCAGAGCTCATTCTATGGCCTGCATTAACTTAAGGACCAATTTGTATCCCAGTGATAGACTCCTTAAATCTGGCCCTAGGGCTGATGGCATCATGTTGACATGATACTCCCCTGAACATCTGGACTAACTTCCTGATACATCTACTCAGCACTGAGAGGAATCCGCCTTATACTAACAATCATCTATCCTTCCTAACAAGCATCACCCCACAGAAAAGCTCTGGACTCACAGTACAGCTTTCTCAAAAAGTCTCTGACAATGATGGAGACAGAAGGTATTCCTCCCTTATAGAAGTTTCTACAGGAAATGTGAGAGCCGCTGATTCACTTACACAGAGTCTGAGCTGGTGCTCACGATGGGATTCGAAGTGGGTTACTTCCCATATCCATCCTTTGGAACTGTCTCCATTCAATTACAGAGTCCCAGTTCTGTCAGTACTTCTCTCTTGATCTTGAGCCTGTATCTCAGACAATTCAAGTACCCATTCCTTATATGTAGATGGGAAAAAAGAAAAGCTTGCTTGATCTACTTCATGAACACACAGGAAATATCAAATAAGATAATGTATAAGAAAGCACTTGGAAATGTTTAAAAATCTTATTCAAATAGGAAATGTGATAAACACTTCATCCTCCCAAAACGTGGATCAGGATGAATATCTGTTTGAATGAGGCAGCAGCAGTCACAATAAGAGTAGGAAGCCTGATTGACAGTCAGCTTACCTGAGAGGCTTTCAAATGTATGGATGGAATTTTGGCACATAATGAAAAGAAGAGAAAACTTGAAATCAGGATAGGAGAGGAGGTTTTTGGGCTGAGCTCCAGTATGACATATGTGATTTTTTTTAAAAAATATGAGTCCTAAGTCCTCTGATGTGTCTCTTCATTCCAAAGATGAAAATAATGATATCCCCCTCATCTTCCAAAGATGGTTTTATAACGACCAATTAGATATAAACATAAAGTGGGCTATTGTGTCTAAATGTATAATAACAGTGGTAATGCTACATAAAATACAAAATGAAAAGATCACCAAGAGAAAAATTATAGGTCACAATGATTCTAGTTGAAGGAAATGCAAGTTTAGTCATAAGTATCTTTAGTATAAAGTGCCAGAGTATCACAAGGTAGGTATTCATCCGAGTAAGAATCAGACCAGCCACAAGAGAATATTGAGATTCGGGAATGTCTACAAGTGAAGTTTCCTTAGCTTTAAGGATTAGTGCAACGTGGCTGGGGAGATGACTTAGTCAGTACCATGTAAGAAGTTCAAGCATGACGACCTGAGCTTGGATCCTCAGCCTTGACATTGAAAGACTGAGTGTGGTGAGATGCTCTCTCACCCCCGTGCTGGAGCCAAGAGGGTCACTAGGGCTTGCTGACCAGCCATTCTTGCTGAATTACTGAATTCCAGCTTCAGTGAGAGACACTGGTTTGAAGAGTAAAGGCTGTAACTGAATTCTTTACTCTAGTTAGCCTGTATAAAAGACACAAAATCTGCTACTTTATTTACAAGCCTAGATTGGTCAGATTCTATACTATTCTTACCTATATCCAAACCATATGTCCTGTGTTACTTGCTGCAGGAGACTTGCCCGGACTGCTTCTGTCCCGTCATTCGGTCCTTAGGGTCCGTTTCTCATGGCCATGATCTATCTGACCTCACGGCGCCTCCTCACCTCTCCATTTTCACTTCCCTCTGCTCCCTTATCGCTCCCAAGATCCCTCACTCGATCCTCAAGTCCTGTCTTTCTGTCTCTACTGCCAAATCCCAGGCTCCAGCCTTTTATTAACCAATTAGCATGGGATTGGGGGGCAAGGTTTGCACAACAAAGGCAGGTATGTGTGAGAATGCAGCCATCTGGATGGCAACCAGATCTTGGGGATCAGAATCGAGCATTTCTATATATAGCAGAAGACCAAGCCCCAACACACCACACACAAACACATACAAGTGGGTGTGTATCTGCTCCCTCATGTACACACATAAACACATCTACACACAGGATGATGAAGATGAAAGGAGTTAATAGGATGGTAACCAATAAGCTAAATGGAGAAAATTAAACCATTTTACAGATATAATACACGAAAATGCATGTGGTAAAGTCTGAGTTTCTTCAGCAAACAGGAAGCATGGCAGTTGTGAAGAAGAGCTGTAGGGAGCCGTATTGGATTTGGGCTGAGAGAGCCGCGCCCTAAGATGGCACCGGCTTCTGCCCTCTCTAAGTAGTAAACACCTCAAGAGCACATTCACCTGTATTAAGCCACATTACTGACCAATTATGTTAAGACACCTCACCTGGGGATGGGTGGGGAGGATAAAAGGAGAGAGCCTCCCTGGACCGGGCTCCCGATCCATCGAAGCATCAAGAAAGGAATCCTGAATAAAACGCTGAGAGAACCTGGCCTTGTTGCATGGGACGAGGTTGGGCGCAACAAAGAGCTACAGTTTCCATTCTACTAAGCCTTCAGAGTGAGGCAGAAAGTAGGAATCTGGTCATTTACTTCCTGAATGCTACCACAGTTTGTTTTCTGTTTCAGTGATAAAACCCTAACAAACAGCAGCTCGAGGAAGGAAGGCTTTGTTTGGCTGTGCTTTGCAAGCACAGTCCATCTGAAGCCCAGGGTGGACATCGGGCAAGAACTAAAGCAGAGGCCACGAAGACATGCTGCTCACTGGCTTGAGCCCAGTGACAAGCTCACACCAATCATTAATCAGGAAAATGCACAAGTCGTGCCCTCCTCGTCAGTCACGTCTGTGTCAGGTTCACACAGAAACACTAACAAGCATGGATGTCCAGGTAAACCAGGCAATGGAATTCTCTGTTTGTTATCTGGCCACCTTGCCCTCTATCTCATGTCTTGATGCTCTAAACAGTCTTGTTCTGTGGTTTTTATGCCCAGCTACTCGAAAACTTAGGACCCGGGAAGGAAGCAAGTAGCTGGAACTCTGCTGTTCTCTTTCTCAGAAAAAATACCAAAAAGCAGTGGTGTCTCACTATAATATCCTGGTAAAATGCAATATTTGAAGCCTATATTAGACTCATTTTCCAAATCAAAAAACAAACTAAAACTTGGGATTTCTCATATGAACAGGTTTCTTTTTCTGTTCTCTAAAACGAGTCTGACACTAGTATGACATATTTGCAGAACAAACCCCTTCCAACCATCTATGACATGATCCCCATCCTCATGCTCCTAGGAAGTTTCTTGAATTCTAGTTTTACCACAATTATCCATGATGCAAAGAATGAGCTGGAGAAGTGGCTCAGTTCTTAAGAGCACTGACTGCTCTTCCAGAGGTCTTGAGTTCAATGGCCAGCAACCACATGGTGGCTCATAACCATCTGTATTGGAAATCTTATGCCCTCTTCTGCTGTGTCTAAAGACAGCTACGGTGTACTCAAATAAAACAAAATAAATAAATCTCTTTTAAAAAGTATCCATGATGCATAATATATATGAAATTATATATTAAATATATATAATTCATATATATATATATATATATATATATATATATATATATATATATGAATTTAGAATTTAGGAGGCTTAACTTTCTACACTCTACCTTATAGTTCATTGGCTAGAATTTAGTTACTTAAAAACCACAGGAGTCTTGAAAAATGTAGTCTATTATTCATGAAATAGTAAAGGTTTGTGTGAGTTTTCAGAAATAACTAAGAGTCTCTGCCACACCATGGATTATGAACTCTAAAGTTTGTTATCCCTGTTAGGAGCAAGAATAGAAAGAGGAAGCAAGTGCCTGAGAGGTGAGATGGGAAAAACGCACGCCCTGCCAAACAAAACAAAACCCATGAATCTGCTGGAGATTCCCCAACCCATATGCACACATGTGGTATCAGTTCATTCTAGACCTCCTGTGAAATGGGAAGGAAAAGCAACATGGTTTGACTGTAGTTACTATTGCTGCTATTTAGGGGACAGTTGGATTTCACATAATAAAGGGAACAGTGAACACAGAAGAGACACCTCAGAAGTTTTCCCTGTTCATTCAACCTGGAGATGACTTTTATATATTGTCATAAAAATAATGGGCAGAAAAGGTTCAGATATAAGCTTAATTTGGATGGAAAAAAAATACCAAGACTGGAGAAAAAGAGTGGCTGAAATCTGGTTAAATTTGCCTCTCTCCATTGGCCTTTGATCTTGCTGAACTGAGCATTTCAGAAAGGAAACAGAGCAGAGATGAATTTTATGGCTTTGTGAAAATTGCTCTAGATACATTTGAAATTGTAAATGATTGTAGAAAAAAAAATCCCACCATGATAGCAACAAAGCACCACAGAACCACACACAGTGCTGGTTCTGAAAATCAGAGAGAGAAGCCAAATGCCTGTTATGGTCACTTGCAGCGCAGTTTGCAGATCTGTAGTGGCCAGTAGGTATCAGCTGGCCTGTTCTTCTCTAGCCTGGGGCCCCCAGCAACCCCTCAGCATGGCTCCGGGAGCTGGTGCTGGCCTTTTTGTACACAATTTCAAAACCAGCCTACATGATCTCTTTCTGAACTGCAGACAGGGACTCCAAAAGCAGGGAGGGTCACAACCCCAGCTTCCCAAACGGAGTTATCTGCATCTCAGTGTCTTCATGAATAAAATGATCAGGTAGATGAGTAAATCATAGAGGTTCTTTCAGCTTCTAATCTTATAAGCATTGAGGGAAACACGGTGCAGAGATTGGTAAACTAAGGCAGGAGGTAAGGAGAAACAGAAAATAAACACATTTCGTCCCTTTAAATTCCTTCACTAAATAAACATCTCAGTGTCTAGGATCTCTCCAGCAATCTCTGGTTCATTCCCACAGAAGCAGCCAGACACTAAGCACTATTTGAATACGAAGTGAGAATCTGAATGTTCCCTCTCCCGATGCAGAAGGCACTAAAACAAGGCCTGGTAAAGGCTTAAACTCCTGACTCAGGCAGACAGAGTGCAAGTCCAGATCAGCAGCTTCCTGACTATACTGCCTTCCTAAACATCCTGACTCATTGGTTACCTGTGCTTTGCTAGAAAAATAGGAAACCTAATCATAGAGTTGTTAGAGTGAATAATGTCACACACATGAACGAGGCTCCTCACACAGTATGGCTAACAGCAGGCACTAAGGAATATGGGAAGCAGAGTTGGGGAGGTAGTTCTGTCTGTAATGTGCTTGTTTTGCAAGCATGAGTTCAGGTGAAGAACTGAAGTGGAAACACCAGTCAGGGTGTCACAAGCCTGTAATCCTAGTACCAGAGACAAAAAGAACTCCAGGCTCAGACTACTTGGCAAGATCTACTGGTATCTGTAAAACTACTGCCCAGTTTGTCTTCTATCACACAGTCCCCTAGACACACAAGTATGCACAGCACACATGCATGCACACATACATACATACATGCACACACATGCTCACATGCATATGCACAAGCACACATGAATGCAAGCATAGACACATATACATAACCATTTATATGCATAATACACATATGCACACCTGCACTTATAACACATACACACACACACACACACACACACACACACACACACTTACACACTTAAAAGTAAAATGATTTTAGTCCCAGACTGGCAGGAAATACAGTTTAGTGTTCTACCAAATGATTCAATCCCAGGACAGAAGAGGGGTGTGTGTGTGTGTGTGTGTGTGTGTGTGTGTGTTTATGTGCATATGTGGATGAATGAATATATGTGTATACATACAAGTCTCTGTGCATGTATATTTGTATTCATGTGCATGCATATTTGTGTGTATAAGCATGCACTTGCATATTTGTGGGTGTATATGTGTATATGTATATATGGCCGTGTGTGCATATTTATGTGTATTTGTGTGTGTGACTGTATTTATATAGGTGTTCATGTGTGTATGTGCTCATGTGTATATGTGTTTTGTGTGTAATTCAATACAAGTTGCAAATGAAAGATACTTTGTTTTCTAAAACAAAGGGA
This sequence comes from Micromys minutus, assembly GCF_963924665.1. Taxonomy (NCBI): domain Eukaryota; kingdom Metazoa; phylum Chordata; class Mammalia; order Rodentia; family Muridae; genus Micromys; species Micromys minutus. The sequence goes on from NC_137981.1 coordinate 49,397,647, forward strand.
AAGTAGGGTAGGAAAACTTTATAATTATAGTTTTCTTTTCTTTGTGCTTTTAGCCAAGAGGCAGCAGCTGCCTACAGACATTACCTGGTCATGTAACAGAGTTCATCTGCATCAGTAAAAGCGACACCACTGAAACTCTGGCGATTTTCATCTGGAGCTGACAACATGGTAATTTATATTCTGCACAGCATAACCAAAGAGCTTGTTATGCAAACACAGGCCACTGATTTGACAAATCTCCTGGAAACAGAATTAATGTCTGTATTCTGTGCAAAGATGTAATTTATTTTAATATTTTAAGGAGATAATATCTAGCTGTCTATCTATATGTACTCAGAGAAGGAGCTATATACACACATATGTATATATGTACATTTATATAGATATAGGTATATTTAAGTAGAGTTGAACACTGGGGCTGGTGTAAGGGGCTGATGCTGGGATGTGATGCACAGGAGGTCAAGGCTCTACAAGGGAAGACGCATCGCTGAATAAAGCCTGTATCTCTCCCTTGCTCTGTTTCCTTTTCTACCCATGGTGATCATGTAAATATTATTCTTTGGTGAAAATGCTTTATTTATGGTACTGGAGTAAAGAATGCATTTCATGGTAATTGAGGATTTTTTTTTAATGGTAGTAACTTGAATTCTAACCGACTACAGAAAAAAGTTTTAATTGGATGGAAGCTCCAGTGGTTACTTCCCAGTCATGCCTAGCTTTCATAAAAGGGAAAATTTCAGCACAGAATAAATTCCTGTTGGCCTGCTATGAGGACCAGACTGGGCAGCAGGGTGACACTCATAGTAGGATTAGAAACAACTAAGTCTGGGGTGGGCTCCAAAGGATTACATCATAACCATTTACCTTGACAAAAGATGCAGCCCCTCTTTAGGGGAAGATGCTCTGGGTCCTGGGAAATGGCCCTCCCTCTTCTATGTACTGACTTCCCAACTTAAGACAGTGATTTAAACATTAAACTGCTCCATCCTGTCTCCCCCAAGTCCTGAATCTGATCACTTTCTCCTCCATACTGTGAACCCTGTTGAGAGAAACCTAATCAAACCTGCCACATCTGGTGTTGATGCTTAGCTAAGGGCCTGAACACAACAACAACAAAAAAAAATCAATGTTCCATGCCCCAAGAGGTGCATTTGGCAGTTTTCTTTGTAAATGCCATGTCAGGAGATGTCATCAGGAAGCTAGGCTGCCTCAGAGTGCAGGCATTTACATGTGGCAGGTGAGGCTTGGAGGGTAGTCCCAAGTGGAAGATGTTTGTGGTACACAGTAGACCTCCGGAGTTCTATCTTATCCTCCTAACAGGAGAAGCTAAAGAAAGAAGAAGCAAAGGAAAGGATGACCCTCCTCACCATGCAGTGCAGTTGATAACAAATGCTAGTCAACAGGCTATGCCAGATCCATTTCCATCTTTCAGCCACATATTCTGTCCAGGTATGTTTAGCAAATGACATTGAAGGCCCATAGTCCCAACATAACCTGATTCTGATGGCTGTTGTGACCTTAGGTAGCTTGATCAGGGACAAGGCCAGCCAAGTTCTTCTGAGGCTTCCCTATACTTTTCCCCTCTCTTAGATAAGGCAATGCTAGTTACCTCTTCCATTCTGCTCTTTCAGTTCCTATCTTTCTTTCAGTACAGCTCTCCCTACTCTGGTAACTGCTTCCTCATCAATCTCTCCATCCTGCTTAGGAGATGCTTAGGCGTACTGAGTGGTCAATTTACCTACCTACTCCACATCTGGCTTAGCAAACAACCCTAGCATCAGGAAGATACAGGAATAAATTAAAAGACGAAAGAAAATAAAGACAGACACATCCCCTGACACCCTCGATCCTGTTTCTGTGCATGGTGAGTAGAGAGGAAGCCTGAACAAGCAAAACTGGCTGAACTGGTTCCTTGTGCTTCAGAATTTGGTATTTCCTCCTTGCCCTGTTGAAAACCAGGTATATTAATTTAGAGGAAGTATAGTCCCAGGTTTTAAAACAATTTGAAACAAATAGATTATAATTACATAAAAGCAATCACTTCTTGGAAACCCTTTCAGCCAAGAAACATTAATTTTCGTAGTTGTGGCTATAAAATAATCAGGATTGATGGGGTTCTAGCTATGACTCTATCTCTAAATTGTCAGTGTCCCAGGTACTGGAAGATAGTTCACTGTCTACAAATATATATATAGTAGATATATAGGATGAGAGATCTAATTCATCAGCACTCACAGGATCCATGGAAGCAGCCTAGGCATCCACCACTCACAAACAGCTACACAGCAATAGAAGGCTTAGAATCTGCATTCAAATGGGTCCTCTTTCCCATTCCACTCTTTGCCACCCCCACTAGTCTCAGAATTTTCAGGAATTTCTCCTACGCCTTCCTGAATTTCCCTAGAGCTATAAAGCCCATATACAAGCACCCTGACACTACAGACATTTGCCCAGAATAGAAGCAGAACTCCAACCAGGAATGGTGCACCACTAAAGGAGGAAGCAAAGGGAGTAGACCAGAGCCAGAACTAAATACATCTTAGCTGGAGGGGAGAGCAGGGGAGATTTTTCTTTCTATTTCTCAAAGCAACAAAGAAAGATATCCCTCCTGGTTGAAAACATGAGGTAGAATTTACCGTGCAAGAGGGCTTTCAAATAGACAGTTTTTATCGTGACAGTGGTGTCCCCTTAACATATATTTACTTTCTAATTACCCAGAGCTGTGTAATTAACCTGTCACTACACACTGCTGCCACACTAATGAATGGATAAGGATTCTGAGTATTAATAACCAGCCAGTGAAGGTGAGGCGACCCTTGCTCCTGTGACTCCCTTGACTCATCTCCTGCATGGCTGTGACTTCCTTGTGCCCGCATTTCTGCTGCTGAGGTATCAACCAGAAATAAATTCTCTCCCCCCCCCCCGTCCTCTCTCTTTCTCTCCCTCTCTTAATATAAGGACAGTCTAATTCTAAATCAGACTAGAAAGAGATGTTTTGAATGGAGCAGAACTCAGAATGAGAGTTTGATGAGACTGTGGTTCAGCTGGACCCCTGGGTGAACATCTATGACTGTGTATAGAGAAGAAGGAGGGGTTCAGCAGAACAGACAATGATGGGGCTACAAATGGGCACAATTCTCCTGGGAAATCCAAGAGTGCCCAGCAAAGAATAATTTTGATCTAATCGATAAGACTGTTGTAGATCAATCAGTCTTATCGTTTTTATTCTGGGATTTTGGTTTACTTTAATTATATTATTTTTTATTCTTTGAAAGTTTCATGTACAAAATTGCATAAATTTGGTTGTCTCGCATCCTCCCCCATATCATTTTCCATTCCTCCTCTCTCCCACTAAAATTTTTTAATGTTTATTTATTTTATGTATGTGAGTACACTGAAGCTGTCTTCAGACCAGAAGATGGCATCGGATCCCATTACAGATAGTTGTGAGCCACCATGTGGTTGCTGGGATTTGAACTCAGGGGCTCTGGAAGAGCAGACAGTGCTCTTAACTGCTAAGCCATCTCTAATTTTGTTTTGTTCTGTTTCGGTTTTTTTTTTTTTAAGTTCTGTTTTATTTTCTTAAGATAAGGTCTCCTATGACCAAAGATGTCTAAAAACTTGGAACCCATTATGAAACAAGAGAATGACATTGAAATCCTAATATTCCTGTATCTAACCGCTCATGCTAATATTACAAATGTATACAAACATGCCCAGTTTGTGTGGTACTGGGCATTGGACCTGGGACTTTATGCAAGCAGTCAGTCTTAGTCAGTGTTCTATTGATATGAAGAGACAACATGACCATGGCCACTCTTATAAAGGAAACCATTTAGTTGGTGTTTGCTTACAGTTTCAGAGGTTTAGTTCATTTATCACTATGGTAGAAAGCATGGCAGCGTGCAGACAGACATGGTGCTGGAGAAGTAGCTGACAGTTCTAGATCCAAATTTACAGGTAGCAGGTAGAGAGAGTATCTTAGCATGGAATGGGATTTTTGAAACCCCTAAGCCCAGCCCTAATGACACACTTCCTTCAACAAGACTATACCTCTTAATCCTTATAAAAGTGCCACTCCCTAGTGACCAAGGATTCAAATATCTGAGTCTATTGAGGACATTCTCAACCTAACAGCACACACTACAAAATGACCTGCATTCCATTCCTACTTTCTTCATTCTAAAGTTTGATATAAAGGGTCTTATTGAGCCCAAAAGGAATTGATTTCTGAGGATAGGGTAGTTCCTTGAAATAACACTAATGAAAGCTTCTTACAAATGAAATCCAGTCAATTCTGGGCACAGAACATGTACCACCAGGCATTCCCTTTATGGGATACTACATTTGGGAACATCATTGTCCAATTCTAATCACTTCTGATCTAGGTTTCAGACAACAAAGAATAGCCCACATTCTCTAAATCCTGCTAAAATTACTTACCAACTAATCATATCCCTGTTTGCCTTTCCTTGTCTCTTCTTTCCTAAGAAAATGACAATGACAACTACAGTCCACAGTCTTCCACCATCCCTTTGTCTCCTAGCCAACATCAACACTTTGCCTTGTGGATCTTTTGGCATTCTGTGCCCTCTTCTCTGGAGATCTGTGAATACATCATCTGGTTGACTGCAGTGTCTTGCTGTATCTCAATAACAACACAATCTAAATTTCAAAGCAAGATGTTGGAAAAGGTGTGATATGATGCACAAACAGGGTTCCAAGGAACTACCCAGTCACTAAACATACTGACAAGACTTTATTTGCCATAGATTATTGAGCTAACACTATAGTCATGCTTCCTTTGTGCTGTGGAGCAGCTCAAGAAACATATATAGCAGAACTTGTAGACAGGAAGAATTAGAAAACACTAGGAACTACAGGGAGGAAAGAGAATAGACAGACCCAAACAGTCAACATAGATTCAGCCTTTTGCATGTTCACATTTTCAATTAAGGAACAAGGGTCTTGGTTCTATGTCTGGTGTAGACCAACTATCATGATTTAAGGAAGATGAATTCACTGCACTAAACTTCTGCTTCCTTATCTGACAAATGAGCCTACTCACGGCAAGTGTTTATTGACCATTATAAGGGTGCTATCAGATAAACCATGGGCTGTTGCATTTATTTTACACCATAAATCAGTTTTTCAACAGAAGCACCACCACCCTCAGCCTTATTAGAACTTTTTTGTTTCAAAACACACACACACACACACACACACACACACAATTTCAGGATATATTTAGATGCATATTACCCAATGCATCAAACTGTGGAAATACTCCATATATTCAACTGAACTCAACAGTTAATTACTGTTTCAAATATGAATTCATTAGCATATATTTATAACACATGCTGGTGTTACAAACGTGATGGCTTTTCTAATGTTTTCATTCAACTTTATCACATATGCTGACCCTCTGCAATTACCCACTCCTCACTTCCTCCCTTGTCTGTTTTCATGCCACCTATAAAATCTAGGTACTGCATATGAGAGAATAAAGATGCAGTGTTTGTCTTTCTGAGTCATTGATTTTGCTTAATATGAGGATCTCAGCTCCTATCCCTTTTCATACAAATGGCATGCTTTTGTTCTTCATAGCTGAATAAAACTCTACCCTTATCTGTAGCACTTACTTCATTGTTGTTTTAACAATCTAGAAGAAGGAGGAGGAGGAGGAGGAGAAGGAGGAGAAGGAGAAGAAGGAGAAGAAGGAGAAGAAATACAATTGATTTTGTGGACAACAACAGTAAAGGGGCTTGTAATGTTTAATAATGTTACTATTCTGTGTCTAGACACCAGACGTCTCCCCAGAAGGACTGTGCCCCTGATGGTCAGTGAAATAAGTGTTCCACTTCATTACTTGAACAGTGGAAAGATTCCTGTAGAACACAATCCAGGCCAAGCTTCACCATTTCTTTCATGAGCATGTTGGGCAAAAGCAAGAGTCAGAAATGGGAAAAGCCCAGTCCGGGTTCTGAAACTTGCTCTGGTACTCTGGGTTCCCTTTGCTGTCTAGATAAATGGCCCTTTGCGACATTGGCCTTCTGATCTTCCCACATAAAGTCAATGGAGTTCAGTGTAATCAGTTTCTGGTGAGTACCAACACAGCGACTCTGAGTCACTGTCTAAAACCCATATGCATGGTCACAAGCTGCCCACAGCCCTTTTTACCTGAATAGATAGATTTATTCCTCTAGAAGGTGGTATCCCATAATATCCATTGCATCTTACCTACACTGTCTTGTAAACACGGGTCAGGAGCTGAATTCTGCAAAGGACCGCACTTTCTCTCTTCTCCTTCCACTTTACACAGTTCTTTTCATCACTTCATTCCTTTTATCTGACCACTTGGCAAGCTGAACCAGTCACAAAAAGTGTCTGTCACCTGCGGCCAATGATACTTTCCTCCCCCACCCCAAACCAAAAGCTCTGTTTTAAATGACAGACCCAGCTATTGTTAGTCCCTCTGATGATCTTTGTATGATAGAGACTATTGCCTCCGATTTGTGTGGCTAATGCCCCCCCCAATGAGCTGCTGAATCTAAAGGCATCTCTAACCCAAGCCTGTTTGTTTCTGTTTCTGAAGACCCTCTCCCTCTTAGGGAATAGCCAGGGCATCCAGTGATACATTTAGGAAGGTAAAGTAAAAGAGAAGCTGTAAGGAAGTCCCAATAGGGATGAGCCCCTACAGAGAACTGTGTAAAAAACATCCCACTGATGGAGGGAAACCTAGAACTGAAAGAGCAGCTGGTGCCTATCTCTAGGGACTTTCTACCAACAGGCAACTGCTGCAAACTGATTCCTGGGCTTCCACAGAAGCCTTGGCTCCTGATGCCTCAGATGCCCAGAAGAGGACATGGCAGGCCACTTGTGCTGGTTGAAGGCCTATTCCTGCAAAGCTGTGGGGACAGCTCATTCCCTGAAGCTCTCCTGTCTTCTGTGCTCACCGGATGTATATTTCTTTTAGCCATTGTGGTTCTTTGAAAGAGACTGGACTCCCTAGGCTCGTATGTTACTGCTTGGTCCTTAATTGGTAGAACTGTTAGAAAAAAAACATTTGGAGGCATAGCCTTGTGGGAGGAGATGGGACACCGCAGATGGGCTCCAAGGTTTCAAATGGCCATGCCATTTCCAATGTCCCTTTTCCTGGTGCTTATGTATGAGATGGAAGCTCACAGCTATTGCTCCAGCACCGTGTCTGCCTACCTGCCACCAACCAGCATGCTCTCCCTCATGATGATCATGAACTCAGGCTCTGCAACTATAAGCAAGCCCCCCAATTAAATGCTTCCTTTTATAAGTTGCCTTGGCCACAGCAGTAGCACAGTAACCATGGCATCCTCGTTAAGATATGACAACATCATCTATGCTATGTTATCCTATACAGAACCTGGTTTCCCAAAGCATCCAGTCTCACCCTCTTCAGGCACTTTTGTGTGCCTGTCCTTCTGTTCCCTACCACAGATCCCGTCTCTGTTAAGTCCAAATCCTTCTCAATTGTCTGTCACATCTGAAAGAGGCCTGATAAATTAATCCCTGCTAAAGCGTCCCAGCAGAACCTGACAGCGTCTTAAAATGTGCTTTTAGCTTAATGCAGTTTAGAACCTCCCCAGGGTGTTTGCATTTCATGAGGGGATTCCTTCAGAAATAGTAGATGGTCCTCTAAGAAGGAAACAAAGCTGTCCCATGTACCACACCAGAAGGGGTGAGCATGAAGGCATACAGGAGCTTTAAGTGTCACCTCACCTAGCTGTGGACCAATCAGATTCCTCAGATGAGTGGTAAGAGATTATTCTAATAGGAACCCTATTAAGTACTGAGAGATTAGGAAGGGAGGGAGAGCTGAGAAATATTAGCAATGCATTATTTTAATACTTAACATTTAAGTTTACATAGTGTTCCAGGTGTAAATATATCAGTAGGTTTTATACTTTAGATGGAACACAAGAGAAATTTCATGACCTCCCTGGCGATTGCAAACCACCCCCTGCCAAACACACACACAGAACAAAGAACCACATGGAAAATATTATCCCTGTAAGATAGATATGGAGTCATTTCATCAAAAACTCCTGACACTTGAACACAGATACAATTAGCGCCCAATGCTGGACAAGACGCCCTAAGATGGAGATTGGCCAGCTGTAGTCACATAGAATTTCCCAGGGCATGGAGAGAAATAAAAAGGCCTTGGGGGCTTACTACTCTGGCAAGTGAAGAGAGGAGCAAAGGGCCCAGACTCTAAGAAGAAGACAGACACTAATGAGAAAACAGCAGGTGGCTGAGTGACCAGCAGGGCACGCATTACCCATGGAATCAACAGCAAACAGCTCTCTTAACACACTGTCCCTTTGGCTCCCATAGGCAGCATAGTCTTTGTCAGTTACCAACAGTAATGCTCTCTTCCAAGCCAGCTGCTTAGAGGGGCTTCAGTTATCTCCATTTTCCAATCTCAGCTCCAACTAGAGATTGTGAGTGTCTCTTAACTTTATGGCAAGGTATTAGCCAATCAGATTTTATAATTCCGTGTCTTAATTGTGGGCTCAGCATATGTGCCCAGCTTTCCTGGCCATGTGCTGGACTTGTTTCTTGGGCAGCACACAGTATTTGCAAGACAGAGTTGCTCCCACCAACCTATTCCTCCCCCAACTATATTTTATAGCAGACAGAAATCCAGAAGTACAATGTGCTCCACACTGCTACAACAAACACACAAGAGCTCAGGACTCCTGCTCTTTTCAGATCCTCCCTACCCTTCCCACCCATTCCTCACCACTGAATTTCTGCCAAACACTCGGGCTGCAGAAGTCCCTTCTCTGTGCATGCCTCCCTGTTGAAACCTCGCAGCTTCTTCCCTAAGCTCATTAGATTCAACCCAAGTCCACATTCTCTGCTGTACTGTCCCTCCCTGTTTCCCCAGCAGGAGAATTGGAGGTGACCTTTAGATGTCGCTTGCAAATGCCAGCTGATGCTAACTGGCTGCACAGGCAATGTTTTCCCCAAAGCTAGCCGGAGAGCAAACTTGGGTAGACTGGCTTCTGGGGACAGAGGGACAGAGCAGTGCCTAATGCGGGGGCATGGCAGTGGGTTTCACCAGAAAACCTGGGTTTCTGTGACCAGCCTCTTACTTTGCTAGGATGTAATATCTGTCCTTAAACTTTAGAGAAAAGGTGTCCTTCACCCTTCATGACTCTTGAGGGTCAACCAAAGTCTCAAGCATTTCATAGAAATTCTGAAAAAAAAATTATACACACGTAGCGCGCGCGCACACACACACACACACACACACACACACACACACACACACACACATCATTGCATAACTATTACAACAGCCTTGGAAAACAAGAATCATTTTCATGTTAAAGATTTGGACACACATGCTCAAGGGAGTTGATTGCATCATATACCTAGCTAGTAAGTGGATCAAAAATTTAATATAATGCTGCCTAATTTCAGAGAAATTTTCAGTGGACCATCCTACATCCTGAATTTTGCTCCTAGCCTATCCCACCAGAGATGTCTCTGACATCCCCTGGCAGGTTCCCTGAATCTCTGATTTAATTCAGCAATTATTCACTCATCAATTATCACCCCCCTGCTCTGCTGTCTCAGGACTCTGTTTCCCATTACCCAGCTTATGTGTTTGCCAGAACCAATTGCCTAAAAGAAGAAAAAGGAGAAAAGAGCCTTCTCCTGAGAGATGACCTATTATCAGGATAGACTTACTCAGGGCTATGTAGGACTTGCATCTCCTAGAAAGTGAAGGTCTAGGACCCGGTATGGGATCCTAAAGAATGTCCAGCAAAAGCAATAAAGAAGAAGCAGAGAGGAGTTGGAGTTGCAACAGTTGCACAGTTACTGACAAATGTGATCCCTGGGTCTAGATTCTGGTGCAGTCTATTCTGTGTCTTGTGTGTGCATGCATAAATTTTCATTGTGTATATGTATGTGTAGATGCATGGATATATGAACGTAAATATGTCTGTGTAAGCATGTCAAAGCCAGAGGTGTTCTCTTTCATTGTTATCATATCTTTTTACCTTGAAGGCAATGTCTCTCACTGAATCTGGCACTCACTGACTAGATACACTGACTAGCCAGTTAACTCCAGAATCCTTCGATCTCCAGTTCCTTAGCACGGCATTAGGAATTGGGCTCTTTAAAACACTGGTGATAGAGATCCATGCTCCAGTCTCCATGCTTGCATGGCAAGCAGGTTAGTCACTAAACCATCTCTTAGCCCTCCTCCCTGTGACTTCCTGTAAATATCGGGGTGACTAGTGAGCATCACACTAGAATCAGCTGGTGGCACTATGGTGTGCTGGAGAACTACATTTCTCACCAGGTATGTCACAAATAGGCACAAGAGAGTTCTCAATGTGACCCAAGAAGAATGAACGCTTGGCCACAACCCAGACATCTCATCCTTGCCTTCACTGGACGAGTCATGTGAAAGACTTCCTGAACAACATAAACAAGGAAATGCACAGCTCATAAAGAAAAACGCCCACACTGACACAGGTGTTTTAAAGCACATCCCCAGCATCCTGTGAGCCATCAGACTTGCTTAAGGGTCATGAACCAAATACAGTTTTATTACCACAGATCTTTAGCCTGTAAAGAGCAGCAAGAGTCAGGACTGGCCTCTGTGATTTCCCACACTGAGGAGGATTGACAGGTAGATTTCTCACACCCATTTGTTTGTTTGTCCCTTTGTCCATTAAGGCATTTGTTCATTAATCAAAATCCAGTGACCTCTCATTGCCTATTTGGTCATTTGACAGAATGAGAAGGTGAAAAATACTGCTTATGTCACCAAGAAATTCTACCCAACCTTTTCAAGGACAAGAAATAAAGGTCCCAGAGACCTCCAGCTCAGAGTAGTCTGGATTTAGGGTGCTGCCACCTCTGTAGCTCCTGTGATCTGCCAGAAGACAAGAGCATAGCACACCCAGGGAGCTGACCCTGCTTTATTCCCCTACACTGGGTAAAGGAGCCTTCAGTGGACCAAAGTCCTCTCCTCCCATTGATGCCAGAGAATGCTATCCTCTGCTGCATATGCACCTGGAGCCATGGGTCTCTCCGTGAAAACTCACTGGTCAGTGTTTTAATCTCTGTGAGCTGTGGTGGGTTTGGTTAGTTGATAATTTTGTTCTTCCCATGGGGTTGCAAACCCTTTCAGCTCCTCCAGTCCTTTCTCTAGCTCCTTCATTGGAGTCCCCATGTTCAGTCCAATGGTTATCTGCAAGCATCCTCCTCTGTATCAGTATGTCTTGCCACCCATATTAGGTTTCTGTCAGTAAGCACTACTTTGCATTAGCAATAGTGTGTGGGTTTAGTGACTGCATGTAGGGTGGATCCCCAGGTGAGGCAGTATCTGGTTGATCTTTTCTCCAATCCCTGCTCCTCTATTTGTCCCTTTATTTCCTCCCATGAGTGTTTTGTTCTCCCTTCTAGAAAGGACTAAGGCAGCCACCTTCTGGCCTTCCTTCTCTTTGAGCTTCTTAATTTCTGTGAATTGTTTCTTGGGTATTCTGAGCTTTTTGGGCTAGTATCTGCTTATCAGTGAGTACATACCATGAATGTTATCTTTTTTTAGTTTTTTTTTTTTTTGTTTCTGTTTTTTGTTGTTGTTGTTGTTGTTGGTTGTGATTGTGTACTCCATTGTGTAAAGGTACAACAATTTCTGCATCCATTTCTCTGTTGAAAGACATCTTGGTTCTTTCCAGCTTCTGGCTATTATAAATAATGCTGGTATGAACATGGTGGAACATGTGTCCTCTTTAGATGTTGGAGCTTCTTTTGATATATACCCAGGAATGGTATAGCTGGGTCGTTAGGTAGTACTATGTCCAATAGTATTGAGAAACTGCCAGAATGAATTCCAGAGTGGTTGTACCAGCTTACAGTCCCACTAACAGTGGAGGAATGTTTCTCTTTCTCCACATCCCTTCCAGCATCTGCTATCACCTGAGTTTTTGATTTAGCCATTCTGACTAATGTGAGGTGTGATCTTGGGGTTGTTTTGATTTGCATTTCCTGATGACTAGTGGTACTGAGCATTTCTTTGGGTGAGTCTCAGCCATTCAATATTTCTCAGTTGAGAATTGTTTGCTTCTGTACCCCATTTTTAAAAAGATTATTTGATTCTCTAGAGTCTAACTTCTTGAAATCTTTGTATATATTGGATACTAGCCCTCTATCAGATATAGGATTGGTAAAGATCTTTTCCCAATATTTTTGGTTGCTGTTTTTTCCTTTTGATAGTGTCCTTTGCCTTACAGAAGCTTTGCAATTTTATGAGGTCCCATTTGTCTATCCTTGATCTGAGAACATAAACCATTGGTGTTCTGTTCAGAAAAACATTCCCTGTGCCTATGTGTTCTAAGCTCTTTCCCACTTTCTGTCCTATTAGTTTAAGTGTATCTGGTTTTATATGAAGGTCTTTAATCCACTTGGACTTGAGCTTTGTACAGAGAGATAAGAAAGGATCAATTTGGATTCTTCTGCATGCTGACTGCTAGTTGAACTAACATCATTTATTGAAGATACTGTCCTTTTTCCATTGGATGTTTTTAGTTCCTTTGTCAAAGATCACGTGACTATAGGTGTGTGGGTTTATTTCTGGGTCTTCAATTCTATTCCATTGATCTTCCCACCTGTCTCTGTACCAATACCATGTGGTTTTTATCATAGTTGATCTGTAATACAACTTAAGGTCAGGGATGGTGATTCCCCTGGAAGTTTTTATTGTTGAAAATAGTTTTTGCTATCCTGAGTTTTTTATTATTCCAAATGAATTTTCAAATTGATCTTTCTAATTCTGTGAAGAATTGAGTTGGAATTTTGATGGGGATTGCATTGAATCTGTAGATTGCCTTAGACAAGATGGCCATTTTTACTGTGTCGATTCTTCCAATTCATGAGCATGGGAGATCTTTCTACCTTCTGAGGTCTTCTTCAATTTCTTTCTTCAGAGACTTGAAGTTCTTGTCATATAAATGCTTCACTTGCTTGAGTACGGTCACACCAAAGTATTTTATATTCTTTGTGACTATAGTGAACAATGTCAATTCTCTAATTTTTTTTCTCAGCCTGTTTACCCTTTGAGAAGAAGAAGGCTACTGATTTGTTTGAGTTAATTTTATATCCAGCCACTTTGCTGAAGTTTTCTTTTTTTTTATCAGCTGTAGGAGTTCTCTGGTGAAATTTATGGGGTCATTTCTATATACTGTCATATCATCTGCAAATAGTGTTATGTTTACTTCTTCCTTTCCAATTTGTATCCTTTTGACTGTTTTTTGCCGTCTGATTGATCTGGCTAGTACTTCCAGTACTATATTGAATAGGTAGAGAGAGTGTGGGCAGACTTGTCTAGTTCCTGATTTTAGTGGGAGTGCTTCAAGTTTCTCACCATTTATCTTGATCTTGGGTACTGGTTTTCTGTATATTGCTTTTACTATGTTTAATTATGGGTTTGGATTCCTAATCTTTCCAAGACTTTTAACACGAAGGGGTGTTTAATTTTGTCAAATATTTTCTTGGCCTCTAAAGAGATGATCATGTGGGTTTTTGTCCCCCTTGAGTTTGTTTATATAGTAGATTACATTGATGGATTTCTGTATATTGGACCATCCATGCATCCCTAGAATGAAGCCTACTTGATTATGGTAAATGGCGGTTTTGATGTGTTCTTGGATTCAGTTTGCAAGAATTTTATTGAGTAATTTTGCATCAATGTTCATGAGGGAAACTGTCTAAAGTTCTCTTTTTATGTAGGGTCTTTGTGTGTTTTAGGAATTCTGCACTAAATCCATCTGGCCCTGGGCCTTTTGTTTGTTTGTTTATTTGGGAGGCTTTTGATGACTGCTCTTATTTCTTTAGGGCTTTTGGGGCTGCTGAGATGGTTTAACTGCTCCTGATTTAACATTGGTACCTGGGATCTGTCTAGAAAATTGTCCATTTACTCAAGATTTTCCAGTTTTGTTGAGTATAGGCTTTTGTATTAGGATCTGATGACTTCTTGAATTTCCTCAGTTTATGTTGTTATGTCTCCTCTTTCATTTCTAATTTTGTTAATTTGGATCCTCTCTCTGTGCCCTCCAGTTAGTCTGACTAAGGGTTTATCAATCTTACTGATTTTCTTAAAGAACCACCTCCTGATTTTGTTGATTTTTTGTATAGTTCTTTTTATTTCTATTTGGTTGATATCAGTTATGAATTTGATTATTTCCTCCCATCTACTCTTCTTGTGTGTATCGGCTTCTTTTTGTTCTAAAGCTTTCAACTGTGCTGTCGAGGTGGTAGTGTATGCTTTCTCTAGTTTCTTTTTGGAGCCCCTCCGAGCTATGAGTTTTCCTCTTAGCACTGTTTTCATTGTTTCGCACAAGTTTGATTATATTTTGCTTCATTTTCATTAAATTTTAAAAAGTCTTTGATTTCTTTCTTTCTTTCTTCTTTGTCCAAGCTATAGTTGAGTAGAGCATTGTTCAGCTCTGATGTGTATGTGAGCTTTTTGTTGTTTTGTTTGTTACTGAAGACCAACCTTAATTCATGGTGATCTGATAGGATGCATGGGATTATTTTAATGTTCTTGTATCTGCTGACACCTGTTTTGTGACCGGTTATATGGTAAATATATGGTCAGTTTTGGAGAAAGTGTCATGAGGGGCAGAGAAGAAAGTATATTCTTTTGTTTTAGGATGAAATATTCTATAGATGTCTGTTAAATCCATTTGGTTTATAACTTCTGCTAGTTTTACTGTGTCTTTGTTCAGTTTCTGCTGCCATGATCTGTTCATTAAAATAAGAGTGGGTTGTTGAAGTCTCCCACTATTATTGTGTGTGGTACAATATATGCTTTGTACTTTAGAAGAATTTCTTTTAAGAATGTGAGTGCCCTTGTATTTGAAGCATAGATGTTCAGGATTGAGAGACCATCTTGATAGATTTTTTTTGTTTGATAAGTAAAAAGGGTCCTTCCTTATCTTTTTGATGACTTTTCATTGAAAATCTATTCTCTTCGATATTAGGAAGGCTACTCCAGATTGTATCTTGGGACCATTTGCTTGGAAAGTTTCTTCCCATCCTTTTACTCTGAGGTAGTGACTTTCTTTGTTGCTGAGATGAGTTTCCTATAAACAGCAAAATGCTGGATCCTGTTTACATATCCAGTCTGATAGTATATGTCTTTTTATAGGGGAATTAACTTCACTGATGTTAAAAGATATTAAGGAATAGTGATTGTTGTTTCCTGCTATTTTTGTTGTTAGAAGTAGTATTATGTTTGTATACTTTTGTTCTTTAGGGTTTGTTGCAAAAAGATTAATTTCTTGCATCTCCTAGGGTGAAGTTTCCTTCTTTGTGGGTGAGTTTTCTGTCAATTATCCTTTGTAAGGCTGGATTTTGGGGCAGATATTGTTTGAATTTGCTTTATTCCTGGAATATCTTGGTTTCTCTATCTATGGTAATTTAGAGTTTTTCTGGATATAGTATCCTGGTCTGGCATTTGTGTTCTCTTAGGGTCTGTATGACATCAGTCCAGGATCTTGTAGATTTCATAGTCTCTGTTGAGAATTCTGGTGTAATTATAATCAGTCTGCCTTTACATGTTACCTGTTCTTTTTCCCTAACTGCTTTTAGTATTTTTTTTTCTTTGTTTTGAACATTTCTTGTTTTGGGAAGAATGTATGTGGAAGAATTTCTTTTCTGGTCCAACCTATTTGGGGTTCTGTAGGCTTCTTTGTATCATCTCTTTCTTTAGGTTCTGGAAGTTTTCTTCTATAATTTGTTGAAAATATTTACTGGGTCTTTAAGGTGGGAGTCTTCACTCTCTTCTGCATCTATTATCCTTAGGTTTGTTCTTCTCATTATGTCATAGATTTCCTGTATCCTTTGGGTTTGAAGCTTCTTGATTATTGCATTTTCTCTGACTGTTGTGTCAATGTTTCTATGGTATCTCCTGTCCCTGAGATTCTCTCTTCCATCTCTTGTATTCTGTTGTTGATGCTTGTGTCTATGTCTCCTGGTATCTTTCCTAGGTTTGCAAACTTCAGGGTTTTCTCTTTTTGTGATTTCTTCATTGTTTCTATTTCTCTTTTCAATTACTTCATCTTTTTGTTTGTACTTTCCTGTAGCTCATTAATTCATTTTTGTGTTTCCTCTTTAAGGGCTTTAACTTGTTTGTATGTGTTCTCTTGGCTTTCTTGTATGTTATTTATGTGCTTCTTGAGGACCTCCATCATCATCATGAAGTATGATTTTAAGTCTAAATCTTGTTTTTCTGGTGAGTTGGGATATGCACTATTTGTTGCGGCAGAGAACTGGGTTCTGAGGTTGCCAGGTTGTCTTGGTTTCTGTTTCTTAGGTTCTTGCACTTTCCTTTTGCCATCTTGTTATCTGTGATGCTAGGATATTTGTTGCATCTTTCTGGAGCTTGTCTATCCTGTAGTCTGTGGGCTCCAGAGGGAGCTTGCTCCTTGGTGTTTGGCTCTTTTGGTAGGCTGTGAGTTTTCATGACAGTGAACTGCTCTGGGTTTGGTCCTGAACAGTCTGTTTCCAGGAAGCACCAAGCAACCTGTGCCCTGAGAATTTCAGGCAGTCTCTTCCTGGATAGTCTGGAGATGCAGTAAGGACTCACCCATGGAATCAGGATTGAGGGCACTCTGTGGCTCCTCCAGACACCCAGTAATCTTTGGGTAGGCCGCCAGTCCTGATGAAACTGGGCCGGCTCTGTCATTGGTCTGGAAGTCTGCCTATTTCATAATTAATTATTGTTATATGCATTTATATATATATATATATATATCAATTAAAACCTGTTTTTTCTGCATAACATTACTTGCATTATGTTTGTAAGTATGGCCATTTGGTATCTGATAATCAATTATTGTGCTCTTCCCTGGAAAAGACTAGTTATTCTTCTCTCAGCATTCCATAGTTGCCTGCAATTTTTTTTCTTTAGGACTGTGGCCTAACAGGCTTTTCCACATCATCTTTGGCATATCTCTTGTCATCTTTTTTTAGCTCATGTTTAAGCAGTCTTATTGGTTAGACTTCATGAGTTTCAGTTCTGAAATTACCAGCCTGCAGTCTCAAGGCAAACTTCCTAATACTCTAGCTATTATAATCTCTTACAATATTTGGTGGAAATATGTTGGTGAATGGATATTAAGGGCTTTAACAGAGTATGAGAAAAAGAAAACTAGAGAGCTCCCCAATCTCTCTGCTCATCAACAGCCACAAGAAAAGCTTTCAAAAGCCTCTCCACACTCAAAATGTCTCTTAGAATGCTGATGTCCTGTCACTGAGGAAGCCACAAACACAATAAGTGGTCAATGAAAGCAGCAATATATTCCTAAAAATGTTACACGAGATTCTGAAGTCTAGTTTCACAAATTATGACAGAAAGATTGGGTTTTAAATTGGTTGCCACAGATCCTATGATGATTCCATGGCTCTGTGACTTACATCCTGTGCTGATTTGAAATCCCACCAGAGAAAGACTTGGAAATGCATGAAAGAATCTACTCTAGTTGTCCCAGGATGTAAGTCTACTTCCCAGAGAGCATGCATGAATGAGACATCAAGCAAAGCGGAAAAGAATTTACTCTGAAGTAAAAGTAGGAGAAAGAAGAGAAAGGCATGGTAGGAGACAACAGTCAGAAAAAAAAGAAGGAGGAGAAGAAGAGACATGAGGAAGAAGAAGAGGAGAAGGAAAATGAAATTTATTCGACTTAGGGAGGGTTTGGCCCAAGAAGGCAAGAGAAAGTCGGGATAGAAAGAAAGAACAAAAGAGAAAAGCTAGCAGACCATATGGTCCTTGGGTTGAGGACAACAGTGGGAGGTAAAAGGCTAAATAAATAATGTGTTAGTTTTTGGAAAATGTTGAGATGAGAGAAAATAAAGTTATGTTATTTGAATAATTTAAAAGTCCTTCCCCCAGCGCTATGTAACATGGAAGTATACTTTGTGTAGATTCTCTAGAAAAAAATTAAAGAATGCTAACAGCAAGTACCTAAAATCCAGCTTTGGGCTGACAACCAAATCTGGAAAGATACTGCCTCCGAGGTAATTAAAGGAGGAAAATTATTCATTCTAACTTGAAAGAAAAATGGGCAAAGAAATAGGAATATAGTTTACTTCTGGGAGTATAGAATTCTCAACTCTGCATCCATTTCTTCCCTGTTTATACTTTTATTCTGCATTCTTCTATCAAGGGTCTTCCTTCCCATTTTTATCTATGAGTTAGTGGGTGAGGTTGATCCTTTGCCCAGGGCTGAGGAAGCACTTGATGTTGCTCAAACCAATCAGCTCCTCACAGATTTACACACACATGGCCTCATCAAAGCAAACAGCGCAGTTTTCAGGGCTTCTATAGTGTTTCCAGCACTGTGAATAATACAGTGACAACTGCATGTCTGAGAAGCCCACCTAATATGGAAAAGAATTCGTAAAAGTTGCACTCAGTAGAGGTCCCTATATGGCTTACAGGTAACCTCTCCCTGCAACTGTTACTCCTTATCTGACTTCAAGAATGTCTGGTCTAAGTCATCTAAGTTTCAGAACCTCTCTGAATCTTGTAATTGGCATTCGCATCCTGATTTTTTACTAGCCTTCCTTTAATAGGAGAAATCTAATTCAGAAGAAATTGCACTGAGGAAGGTACACTAGCCAATGAGGAATATAGCTAAGGCTGAAGTCTTGCATCTGCATGTGTCAGTGACTACACACACACACACACACACACACACACACACACACACACACACATACACTATAACAAGGAAGAAATTGAGAAAGCTTACCCGAATGCTGTGGTTACCTACACTTACTGTAACTGTACAGCATCTTCCCTAATTCTCTAAGCTTGTCAAGAATTCTGATCTAAAAGTGAGCAGTGACGTGCATCTTATTTCTCCTAACTGTGTGACTATGCTCAAATCACCAAGCCTTCCTGGACCCCCATTTGCTCTTCTTACATAGAAAAAGGGTGGCTTCTTCTCCGACACACACGGTTGCTTCCCATGTTGGGGCTATACTGACATTTTATGGAAAACTTCAAATCTCCTCCTAAGGACACATCAGCATTAAGTCCTTGTAGCTAGTAAACAAACAAACAAACAAACAAACGTGTTGGTGGCATAATCACAGCTAAATTGGAAATGCTAGCATTATCCAGAGCAAACTATCTATACAGAGAAGCTGAGAGTCCTCGCACGCACAAAATCATATTTCCCCAGGCATAGGATTAATTAAAACTATCAAGTGTTCCCAGCTTTTTGAAATTAACTTTGAAAGTGTTTGGTGTGAAGGGATAAAGAGGGGGGGGGTTAGGGAAGCACTGAAGGGCGGGGCTGCTGGGAGGGAGGCCTGCTATGGGAGGAAAGTGTGCTAGAGCTCGGTGTATTTATCCTATTCTTAGGAGGAACAGGAGAATGAAATAAAATTATAAGGATTCTTTGGGAAAAGGTAGAAAGGCAGAAACAGTTTCGTACCCACTGTGTCCTTATCAGGTTGTATCAGTTTTTCCTTCTAGGTGAACATGGACTCAGAGCTCATATGAGATGCCACAGCCAGAGACCACACAGGTGGACTATTATATATGACTTGCTTCCCAGTGGTTTATATACTGGAGGATTGGTCATCAATGTAATGATATTGAAAGGTGATGGAGGCAAAGAGATGATTAGGAACACCTTGGAAGGGGTTAGTGCTTCAATCTGAGGTGCATATTGGATTTCATGGATGTCTGACCAGTAGCTTGGGTTTCATGAGGCTAAGGTGGTTACATCAAGTGTAGGTGGTCACTACATAGGCTCAGCTTCCTCAATTTCTTCTTCTCTATGCCGTGTGTGTGTGTGTGTGTGTGTGTGTGTGTGTGCGCGCGCGCGCGTGTGTCATGTACACTTACTTATATAGATGCTAGAGGGCACCCTTCTATATCTTCCTCAATAGCTAGATATCATTTATTTTTAATTAAGTTCTCTCACTGAATCTGGAGCTTGTCAATTTGGCTACCCTAACTTTCCAGAAAGCCCCAAAATTCATTTATTTACTTCCTCAGTGCTAAAAAAAGATTACAAGTACTTGCCAATATATCGGGTGTTTTGTTTGTTCTGTTTTGTTCAGAAAGATGCCAAGTACCAAACTAAGGTCCTCATTATTTCAAGGCAAGGCAACTATTTGACTAATTAAGCCATCTCCCAGGAATCTTTCTAGCATATTTGCTATGTGACTACTCTCTTGCACAGACCTCACCATAGGATGCACCTACCAGGAAATCCTCACTGAAGACCCAAAAGAATTCCACATTCCTGAATATTCTGAACTGTGTGCTAAGTAAATCTCTTTGCTTTATACTTTCTGTAGTCTTGGGTATCCTGCAGTAGCAGCAGAAATCAGACTCAGACAATGAGAGAAGCTGTTAACGGAAGGCTCGATAATTTAGCCCTCCTCTCTCTCCCCTTCTCACCTTGGCTTTCATTTAGTCTCTTTTCTTTCAGTCTCTTATGAGTAAAACCACTTCTAGCACATCTCTGAGATATTAGACAGATGGTCACATTAGGAAGAAAAGCAGCAGTGGAGGAGTCTGGAGTCTAGATCTCACCCCACCATTTATCTAACTCTTGAACCTCAGCTAAGTAATTCATTTCTTCCTAAGACTGTATCTCCTTATCTCTAAAGTGCCTTAGAGGGGTGGAATTTCTTTGTCAAGAAGGGTGGATGCTATTCTAGAAGTAAATCAAAACACACATTGTTTGCCATAAAACCCCATCCTCTCAATCCATCTATCACATCTCAAATTTACTCAGCCCCTCCTTAAGCCAGTAAGGAACTCAATGCTAAGCTCTGGTAGGGGTGAAACAATGGGCATCCTTCTTATCAGGATTCTGCTTTACCATGGCAGGAAAATGCATTTCCCTTACCTTTTCCAGGCACCATGATACAAACACACCAAAGCACAACCAGTTTCTTTTTATGCCCAAAATCTCCTCCCAGTCTCTGCTCATCAACTGCCCTGCCCTCAACCCCTGCACAAGATCTCACAAGGAAGTGCCATGGATACCTAGAACTGCCTCTGTCACCATATCCAATCTCCTGGTGCTAAGTCCATATCTCAGACATAAACTGTAGATTCCACCTAGTGGAATTAAAGAGTCTGCTTCTGTAATGTATGCCGACATCCTGCCTGCCTTTGTAGGCTCACTTGGAGTTTACCCAACCTGAAGGTGTCTTTCTCTTCCATTCGGAAGTGAAGATTAGCATCAGTGATGCTTATTCCTTGTCACTCAACCATGGGCTGGAGGGTTAACCTCTGTTCCCTTCCACAGACATAAGGGTTTTAATTGGGTTGATCTAAGCCTGCTATTGCAATCTTCCTTTGTCTATGATTGGGCCATTGAATATATTAACTCTGACTGGTAAATGATGAAGAAACATTCATTCATGGTTGCTGAAGAAAATGCAAGCTTCTTTTTGCTCTACGATGTTACAAGTAGGTGAGTCCCATTATGAGTCACCAGCCAAAGGTATACTCTGGAAGGATACCTTGAAACAGTAACTGAGCATTTGACACAACTAAACTAATCAGTTATCTAGCTTGTGAACCACCCTGCCTTGGGACCACATACTATGTATTTTATTTTAAAGCACTTTTAAATTCAAAGAAATCTTTCTCGTCCCTTGCATCCCACACTACTTAGCAGATCACCAATTACCACCATTTTTCCTTGTAGAAGGAAATTAGCCCAAGGGTCTTTCTTGGTCAGGGTCACAAACAACACTAATGACCTCATCACAAGGGAGTGGGAGGTGGGAGATGCCGCAGCAGGCAGATGTCATTGGATGTTCTGACATAGTTACTGAGAAAACACTTACCAGAACTTGCCAATTAGGTGCAGCTCTCAATGGCATTCCACATACTGTCAACAAAGATGCAATCTCTGCAGATTGCAATCTCAACCCTCAACCCTCCCTAGCCAAGTTTCTCAAAGCCACAGAATGATCTATGAACATGGCCCTTCTGTTGCCTGTGGTAGGACTTGTGGGTCTTCCTTGTCAGCATGCAACTCAAATGACAAGATCCCCAGTTTGCTTACTTGACCTTGATGTGCTGAAGCCTTGTGAGGCCCTGGAGTTGTTTCCTCTTTCCCACATTCCCTGCCAATACCTGGAACAATGGTGTTGCTGGACATCCCAATCCCAACACTTTGATAAATCAGATGCTCCTCTCTGCCTGCTCAGTATACAAATTCCATTGAGTGAAGCTGCAACTTGGCATGCTGGGAATGGCAGCCACTGATGACCTTCTTTCTTCGTATCTACCCCACTCCTCATCTCCAGGCTCAATACCTAGCAAAAGGCTTCACACTCTACCTCTTCTAGATAACATGGATACAACATAGATAAGACCACTCTAGATTTTCCTACTGAAACTTGGATTCAGCCCCTGCCACTGACTCCATCTACACCCCAGAATTAATGCTGAGATCATTAAAGAAAACTGTTCAGCAACCTAATTTTTTTTCTGACCAGGCTCTCTCTCTCTCTCTCTCTCTCTCTCTCTCTCTCTCTCTCTCTCTCTCTCTCTCTCCTTTTGCTTCACTTATTCATCATTCATAAATCAAAGCTCAAATCCTGAGACGTCTTCATTCTACAGGCTTTTAAAAAATGATTTTAAATTTATTGATCCCTTCATTTCATAGGACTACTAATGGTAGCACAACTGAACCCTCACTTTTATTATAACCACACCAAAAATCGTTTATTCATGTATTCATGTAAATGGTTTGTGTGTGTGTGTGTGTGTGTGTGTGTTTGTGTGTGTGTGTGTTTGTGTGTGTGTGTGTGTGTGTGTGTGTAACTAAGCCTATAAGCTCTCTAAATGCACTTTTACACCTTACATTCGTATTTCACTCCCAGCATACCAAGGTTTAAGTGACTATTGCCCAAGGAAAGAAGAACAATGACCTAAATATATAAAATGTTGCCCCCACCCAATGGACAGGCAGTAAAACATTCTGGATGGTAAGAGGAAGAAAGCAGATGATCCTCTTGACAGAAAGCATCCTCTGAATTTCTAGATTACCCTCCTGTAATACTGCTCTGAATCCCACAGAAGAAAGCACAAAACCCAACCTGTCACTCCAGACAAAGCCAACATTAAATGATTGGCTGGCCCCCAAGTTAAGCCCCTAGCCACCATCATGTCACTTCTGCCACAAATCAGATGAGGGGCAGAGCCAACTTGCCTCTTGTTGAGTCGAAAACAGATGGCTGGACCAGAGAAAGCTGAGGGAAGGAATCGCAAAACAAGTATCAATCAACCCAAGCAACTTAGCATTAGCAAGCAGGCGCTCTGCGGCTCTGGGCAGGGTTCTCTTGTGGTGTTTTTAGCTGCTTTCTTAATTAAGGATGAGCTGTGGAGCTCATCAGCCACCCTAAGTCCATGTTAAATGTGCCAGGTGGTGTCTGGGAGCCTCTTCCTACCATGACGTCTCAGACGTGCTCAAGATAAGTATGTTGGTGCCAGCCAAGGAACTATGCACGGGCACACAGTGAGTAGCATTTAAAGTGATATTGCTCCCTAGAATGTGTCTCAGGGACTGAGCCTGTAATCCATCACATTGTGTGTTACAAACTGGTTGGTAGAGTGAAATGACTATTCTCTCTGATTAACTGGTTACAAGTTATTTTAGAAGAAGGGAAGCTTTGGTATTCTCATAGCTTGTGACACTGGGGCTAGAAACACTGCCAAATACTGCAATGCAGTGTGGCCATCTTGATCCATTGTTTCATCTAGATATCAAAATGGTCCATATTTTAACACATTTCATCTATCTTATATGTCTGCACCTTTATCTTATGTCCACTTAACACTTTATGCATTTTTCTTTCTGTGTCTCCCATAATCATAAAGTCCTTATAGGAGGCAACCAAGGCTTATGTTAGAATCTGGCTCTTCTGCTTCAGATCTCTTGTAGCTGGATCATAAATGATCAGACCTCCATTCATATTTGCTGATTTGAATAGATGCTTAGGGCTAGATCTGTGTGCTGACTCTAACAGTGATTCTATGAATCCTTTGGGTCCTCCAACCCCACTTGGTCTATTGCTCCTTTTTTTCCCCAGGAGCTGTGTGCTGTGGGTCCCACTGGTTCACTGAGATCCCCCATTGTGCAATGAGGAAGAATCAGTGGTCAGGTGTGAAAGGCAGAATTCTCATTTTACATAGATTATTGACATCTTCCTCTTAAGTGTCCCACTTACATAATCCTAAGATGCTGAACCACTTTCCATTATAAAACTAGAGGAGAGCTATAATATGCCCAGCACAGCATCTGTCACAAGTGGCTGCTCAATTTGTGGCTGCTAATTTTTTTGTAGGGGTTTTATTATAAGAAGTAAAAGACTTCTTATTCATTTCGCTATGATTTGTATTTTCTTGAAAGCCTTTAGTCTGGATTCCAGGGAATGAAAAGGAAAAGAACAAAAAATAATGCTCCTTTGAAACAGACAAACCAGAGCAATGACCTCACAAATTTCATCCTAAGTGTTTGGATTTCACACCAAGAGAGCAATGAAGGTGACACCTGGACTACGGGTACTAGCAAGCTTCCTGTTTGAAGATCATTCTGCTTCATTCACACCCTGTGGTTAGTCTCACTTTTGAAGTGTATAGTGATACTAATTGGCACCTGACAAGGAAGAACTTGGCAAGCAGGGGAGGTAAGATATCCTAAGAGGCGGGTGGAAACCATGTCCGAGAACAACAGGCTTATAGTAAAATTTTAGAAGTGGCCCTGGTATGTGAAATGGACAAGGACATAGGAATCCAAAAATTCAGCAAGAATAATTCAGGATTGAATCCACTGGAGATATACCTCAGTCACTTTTCCTGTCACTGTGTCAGAGTGCACTGACATACGATACTTAATGAAGAAAATGTTTCTTTGGCTCACAGGTTGAGGGTATTGCCTGACCTAAGCCCCCACAGCAATGCCTCCAGATGGACATAGGCTAGCTAACCCTTTGCAGGTGTGTGTAGAAGCTTATCTCCTAAGTGATTACATTACCAGCACTGGAACAAAGAGGTCAAAGAAAACCAAGCTACAATTCTACCACCCTGCACAACACTTCCTACCATCTTTAGTTGTATCAGGACTACACTTGCAGTGGAGGTTTCAGCTATCCCACAGAGTATAGAAACCCTGGTGCACAATGAACATTTCTATGGGACCATTAGAAAACCCATTCCAGATGTAGCCTGACTCTTCTTGAGACTGGGGAAGGGACCCAGTGGGTAGGAAGGTTCAAATGGAGAGAGAGTTCAGGTCATGGCAGTCAGAAACACTAGGAGAAGCCCAGGGGTCCTTCCAAGGCTGACTTATACATGTCTAAAGTCCTAATCTCTACCTTTCATCCAGATTATCCTCCTGCCTGCCTGATTGGAATCTGGGGTGCTGTGTCAGCTCCCTGTGAGATCCTGTTGGTGGGCAGGCTTTATTGAAAGAAAGGATCCATGGTCTATAATGATGCAGAGTAAGGAACCCATAAATGACAGCTTACTTAGGAAAGCTCGAGGTCAAATACCCCACCCAGGCTACCTGAGCATGTGGTCCCAAGACAGCACACACACACACACACACACACACACACACAAGCTATTTGGAAATCATGTTGCTGCTTGACTGGTGGAAATGCCCAGTAAAATTCTCAACACATCCAGACTTAGAAATTTAGTGAGTAGTAAACAAACCCTTCCAAAGTGGTGAGGGACTATAGGTGTTCTTAAAGTCAGCTTGGCCTAAGTTTCCTGCCTCCTCTTGACAAGCTTGCCTTCAATTAAAAAGTCAAATTTGACTGTCATCCCACTATCTGGGGATGGAGCAAGCCATCCATAAAATACCTTGTGTTTGCATAATAATTTTATGCTTTTTTAAGTGCTTATCAACGTTGGTCCATTTTCACCTCATGACAACTCGGCAGAGCATGCAGCGCTAGAGAGGCAGTCACTGGGGATGTGTCACTTGAATTCAAACCAAGGACTTGTCTCTCCCCAATGATGATCTTGGAGGAATGGTTAACCTTCTAGAGCCCCTGTATAGCCCTCTCCATGGTACTAGTTACGTTTATGTCTGTGATAAAACTTTGGGTCTTCATTTTCATCAATCATGGTGGAAACACAGGACAGAGAAACCTTCCTAAGGAAACAGGATTATGTAGCAGAGACTATTCATATTCCAGCAGACCAGGATGAACAGAGCAAGGCTGGAGGTGAGGCTAGAGTAACTTCCAAAGAAAGACTCACATCTCACTAGCTAGGCTCTACATCCTAAAGATTCAGTAGCCCCTCAAATTAATGGCACAGCCTGAGGTGGTAGCACTCAAAACATAAGCCTATGGGGAACATTCTGCACTCAAATGCTAACATCTGTAATGGCCACAGTGCTAATCCATGCATCTCTGGTTGGTTGTGAGGAAAACAAGTGAGTTGACATATGAAACTGTTATAATGATATCTGATGGACATAAGGAGTGGAAAAATACATTAGCTTTTGGTATTACAGGACTTTCTTTAAAGCTGTCTCTGAGCCTTTAGACTCACAATTACCACCCATTTTCTTACTTATGGAAGGGATCCTAAAAGGGAATTACTAGGTGTGACTTACTACAAAGACTTTGCATCCTCCACTCCCTCCAGGCTAAGTCCAGTCCCAAGTGAAGGAAAAAATGGACAGAGGTTTCCAGGTACCGCCTGTCTATGGGGTTGGGCACCTATACAGAGAGATGCACTGAACCCAGACATCTACACAGAGAGATGCACCCAACAGTGTTCCAAGAAGCAGAACCATCAGCCAGCCTTCTCTGACAGCTACAAATTCCTCCAGCCCTGGAGTGTGTCACAACCTGTCAAAAGATCAGTTTGATGTTTACAGTCCAAGATGAGGAAAAGGCAGTGAAGCAAAGCAGCCACAGTGACATCCGCAGCCTTCTGCCAGACAGAGAGAGAGAGAGAGAGAGAGAGAGAGAGAGAGAGAGAGAGAGAGAGGAAACAGAGATTTTCTGCATTTTGTCTGATGCTGCACTGTTACCCAAGCTCTTGAGCAGGCACAGGGCAAACCAAGTCAGAGAGAACTGAAATCTGAACAACCTGAGGATAAAAGAACATGACTTCAAGATTTTTGAAGCATTTTCCTAAAGACGGAGCAAGCAGACTATCTCTGATCCCTCTCTGGTTCTACCACGCACTGGAATCTCTCTAATATGTCAAGTATTCTAAGGCTCCACCTGATGCATTATTTGAAAAATGAGTTTCTTCTATTATAGTCATATGCTAATGTATATAAAACCCAAAGTCCTAGGTGAAATTCATGATGACAACATTCTGCCCAAATTGGCCACCTCTCTGACACTACTACAAGGCCCTTCTATGTGACCCCTGACCTGTGGTTGCTCTTCTATCAAATATTTTGTAGCAAATACATTAAGCCAGCTACTAGGAAAACAAGTGGTTTTAGACACATCTTTTGGGAAACCATGGCAGAAGTTTCTAGATGAAGAAAAGAAGGGCCAAGCTGGCCTGAACTAGTTTCAGGTGCTTGCATGGTAAGTCAAAACTATGTCCTCTAGTAGCATTTTAGAGACAATCAATTATTTACCATCTAAATACATATACATAATTGGGTATGCATATGATTAAATGAAAAGCATTATGGGAAGGAGCATGAACAGTAGAGAGATGATTACATAACCTATCCATCAATAAAAATAGAGAAGCAACAGAACTAGTCCCCTTTGTAACCAACCCCTCCTTCTCATTCTAACTATTTTAAATATGCATATGTCCCAAATATTGAATGAGACACGCGTGTGCTATAAAAGCCATTTGTTGCTTATGTGAGAGTCTAGTTTAACTCAAAGCCCATGTTTTTATTTGCTAAATTTGGCCACCCTAGGAGGATAGCAGGTGGAACACGGAGGTGGAGTGGGAAGAAGAAAGTAAGGAGAAATAGACAAGCAACAGCTTCCTTTGTGTGCAGGATTGGAGACAAATTAGGCAACAGTTTCTGAAACGTTCAGGTGAACAGCCATCCAGAAATGTCTGTTCATGGATGCCTGTTCCTAGGGCTAGTCAGTAAAGTACTCTGCTGAGACAGGACCATCACAAAGATGACAGTACTGTGGTAATACCAACCTCTCCTTATCTATTTTAATGCTCAACATAACTGGTCCCAGATAATGTATACTGAGAAGCATATTTGAATTTCCATTGTACTGAGGTTTAGAAGGGTTAAATGACTGGCCCAAAGTCACATAATTTTGACAGGTTCAAGATCTCAGGCCAAGCTGGTTGGATCTCAAATTTCTCCTCTTTGGGATTCCATTTCTGGGCTCCCAGATGACAAGCCAAACTCCTCTTGGCCCCATCTTCAATGTTAAACCAATATAACTTTGTGTAGTCATGGAAACACTTGACATCCCACTCTCTGGTATAATACTTTGGTGTACCTGCAGCTAGTGGGCACTTGAAGTGAGTGCGGCTGGAGATACTTAAGAACCATTGTTTTCATTTGATGTTCACGCACAATCATTATAACTCTAACATGCACACATTGCTAATGGTCACTTTGTGGGAAGCACAAGCTGTTGCCCCTGGCCAGTCAGCCTTGCCAGCTGCCAGGACCTGAATACAGCATCTCCTGGGTGGGACTCCAAATCACAATGGAACATTTGGAAGTCACCTTCATTCTCCTCATTTCTAAGATGGCAAATCTGAACAAGTGGGACATGATAAAGCAGCCAGGACCCAAAGCTACTCTGAAACTAGAATGGGACAAGGAAATCAAAACTTGGTGATCCCCAATACAGACGAGAAGCACCCCATAATTCCTTATTTAGCATGGAGCCCAGTTTCTAAATGCTCACCAGAATAAGAAAGGGGAAATTTAATCCCAGGAAACACCATAAAAAATCTGAGACAAAAGAAAAAGGACAATTCTAGTACAAATTCTTGCCGAGTGCACTTCCCCATGACCTTGGAATTATAATTGCATCAGTCCTTACTATCAACACACCCAAGTAATTATAGTTAGCTATGGCCTCCCACTGAAATTGGATATTAACTTTTTATCATGGCCACTCAGAACAGCATGGACACAACCTCGGCATTAGGGAAGCCTGGAGTCTTCCACAGAAGCTCAGCAATCTCCAGGACCTCCTTTGGGGCAGCTGTGCCTCATCAGCCTTCCTACCGACTACCATATGTGCTCACTCCGTCTTGATTATATCCTGCCTAAGAGCCTCCTGAAAGGGAAAGGGGTCCTGAAACACAGTCCACGCTCACTCGCTGGGCCCTGCATCACAGGAAAAGGTTTAGAAACTCAGAACCTCTGCCTCCGTCCATAGCACCTGATGGTGCTCTTTCCTGAGGCTCCATTTCTCTCACCGTAAGATGGGGAAGAGACAGCCGACTCTGCCATCTTCATAAGGATGCTGTAAGAATCAGATGAGGTCATGGCTTCAAAAGTACTTTCTATTCTTCGCAACCTACATGAACATCGGGCTTTAATTGTTTGGCTGGCTCTCAACCCAGGAGTCCTTTGGGAGGCTGAGCTGCTCATCTCTCCCCGGCCCACCAAGCTTGCCCTGGCACTCACGGGTTGTCACGCTCCGTCCTCAGCACTCAACAAATCTGCAAATCCCATGTGAGCTCTCATGAACTGCTGCCATTGGGGAAATATACATTTATATGTTAATTTTTTCTGACTTCTGAAAGTGTGTGTGCATACATTGTCTCATTTGAACTTCACGGTCACTGTGTAATTTGCAGGGAAGACACAATGGCCACTTTGCAGGAAAGGGAACAAATTCAGAGGTTTGGAATGCTTCCTTGAATTGCATAAATTTAACTTTATTCCTCTGTGAGAGAGACAGGGGCTGGGAGTTTGTCTACTACATGTGTGGTCTGGAGTCCAACAGGCACCAAGGAATTGAATATATTTTGAATGACAAAGAAATAAACATTTTGAAGCCATTTCTTAACAGCCTCAGACCTGGACTCACACAGCACTGGACACCACCAGAACACAGGAAAACCCATTTATGAGGTCAAGGTTAACTGTTGTTTCATAGGCTGCCTGGCCTTTTTTTTTTTTTTTTTTTTTTTTTTTTTTTGACTTGCCAGGAAAAAATCTGAAGGATTATATTTGTTTCACAAAATGGGAACTCAGACTCAGGCAGAGGGACAGGTTGAGGTTGAGCTTAGCAGGCATGTTATTGTACATGGTAAGTATGCATTGTAGATGGCAAGTGTGTAGAGTTATTCTCCTTGTCAGTCTGACAGAATGCCCATCACCACCACCAGCAACAAGAATGGTACAGTCTAGGGATATAGGTTCAGAGAGTTCAGTCCATGGTTGATTGACTCCACACACTTGGGTAAAACAAGAAAGGAAGCTGCAATGTGGGAGAAGAAAGTTTCTTTCTTTCTGGCCGGCCAGGAGGCAGAGAAAGAAGGGAACTGGAGACCCAGTAGAAGTTTCCAAAGTGAGCTCCCAGTAACATAATTTCTCTGGCTATTACCCACTTCACAAAATTTCTACAATCTCCCAAAATATGCCTGCCACCAGCTCAACTAAACCTCCAACATGTAAGTTCATAGGGAAAATTTATGGATTCACATTAGAACATAAGACAAACTTACATATGGTCCTCACCCATAAGTGGTCAGATTAAGGGAACCAACCTGGGATTTTTGTTTTGTGGGATCCCTAAAGCTTTCTCCACAGTTGATAAATAAATAGGATTTCTATGGCTCTAAGCATGATGAAAATTGCCCTGCAAATCTATTTTCAACACAACCCCCCAAACAGATCATATTAAAACCTCCCAACAGGGTCTCAGTTGTGAAGTGAAGGTTAAAAAAAAATTTCCCAAGTCAGATTGTGTGTAAAGTATTTTCCCCTAGAGGACATGGTACAGAGATGGTTTTAATTAACTGTGCATTTCATTTAAGCTTAGCAGGCATGTTATTGTACATTAAAAAAAACACCAGTTGGTTATTAGAACATATTTACTTCTAACTCAACAGCGACGATAGGTTGTAGATACAGATTTCTATTAAACCACAGTCTGGTACATTCATGCTGGATAATTGATTGTTCCGTATTCAAGATATAATAACTGCCTATTGAATCAAGAAATGTTCCTCTTTTATAGCACACAAATACTATCACTGAGCTAGACTGTCCTTTGCTACCAACAAGGAGCAGCAAAAACAGAGGTCCTAGAATTCAAGAGTTTGACTTCCAGGGACAGCTTGACCAAATGCGGATTCTGCGCACCCTTCCTATCTGAGAGAGTGGCTCTAGCAACCGGAAATCAGGGGACTGAGTTTGAATGACAAATGATTATTCTAAATGTCTTATGGGACAGGTATTCAAATCTAACTGAGCATCCTGGATTTTGTGTGTATGTCCAATTCTTTGGTCCTATTCCTGAGGAGACATAAAGGCATGAAGTGACATGGAGGATGTTTCTATGGATCTTACTCCCAACTCCACTTCAGCTTATGTTGTCAGTCTCCAGTGCTTGAGATGAATGAGAGAAACTGAGTTGGATAAAGAGCTGTTTCCATGACTAACAAGAGTCCTCACCTGCCCTAAGCCAATGCTTTGCTTATCAGTGACTCTCACCTACATTCTCAGATCTTTAAGTTCCCCATGTAGGCCACAGATCACATGATCATAGAGCCAAGAGGTGGCCCTGTCTGACAAATGAGGACACTGAGTAGCAAGAAGCAAAGCAACATTTGTAGAACCACAGCAGCTAGCAAAAATTTCGTCTTAGGTTCATCAGTATAATTAACAAGTGTTTATTAGGTAATTGTGTGTCAGACTTATTGAGAAAATCCTGCTAACGGTGATGTGGGAAAGGCATTCCATTATTTTTGCTTGCATGGCTGGGATCAGTCTTGACTAGGGGGATCATAAATTCACCTCATGACACTTCATCTCTTTTTAACTCTTCAGTTTCTGGCTTTCCTCACTTTTTCTATCCTCATATAAATCTAAGCTCTCTAACACTGGAAGGCCAACCCTGAGCCAAGTCCAATGCTAAACAAGGTAGAACCAGAAGGAATCAAAGGCAGTGTTGTGACAAACTGACAGCATAGTCTAAACCCAGATATTTGGACTTGAGTCTCAGTATCCTCAATGAGGAACTGGTTGAGATGGGACAATTATATAGTCGATTGTATTTCCCATTCTTATTCTCCAAAATGGACATGATTTTTGGGACTTAGAGCAGTATCTTCTCCTGGTAAGTGCTAAGTAAATATTTAATGTTGTTGTCAATAAAACTGGATGCCAGAACTTAACCTTCCCTTCTCCAGGAAATGGTCCTGCCCACAATAAAGATGGTTGTCCCCATACCAATTACCATAGTCAAGATAATCCCTCAAAGGCACACCCAGCAGCCTGTATCCTACTCCATTCTGGATTCTGACAAGTTGGCAATTAATACTGATCAATACACTAATTAGTCCTTAAATCCCAAATTAATGACAACTTATAGCAATAAATATGATGATCTGATCCTAAAATTTTGTAAAGATTCAAGTAGTCTCATATGTTCTTAAATCATGCAAAAGTATTCATTATCCCAACACTTTTGAGTCCACATCATGACTCTTAGCCTGTCTTGAACAACAGCAAAAACTACAACAAAGTGCCAGGCACTCTCACTACCTAGCTTCCCCAAATTATAAAACATGTTAGTCACACATATAATCAGTCACTCTGCTAAATTCAGAAGCATTAGGTCACATTACCATGTAAACTCAGGTCTAACATTGAGCTGTAGTTGCTGAAGTGAGTATTTTGATCATTACATCAGACTTTGCTCCAGAATGATTGAAAGTAGTTTTTGACAATGAATGAAATAAAATATACATTATTGGCTTCAATCATAAGAAAAATTTTAATTGTATAAAGCATTAAAAATGAGAACAAAACCTTAGAGCCAATATTCATGAGCTATTAAATAAATAAATGAATAACACACTCAAAAGACTCATTGATCAAATGAATTTAATAGTGAACTCTTTTAGTATTTCAGAGATTAAATAATTGCTATATTAGAAAACTTGATAGGCAACACTGATAAAGATGAACAGCCAATTGAGTCATTTTACAAAGTTGACATATGCCTTATATCCAAAATGAAAAAGTTGAATCAAAACAGGAAACTATAAGCAAATCTTCTTTACATAAAGATTCTAAGTTCCTGAGGCAAATACTAGCATATGGGATTCAATACTACATCAAGGAATGGTAACTGTTACCAAAAATAACTCATCGTAGGAAGGCCAAGACAAGCTATTCTCAGAATGTCTATTAATATGAAATACCACATCAATTAGAAAAGTTTAAAATAAACTCAGTAGAGCTGGATGTGGTGGTTCATACCTGTAACTGCATCCCGTGAGAGGCAGAGGTGTAAGAATCGATGATGCTCGGTGGCAACCCTGGGCTGTAAAGTAAGTTCTGGGCCAACCTTAGCTACAATATGACATCTGGTCTCAGAAATAAAATAATAAAATCAAATAAAACTGGACAACAAAATAAAACTCAATTATCTGTGGTAAATAAAAGCATTTCAAAAATAGAAATGAGCAGAAATTCCTTTAATTTAATAAAGGCTACAGCATTTAAACTTACTGTTTAGCTCGCACCCTAATCAATGCAGGTACATCCCTTATTGCCTACCAAAGTAATGGTAGGCAACAAGTTACTCTCAAACTTAGAGTCCAAAAACAGACAGACCTCACTGATCTTAGGATTATGGCACAGTGAACCCATGCCTGGTATGCAGGAAGCCCTAGGTTCAATTCCCAGTACCCACTGTTAAAAGATATCCATCACCAGTTAGCTCATAAATCTTAAAGCTGGCTGACTGGTTCTTCTGATCTTGAATTCAAGAAGAGGCTGGGAAAGTGGGTCAGTGGGCAAGGTGCTTACGGTTGCACAACCATGAGAACTTGCATTTGGACCCACAGAATCCCCTAAAGAGCTAGGAGTAGCGAGATATACATATTTGATAACTCCGTGGCTGGTGAGGAGCAGAGACAGACAGACTTCAGGGTTCACTGGACAGCCAGCCCAGTCTAAATAGCAAGGCCCAGGTTTCAGGAAAATCCTTGTATCAGAGATAAGATGGTGATGAATAAAAGAAGACCTCCCATGTTGATCTCTAGCCTTCACAAGGCAAGACTACCAGTCATACATACATTCACATACCTACACAGAAGAGTGCTGACTAGGTTTTGGATGCCTTTCATCTCCACTAAGCTGAGCAGCAATAACTCAGTCACGTCCCATACATCCCTCTTCCAACAAAGTACCCCCAAATACTTTTTCCACAGATGTTGAAGAGAACAGCTGTGAAAAGGCACATTTTGAAATCCCTTCTATGCTTGTGTTTGTTACTATTGTGTTTGCAAAAAATCATACAATGAGGTCAGTGTGATAGCACAATTCTTCCACATTTTATATTCCATGTAGTAATGGTAAAGTCAAATAAAGGATTGAGAACCAGAGCTCTGTACAGTACAGAGCTGTAACAGTACCATTCTTAGCATGTCTGCCTACTGAATAATTATAGAATTTATATTAAGGCTTTATGTTTTGTATAAAAAAGAAATAGTCTGCCATCAAATAAGTCCGGCACGTTCTAGGTGGCAGGAAATAACATTCAAGGAATATTTTTCTAGAAGTGGGTTTCTCAATTTTTCATGAATTTGTTATTCGAGCTTCTATGTGAAGGTTATAACCTTTCCAACCCAACTGAACATAGAATTTTATTTTCTATGAAGGGTCAAATGTTTTTAGGACACTGAGGAAATGAACATGGCATATATTTATAAAATGTCACTCCCAATAACCCAAAGGAAAAGGGACTAACTTGGAAATAAACCTAATGATGAATGGGTAGGATTTATATAAAGAAAGC
Organism: Micromys minutus; assembly: GCF_963924665.1. Lineage (NCBI taxonomy): Eukaryota > Metazoa > Chordata > Mammalia > Rodentia > Muridae > Micromys > Micromys minutus. Next base: position 49,432,675 of record NC_137981.1, read on the forward strand.
AACAAAACTTCACTTGAGAGATATACAACAAAGATTTAATTAAGTAGGGACACACCGTCTTCGTGGAAGAAACAAATCAATATTGCAAAGGAGGCAATTTTTTTTTCTAAATTGATCTATAGATTTAACATAACCCCAGTGAAAATCTCAATGAGACAATAATACCCATGTTTTGGCAAGAAACAGATATTTTCATACACTTCTAGTGGGAGTTTAAACTGGTATAATCTTTTTAAAAAGCAATTTGGAGCCTTAAAATTGTGCATACCTGTTGACCCAGATCTATAAATACACCCTAAGGAAATGATCAAATGTGAACAAAAATATATTTACACAGATTTTCATTACCATGATGTTTAGAGGAAGCAAACTATGGTAATAATTTAAAGATCCACCACAGGGGCATCACTAAGTTTAAAGCATTCACTATGAGGGAACACGGCACAAAATAATTTTTAAACTTTCTTTTCCAATCATTTATTATTGTCAAATATGTGGGTGTTCATGATATGCCTATAGGGACGCGTGTCATACCACATATGTAAAGGTCAGGGGAAACTTTGGGGTTCTCTGTGGCCTCCCTCCTTTACATTTCATTAGATACACAAATGCTTGCAAAGTAAGGTCGAGATCAAAACACTATAGCCAAAAGCAATTTAGAGGAGAAAGTCTTATAGTTCTGGAGCAACAGAGTCCTTCATGGTGGGGAAATCATGGGATTGGAAGCATGGGCACAATGGGACAGTCAGGAAGCAGATACATCAGACTATCTGCACACAGGGAACAGAGGAGAGGGGCGTCAGGAAGAAAGGCCAAGCTACAAAACTTTCAAGCTCATCCCCAGTGATGAACTTCCTCAAGCAAAGCCCCACCTCCAAGGGCTCCCTATAGGACCAAATAGCCCCACAAAGTGGGAACCAAGTTTTCAAATATATGTACATATGGGGGACAGTTCATATTCAGAACACCACAACAGGTATGAATGCATCTTGCCATAATATTCTAGTTCTATTTTCCAGATTTTCACAGAATAAAAACTAGGCAGAAGCACAAACCTTAGTATTTCCAGATTTTACTTAATTTCTTAAATGTATGTAATAAGTATGTGGTAGAGCTATAATTTCAATAATTATTCTGGCATGTACTTCAAAATAATAAGAATTTTTATTGTTGAAAAGGAGTTAATGACAAGACAAAATAATTTTCAAAAGGAAATATTACTGGGAAGAAAGTGTCTGTATCATGCAGGACTTAACTTGCCAAGAAAGAAAGAAACTAGGAAATATTTTGATAACATTGGAGACTTGAAGTATGGATACACAAAAGCCACCACACAGACTGTTAGAGTAGAAGCACACAGCAAATATTTTTTAAGGTACCACCATCCAATAAGAAGTACTGTATTTTTTAATAACAGGCTTTTGGAAAACTTTCCACACTTAGTGGGACAACAGACCTTTGCCCACACTCCACAAAATAAAATTTAAAGGGTTCAAGGAATTAAATCTAAATCAATGAACCCACTGAAACATAACAATGGTCTAAGTGGCCAGTTCTGTTCAGAAATCTATAACTTTTAAGGCATAGTCTTTGGAATAAACCACCCGAGGAGGGGATAACTGATGTTAAAGCTTCATAAAAGAGCAAAACAAGAGGCTCCCAAGCTTGATGGAAGTAGGTGCAACAGAAAGAACCAATACAGGTTTGATGATCTTTACACAGAAGGACCTTTGCAATTCTTCCAGAGAGGAAATATAGCTGGTTGAACAGCTGACTCTGAAAGAAGCAGATGTTAGTGACTCCAAGACTTGTCTTCTCTGCCCTCTCCATGTCTTGGGGTCTGTTGCACTGAACCTAACCACACAAGAAGCACTAGGTGGACTAAACTAACATGTACTAATGAGTGTTCCAAACGTATCAAGGAGAAATCTCTCTCTAAATTTGGCAGATGCCCGTGTGGTTTGTACTGTGAGATGGCCCCTGTACACAAGTCCATAAGGCTCCAAGTATACAAGGAGACATAAGACAAAGGGGGTTACACACATAAGGCAGACACAATGTCAGTCAAAGATCAGAGAAATTGAATATTTCAGTAGGATAGGAAAAAAACGGTGACTTGGACAAAGAAATGCTAAATATGTAAGGAATGTAGAAGGCTTCTGAAAGATGGGATGTTAGCCTGCAAGCGAGTCCAGAAGAAGAGAAGGGAGATCCTCTAGGAGTGTTAGGATTGCAGCAGCACAGAAGGGAGGTTCACATCACAAGTGACCAGCTTTGCAAATAAAGAAAAGGTGAAGACAGAAAAGTGGGAGCTCTAGGAAGTGTTGGGAAGAGTTTCAGGTGCTGCATAAGGGAGCTCAGACTTTAATTTTGTGAATGACAAGAAAGCACAAGGGTTTTAGTAGAACCATAATGTAAACTTTGCAAGGTTGAATGCAATTGATGTGTGAATAGTTTGCTTTTGCTAAGCTATAGGGAAGAGAAAAATCGAAAGAACACATTGGAAAAAGTCAAGCTTGGAAGCAGAGTATCCAGCTGGGTGATGGCACATGACCAGGGAGACTCATTGGGAGCTGGAGGTGAGGCAGGCAGAGCCCCAAGAATGGAGCACTGCGGAGGCATAGGAGGGATTTGGGAGTTATAGAACAAACAGACCAGGTGACTGAGCACAGGAATTGAGTGACAAGAATTAGTTAAAGATGATGACACAGGAAAATCTTACAGCTTTCAGAGATGGTGTGACAAGAGTCAGGAGTGGAAGAGGTCGGTAAGACAATTTAAAAATACAGATGGTAGAATTAATATAGGTGAGAGAAGAAATAATATTAGTATATATATATATATATATATATATATATATATATATATATATATATATATATGTATGTATGTATGTATATTAAAAAAGAGTATACCTTACTGTCTATCTAATAGTACAACTAATTTTATATGAACAATTATAAGGTTTGGGTATTTTGAGACAATCTTAAAGAAATAATCAAGGCTAGCCTCAAACTTGTTGTGCACCTCAGGATGTCCTTGAACTTCTAATCCTCCTGCCTCTGTCTCCCTACTTCTAGGATGATAATAATGTGCCATCACATACAGCTGCATAAATTGTTTTTAAGGCTTAGTGTAAGGATTGTAGGCTATCAGAAGTTATGGATTAAATGCATGGCCATGTATCACTACTCTTGGCTCTGCATGATGACTTAGCCAAAAAATCTTGATTGACCATTCGCCACACACAGGGACAAAACTAAGTGCTAGGGATACAAAATCACATAAAGACTTCTATTTTGACCCAGGACAATATTTATTTGTGAATTTTTTTTGTTTGTTTGTTTGTTTGTTTCATACCAGTCACTCTGAAGACATGAGAATGAACGAACAGCCACACCATCTTTCTCTACCTCAACAATAACCACAAAGCAACATAATGAAAGAGTAACAAGAATGAAACAGACATTCTCCAAACATCCAGTGGATCCTGAGATCCACAGGTCACTGATTAGAGAGCATTACCATGAAGCCATTAGCACACTGCTATAAGAGGATTAAGAGTGGGTAAGAAGACTACCTTGGAAGAGGGAAGAGGTATTACAAGAAGTACTAGAGAAGCCAAGAGGGTTGTGGGATAAACCTGGAGAAGCAAAATATGAGTCAATCTCCAAAGAAACCCCGGGAGATGTGGAAGCAGAAGAGTCAAGAGTAAAATCTACACACTTGTCTCTCCAATGGGGACAAGTCAAGATTATGCTTGCTTCCACAGAAGGGCACACAGGGGTGTAGGTACAGTGCCATCCAGTGGCACAAAAGGAGGCACAGATCTATTGTTTTTCATAGCCTCTGCTTAAGCACCATTGAGGTCTGAGGGGCAATGGGGAAACTAAGCAGTTCAGCTCTTTCCATTCCGACAGAGCAACTATTCCCCTCATAGGGGCCCTGACTTTATGATTTTGTTTAATCCCAATTACCTCCCAGAGGCTTCATCTGCAAAGAACATGAACACATAGATTTGGGGATTAAGTTCAGAGTGGGCTTTGGAAACTAAATCCTGACAGGCACTTTACCATCTGAGGGGTGAGATGACTTTTGTGTTTTAAGTTCCCCCAATTTGTCTAAAGCTTCTTCAATCCAGAGGTCACAGTGCAATCTTAATTAGGAGACTCGTTCCTGGCAGAACACTACTCCAGACCCAGGAACGTGTATACATCTTTTATGGCTACATGGGAGATGGTATTTTTTTCTCCTCTGGAAGGATTTCTCAGTTGTCTTAGCAAGAGATCCTCTGCAATGCTCTGGCAGTTAGCTCCCAGCAGAAAAAAACTACCTCACTCCAAATTCAAGGTTGATGAGGGACTGCTAAGTGTCTCTAAGAAGAAGAACGTACTCCCTAGGCCTTGCCCTTGCCTTTCCAGTGGAGAGGAAGTACCTTGTTGGCACTGAAACCCTACCTCAGCCCCCAGGATAATCTTTTCTTGAGTCTTCATGTCACCATAATCATAGGTTGTGTTAATTATTTGACTTTGCTGAGGCTCAACATTGGAGAGACAGGTCTTCCTCCTGTTTGGAATAGTTCCAGAGTGGTTTGTTCTTTGAGGGATTGAGTAGCACAGTGACAGAAAAAGAAAAGAGTGGGAGAAAAAGGAGGAGGAAGGGGAGGAAGAAGAGGGCAGACTGAAAGAGGATGTGGGGAGGAGAGGAGAAAAAGATACATGAAGGAGGCAAAAAGAAAGAAGAAAATGGTGGGAAAAAGAGGAGGGAAGGACAATAAGAAATGAAGGAAAAAGAGAAAGAGAAAAATGAAAGAATAGGGTAAGAGTTAAGGAGGAGGGGTGAGGAGCAGAGGAGGGCTCTTCATCTTCCTCTCATCCCCAATAGCATCTCTCTAAGAGTTTCCTAAATGGCTGCCACAGCAAAAGGGTGAAAGCAGTAGGCGGTTGCATGCCCCTGTCTGGCTGTCCAGGCAGATACCAGATGTTTCAGATAGATGTGGGCTGGGTTCTCCCCATCAGCAGGACCGCCTACTGCTTTATACTGCTTCTCTTTTTCTTGGGCCCTGACATTTGGAAGCCATCCCAGGGCTCATCAGTGCTTTATAGGTCACATGAATTTTGGTATTTTTAGATTCAATAACAGAAATAGCTCGCCAGAGCTTCTCACAGTGTTATCCTGGCATTCTTTAAGGATGGTAGCACAGTGTGAGCACACATCAAAAAAAAAGGTGGGGGCAGTGATCAAGTCAGAGTTCTGGGTTTGTGATGTGATACATTGGCTCTAAGCCTCATTCAAGTTACTCTTCAATGTACAGTGTGTGGATTGTAAAATGGGCACATGGGTCTATATGCCTCTAAGATCATTCAAGTGAGATGAATCAGTTTTCAAGTGGAAATATGTGTGTGTGTGTGTGTGTGTGTGTGTGTGTGTGTAAATATGTGTGTATGTATGTGTATATATATAAATGTGTGTGTATATATATATGTGTATATATATATATGTGTGTGTGTATATATATGTGTGTGTGTATATGTGTGTATGTGTGTGTATATATATGTATATATACATATATATATATACATTATGTATGTATATATATACATATATATATATACATATAATAAATATATATATATATATATATGTATTTCCCCACCCCTATAGGAAAGAGGTACAAATGTGTAGTTTTTACAGAAAATCTGACCTAATGTAGGTTTTCTGTTATAGTTTCAATATCAAGTGCTCACAAGCATACACATGTTGAAGACCTTATCCTTACCTGGAATATTGTTGGAAAGTAGTAAGTCCATTAAGAATTCTAAGTTTTTAATACTGTCATGTAGAGTGTTATTTTATTTCTGTTTTCATTTAACATGAATAAAAAATATACATTGTTTTCTATCTTCTGATCTGATTTTTAGGTTTTCTTTTTGTCTTCTAATCATCTGCATGCCTTAGGAAACAGACAGCCACCTTCCTTCTCCTCATTCCCTTCCCTGATCAGTCACCAGAACAAAACATGCTCAATATTTATAGCAGGGTTATTCAGTATTTATCTCCATTCTTCTCAATTGCATATATGTTTAGCAACTTCTTGAAGTTTACATACTCTAGTCTCTCCTTGACTACCAGTTTTATAGGTTAGGCATGAACATGCATCTCAAACCCCTGCCCTACTTTATACCAATATATTTCTATCAAATCCCATATTCTGTCAATGAAAATACATTATAATAGTTGTTAGTGCATTCACTGAGTGTAAATAATTATTGTCACTAAGTAGACACTACTATGGGTAATCTTAAGGAAACACTGTGATTAGCTTTGTTTCCCCACAGAGTTCTGTTTCATGTTGACTTTAGTTTTCTTCAGACTCAGTTTACTTTTCTATGTGTTTGTTGTATATATTTATCACATTTCATCTCCAAGCTCTGTGTCTTTATCTCCTTCTGGTGTATTTGGACCCACAGAGCATCCTGTCCACTCTGTTTATCCTTGAGAACTCTTTCTTTTTTAGTGCCCATTGGGATACATGGCTTCACATCCTAGGGTCTCATTTCATCTTCATCCTAACATGTCCTTTCTTCTTTCTTGTGGAGAACTCTAGTTTTCTATTGTCCTAAATATAGGAGGCATTGTTCCTTGAGCTGCAGTCACAGACTGCACAGAAGGAACGAAACAAGTTGGAAACAGCACCCCTCCTCCTCTTCTCAGCCAGGAGCAGAAAACCAGTTCTTCTGCCTTCCTGTCACTAACTTCCCTGTCACAATGGGATGTACCCTCAAATTGTGAACACCAATAAGTCTTTCCCTTCTGATGTTAGTTCACAGCGACCAGAACAGTGGCATATACAGTTCCTTAGCTTTCTCTCTTAACTTTCCTGCTAAGTCTGTGTTTTCTGCCTTTGGAATTTCAGTTCCTAGAGGACGTTGTTCTATAAATGCTCATTTTGTTGGTCTTGTTATACATGGGTATGTGTACCACAGAGGCAAGTGTATATGTAGTGGGCACAGAAGCCAAAATATGGCATAGGCCCATTGGAGCTGTGATCCCTCCCAACTTGAGTGCTGAGGACTGAACTCCAGTCTTCTGACATAGCAATACAGACTTAGTCACTGAGTCACTTCTCTAGTCTCTGAATGTTCCTTTTAAAATACCATAATTCAAAAAAAATAAAATAAAATACCATGATTCACATCTATGTGCACCCTCATGCACATATGAACACCCATATATGATAAACACATATAGATAATAGAAATATCTAAATAAAATAAATAAAAATATATCTTTCCAGAAGATATATTCACTTATTTTTCCAGATATTCAAGAAGTTTGATATATGTTTGTTCTCTGTGTGTTCTCTGTCTACCATGTTAATTTTTTCTAGGTCTTTTTGGGTATCTATTTTTCCTATAAAGGCTGTGCTGAAATATATGGCTCACCTAAATTATTTATTTATTTTTAAGAAAATATAAAGGTGCTAAATGAATGGGTGGGTCTTGTTGGCTGGACTTATCACACTAGAAGAATCTGTGTTATAAATTCATAAGTGTATTTAGAACCTCCACTTGTAACTCCATATATAATTTTCCTCAGAATGATTAGATCCCCCAGAGAAGGCTTTTCCAGCCTCTTGATTGAAAGAGGTATAAATCATATAACTGGGTACTGTACAGAGAACTGCAGGGGGTACAGACATTAAACCTATCTATCTGATGCTGGGCCCCACCTTCATTTCTGCTTTCAGGCATGCCTCCTACAGCTAATTCTGAAGCCATTTGAACTTTCACACACATAAATATGGCTGCTTCTCAGTTTTCTCACTGTTCCCTATAAGGGTCTGTTTCCATGGCTCTGTACCTAACTTCTTACTAAGATTCATTCTACCCTCAGGGATACCCTCTTGCTTCATGCTGGTCATCTTGTGTCTTTCTGAAGCAGTGGTTTTCAACCTTTTTAAAGCTACAATCCTTTAATACAGTTTCATGCTGTGGTGACTCCCAACCATAAGATTATTTTTGTTGCTACTTCATAAGGCTAATTTTGCTACTTTTATAAACTATAATGTGAATGTAATTATCTGTGTTTTCTGTGGTCTCATGCAACCATTGTGAAAGAGCCATTAGACCTGCAAAGGGGTTGCAAGCCATAGGTTGAGAACTGCTGTTCTAAAAGGGAGGGGGTCTACTGTGCATTCATAGAGTTCAAGGAGGAAGAAAAAGTAGAGAGATATGTTTCATTTCTCCTTGTAGGACCCTCTAGTTTGTGCTTTCATAATTGAAAACAATAATGCCGATAAGAAACATTCCTTGATAATCTCAAAACCAGACAAAGAGAGGAAAAAAAGATGGGATGTTTAAGGAAATCGGATTAAGATAGCTGTATGACCCTGTCTACTATTTGCAGGTAAGAGATCCTGCCTGTGCTTCCAGGGACTGTAGCTCCTCCATGGCTTGGATACATACTACCATCATTATCTTCTCTCTTCTTCCTCTAGTTTCCCTGTTCACAAGTCATTTTGTTAGTCTAAATTACACTTTTTAAATTTTAGCATCTTACTATTTGTAATCAAGTTATTGATGAGACTGACTGCCTTAAATTATATTTATAGCACTTCTAAAATCATTAAAGAGTTGATATTTAATAAAAGAAGGGCAAGCTAATTCTTGAGCCTTTTCAGGGAGACACTCATTTTAGGGCCAGGTGAAACATAATTTTCTCTTGGTTAAATATAATCCAATCCAGAAGAACTTAGAGCTAAACTATATATCAGTGAGAAAAGAAAATTTTTTTCTAGCAATCTGAAAGAGAAGAAAATGCCCTAAGCATGAAATACCACAAATATCAAATATAAATTCAAAACTCTCAGTCTTCATCAATGTACTTATTAAAAAGCTACTGTGAGGCAACTATTTAAAAGACTGTGTCCTGATCCTACAAAAATAGAAAAGAAGGCAAAACTATGCCAAAATGAATACAATGTAGTTTTTAAAAGTAAGCACTAAAATAATTTAAAAGTATGTGTAATCTGATGTGAATAAATATAGCTCAAGTAACCCAACAGGAAGTCAGAAAGAGAATTAAGTTCAGGAAATTAGAAAGAGTGGAAAAAGGGGTAACATTATACACTGAAACCTAAAATATCAATAATTATATTAAGTGTAAATGGTCTGAACTCATAAGTTTTAAAAATGGAAATGATCAGAATGGATAGGAAATATATATCCTCCAAATTGTATTATGTAAAATAAATTCATTTCATATGTTACAAAGAAACTCAAAGTAGAAGAGGAAAGAGATACAATGACCACAGTCAGGAGAACTGCAGAGTGGCTATTCTACTACACAAGTTGACTTCAAGGCAAGGGATATTTAAAGAGCTACAAAAAAAATGTGTAATAACACAAGGATCAAATGACTAAGAAGACATGATATCCATATAATAATAGAATTTCAAAATTTAGAAAGCAATGACTTACAAAACAAAAAGAAAAAAAAATAAATTCATAATTTTAGAAGACACAATACATTTTTCAGTAATACATGGAACAGAAAAAACAGAAATCACCAGGGAAATAGAAGACTTGAACAGACATCTATCAACTAAACCCAATTAAGCCAGTGAAAATTCAGTGAAATCATTTAGAATATACATTCTTTTCAAGTATATGTGGAGTTTCATCCACTAAGGCCACATTTTTTGTCATAGAACAAACCTTAACAAATTAAAAGAATTGAAACTATGTAAAGATAATTTTCTAGGTATAACAAAATAAAACTACAAATGAATAATACAGAAATCCAAAAAATACTAATCAGTTAGAAGTTAGCAATATAAATAATTCATGGGTTAAAGAAGTCTCAAAAGATATTGAAATAATTTGAGTTGAAATATATAAACATCTATCAAAATGTATGAGTTGTAATTAAAGTATCTCACAGGGAGAAAATTACAGCATACAATGTTTCCATCAACAAAGATGGGTTGAATCAATAATCTAAGCTTCGACTTTAAGAAAAGGAACAAAATGGTCCCAAAGAAAATCAATGAAAAAATTAATATTTTAGTAAGACAAAAAGTGTAAATGAGATGATATGAATTGATAATATGCTTCAAGTAAAAGAAGTTATCATTGCAAACTCCACAAACATTAGAACAGTAAGAAAATAACATGAATAAATTGTGTACAGTTTGGCAGCTTGAAGAAAATAAGTGAGCTAGTGGAAAACCACTATTTATCAGAATTCACCAAAAAATGAGAAATGTGTTTTTTTAACAATCCTATAACTATTAAAGAAATTAAATTTATAGTTTGAAATCTTATGAAATAGAAAATTCAAGTACTACATGACTTTGTTGGAAAATTCTAAAAATTCTTTAAGAGTTCTATATGACAAGAGAAGAACTGATCCTCAAATATTTTTATGCAAATATCAAAACATAAAAAGTACAGAGCAAACTTCTAGATCAACTCCTTTGAAAATGCATAAAAGTCATCAACCAAATGTTAGGAAATTAAATTCACAAATTTGTAAAAAGAATAATGACTATAACCTAGTTAGTCCATCTCAAGAATGTAAGGGTAGTTTTATATTTGAAAATCAATTGATAAAGTTGTGTAATAATATGAACCATCTAAACAGATCACAAATGAGAGGATCTATGAGAATTTGAGAAATCCAGAGGCTGATGCTCACAGCCAACCATTGGACTGAGAACGGGTTCCTAATGGAGGAGTTAGAAAAAGGACTAAAGGAATTAAAGAGGTTTGCAACTTCATAAGAAGAACAACAATATCAACTAGCCAGACCCCCCCAGAGCTCCCAGGGACTAAACTACCAACCGAAGAGTACACATGGAGTTACCCATGGCTCTAATCACATATGTAGCAGAGAATGGCCTTGTCAGGAATCAATTGGAGGAGAGGACCTTGGGCCTGTGAAGCCTTGATGCTCTAGTTTATCGGAATGCCAGGGCAGGGAGGCTGGAGAGAGTGGGTGATGGAAGGGGGGCACCTTCATAGAAGCAGGGGAGGGGGGATAGGATGGAAGGTTTCCAGAGGGTAAACCTGGAAAGGGGATAACATTTAAAATATAAATAAAGAAAATATCCATTAAAAAAGACCTTTAGAAAATTTTATATCCATTTATGACAAATCAGGAATAGATAGGGACTTCCCCAACTTCATAAATGCATCTATAAAGGGCCTATGATCAACATAGTGTTTAAAGGTAAAAGAACAAACACTTTTTCTAAGATCAGGGAAGAAGCAAAGATGGCCAGTTTTCTAACTGCTGGACATGCATGGTATGTACTCACTGATAAGTGGTATTATCCAAAAAGTAAGAATAACCATGATACAACCCACATATCATAAGAAGTTTAAGAAGAAGGAAGATGAAATGAGGATGCTTCAATATCACTTAGAAGGGGGAATAAAATAATTATAGAAGGTAGAGGGAGAGAGGGACCTGAGTAGGAAAGGGGAGGAGGAGGGAAAAGAGGAGGCAGGATCATACATGGAAAGAGACAGAGTAGACACCCAGAGGGTGGGGAGAATGAATACAACTATGCAGCTCTTTGGGGTAAGGGTTTGGTGAGGCAACCTCTAGAAAATCCCTAAGATCTGGAATGTCGGAGGTACCCAGGACTCAGTGTGCACCAGTGACCTTAGCCAAAATGTCCAACAGTGGGGAGATGGAACCTGAAGATCCCACCCCTAATTTTTAGACAGATGTGCAATGGAAAGATGAGGATACAAACCTACTTTCAATTTTTTTGATCCAGAATTATTCCTTTTTAAAAGAAATGCAGCGAGAAAATTGGAGCAGAGACTAAAGGAATGGCCAGCCAGTGACCAGCCCAATTTAAGATCTATTCCATGAGTGGGCACAAAACCCTGACACTATTACTGATGGTATGTTGTACTTGCATGTAAGAAACTAGTATGGCTGTCCTCTAAAAGGCTCTACCAGTCGCTGACTGAAGCACACATAGATACTTAGAGCCAACCATTGGACTGAGTTTATCAACTCCTATGAAAGAATTAGAAGAAGAACTGAAGAAATGGAAGGAAATGGCAATGCCATAAGACCAACAGTGTCAACTAACCTGGACCCTGGGGAGCTTGCAGAGACTAAGCCACCAACAAAAGAGCATACGTGGGCTGGTCCAAGGCCCCAACATTGAATCCTTCTGAGACTAGATGCACCAGGGTGGGGGAAATACTAGGGTGGGGGGTTGCCCTCTTAAAGACTGAGGGGAGGAAATATAGTGGTAGGAAATCTCTGAGCGGGGACAGGAGGCAACATTTGGGATGCAAATAAATAAATAAGCAAACAAAAGAAGTTCTAACAAGTATGTGCTAAAAAAATTAATGGCACAAAAATTGGAAATGAAGTAAAAATATTTTTTTATCTATAGACAACATGATTATTTAGGAAGAAAGCCTGAAGATGTCTAAATCATGACAACTCCCTTAAAACCAATGGTTATGAGAACATAGTTAAAATACACACACACACACACACACACACACACACACACACACAAACAACACTTACACACAACTCCTAATAGTTTCATAATCAGGAAATCTGCAAACAAAACAGTATCACTTAGGGTAGGGCCCAAGACAAAATACTTGAATAGATAGGAACCATAACATATATGATTCTAGAGGCTAAAGTTACACAGTGCTGAGGATGGAAATGAAGGCACATAGAAGCCAATAGGCAAACACACTCTGTGGTTTAAGTGACCCAGAATAGTGGAAAAACTGATTCCCTCCAAAGTTACTTAAAAGTTTTATGAAAATCTATGAAAATACTTGTAATAATCTTGCCTATGTTTTATAGGATTGTCAAGTTGGAAACCCAAAGAAACTGAAATATATTAAACTAATTTTAAAGAGACTAAATATTTGAAAACCAAGTTACAGAAGTTCAAGATTTTCTCTATAGCCACAAAAGTTAAACCGATGCTGTATCGATGAAGGGATAGATGTGTAAACCTATTCTTTTTATACAGAGTATACTAAAAGGTTCAGAAGTATGGCCATAAATGTACATTTTTATAAATTTATTCAAAATCAATTTGACAATTTTTTCCTCTGCCAGAAATGTTGTTGAAACAATTGAACAGCCTTCTGCTATAATAATAATAATAATAATAATAATAATAATAATAATAATAATAATAATAATAATAACAATAACAACAATAATAATACTCTTAATATAACATCATAACATGAAGAGAAGTTAGAATATAAATCTAAACATTAAAAACATTTAAGCTTTTAAAGGCCAACAGAGGACTGGGGTGTACAGTTAAGTGATAGAATGTTGCCACAGCAGGTACCATACCCTATGTTCAATCCTTACCATCTCCAAAATTAAATAAATATAAGATAAATTCTGTCTGACCTTAGAGTTGCCAATGAGTCCTGTAGACACTACACTAAAAATAATATACATAAATGAAAAAATTGAATTGCACCAATTATTGATAAAATGAAAGTTTCTTAAAGTATGGTGTTAAAAGAAGGCAAGCAACTGACTGGGTGCAAATTCAACATCCAAAAAACAAAAATGGCAAAAAAAAAAAAGTACCACATACTTTGCCAAATAGATGGCAAACAAACACACTAAAGTTGTGAAGTATCATTAGTCATCTGGGAAATAGGTGCTCAGGGCATAAAAAATGCTACTTAATATCTATTTGAGGTCACACCCAGTCACACATGATATGTACTCAATGATAGGTGGATATTAGCCCAAAAGCTTGGATTACTTAAGATACAATTCATAGACCATATGAAGCTCAAGAAGGAGGAAGACCAAAGTGCAGAGGCTTCAGTCCTTCTTAGAAGGGAGAACAAAAATACACAGGAGGAAATATGGAGACAAAGTTTGAAGCAGAGACTGAAGCAAGACTGCTAAGGCTTGATGCCCCAGTGTAGGGGAATGTCAGGGTGGGCAGGTGGGAAGAGGTATGGGAGTGGGTGGGAGAGCACACTTATAGAAGCAAGTGGAGGGGGATATGGAATAGGGGTGTTATGGAGGGAAAACCAGAAAAGAGGATAATATTTGAAATGTAAATAAAATATATCCAATTAAAAAATAACTATTTGAATCACTAAAAATGTCAGTGGTACTTAGTGCCACTGAGAATTCAAAACAACTCAAACTTTTATACATTTCTAGGCAGAATAAGAGAGTACAGTCTCTCTAGGAAGCAAGTAGATTTTTACAAACTTTAGCATGCATATCCCTGTGACCTTGCCATTTCAGGCTGGATTATTTTCAGGAGGAATAAAAATTGAGAATCATTTTTAATACTTTTTTTAAACTTCTATATAGACATTCAGGAAAACCAACTCAAAGTCCTTAAATGAATGGATGAATGAATGAATGAACTAGGAAATGAGCAACCTGGTACATATGCATAGATACTTACACATACATATGTGCATACACATGCTAGACTAGCATTCAGTGATAACAAGGAACAGACTGAATTTGTTCATGGATTGCCTTGGAAGACTCTCAAAAGCATTATGCAGAGAAGAAAGTGGCCTCAAAGGTTGTACTCTCTGTGACCCCATGCATATGACTTTGTGGAAAGGAAAAACTATAGTAATGGTTATTCAGGCAAACTTATAGAAATTATGCAGTGATGTATCCTGACTATAATATCATACAAACACTGACAGACACACACACATAAATAACTGAATGTGTTGTTTGAGTGTGTGTTAAAATTCACGGAACTGTATACTTCCAAGCAGAAAGCATTATAATCATCGTGATGTGATAATTTCACAAAATTAAATAATAGCTGAAACTAAGTAATGCTGCGTGTAGTGGGTAGATAATTGTAGTCTCTTAGTCTGAAGGTAATGTGGTCAGAGTGCCTCTTGGGTTTCTGGGTTTCTAAGTTTGAGTCCCAGTTCAGTACTGTCAGAAAGGTCTGAAGAGTTTGCCTCTGTCTTACAAATAGAGCACCCACTAGCCCGAGAAATTTGGTCTTTCTTGTGAAAACATAAAATCCTTAAGAACCCCTATTGCTGTCCAGCTCTTATACTCAATGGTTTCAGATATCAAACCTTCCAAAAGAAAGAAGGATTCCATTCATGTTCCACTTTTCCACCCTCACACAGCCTCAGCTAGACCTGCTAAAGAAGCAAAGAATAGGTGGGTAACTTCTGACTGTCATTCAGAGAGGTAATTTGGCTCAACCATGAGTATATCAGTGGCTACTTTATTTCCTGAATAGAGTGAAGTCAGAGTGTGGGACAAGCTGGGCCTTCATCCATGTGTATTTGTATATGTATAAACATGGGTGTATGAAAGAGGAGGCTGAGAGGCTTTCTAGGAGAAACTGAGCGGGTGGCTGCCACTGATAGCTATATGCAGACAAATACAAAACACAAAGTAACAATTACTGAAATCAGATGCATGGGGTTGTCCCCCTGCATCAGCGCAACTGCATCTGCTCCCACATCTGCTGCAGAAGCGTCAGAGTGTACTGGGACACAAGCAGGGGCTCAGACCATGTCTAAAATATTCTCTGGAGTCCCCTTTGGTAGGGGTACACAGAGTCCATCTTAATGGACTGAGAATGGGACACGGGCAAGTGCAGTGAACAGCTAGACCTGTCCAATAAGCAAGTTGAGCCACACCACAATGTTGGGATCCAACCACAGTTTCCTGACATAAATATTGCCTAACCACTGCACATACCTCTATGCTGCCCCAGCTGTACCTGTTCCTTCTTAAGACATCGGCTCATTAGAAAGTCTTTAACTATCTTATTCTTCTGTGCCAGCCCAGAGACCTCATTTGAGAGGGCTGGGAAGACATCGAATCAAGAGATTACACAACCACGGGCAATGTACTCTTGATTAATAAGAGATGAGAGAAAGGCTTCTGTGGCCCACATTTCATAAAAAGGCTCCCAGGACAAGTTTGGGAGTTTGGAACCTAGATCCTTCACTCCACTTGAGTGTTGCTTAAGAAATAGATACAGGCTCAGGGTTCAGGGTCTCAGACTCCTTGGGAGTATAGCACCAGACCTTGCATTGGCATGAAGTACAGGTGACTCTGAGATTCAGCTAAACTTAAAGCCACCTCTCTGCTGGAAGCCAGGGAGGCAGGGGATTGAAGTGCTCAGACATCTCCGTATATCTCTCAGCAAGTGGACAGTTTAGCACCTGTAGGGTTCAGCTTCCTCAGTCAGGTGAAGGCTACAAGAGCAGCCTAAGAAGACCACTGGAGCCACCCTGATTTGAAATGTATCAATGATGACCAGTGAATGTCACCGTGGTCTACGTGGAGCACTTCCCAATTCTTTCCGTGGACCTGATAGCAACCACTTGATGTAGAAGTGAAGCTCTATGTTCTCCATAAGTGCCTGGCTGCAGAGATCTACTGAGTCCCATCCAAAGCCCTCTCTCTGCCCATAGCATCGAGCCATAATCAATGAACTCCTTAATTTACCTATGCCCACAGAAATTCTCTCTGATTCTACCTCCGAGAACTTGAACTCTTTTCAAAGGCCCATTGTGTGAGTCACAGGAAGCCTATGCTGGGAAGGGATGCAGAAAAGGCAACCATAGGATATTATACTGCTCCCACCCCAGAGGCACATGATGTGCCCAGAGTTCTGAGTCCATCCCACGCTCAGAGCTTAGAGGCTACAGGAAAAGTTGAGCCAGGGTTGGTATGGTGCTACCAATAATGGTACATGACATCATCCATAACCTTTCTCCACAACAGGCTGGTTTCAAACAGCTGTAATTTATGGATGTTCTTCCGAGAGGAATTAGTCAATATATTTGTTTTCCCTTTGATATATAGCCACAGGAGCACGTCAGGCATGAGGTTTATTAAGCCTTGCCAATTTTCTGCCGCTTCTCAGCACTATAGATTTTGCTCATGGAGTGGGCTGGTTCCACCCCAACATTGAAAACAAAATCATTTTAAGTGCTGAAAAGCCTTCCAGTGCTGAGAACACAGAGCATGCTAAGAGCCCAGCAGCAGCCTTGGAAGGGACAGACAACTTGTTCCTGCAGCTGTGGTTGCTAAGGGGACTCTGAGTAGTGTGATGGGATGTGGGGGAGGACTTCAGGTTACCTCAGTACACCTGTCATTCTCTCTTGGGCAGGGGTCTATAACTGTAGATTGCAAAAAGATGTGACTCCAAGGTTTGATCTGAGATACAAATGTGATAAATTCCTAGACCCCTGTTATCTAGAAGAATGATATTTGCTAACTAGAGCCAGGAGTGTCCACCCAAGTTGAGAAATTACACAGTTAACCCTGCATCCTTTCTCATTTAGTTGTCTTGAAATAGGGACTAGCTTCCCCTATTGGCTGAGGATCTCTTCAGGTCCAGAGTGAATTCTTAGGGGAAAAACAATCTAAAGTCTTCCCAAGGTGATAAACAAAAATCTTCAGAGTTGAGCTGTTGCTATGAGATGTTGGTATGTATAAAAAAATGTATCAGAGTTTCAGAAACTCGTCCCAGTGGAAATATCTACAAAACACCTCTACACCTAAGTTTTAAGGAACATTGCAGAAGAGAGGGTTGGGATGATTGGAAGATCCAAAGGTTTGGTGACTTTGCTGTGATACTGTGTCTCCAAGTAAAATCAGAAATTATATCCATAATGTCTTGCCAACATTATGGTCAGCCTAACTAATTAGACAGTGACAAACATGGGTACTACTTGGAGAAAAGCCCATAAGGCTTCAACCCTCCACAAAGAACCATAGGTAACTAAGTAAAGTTGGAAGCAGGAGAGGTGACTCTTCTCAGGGAAAAGAAAACCAATTGGTTGTCCAGTTCCAGATGGCCAGCCCTAGAAAAATACATTCAGGTAACATTAGACAGACTCAACTGGTGATATGTGGGAATATATTATATATACTGATACTTCTGTTTACAATAAAATTGACATATATATTGAAGGGTTTGGAAGAAGAAACAGGAAGGAAGAAATGTAATTAAAACACAAGCTCACACTTTTTTGTAGAATTCACAAGTAATGTCATTAAGTCCTGCATTTTTCTTTCATAGATGCTTATTATTTTTATGTTCAGATTTTGTATATCACCAAACTTTGTAATATATATGTGTGTGTGTGTGTGTGTGTGTGTGTGTGTGTGTGTGTGTTCCTTTGTTTAAACTTTTGCCATTTTATCTCTTCAAAACCTAACTATAATTTTAGTGATTATATGGCTTTTAAAGATTTCATTTGATTTATTTATATTATGCCCTGTAGATTTATGTTAAGGAGATACTTGATTGGACATGAGAGAGATAGGAGGAAAAAGGAAAAGGAGCAGAAGTGGAGGCAGGGGATAGAAGGCAGAAAGGGAGAATGAAAATGGAGCTAGAGAAAGAGGATCTAAATCCAGGTGGTCTTAATTGTCCACAGGTAGATATGTATATTTCTTTTTTTTAAACTTTATTTTAAAAAACAAAGATATAAGAAAAAAATTTTAAACATTTTTGCATAAATGTATACAAATACAATTGTGTCAGTACTTGGCTTTTTTTTTATTAAGGTTTGATACTCTGCATTAAGATGTTACTAGTTACAATGAGCAAAAAGTACATGTAAAACAGGATGTAACCTGGAATTAGTCAATGTTTTCTTGGTGTGTAAGGATTAAGGATGATGGGTTTTTTTTTTTTTTTTTTTTTTTTTTTTTTTGAACTTCACACAGTCTGTGAGTTGTTTCTGGGGCAGGCCGAGCCTCTGGGGTTAGCATCTCACTATCAGTGACTGCATATTATGTCTGTTCTTTTGTGACTGGGTTATCTCACTCAGAATGATATTCTCAAGATGCAAGCATTTTCTTAAGAATTTGGTTAAGGTATTGTTTCTGATGGCTGAGTAGTACTCCATTGTGTAAATTTATCACAATTTTTTTATCCATTCATCTACTGAAGGACATCTGGGTTCTTTCCAGCTTCTGGCTATTATAAATAGAACTGCTATGAACATTGTGGTGCATGTATCTTTGTTGTATCTTGGAGTGTCTCTGGGTTATATGCCCAGAAGGGGAATAACTGGATCTTCAGGTAGTACTATGTCCAATTTTCTGAGAAATCACCAGACTGATTTCCAGAGTGGTTGTATCAGTTTACAACCCCACCAACAGTGGAGAAGTGTTCCTCTTTCTCCACAACTTCACCAGCATCTGCTGTCATCTGAGTTTTGGATCTTGGCCAATCTGACTAGTGTGAGGTGGAATCTCAGGATTGTTTTGATTTGCATTTCCCTTTTGGCTAAGGATGTAGAGCACTTCCTTAGATATTCCTCAATTGAGAACATTTTGTATAGCTCTGTACCCCATTTTTAAGAGGGTTGTTTGATTCTCTGGTGTCTAGCTTTTTGAGTTCTTTGTATACCTTGAATATTAGGCCTCTATCTGATGTGGAGTTGGTAAAGATCTTTTCCCATTCTGTTGGCTGCCATTTTGTTTTCTTGACAATGTCCTTAGCCTTACAGAAACTTTGCAATCTCATTAAGTCCCATTTGTTAATCTTTGACCTTAGAGCTTGAGCCATTGGTGTTTTGTTCAGAAAATTTTCTCCTGTGCTAAGGTTTTCTAAGGTTTTCCCTACTTTTTCATCTAATAGTTTCAGTGTATCTGGTTTAATGTGGAGATCTTTGATCCACTTACACTTGAGCTTTGTACAAGGAGATAAGAAAGGGTCTATTTTCATTCTTTTGCATGCTGAGTGCCAGTTGGACCAGCACCATTTGTTGAATAAGCTGTCCTTTTTCCATTGAATGTTTACAGCTCCTTTGTCAAAAATCAGGTGACCATATACGTGAGGGCTCATTTCTGGATCTTCTATTCTATTCCATTGATCCATGTGCCTATTTCTGTACCTGTACCATGCAATTTACAGCACAATTGCCTTGTAATATAGCTTGAGGTCAGGGATAGTAATTCCCACAGATGTTTTCTTGTTGTTGAGGATGGATTTTGCTATTCTAGGTCTATTGTTATTCCAGAAGAAATTGCACATTGATCTTTCCAACTCAATGAAGAACTGGGTTGGAATTTTGATGGGGATTGCATTGAATCTGTAGATTGCTTTTGGTAGGATGGCCATTTTTAAAATGTTGATCCTTCCAATCCATGAGCATGGGAGATCTTTCCATTTTCTGAGATCTTCCTCGATTTCCTTCTTTAGAGGTTTGAAGTTCTTGTCATACAGGTCCTTCACTTGCTTAGTTAGAGTCACACCAAGGTATTTCATAGTTTTTGTGACTATTGTGAAGGGTATCTTTTCCCTAATATCTTTCTCCACATGTTTGTCCTTTGAATATAGGAAGGCTACTGATTTGTTTGAGTTAATTTTGTATCTAGCCACTTGGTGAACTCGTTTATCAGCTGTAGGAGTTCTCTGGTGGAATTTGTGGGGTCACTTAAGTACACTATCATGTCATCTGCAAAGAGTGATGTTTTTACCTTTTCCTTTCCGATTTGTATCCCCTTGATCTCCTTTTGCTGTCTAATTGCTCCCGTCAGAACTTCCAGTACTATGTGGAATAAGTAGGGGGAGAATGGGCAGCCTTGTCGAGACCCTGATTTTAGTGGGATTACTTCAAGTTTCCCACCGTTAAGTTTGATGTTGGCTGTTGGTTTGATGTATATTGCTTTTATTATTTTTAGGTATGGACCTTGGATTCCTGTTCTATCCAGGACTTTTAACATGAAGGGGTGTTGAATTTTGTCAAATACTTTCTCAGCGTGTAGTGAGATGACCATGTGATTTTGTTCTTTGAGTTTGTTTATATGGCAGATTACATTGATGGATTTCCTTATATTAAACTATCCCTGCATCCCAGGGATGAAGCCTACTTGGTCATGGTGAATGATCATTTTGATGTGTTCTTGGATTCGGTTTCCAAAGATTTTGTTGAGGATTTTTGCATCAATGTTAATAAGTGAGATTGGTCTGATATTCTCTTTCCTTGTAGGGTCTTTGTGTGGTTTAGAAACCAGTGTTATTGTAGCCTCAAAAAATGAGTTAGGTAGTATTCTATCTGATTCTATCTTGTGGAATAGTTTGGAGAGTATTGGTGTTATGTCCGCAATAAATGTCTGATAAAATTCTGCATTGAACCCGTCTGGACCTGGGCTTTTTTTGGTTGGGAGGCTTTTCATGACTTCTATTTCTTTAGGTGTTATAGGATTATTTAGATGGTTTACCTGGTCCTGGTTTAACTTTAGGATCTTGCATCTGTCTAGGAATTCATCCATTTCCTCCAGATTTTCCAACATTTTGGAGTATAGGATTTGTAGTAAGATCTGATGATTTCTTGAATTTCCTCAGTTTCAGTTGTTATGTCTCCACTTTCCTTTCTGATTTTGTTAATTTGTATACTCTCTCTTTGCCCTCTAGTTAGTCTGGCTAGGGGTTTATCAATCTTGTTGATTTTCTCAAAGAACCAGCTCTTTGTTTTGTTGATTCTTTCGATGGTTCTTTTTGTTTCTATTTGGTCTATTTCTGCCCTAAGTTTGATTATTTCTTGCCTTCTACTCCTCTTGGGTGTATCTGCTTCCTTTTGTTCTAGAGGTTTTAGCTGTGCTGTTAAGTTGCTGATGTATGCTCTCTCCAGTTTCTTTTTGGAAGCACTCAGGGCTATGAGTTTTCCTCTCAGTACTGCTTTTATTGCATCCCATAGGTTTGGGTATGTGTGTTTTCGTTTTCATTGAATTCTAGAAAATCCTTAATTTCTTCATTTCTTCTTTGACCCTGCCATCATTTAACAGAGCATTGTTTAGTTTCCATATGTATGTGGGCTTTTTGTTGTCTTTGTTGTTGTTAAAGACCAGCCTTAGACCATGGTGATGTGAGAGGATGCATGGGAGTATTTCAATCTTCTTATATCAATTGAGGCTCGTTCTGTGTCCAATTATGTGGTCAATTTTCGAGAAGGTGCCATGGGGTGCTGAGAAGAAGGTGTATTCTTTTACTTTAGGATGATATGTTCTGTAGATATCTATTAATTCCAGTTGGTTCATAGTTTCTGCTAGTTTTACAGTGTCCTTGTTCAGTTTCTGTTCCATGATCTGTCCATTGGTGAGCATGGGGTATTAAAGTCTCCCACTATTATTGTGTGGGGTGAAATGTATTTTTTGAGCCTTATTAGGGTTTCTTTTATGAATGTGGGTGCTTCTGTATTTGGAGCATATATGTTAAGGATTGAGAATTCCTCCTGACAGATTTGCCCTGTAATGAGTAAAAAGTGTCCTTCCTTATCTTTTTTGATAACTTTTGGTTGGAAATTTACTTTATTCGATATTAGAATAGTCACTCCAGCTTGCTTCTTGGGGCTGTTTGCTTGGAAGTTTATTTCCCACCCTTTTACTCTGAGATAGTGTCTGTCTTTGTCTCTTAGACGAGTTTCCTGTATGGAGCAAAAGGATGGATTTTGTTTATGTATCCAGTCTGATAGCCTATGTCTCTTTATTGGGGAGTTGAATCCATTTGTGTTAATAGATATTAAGGAATAGTGGTTTCTATTTCTTGCTATTATTGCTTTTGTAGGTTGAGTTGTGTCTGTGTCTCTTCTTTTGATTTTCTTGCTTAGGAGTTTTCTTGTTTTTACTAGGATGTAGTTCCCCTCATTGTATTGGGTTTTCCACCTACAATTCGTTGTAGTGCTGGGTTTGTGGTCAGATATTGTGTAGATTTTGATTTGTCTTGAAATATCTTCATCTTCTATCTATGGTGATTGATAGTTTTGCTGGGTATAGCAGCTTGGGCTGGCACTTGTGCTCTCTTAGGGTCTGCATGATGTCTGTCCAGGCTCTTCTAGCTTTCATAGTCCCTGTTGAGAAATCAGGTGTGATTCTGATTGGTCTGCCTTTATATTGGTCTGACCTTTTTCCCTATTGCTTTTAGTATTCTTTCTTTGATTTGGGCACTTGGTGTTTTGACAATTAAGTGTCGGGAGGAATTTCTTTTCTGGTCTAACCTATTTGGAGTTCTGAAGACTTCTTTTATGCTAGTGGTCATCTCATTCTTAAGGGTAGGGAAGTTTTCTTCTCCAATTTTGTTGAATATATTTACTGTGCCTCTTAGTTGATATTCTTCTCCCTCTTCTATTCCTATTAACCTTAGGTTTGGTCTTCTCATTGTGTCCTGGATCTCCTAGACATTTTGGGTTAGGAGCATTTTGGTTTTTGCATCTTCTCTGGCTATTTTGTCTATGTTTACAATGTTGTCTTCGGCCCCTGAGATACTCTCTTCCATCTCTTGTAGTCTATTGGTAATGCTTGCTTCTGTGACTCCTGATTTCTTTTTTAGGTGTTCTACCTCTAGGGTTATCTCTTTTAGTTTTTTCTTTATTGTGTCAATTTCTGTTTTAAATTCCTTCTTCCATTCCTTCACCTTTTTGGTTCTGTTTTCCTCTAGTTCTTTGAGTTCTTTGAGTGTTTTTCTTGTTTCCTCTTTAAAAGCTTCTGAATCTTTTTGCTTTTCCTTCCGTTCTTGTTTAAGGATCTCTATCATCATCTTGAGGAATGATTTTAGGTCTGCGCCTTTTTTCTGGAGTGTTTGGCATTCCAATGTTTGCTGTGATGGGAGAGCTGGGTTCTGGTGTTGCCAGGTTGTCTTGGTTTCCTTGGGATATGCTCTTTTGCTTTCCTCTTGCCATCTTGTTGTCAGTGATGTTCTTGCCTTTCCCTTGTACCTGGTCTGTGTCCCTGGATCTCCACTGGTCCAGGTGGCGGAGGTATGAGCCCTGTTCTGCACCCCAAAGCCGCAGGGTGGGAACAGAGGTCCCAATGCTGGGTTCCTGGTCTCTGGGTCAGGCAGGGCAGTGGCGCGTTTTTTGTGCACACTCGGCAGAGATCTCTCTGCCCCCTGGCTGCTCGGATCTCCTTCTCACCAGGGCTTAATCTTTGAGAACTGCTGGTCCAGGTGGCAAATGGGCCAAGCCTTGCTCTGCGCCCCAAAGCCGCCAGGTGGGAACAGAGGTCCCAATGCTGGGTTCCTGGTCCCTGGATCAGGCAGGGCAGGGGCACACTTTGTGTGCGCACTTGGCAGAAATCTCTCTGCTCCCTGCCTGCTCGGATCTCCTTCTCACCAGGCCTTAACCTTTGGGAACTGCTGGTCCAGGTCGATATGAATATTTCTAATGGTTTCTATAGGTCCTTTTTAATTCATATAGAAGGGCAGTTTGCGTCTTTGTCCATTGGATGTAATATTATTTTGTGGAGAGTTTGTGAATTGAGAATTTAATATTAATCAGAAGTTATATCCATAATGTCTCATTAACATGATGCTCAGCCTAACAAAGAAGCTGTAAAGCTACCTGGCTTTGGAGTCATGTTTGTGTCAGGCAGTGGGGTAAAGAAACACCTGGGACAGAAGCAACAGGGCAGGTGGAGTGAACCAACCGCCTGGTTAGTGAACAGCATGGAGAGTGCGGCTTGTGGACCGTGTGACAATGTTTGTGCGCTCGGCTCCACACTAGAGTGACATCCATGAAGTGAGACCACAGGGACCTATAAAAAATTAAGCCATCTTCTCAATATTTACTGCCACAGTACCCCTTCCCTTTACCATTCTATCCTTCCACTCGCTTATCCTTGCTTTTCAAGTTTCCGGAAATGGAATGATATGGTATTTATTTAGACATAGGGGACTATTATCATTAATATCTTCTTGTTGCATTTATTTGTATCCCATATGTTTAAATTTGTTGTATTTTATTTTGGCTCAGTATCGTCATTATTTGTGTGTTCATTTGTTTGTGGAACAGAGTTTTGCTAATGTAGCCCAGGGTGGCCTTGAGCTTAAGATCATTCTGTCTCAGCCTCTCAAGGGATGCTTTTAAAGGCAGCCACTACCAGCTCTGGCCTCAAAAATGTAATTTCCATTTCTGTCTTTTCAGAATGGCAAAGATCATAAAGTTTAATGGGCTACTGTGTTCATCTCAGTTAGTTTTCTTGTACATAACTAAAAGATCAGATTTTGCTACTTAAAAGATGCCTTTTTGCAATAAATAGGCCGGTGACTGTTTTCAGGAACTGTGGATGCAGGAGAAGCTATGAGAACAGATGACACTTTACATCTATATGGAGTTTCACCATGTTTCAGGATGTCTTCTTCTTTCTGTATCAGGAAATGAAGGGTAGCTCTAAATATCTACAAGCACACCTGTAAAATAGGTACAAACAAGACTGAATAGCAAAAATATCTGACCTTAGTTTGATAAGCTCTTTGCTATGAACCTCTTACAGTGGGCTTTCTCCTTGTATTGTTTTGATGGTTTTTTTGTTTTGTTTTGTTTTGAAGACAATTTTTATGCATGGAATTCAATACGGATTCAATGCCATTTGCTGGACTACCATATGACCATTTCATTAGGTTTGGGCTATAAATCCCATATATGATCATAAAATCAAAATGAAGATAAAAATTTCCTGTCATTTCTAAATGTCATAATCTATGTACTTTCTAAAGTATACTTCTAATCATTATTTTACAACATATTCCTGTTTATTATATATATATATAAAACATATAGAATATGTAATACATATACAATATATAAAATAGATTACTGTAAAACACCAAGCCATGTTAAACCAGTCACTATCTCTTAAAGTCTGTCTTTATTATCTCTTAATTTTGTCAAGAGGCTAAACTGAGCGATTGATCTATTCCATGTGAATTTTTGTGAGTATGCTCTTTGATGCTTGTCTGATGATTCAATTGCCTGACTATTCAGTTCTCAAAATACACTATTAAATATTTATGTCCATGTCATAGCTATATCTCATGCACATATGTGAATAAACTTGTTTTTCTCTTAATAATATAAAATATGATCTTAAAAATAAACAACAAAAACATGTACCTTTTTGCCTTTGTGCATGAGCCTGTATGTACATCAGTGTGACAAAATACTTGATGGACATGACTTAAGAAAGGAGATATTTTGGCTTATAATATGGATATATACAAGCAGAAAATCCTAGGGTGACCTTATGTATTCAAACCATGAGACCTTGCACAAAGGTCTTATACATATGTTCAGGAACAACCATAAGATTCAGTAGGTCTGGGCAGACACAGGACTCTTTGTTTTAAACAAGAGCATACGTCCAAATTGATTGGAGCTCACTGACCTTGTTACTGTTACAGTAACTAAGAAGTCTGCCTTTTCATTGGATGAGGTATTTAAGAGACACAAACATAATACCATTAAAAAAAAAAAAAAAAAAAAAAAAAAAAAAAAAAAAAAAAAACGGCACCATAGTATTTAGATGGTGAGGGTATAGGCGATAAACCCATCCTGACAACAGAGACCTTGTATACCTGCCCTATCCCATGGGAAGAATCAGAGTTCTGACCTATCATATACCTGCTGCATCCCAGATGCTCTGTAGACACAGTCATTGTGAGCTAGCTAAGAGTCTTAAAAATGGACCCTATCCATTTTATAGGACATGTCAGACAACTTGACCTCTTAGCTGAGTGGTGGGCAAGGCTGGACAAGGTTTATATGCAAATCCCACACAAACTCCTCTCATGTTTCCCTATGGCCCTGCCCCAAGCATGAGGTAGGCATTACTAGAAGAAGGTTTTCCGGCCAAATATACGTCTTCCTCTTTCATCCTTTCACTTGAACCTGCTGGCTTCCATCTCTGAACACCATTCCTTTCCATGAACAAATAAAGCCTGTCATTCTCGCTGGAACCAAGGTGCTCTGTGCAAAGCTGTTTTCCATCTATGTGATCTTAAGCAAGTGTCTCGACCATTTTCTGGCTTTGCTTCCTTACCTGAAAAGAAATGGATGACAGTCCGCATACCCTCCCTTCAGAGTGGCTGTGTCAAATGGCAGCTTCACATGCAATAGGTCACATACTCAGATTTCCTGCCCTCACTAGATTTATGTCAGTGTGACACACATTAGAGTCATCTGAAGAAAGGGAACATCAGGTGAGAAAATGCCTAAAGAAGATCCTGGTGTAAGGCGTTTTCTTAATTAACGTTTGTGGGGGAATGGCAAGCACGTTATAGGTGTGACCATTCTTGGGCTGGTTGTCCTGGGTTTGTAAGAGACCACACTCAGCATGCTACAGAAACACACCACTAAGCAGCATACCTCCGAAATCTCTGTATCAACTCCTACCTCCAGATTCCTGCCCTGTTTGAGTTCTTGTCCAGCAATTGTATGAACAGCAATACAGAAGTGTAAACCAAATAAACCCTTTCCTCCCATGCTTTCTTTTGGCTGTGGTATTTCATCACAGCGATAAAAACTCTGACTAGGACATCTCCAGATTTCAAACATCAGTAATAGGTGCTATCCTATGCAGTCAAAGGCCATAATAGAAAGTGAGCAAATGCAGCCTGCATGTTCCACTAGGGAGCAAGTCAGCGAAGATGAGCAACGAGTAAGATAGCATTGGCAGAAAGGGCTCCATGATTGGAAATGGTGTTTTAGAAGAGCATTTGGTGATTAGTGATAATGGGGAACACCTACCACCAGAAAGGCAGTCAATGGGGTTCAAAAGAAGGCTGAAAATGACACCCATAGCGCGCGCGCACACACGCACACACACACACACACACACAAATACATGGAGATATACAATGTGCATAGACACAATATACATAGAAAGAAACTAACATAGAAATGCATAGATGCAGACACAAACACCCAGGGCTGAAGGGACAACTGAGATCTAGAATATTCCTCACTAAACTGAGTTAGGCACAGTTAGGAGGTAGTGAAGCCTTTAAGTGGTAGAACCTAGGTGGATACCAGGTCATTAAGGTTGTGACCTTCAAGGAATATTAGAACTCCAGCTGCCTCTCCTCCTTTCTCTTTCTCCCTCTCTCCTTACTTCTCATGTACCATGGAATGAGCAGCCTTACTTCATCTTTTGGTCCTATATAGGATTCTGCCTTCAACACAGGCCCAGAGTAAAGGAACAACGCATCAAAGGATTGAAAGCCTTGTAACCAGGAGACAAAATAAACCTCTCCTCTTGATCAGCAGGTTTTCTTAGGTACATGGTAACAGCAACAAAAGCTGATTGACACATACAAGCATATTAATACAGCATATAAAGGCACACCCATACATATATTGTGTGAATTACATGCATGCCCATAGATGCATATAATTACATGTACATACATACATGCAGATAAATGCATGGATATACACAAATGCATACTTAAATAGACATATAATCATAAAGGTACACACAGATATAGGTACAGAGAAAGATACAGTCATAGACACCATATCGCATGCACATATAGGTACAAGTGTGCACAAATCACACACATGAACAAGGGCTTGAATATTAAAGTTTGTGAATATGCGTGTATATATAACCATGTACACAAATACATATGCCACACAGGCATACATATTTTTAAAAAGCATACTTGCATACACATATACCACATACAGACATGATATACAAACAGTATATATACCACATGCACACACAGCCATACAAACACAGAGATACACACACACACACACACACACACACACATACACACAGAGAAATAAACACAGTACCAACTGTCACATACACAGAAAGACACACAAGGCAACACATGCATGCATACATATTGACGCACACATGCAATGGACATATGAAGCACTATGTCCATCTTTAAACTGGACCCACAGACTTTTCCTGTATATAACCATCATGATACAGGGTGTAGGGTAAGAAATCCACGTTCTGCCAGTAAAATCAGAAACACAGAAGAATCAACCAAGTTTGTATTTACATGGAAAGCTACAGGTCTGAGAGGCCCCCCAGGAGACTATTAAACAAAACTGTGTGTGTTTTAATCTTATGCATATTGACTCTGCCAAAGAAAAACTGACTCTGCACAGTAGCAGAGGCCATATAGGCAGCACCTGAACTCCCAGAAGCAGGATGCCGTTGACTTATGCTAATGGTGCACTGCAAAAGCCCCTCCAGGAAAGCTCTGAACAAACAGGAGAGGGAGGGAAGAGTTCTTGTCCTGGCTTCCTTCAGTGACAGACTGCAATACAGACATGTAAACCCTTCCCTCCCCAACTTGCTTTTTGTCACAGTGTTTCGTCCTAGCAGTACCAGGACACCTCCAGATTGCTAAACTCAGGCCTAGGTGATATGGTCAGTCATAGCACACATGGTAAACCTTTACAGACACCCTCCCCTTTGTCCCACCCAGTCCCACCCATGCCTCCCCTTCTGGCACCCAAGGCTGTACCAGCAGGAACCAAGATGTCAGTGAGGGGACAACCTGACAAGTTCTTCATCGTGTCCCTATCCCACTAGGCTGAAAATTCTGTAAGAACATGAAGGTGTATGTCTTATCTCTTGCTGTGTTCCAAAACCTAGCTTAAAGCAGATGTTTGATAATTTAAAAAAGGGATATATTAATTATGAAGTAGACAATAGGGAAGTGAATAGGGTCAGCTATTTTCAAACGGGTCATAGTATAGCCCTGGGTTCTAGAGTCTTCTGCCCTCCTCTGCTGACACAGCTCACAAATTCTATTCCTGACATCCTGGCTATCTACCTTTGGCTCCTCCTTCCCCAGTGCAGGACTTACTTGAGAGGCTCTACCGAGAGAAGAAGTCCCCAGTTGCTTAATCTTATGTGGTTACTATGTAAACTGAAAAATATACAAGACTGCAAAACTCTATCTGCCAAGAAGACACAATTGGGGAGGTTAGAGTATCAAGAGAAGGAAAAATCAGTCTGGATGGTGGGCACTTGGTAAATCAGCACAGTTTCCTTTATTTCTCTCTCTTCTTCTTATTGTTTTGGGGAACTATATGTTTCATGCATATAAGTAGCCCTGTGGAAAGGCTCAGATTGGTATCCACGACACTTGGTCTGGAGGCAGGTTTTCTAGTACCTTCAGAGGACCAACCATCACTTTGGCCACAGCTTAACTATGCCATTATAGGAGACCTTGAGTTAGAACCAGCCAGCTAAGATAATCTAGCCTGAAATTAATCCACAAGACCCTACAAGAACCCTGTGAAGTGGTATATGTCACAAACAAAAAAAGAAGGGTGTCAGAAATAGAAAATATGGAAGCAAATATTAACTACTTGCATTCCTATAAACTCCTTAAATGCAGCTACCTACTTAAAACAAGTATAATTTATGTCACAGCAAATACAGGATGTCTGTCATACAAGGGAAAAGTAAGCAGTGGAATGCACTAGAAAATACTGACATGTACTAGAGTGCATTGAACACATTGGTGTATACTGAAATGCACTGGTGTGTGGTATGAGACACTGGGGGTAATGTGTTATTTTACATTAGATCATAAAAATCTAGAGCCTTTCTTAACAGTTATGATAACTTAGACTTCTAGAAGGTTCAGGAACAGGCAACATCTAATAGATGCTTCTATTCCAAAGACAAGTCTGATGATTTCCTAGCTGTAAGACCCCCCGCCTGTGGCCTACAGAGTCAGGTCTTAGGCTAAGTGATAGGTATCATTTTAGCTTTGATGTATTTTGTACAGTGTAATTGTCATGTAAGAAGTATCACATATTTATAGTTTAAAATGTGACACATTTTTATAGCAGTGAAACAGGAGCCGCAATATGTATATTGAATAACTCTATCACCTTCAAAGTTTCCTCATCCTGTTTCTTCATCCTGTCTCCCATTCACCCTGACTCGAAAGCCAACCTCATTTTTATAGCCCCAAAGTGGAGGGGAAAATCCAAATATCTAATAATAGGACAGCTGGTAAGCAAATTGTATTGTGCTCATATCGTGGCATTATTCGGCAATGAAATAATGTATCAGACCACAAAACAACACGAATGAGAATAAAAATTCATATTCAAAACCAAGAAGACTTAGAAATTAGAAAAGTGTATTTGGAGCTGAGAACACACATGCATATAAAAACACAGCTACACCAACAGGTTCATATATGATACACACACTTACAACCCAACACATATAGCAAAGCACATATACAACACCACTCATTAAACACCACACACATATATACACATCCTCCAATATACTCAAGAACATAAATACAATATCACACATATAACATACACATTTAATACCACATACACAACAGGACACAGGTACAGTATCACCATCTCAAGATCTCAAGCATACAAACATACACATATACACACATACAATATATATAGTATATGGGAGGTGTGTGGGTGTGTGTACATATATATGTGTGAGTGTGTGTATATATAGTATGTGTGTATGTATATACATATATATGTATAATCACCACTCACAGCACACTACAGATACAATATCACACATACAACACACGACTTACAAACTACCACATATTGCCATACAAACAACACCACATACACAAAATAATTCACAATACACATATACAACAACATATTCTATAGCACACATACACAATATGGGAAGAAAGTAGTTTTCTGTGTGCTGACATGGCATCTCTTATCTTACAATGCTGAATGTGTTCTGATGAACTGTTAGCAGTCAATAGTTTTTTCTCTTATGAAATATTCTCAACAATTTTTCTACTTTTCTACTACTGGAATCTTTGGATGACTGGATTGTAACACAGGATAAAGATAAAAAGACAATAGATACAAATTTTTCTATTCTTTGCATAATTTTTTATTAGTTAAGTATGTTCTTTGACAATTTTGTGTGATTATAACACATTCCGATTACTCCACTTTTCGGCTTCTCTTATCTCCCTCCCACCTATCAGCAGCTCCATACCCTAAATCTCTTAGCCATATTTGTCTTCCTGTTCTGTTTTTTGACCTAGTGGGTTTAACTGGGGCTATCTATGTGAGCATGACTTGGAACGAACCATTGGATCCCGTGGGGATCTACAGGGCTTGTGCTACACAATTGAAGACCATGACACCTCACAGAGTGGGTGGGGAGAATCTATCTGTGGCCAATAATTAAGGAAAGAGTAGTTAGGGAGACATACATTCTTTCTTCATCATTGACAGATTAGAGACATGACCACTCTTGTGTGAGTCCAGGGCAGGAAGCCAGAGGTGCTGAGGCCTTGTTAGGACAATGTCTCTGTCAAGATGACATAAATGACATTTCCAAGCTCCCGTCCCCATCTTTCAGCTCTTCTATTCTTTCCGTTCACTTGTCCAAGATGTTCCCTAAGCCTTAGCAAGGATTTTATCCATGTCCTGTGCAAGAATGAGAGCTCAACCCTTATTCTCAGCACCATGAGCAGCCACTGAATAGAGATTCTCCTCTATTAGGGTTCCCTCGTGCATTTTCATCTTGCTTCATTGTGGCTGACCATCTTCTCTCTCCTCCTCAGCCATTTTTAACAGCCAGAAGCCTCTCTGTTGATGTGTAAGAAGACCCCGAAGAAACAATGACTTAGAAATCACAACCCTATTTAAGAGAAGACGTTTCTAGGAGGGGGTGGGATGTGTAAAGACTCTGAGGCTGCAGAGTGCTTGGTGTGTTTAAGGATTAACACCGGAGCCATTTTGGGCTGGAATGGAGCAAATGGAAAGATGAGACAAGGAAACAATGAGAAAATCTACTTGTCCATATATTAAACTTAATATAAATATATTAAAGTCTCAACCACATAAGGAAACAAACATTTAAATTTTTGCCAATTTAATGTGACTATTTGGTCACTGGACCATAACCCATTCCATGCTTTTCTTAGAGTTTAGTCCCTGGATGCCCGACAGAAATACCTTTTTACCACTGTAAAGATTTTATCCCCTGAATCTGCTTCTCCGGGAGACCTGCCCATATTTTCCCCACCATCCAGACCCAGGGAAAGGGCAAGGGCTTGTAGCTGACATTATGGGAGGAGTATTTAATAAAGAATAATTTAAACTGCTTACTGGACTCCATTTACCACTATGATAGGACATAAAAGTTTAAGGCTTTTGCCAAAAAAAAAAATCTATGATCCACCTCCATACAAGTTCTAATAAATCTGCAAAGAGGGAATTTGTCATCTCTCAATAAATGTGTCTTTTCTGCACTCGGAAAACTTGAAAATCTCAGATATAAATCTCAGTTGGAAGCTTCATTTTTCTCTCATCAGGGGCATGAAGTTCCGGGCTGGGACATGGATGGCTCCTGGAATCCTCTTCGTGCTTTCTCTGCCATCCATCCTCATCCCTTCCTCCCAGTTTCTACATCTCCCTTCTGTATCCTAAGGGATTCCAGAAGGGCAATGCAGGTGGACAAAAATCTCCTGTGCCTCGGTTTTCTCATCTTAGAAATGAGCTTCCATGTGGCCTGGAAGGCCCATTCTTGTTCCAATGGCCCCTGGAGACAATTCAACATGATACCAGTGGTGAGTCTTTAAAAACTAGTGTGTTCCCACTAAGGGAATCATAGGCAGGATTAAGATTTGAGGAGGGGATTCCTTCAGAACATTCAAGACCAAGCAAGCCCCTAGGTACAGGTGATGTCACGGATACCCCTCCTCCAGGCATGACACTAAGATTACCTTCTTGAACACTCAGCAGCCATGACTATCCACAAACTCAATAGGCATAGGATTGAACCTACTAATGTTCTGTCATCCTCATGGTGTCCCTGTTACTGAGCAGACATTTTCCCGAGTGGCATAGTCACTCTTAAGCAGCTCCTCGCTCCCAGGGTAACCCATCACCCACATCCGTATAATTAAAATTAATTAAATTGGTTCAAGCTGGCCATGGCTGGAATCCTCTCTTTGGTCTGTTTTAGGTGCTTTATCTGGAGTGAAAAGACATTTCCTCATCTCCCGGTGAAGCAATCACACAACAGACTAAACAATCAGAATTGCAGACCTGATTACTTGTTGCAACACGGACTCTGGAACACCCACACCGCCCCCCATAAGTGAAAGAAGTAGAAACAGAGGCCGGCACTTTTCACGGCTGTACTGATAGGAAATGTCCTCAATTGCCAAACTCATAGAGCCAGAAAGTCAATTAGCCATTGTGAGGGAAGCATGAGAAAACTAGAACGGCCTACTGATGAGTTTGGGTGTCTTTGGGAGGCAGTGAGAAGTGTTTTGGAATTAGATACTGGATGGATGCAAAACTAAATGAATCTACTAAAACCCACTGAGCTGAACACTTGCAAATGATGAATCTCATGCCGTGTGATATGTATCTACATCAGAAAACTGCAGACGTTGTCAGTGGAGAACAAATGGACAGAGGACCTGCCTCAGTGTAGAACTCAGGTGAGAGCGAAAGGATCTAATCTTCTAGGAAGGCTCCCCTGGCCCAGAAAATCTCTTCTCTCCAGATGCTAGGCTGCTGCTGCTGCTGCCAACAGTAGAGAGCCTCATCCTGGCAGATGGCCTCCAGCCAAAGGTCTCCAGCCCTAATCCTCAAGGTGTGCTGCCAGGGTAGGACCATGTCAGAACTAACTGGGGATCTTGTTAAAAAAAAAAGAAAAAAAAGAAAAGAAAAAGAAAAAAGAAAAAAATCAGCTCCCTAGCCACATCCCAGAACTACTGAATTGGATTTTTAAATTTTTTTTTATTTTTTATTTTTAACAAGCTCTCTGGGTGATTGTTTCACAGACGAAAATTTGAAAACCGTTTTGAACTGGAGTGCTTTTCAAACTTTAAGGCGCATACAAATCATGGGAGATCTTATTAAAATGTAGATGATTCTGACTCCATGCATCTGGGGTGGAGCCTGAGAGTCTGCATTTCTAATTAGCTCCCAGATGCTCCTCATATTCCTGAAACATGGATTCTGCTCTGAGTAGCAGGGGTAGAGTAGCCTTTGTTGTTCTTGTTCGGTCCGGATGGGTTGGGTTGGTTTTGGCTTTTTCATGACAGGGTTTCTCAGTGTATAGCTTTGGCTGTCCTTGAACTCACTCTGTAGACCAGGCTGGGCTCAAACCCACAGAGATCCACCTGTCTCTGCCTTGTGAGTATCATTCTTAAAGGCGTGTGCTACAAGCACCTGTCACAACACAGCCACCTGTCAAGTAGATTAGTACACTTAACTGGAGAGGGAATTGTGCAAGAAACTTTGGGAAACACTGGTGCCCATGAGTCACTCTGAGATTTCCCCCGGGGTGATCCTAATATACAGTGATGTTTGGTAGCCACTGGGATGGAGGCAGAAAAAAGGTTTTGTTTTGTTTTGAGGTAGCAAGGTACCACAGAGAGCACAAATCTGGAGGAAGCCCATGTCCAAGGAGAGTGACTGCAGTAAAGGAAGAAACTGTTTTGTAACTGTCTATGTCAACCTGAGCTTCCTGTGGCTCATCCCTCAAGAATGACTGAAGTATAGCATTTCTAACTTGAAACCACAGGAAATAGGGGACAAGAGACCCCCACCACCAGGTTTCTTCTCTTAGTCTACCTTCTCAGAACTTGGACCTACGAGTGAAGTTATCAGTAAATCTGATTAAGGCAGGCCTCTGGGCACAGGCTAGGAACATTATTTACCAAAGCATCCCATGTTCAACCCAGGCTAATCTTTTGGGGGGGGGGGG
This sequence comes from Micromys minutus, assembly GCF_963924665.1. Classification (NCBI taxonomy): domain Eukaryota; kingdom Metazoa; phylum Chordata; class Mammalia; order Rodentia; family Muridae; genus Micromys; species Micromys minutus. The sequence goes on from NC_137981.1 coordinate 49,468,207, forward strand.
GGATATAGACACCATTCCAGGAGCGATAGGAGCTATTCTAACCTCAGAACAAGGCTGTTTTACCTCTGAGAAGATTAGAATCAGACCAAACCCACCAGAGCTATCTCCAAGCAAGACCGGAAAATAATTAACCTTAGTGAATCCTAGCTGCAATCTATCCTGAGGCACAATGACACCACTGTTGAAAATTCCATTCTTTAATGAGCAGGCTGAGATCATCAGGAGCCTGACCCCCAGTACCTCATGACATCTTTCACAGAGCACCAGTTCTGAGAAGAACTCACATTGTAAAATCATTCCTCGGCAAAGTAATGAAATGTCCACCTAACCATCTAGATACAGGCCTCAAGTAGGTAGGCCATCAAAAAAACTTCACTTTTATCATCAAAGGAGATTTCTTGTACTCTTGCAACATGAGCCCTTTGGGGAAACATTTTCAGTCTTTGCAGTGTCTTTATTAACTCTTCCTTTTCTATTAACTTGGTATATGGTAAATTCACTCACATTCTGAGTATTATTGAGCCGTCCATTATCCTGGCGTGCCTTGGCAAGGCCCACAGAAGATTATTTAGCCTCTTCATTTCATAAATATCATTGCAGTTTCCATTGGTTTAGACTGGAGAAGGATGAGAAATGGAGACCTCCATGATTTGCAGGAAGGCACATGGGTTTGGGGGAAAACATGACCACCAAGAAGGAAGAAGGACAGAAAAACTAAGGAATGTGAAGGCAGTTTTCCCTGGGTAGTGAGAGCCAGATGTCAGAAGCAACACACAGGCATGCTGAGCAGGATTGCTCCTGTACCACGTGGCACAGAGACATAGGCCATATTTCAGAAGGAAATAAAAATGTGTCTGTAATTAATGATCCTCTAGGAACACATGGCCCTTATTAATGTAGCAATTTGGAGAAACATAATTCACTAAACATTGGGCTTGAATTGCAGAATGGTTTTGCAGCTGGAGGAGAATTCAGGAAAAAGCAGAGTCACCCATGATGGCTTCCCAAGGGTCCTAAGGACAGGGCAGTGGGAGGGACAGGGGCAGAGTTGGGTAACCCACACTAAGGAGTTAGGGTGCTTGGGGGCAGGCACCTGTGTTCTTGCCATTCCTATGAGCTTTGGAATCTGAGTGTAGAGTTTATATGCCAAGGCATGGAAGCCAGATTTGCCTGGGATCACCTTCAGGCTCCTCCCCTTTATTAGGCGACCTTAACCCAGCCGGCTGATATTTGCCTATCTACAAAAACAAAAAATAAAATAATACGTAATCTTAGGATTCAGTGAAGTGCTTTACCCGAGTTCCTGACATGTAGTGCATGCTAGAGAAACAGTGGGTTTATTACTCTTGGGAAGTTTTGTCCACGTGTCCATAGGAGGAGAGACAGGAGCAGAGTGGAGGGAGGAGTCTAGAGAGGCTCACATCTCTTCTAGCTGGTTTGATCTAGTGGCATAGAAACAAGAGAAAAGCAGATGCAGGATGGATCTTCCAGCTGCACATGAATCCGTTGACAAAGGATAACCGGAAACAGATTTACTTTCATCATGTCTAAGACAGTAAGCTGCAAGTGGTTCAAAACTAAGCTGAAGAAAATAGGATATGAGTCAGGAAGCCTAAGAAACTGGGTCCTGGTGCTAGATCTTTCATGGAGTCAAGATCATCAATGTCACTCTCTTCCAGTCCTATGTCTTGTCCCAGTGAATAGTGTACAGGAACAGTAACAATATGGAGTGGTCATCAACTGTGACAGGGAGCTCCTGGAGTTCATCTCCACTACCCTGCCAAAGGCTTCCCACAAACATTTTTGGGGGGGATCATGTACATGTATGTGATGTAGGGTATATGTATGCATTTTTGCATGGTTGTGAGTCTGCATACTGCGTGAGTGAAGGCCATAAGTTGACAAGAAGTGTCTTGCTCAATAATTCTCTTTATTTATTGAAGCAGGGTCTCTCCCTGAACCCACAGCTAATCTACCTATGGAGTCTTTTCTGGAATCTCTCATCTTCCCTCTAGAATAAGTGGTTGTCATATACACTCCAGCTTTTTATTTGGGAACTAGAGATTCAACTCTAGTTCTTCATTGTGGTTCTGTAGCAAGTACTTTATATACTAAAATCTCCCAATGTGTGTGTGTGTGTGTGTGTGTGTGTGTGTGTGTGTGTGTGTGTTTGTGTGTTGTATGTTTGTGTGTGTGTGCATGTATGTGTATATATATATGTATGTATATATGGTTTATATATTACAAATATGTATATATATATATATATATATATATATATGTAACACATAAACTAGTAACAGTCATTGGCCAGCTGCACATAACTAGATGTGCTGCCACCTGAATGACTTGAGCTTCCTTCCAGCAGCATCATAAGCATGTGAGTCACACACTATGCTCTTTATTAAGACAACTATGTCACTCACTGAAAGGGATTTTCCCCCTCCAGGATTACTTTATGCCTATTCTCCATAAGATCCACAGCTGGCTGATATGCCATTTCCAAAGCTCTCTCAAGACTCATCTACATTTAACCTTTAATTGCTTTGGTTAAAATGGGGCAATGCTACCCAGGCTTGGTAAATCTCATGGACAAGTCCCAGTTGTAAAGTGGTGGTTCCTTTGTTCATGCAGTCGTGCCAAATAACACATACAGGAGAGAGATTATGGACATGTTCCAGGTACCCTTCCGGCAGCCAGTTCTCATTGAATTAAACCATTTGCCTTCTACTTGAAATATCCCTTAAAATTTTCATCCCTTGCACACTGTCTCCTGGAACCAAAACTCTGAGACACAAAACTCTTAGGAGCATATTCAGGCCATTACAATTTTGTCTAGCTGTTTCTTGAACTTGCATTAGGGATATTGCTAAATAGCCAACTCTAGTCATCAAATTTTGTTTTCTCTCTTAATTCTGCCTTAGGTAAATGTGTCTGGAAGCTTTGTGAAAAGTGAGTGTGCCTTTGACTTAATATCTACTTGGTACATTGGCCCCTTTTCATTATGAAAATTTCTTTTTCTGTAGTAACTCTTAGATATTATTTTGACTAGTAATGACATAGTGGCTGTAGCTTGTGTGTAGTCCCACTGCCTGCTGTAACTCTTTGCATCCTATAACTTTCGGTTACTTATGTTGTAAGCAGGAAATCACCTCTTGTAAGTAGCATAGAGTTATATCTTGTTTTAAAAGATGTAATATGCTGATTGTCTTAGTTACTGTTCTATTGCTGTGCGAGACACCATGATCAAAGCACTGCATGAAAGGAAGCATTTGATTGGGGCCTTGCTTACAGTTTCAGAGGTGAGTCCATAATGGTCACAGCAGGGAGAATGGTTACAAGATGGCAGACAGGCAGGTAAGCAGGCAGGCAGGCACTGGAGCAGTAACAAAGAGCTTACATATTATTAGCAAGATAGAGGCAGAGCTTGAGATTAGACCTGGTTTGGGATTTTGAAACTTCAAAGTCCACCCTCAGTGACTTACATTCCCTAACAAGGTCACACCTTGGTCTTATCTTCCTAAAAATTCACCAACTTGGAACCAAACACTCAAAAATATGAGCCTATGGCTCCATTCTTCTTCAAAGATCCAGCACTGCAATCTTTGCCTCCTTATTGGCTTGATGGCACATCCAAATTTAACACGGAGACCATGCCTTTACTATCTACTTGTTTAGTTTATTCACTTTCTCTGTTTTGCCTTGTATTTCCTAAAAGCATTTATTTCTCTTTGATGTTCGTCTTTTGTCTTAAGCATTTTCTTTAGTTTCTCTATTACTTTTAATTTCTTTTCTTTAATTCTTCCTTGAATTAGCCAACAATGAATTCATGAGCTATTTACCCGTTCTGTGGATTGCAAAATACATCTTCAACCATCACAACACCCTTAAAATTAAGTATGGTTAATACTAACTTGATTATAGTAAAATACAGCAATTAAGCTACAGTTAATTTTATTGTTTCCTCCTTGTTTTTGATGTAGTTTTTTTTTCTATAGGTAGTAAATATCTACATTATAAACCTAACATATAGCACCATAATTGTTGTTTATAAAATCTACTGACTGTTAGGGAAATTACCCGAGGAAAAATAAGGGAAACACGTGTACATACTCTTTCATTGTTTTCTACCTAGTCATCTTTCTGGGGCTGCTTATTTCTTTATTACTGTGACTTTCTGTTGCTGGTAGTGTGGTTACCTAGAGTTTATAATCTCAATACTAGGAGGCAGTGAAGGGAGGAACCTGGGGGCTTGCTGGTTAGGTAGGAAAGCCAATCAGTGAGTCCTAGGCTCAGTGAGAAAGCCTGTCTCAGAAAACAAGGCAAAGAACAAATAAAATAAGAGACCCAATATCAACTTCTGTCCTCCACACACACATGGACAGGACAGACACACACAGTCTCACACATGTGCATACCTGTCCATACACAAAGGCATGTGTGCATACATGTGTGCTTACATTTCATTGGATTTTTTTTCCTTTTTTCCAAAATTTGAGGCTTTGATGGGTGTTCTTTCTTCAAAAGGTGTGGGGTGTTTTTTTTTTTTTATCATCCTATTTTCTTCTACATTTTTTATTCCACAAATTTCTCATTTACCTATTCAATTCTGTCTCACAGGTGTAAACTCTTCTCAATTTCCTTCTCCTTTTTTAAATCCTCTAATCTGAAGATTGCATAGTTCCTACTGACCTGTCTTCACCTCCCTCGAAAATTTCATTCTTTTAACTCAAATTTATTCCTGAGCACAAGCAGATTTTTGTCTAGACTGTATGTTTCAACTCCACAAATTCTATGTGATCTTTCATAAAAACCCTCATTTTTGCATTGAAACCTCTTATTTGCCTAAGCATTCTCATTTTCCCTCTTTCATTCTGAAATATTTGCAAAAGTCACTTTGAAGTCTTTGTCACTTACATATTTGCACAAGTCTACTTAGGTTTGGTGTTTATTGACTAGCTTGTTTTGTGTTCCTGGGCATAAGTTACATGTTCTGCTTAATGTTGGGTATATTTTAGTCAACATATTGATGCCTGAATGATAAATCCACCTGATCTCTGATATGCCACTCTTGTCTACACAAAAACTGTGTCCCATTACAGCATGCATCCTTACCTGACAGCACCGCCAGGGGACAAATTGAGAGGTTCAGACTGAAGGATGGAGGAGAAAGGTAAGCGTGAGGAGGACACAGCAGGGAGGGAGAAGAAAGAAGTTGAAAAGATAGAGGAGGAGAAAGGCACAACCAAGATGGGGGGAGGGGAATATGAGAAGAACAGACACAGCAGAGATGGAGGAGGGGAAGGAATTACTTTTTGAGCTTCAGTTTTCTTTTGGTAAAACTGATGTTCAAGGTTGTTGTAAGGATCACATTAAATGGCTTAGCTATTTAATCACATTTTTATAAACACAAACTATTTACAAATAGGAGATACTATTTTCAATAATAGCGTCTTCTTGTGGTTTTCTTCCTTTAGCAGCAACATAATTAACTAACTCCAAATGGGATAGCTAGGGATAGGAAATGAGAAGCATCTAAAATAGAATGAGAGAGAGAAACTTACAGAAAAGAGAAGAAGCAGGAGGAAAGAACAACCCTCAAGCTTCTCTCTTTATCTCCCCAGAACAGCATCCCAAAGGTCATGGTCAGTGCCGTTAACCTTGCAGTAAAAGGTTTAAAGATCCCCAGGAAGGCCTGCAGACAATTTATTCCAGCTCTATAAATAAGACCTCCTAGAGAGCCAAGAGTCACCATAGTTGGCAGAAGAGAAAAGCCATTGACCTTCCTGTGAGGTAATAAGGGTGGGGTCAGGCCCAGAAGATGAGTTTACTCAGAGTCTGTGTCTTTTCACTATGGGGATACTGCCCTTTCTGGGAAATTCGGTTTTGCTTCATACTACCTGGATTCTGGTGCTTCAGCCGCAAGTTTGTCTAGAGATCCAGAGAAATACAAAATGAAACAAAAAAATGGAAGTGTTGTGGCTTGTTTGGCTGCTGCCAAGTGGCCGCAGTGGTGAGGAAAGGCATCTCACATAAGTAAGGACAGCTGGCTTCAGCTTGCTGTCTCGTATCTAAAATGGCTTCTAGCAACTATTAACTCTTTTTAACTTCTGAAACGCATATCTACATTCATTATCTCAGTGTTTGATCATGAAGAATTTTCCCAAACACCCCCAGGTCTTCTCTGATAATTTCACTTTGAGTATTTGAGTTTTATCTTCATAATCTAAAATGAATAATAAAAATGTATTTCATACAATATAAGTACATATAAATGAGTCTGTCAAATCAGTTTGATACCCAAGCTTAAATGTGAGCTAACAATCACAAATAAGAAATATTGTGCTAGTTTTTTTTTTTTTTTTTTTTTTTGAACTAATGAGAGGAGAATAAATAATGCTCAGTTACCAGAGGCCAAACACTGTCACTCAAAACAACTGGTACTAAAGCAGCCAGCACTATTGTAAGGGACAACTCATTTCTCTAAAGTCTGACTCCTTCAGTTATTTCATTTATGTTTTATTGGTTTTGTGATTTTGTTTTTATTTGATTTATGAATGTTATTTGTTTTCACAAAATCATGTAACTGTATCTACTTTTAATACCTATAAATATATTAGTAATGATGCTATAAGAGAAGTTCATATCAACAACATAGAGGAGAAGAAAGAGAGAGAGAGAGAGATAGGGAGAGAACAGGAGTAGGAAAAAGGAAATAAAAAATGAAGGAATGAAAGAACAAAGAAAGGGTGGGTGACTCCAGTTGGCTAACACCAGGTCAGATAGGTTGCATGGCATCACAAAACTAAAATAATTAGCCAGGAAGTGGACCTCTAGACCAGCACACACAGTTGTAATCAGTTTCTTTCCAGACAAGGGTAGAAGATAGAATGTAAGTATAACAGACTGCACCTGCCTAGTACAGGAGCCTCTCCTGTGATATCTCAGTCAACAGATAGTTTGTCAGCCATAACTCAAAAGGAAACAGAGATGCCACTCTAACCACCCCACTATGAAGCCCCAGCACACAGGACTTGCAAATTGGAGTTACAGGTCACCCTTGAGCCACAGTCCTGCCAGTAGCACAGATAAGCACAGGTAGCATTTGTCCAGAACAGATTTAATTGGTTCCTCATGATGCCCTATTACTTCATCCCCCTTCACTAATTCTTACTATCCATCCCTCAAGCATACTTAATGTCTTGTACAGAAGAAACACCTTCTGTTAAATAACAGTTCCCCAGTGTAGATGTCATCATTCCCAAAACAAGTAAGTGTTACCTTTTGGTGGAAAGGGAACTGTGCAAATAAGAGTAAATTAAACATTATGAATAATGAGATTATCCTGGGTCACTCTGGTGAACTCCATATAATAGCCCTTAGAAAGAGGTGACCAGAGGGGCCTAAGCTAGAGCTAAGAAAACGGATGCAGAGACCCTAGTAATGTGTTTGATGGTTTTGAGCATGAGGACAGTTACCACTGAAAGCCTGGAAGTAAATAGACAAAACCAAGGGTAGATTCCCTTGTTACACTCTTGCAAGGAGGAGTAGCCAGTGGCTGAAGATCTTACTGGAACTGAACAAGAAAGAACCTCAATAGTGGGAACATCACTGTAGGTAAGAAGGTTCAGGTGGAAGAAAACACCATTGCTACATGGGAAAGCCTGGGGACAAGCCTACAAAGAAAATGGAATCGTCTGGTTGTTGATAAGTTGTATTTATTCCCTGAGAAGGGATGATATCCATGGAACTCAAGGCTAACTAAGCAAACGAAACTAAATGTAAGGTGTCCTTACATTTTTCATGGCTGAAATATAAACTTTCCAAGATGTCCCTTTACTGTCTAATAGTATGTTCCATCAATCATTTGAATATTTATAAAAGGTGGATTTGTTACATCAATATGAAGATCTGGTAAGGAAAATTTGTTTGCCTAGAAACATAAGATGTTTGGGTAAACGACTCTTAGCATGTTAGTTCTGCCAGCTCTGCTTAGCCCTGAGAGCTGGTTACAAAGACTCACGCTTCCCTGGAAGGAGCTAGAATTTTTGCTGTGATAGGAGATGTTATAAAAGATGGAGGCATCCTATAAGGCAGCAGGTGCCTCCCACAAGAGCAACCTTTGCTTCCTTTCTGATAACCAGGCTGAATCTGAGTAATGAAGAAGGAAAGTGACTGTGGTCTACTACAACAATATCTAAGAATTAGCAAACTTGAGTTAGAGGCAGGCATTCAGAATTTGTACTGGATTATAAAGATCCTCAGTCAAGGGTCCCACACTACAAGGTACAATATACCAACTGAGGCTTCCTTATTATAAATCATCCCAGAGGATTGAAAAAGCTTGCTACTGGCCTATGAAGTAAAAGAAGCTCCTAGAAACTCCCTCACCCCCAAAAGAAAGCCAACACTGGTGACATAGTAATGTCCGAGTTGTCTGAGAATAAGGTAAGAGGAATGAAGAAGCAAAGACACTAGAATAGGCTAAAGCCAAAGCCAGAAGAGCCAGGGCTTCTGCAACCTGGAAAACAGGCAAGAAAAAAATCCCTGGGGAAATTGCAGGGAGGGTTTACAAAACAGAGTGTGTGGGGGGAGGGGGCAAGAGATAAGCCAAGATGTGGCTTATCAGCAAGACTCCAAGCAGCAGCAGTGGGGGATGAAGGGTGCTCACCCTACCAGTTTGATATCCCTTGTTCAATAGACAGTAATTGGAAGGAAGGGCCCTGCTGTGCTATGGCAGGTTTGAATTAGGCTGAATTCCTCAATCTTTCCCCAAGTTCATCTGTGACAGGATACTGAGAGAAGGATTCAAGTAAAGCATTTTGAGGACTATTGGTCCAGGTCTGAGTTTGGTATTGCTAGTCAAAGATACTAAATGAGATGCTAACTACATGCCCCATTAGACCTGAATTTAGAATAACCAGGTAATAAAATTGTAGGTAATGTATGTGTTTATCAGCTTTGAATGCAGAAGGAAGGAGCTCTATTGTACTAAGAAGCTACAGTGTGGCCCTAGTATTGGATCCTACAACCTGGAAGATCATGTGCTAGAAATATCTCTGATGGAGGAAGACACAAGATAAAGTCTGGGGAAAGAACAGTGGGAGAGTGATATGATCCTGGGATTCTAGACCAAGGTTGTGCCAACCAGTCAAGGATTGCACAGCTTTTAAAAAATTATTCCTGGAATAACGCTGGGCCCAATAAAGAGAATGCTTGGCCATAGGATACAAAAGTGACCAAGTGTCCTTCAGGAGGACTGATTTTGAAGTTCTGCAGGACCTGCCAAGTTTTAAGTCAGATAGCAAAAGTCATCATAATGAAAAATAATGCAACTGAGTAGGATCTAAGTAAGCCGTATGTGCATTGACATAGAACCCCATGCATGTCAATTGTCACACTCACAGTCAGCATCCAGTCATCCAAGCTGGCTCCTAACCACAGCCATGTATAGGGAGAGGAGAGGCCCAATCTTGGTTCCTATATGGGCTGGCTTGGCATGTATATGCATGCCAAAAATAGACAGTGGTTTAATTATGTCTCCACTCACACCTGCCAGAAATATATTGTAAAAAGGGAAACATTCTCTGTGTGTGGAAGTATGAGCAATGTTCCTATCTGTCTGTGAATACACAGAGAAGAAATCGAAGGGAATACAGAAAAAAATACAGATTACTGGGCACTGTCAAACCCCCCAGTCAGTTTCACTGACATTGATCTACACCCAGGCTTCTCATAACACAACACAAAGATGTAAACAAATGCTGAGATGGATAATATGCAGCAAACCGATGTGTTTCTTAGAACATCAGCTCCCCATCTCAGTGGTAAGGTATAAATTCCTGCCTCAGGTTACTATATTTGGTGTAGAAGCTATGTGAACAGCAAGCAGCTATCTAAAGTGAAGGCACTTTTTTTCCTGCTGGATTGGCATCTCCTCTTATGGATTTATACATATGACTCCTTGTTCAGTCTTCCAGCTCTAAGAAGAATGATTCCAACCCTCTCTTGTGGTCATCTTTCAGATACCTGGAGACAATGCTGTTCCCAGGCAATGATCCCAATCTTCAGTTGATTTTCTTTTGCACCAAGTTCTTCCTTCCACTGTTAATTAGATCACTGTTCTATTTCCTCCAGTTCTCAGGGATCTTCTGAAAACAGGCACCCATAAGGACTCCGGACTGACTGACATGACAATGCAGGAAGCCAGCATTCAGGCCCATCTCAGTGGAAGAAAGATCATCTTTATTGCAGCCAATGCCACATAGATTCACCTTAGCACTAGTCTCACTACTGGTCCAATTTGATCTGAGCACCCATGATGGTTTTGCCAAAGCTTTATCTCTGGTGGTCACCGCTATGCTATACATATGTAACCATTTGAGTGTGAATTTTACCATTGCTTTGCCATTTGAGTGGGCAGCCTATGTAGTTGACATTCTCACATGGCCTTTCCATGTTAGGAAGGCCTTCTACTCACTCTCCACATATGGCTGTGCCAAAACACTGAGGCAAGTACCTCCTTTTCCCTTTCAAGACACCTGGGGTTTACTCACATATCTATCTGGTGGCTCTGTTCTGAAGAAGTGTCCAGACCCTTTGCTTGGCCTTAATTGGCCTATATGTCACAACACTTCCCAGTGATCCAGTATAGTTGTAACCAAGGAAACACAAGAGACTAGAAAAGTTTCTCACCATGAGATATTTAATAAGAAGAGGAGATGGCAGGAGAAGAGAGGGGAGGGCAGAGAATGAGAAAGGAGGGCAGATGAAGGGAGGGAAGGAGCAAAAAGAGAAAATAAATAAAGAGGGGGCAAAGGCAGCCCTTCCATTACAGCTATGGGGAGTCTGTCTATATATTACCCACTTGGAATGCATTAGTGTCTTAGAACCCTGAGGGATAAGATAGTGGAATAGGAGCATAGGAAAGGGGTGGAAGAAGATGGGAAGATAGCCAAGACTGAGATGGCAGCTTTAACTATTTAAAATATTTAAGTTTGTTTGTTTGTTTGTTTTACAGTCAGGGGAACTTGCTTGCCAAGGCATGCCTGTAGGGGATTCGAGTTCAAACTTTGATCTGATCTATCTCACTGGCCTCTAATCAGAGTTCTTGATAAGGCCATTGAGTTATAGAATTCACGAATACAGAGGAATGGTGCTCTGTGCCACTCAAATGCAAGATTAAGAGTCCCTCATTGTGTAAGTGCTCCCAGGCCCAGAGTTCATCCTCCTTCCTGGAAATCAATGATTGGCACTTCTTTTGCTTCCTAGAGCTACCCCGCATTCGCATTATAAATCCCTTTTAGGTTTCAGATTTGTCATGTTGGTTTCTGTGGCTTGACACTGGAACCTGAGGGAGATCCTTTCTATGAGATCAAGAGGCAAATGTGAGAAGGACTGCTGCACACATGTCACTTAGACTAAAAACAAACAGTCTCTTATGTATATGGAGGTACATTAATTGCCAAAAATTGAACTAATGAAAGAGACATAATTAGCATCTGAGTGCAGAAGAAACCAAGTTGATCTCCTAATGAGGGCTGAATAGGCCTCTCATTAGCCACATGGCTGAGGACAGACATGGGGTGCTGGGCTCAGAGAAAAAAACGGAGGGAATGAACAAAGCCCTAATTGCAGATGGGTTCAGGATGCCCTGGGTCTTGCACACTCCAAAGTATTTTCTATTGCAGACACTGGAGAACTACTGAAGAGAGAAACAGTCCAGTTACGTTTTGAAGATAGATGTTTCTCCACTGCCCTTTCCTTTAGTTCACCAGCCTAATCCCTTCTTGTACTTTATGTCTTTTCCAGAAGGGGCCACCATTTGCCCCAGGGGTCCCTTGTCTATCATGTCCCCGGGTGCATAGCAAGAATGGATCACCAGCCTGAGATGGAGCCAGGGTCATTTCCAGGCACCATGTAGGCTCACTGACTTGATCTCAGTGGGTTATGTGTTCCTGTGACTTACCACCTAAGAACCCATCAAAATATCATTAGCAAACTGTTGCAACCTCCCACTTAATTGGCACTTTTACACAAGCCCTTGGGAAAACAGAAATGCCTGACCCAAATTAATAAATCCCTACTTTTAACATCACAGGCATGATAATTTGGGGATGAATAAAAGCAAGCTTGAGAGAAGCAGCTGTTTTTTCGCACAGATAACGTCTTCTTCTTTTTCCATGCATGACAACAGGCGGGAGCCTTTCTTCAGAGACGAAGTTTGAAATGCCTTCCACAGTTCTAAACTTCATTTCATAAGAACAGCTTGCCATCCCTACCAGGGTAAACACAGTGACTCCTGTATGATCCGTCTCCAGAGCTCATCAGAACTGCAGGGGCTCAGTGCAGTCCAGCCAGCTCAGTGGATGGCAGCAAAGCCTTAATAGTACTTTGTAGTTCTCAGCATTCAGCTGTGTGCCTGCCTAATACACATTAACTTGATCCTCTCAATCAGCCATTGACAGATAAAGAAACAAAGCTCAGGGAAACAAACCAACATGTTCAAGGTCTTGCAGCTGGTCTACGTCAACTCTACCCTTTGCATATTATTTAACACTATGTCACCTCTAACTACGAAAACCATGCTACCTTCATACACATTGCATATAGGCTAACCATGCTTCCTTCAAAAATGCTAAGCTATGCTAGCTTTATATATAAGACTACATTCATCCAAAGAATCCTATCTTCCAACATGTGGCTTTTATGTCACAGTTCTGCATATAGTGTCCCAGTTGTATTTTTGTGAACTTGACCCAAGTCACAGCTATCTGGGACGAAACTCAAGTGAGAGAATGCCACCATTAGATCACCTATAAACAAGACTATATGGCATTTTTCCTGATTAATGATTGGTGTGTGAAAGCCAAGCACACACTAGGAGCCATGTCACCTCAAACCCCTGGGCAAGAAGTCCTAGGTGCTATAAGAAAACAGTCTGAGCAGTCCATGAGCACCAGTCAGTAAAGAGCATTTGTTCCTGCCTTCAGCTTTCGTTCCTGCCTTCAGGTTTCTGCATCAAGTTTCTGAATCACTTCTTTCAGTGGTGGACTGTGACATCGAGTTGTAGGCCAAATAAGCACCCTCCTTTCCAAACTGCCTTTGCTCATGGCATTTTATCACGGCAATAAAAAGCATGATACCTATAAGCTACTGGATTGTCCTCATACACGCAGAGCCATGTTAATTTCATGACACCACACTCCATATATAAGCAAGCCATGTTAGTACTAGTATCCTACTTTCATACATGTGTAAGAAAGATCTCATTAGCGGGGGGGAAAGGAGCACACTTCATAGTTTTAATATAGCAATAGCTTTCTCCATTTTGCATTGCTCTTTATAATGATAGGTTTCATACTTCAGACCTTTCCCGAAGGTAAGATGTGACAAGTCAAGCCAGGCATGGAATGTGTTCAAGAGTGTGGGCTCCAGAGGACACTTCACTGTTTGGATGAGGGATAGAGCTGTCCCTTCCTACTTGTTTCCTCATGCTCGAGTGTCTGCATATGGTCACTTAAGTAAAACCAGAGGGCACATACACAGAGCAGTCTGGTGCCAAGTTAGCAGCAATAAATTGTAGTTATTACCATCACCAAAATGATAATAATCACAGAACCATGAGCCTTCTGAGTTCCAAGGAATTGTAGACTGCATTGAAGTAGTTCATTGTCACATGAGACTATATTAGTCTTCTGAGATCCTTGGATGCTTCTGCAGACTGTCTGTGCTTCATGACAATCATACCTGAGGATAAGCAGAGGAAATCTGAGGTCTCAATAGCCAGATACTGATGACAAATGTGGATAATAGGAAGTGGTATGCTATTTTACATTTTTTGGGGCTTACTGACTTTCTTATACAAGGAATTTGTCTAAATTGCAAGGTAATATTAAATGCAAATTTAAAAAAAACACAAAATATTTAAAAAGTATTTAAAAGTGAATAAAGAAATATAATTTAATATTAATTTTCTCTAACTTCTCTTAATATCTTAAAACATTCACAACAGCCTTTATTTTATCACCAAGCCTCAAACTAATTTGGGTAAGCATGTGTTTCTTAATAAATAGAAGACATAGTGTAAACCCTAAAAATCTATACTTAATTAAACTTAAAGATCTTACAAGATAGTGTGTCAAAGATGGGGACTGTAAGAGTAGAAGAGAAGAATGGGAAATTATGCTACCACAATAGGTTATCTTGACCATGAAGCAAGTTGGGAAGAAAAGGGTTTATTCACTTACACTTCCACACTGCTGTTCATCACCAAAGGAAACAAGGAAAAGGAACTCAAGCAGGTCAGGAAGCAGGAGTTGATGCAGAGGCCATGAAGAGATGTTACTTACTGGCTTGCTTTCCCTGGCTTTCTTAGATTGATATTTTATAGAACCCAAGACTACCAGACCAGGGATGGCACCATCCACAATGGGCTGGGCCCTCCCACCCTTGATCATTAATTGGGAAAGTGCATTATAGCTAGATCTCATAGAGGCATTTCCTCAAGGGAAAATCTTTTTTGTAATAATTCCAGCTTGTGTCAAGCTAACACCCAAAACCAGCCAGTTACAAGTGAATCCTTATCAGCTTGACACATAATCATGATTAAGCCTTAGCCCTTGCTTTTTTATTCAACCCCAAGACCTTAATAATTTTAAAGTAACATAGTTTTTACATATTAAAATTTCAATCCCTTTAAAATTTCCAACATCTTTTAGAATTCAAATTCACTTTACAATTCAAAGTCTCTTAACTGTGGGCTCCACTAAAATACTTCCTTCCTTCAAGGAAGAAAAATATTAGGGCACAGTCACAATCAAAATCAAAATCTCATACTACCTGTCCAATGTCTGGGATCCACTCACGATCTTCTGGGCTCCTCCAAGGGCTTGGGTCACTTCTCCAGCTCTGCCCTTTGTAGCACACACCTTCTCTTCTAGGCTCCAGCTGCCTGTTCTCCACTGCTGCTGCTGTTCTTGGCAGTCACCCCATGGCACTGGCATCTCCAAAACACTGCTGTACCATGCTTTAATTAGTTAGAGTTTCCATTGCTGTGAAGTGACACTAAGACTAAAGAAAGTCTTATAAAGAAAACATTTATTTGGGGATGGCTTACAGTTTCAGGAGTTTTTATTATCCATTATTATCATGGTTGAAAACATGGCAGTGTCAGGCAGACAATGGTGCTAAAGAGTTGAGAGTTCTACATCTTGATCTGAAGACATCCAGGAAAGACTCTCTTCCTCTCTGGACAAAGCCTGAGCTCACCTCACCCCCACAGTGACACACTTCCTCTAATAAGGCTGCACCCTCTTCCAATTATGCATATACTTCCTAATAGTATCACTCTATGGGCCAATAATATTCAAACCACCACACCTGCTTTCTCTCAATGAGAGAAAATGCAAGAGGCAATGGGGCATTTTGGCTTATTGTTTCAGAGGATTCAGTCAATGGTTGTTGGTTCTATTGCTTTAACACCTGTAGCAATACATGGGGGGAGTACAGAGGACAACTACTCATCTCATGGTAGTTAGGAAGTAAAAAGAGAGAAAAGAAGGAGTCAGAGAACCCATTATCTCCTTCAGGGGCATGCTCAGTAACCTAACTTCTTTCAGCTGGCTCCACTTCTCAGCAGCACAACAGAGGGAAGACCAACACCCTGACATTAGGAACTTTTATTGGTTTCCTTTCATGTTGTTTTGATAAAAAAAAAAAAAAAACTGCCCTGACAACAGCAACTCAAGGAAGGAAATGCTTACCCTAGCTCATAGTTCAAATATGGTCTAACTTAGACAGTCAAGTAGCAGGATCTTGAAGCAATTGGCCACAGTATGTCCACAGTTAGAAGGGGTAATGAATGCATGCCAGTAGTCCAATTTTCTTCACTGTGTGCAAACCAGATCATCTGCCCAAAAAATGATCCCTGCCTCAATTAAGATGAGTCTTCCCACACAAATTAACACAGTAAAAAGAATTCTCCCACAGGCAGGCCCAGAGACCCATCTCCCAGATTCTCTAGCCAATGTCAAATTAATGATCAAGATTCAATGCAAGTTTTACTCCAGATTCAAACCACCACAAGAAGTGATACAAATGAGACAGCATGGGATAAAACACGGAGAGATTAATATGGCAATACTTCAAGGTATATAAGAAAAAAAATGCTCATATGGAGCTCATGCTGTATGTATTTTCAGACTATCATTGGACAAGTAGATAAGGGAGACTCTAAATGTCTTGTTTTAAGTTTTTTATTTATGATAATTCCTGCCATTATCAAGTAACAGGAAGAACAATACAATAGCCACCATTCAAAACACACACACACACACAAAAGGGCGTACCTACATCCAATAGACTTTTCTGTCCATGCATATAGTAATGAGGAAACCATGGCTGTAGTCCCAACCCATGAGAACTTTCCAAGATTCTAGATTCATCTTCATATCCTATTGGAAGGTAGATTCGCATGAGGGCTGTAAAATAGGAATTTGTTTTCATATTCTCAGGAAAAGGGCTTGGGCTCATATAAAGATGAGGGTAAGAAATTCCAGTCCTTCAACCCTTCCAAGTTCTAGTTTCAGAGGGACACCAAGCATTACTGGTCCCACCCAGAAGAGTGAAACAAAGTATTTGAGGACTCTCTATATACTATCCGAGCCATCCTCAGCAACTGTAGGTAAGACAGACCTAGTGCTTAGGAATCCTGCGAAGATCATCTCATACCACTGATGTTTCTAACCTCTGAAGAACAGGTTTTGTGAGCTAAGGTCTTAATATATAACCCAACCTCGTCTTGAAGTGACCATTCCTTTGTTTCATCCCCCCTGAAAAAGTTTTAAGGGACTTGTAGATTAGGTACCTTACAGAAATAGAGTCAAGATTTTACAAAGAAATTATCATTTCAGGAGAATCTTACAAGACTCTCTCGATGCCAAAGGGTAGAGGTAAAAAAGTACATTCCAGAAGGAGAAAACAGACTGAGGCAGCATTTTCCACATAACAGAATCTGCACATTGGTTTTGATCCATTTTCTGACAGCATTTGTTCTAGGCAGGGCCCAGCAGAAGTTGCCCTTAATGAAGGAAACACACTTGGTAGCCCTTGTTTTCCTACTGCGTTAAGTCCCCAAGGCTCCTCTCTTAGTTGCCACTGTTTAATTTCTCACCCTTCTTCTCCCTCTCTAATTCCTCTCTTTCCTCATCTATCTCCCATCTTTTTTTTTTCTCTCTTTGAGCCTTTTCCCTCTCTCACCTCGTACAATCTAGATGATATTTTGTGACTGATATTTTTTAATAAAAGAAGGAAATGAACAGGAGAGGAAAGTGGTTCTCTCTCTAAGTAGATCTATCACAATTGAAATGCACATAAACTGAAAATCTCTCTCAGCAGGAAAATTTACCCCAGCAACCAGCACCTTGCCTCGACCCCCAAAGCAATGAGGAGAGAGGCAAAGGAATATATATTTTTTTATTGCATCAAAACTTTATGACCATCCTTATTTGCTATAAAACAGTACCTTACATGGTGAAGGAAACATTGAAAGTCACATTAGAAAGGATAAAAATCTCATTCATAATCTCACCTGTGACCTGAGTATTCTCTTGTCACTCTAAGAAAACTGTTACTGATATTTGGATTTCCTTCCAGTCTTTACCTGTATTCCCTGACTGTGCAAAATTATAATCACTGGTAAGTTTTATTTTATGAGCAACGTCTATCCCTCCAAGCAACATAACATTAGGTGACATTTCCTTGGTGACACTAGTTCTAAGGTTGTTCTTTGAAACCATGACACAGAAAAGCAGCACCTTGCACTTGGATCCAGGTCACCTGCACAGAACCATTGGTGGCTCATGTTGATTATTATTTAAGATAGAGGACACAGATTTTTGAAATGTGCCTGAATTAACTCATTTTTCTTGTGGCTTTACTGAGCAACTTATAAAGAAGGGTTTTGCTTCCTGCATCCTCCTCAAATTTTTGTACACCAAGTGACCAAGATCAGGCTCCATTGTTTCGTCTCTGGCTGCATGAAAGCCTGACAGTAAGCATCCTGGCAGGAGCCTGTGTGAACATCATGGAGGATCCAGTGGGAGCACCATAGCAGGCACCAGTGGGAGCACCATAGCAGGCACCAGTGGGAGCACCATAGCAGGCACCAGTGGGAGCACCATAGCAGGCACCAGTGGGAGCACCATGGCAGACACCAGTGGGAGCACCATAGCAGGCACCAGTGGGAGCACCATGGCAGGCACCAGTGGGAGCACCATGGCAGGCACCAGTGGGAGCATAAAGAGGTCTGCATTTCTTTTTTAATCATAATCTATCTGTATAAGAAGTCACTTAAGGAGACAAATATTCCTTGGGGAGGCAGAGACCCCAGGGGTTCAACTGCCTTCCCCTAGACCCACTTCTTTAATGGCTCTGCCACCCATGACATTGTCATAACTGGGGAAAGTTCTCACAGCTCAAAACTCTTGGAGTGAATATTCAAGCCACAATTAGGTCTATGATTGTGCAAGCTGAATGACTTCATGGCTGACAAAATTGGAGTTCAGAGCCTGTGGATGGAACTGGGCCTCTTGTGAAAACAGGAAAATAAAAGTCAATCCCAAGAATGGCAAGGAATAAAGAGCCAGACTCTGACAGCCTTTGAGAGGAGAATTCCCTCTTCTCTGTCTGCTGCTGGTGAAATTGGGCCAATCTCTACACTGTGACAACTTCAAACTGCTGCTCCTGGCCACAGAAATGTAGAAAGTGTCCCTTGTGAGGAGCCATCTGGAGAGGTCCCCAGTTGCCATGGATCTGATGTCCCAGACCTGTGCTACAGTTATAAATTATTCCTCTTGTTGTTTTTCTCTCTAGCATCTCCCCAACTTTCAGTGTGGATGCTTAAAGGTTGTAGCCTGGACTTGCCTATATGAATTAATTTCCTCAAGCATCTGCAAGAAGTGACCATAAACTTAGCTTAAAACAGCATGAACATATTCTCTTTGAGTGTTGGAGGCCAAAAGTCCATACTGTGAGAGAGCTGTCCTTCCAAGCAGCACTTAAAGAATGTTTCTTTTCACACATACAAGTTTCCAATTGCTGGATGGTTCCAGGCATTTCTTGAAGAGCATCTGATTTGCCTGTATTTATGAGCCCTTCTCCTCCGATCCTGTGAGTTTTCTCTTCAGCCCTTTGTAAGAGTACTTTTGGCTACCATTTAGGTTGATTGTATACCCAAATCCTTAAACAAAGTGTCCTGCAAAGTTCATTCAAATTAAGACTACAAGATGTTTTTGAGAGGGACCACCAGACTTGCTAACTTTTTGATTGGCACAATTACAGGCAGAACCTGTATTAACTTTAAGACTAAGTAAATTAGACAAAGGATTCTGTTTCCACTCCTGCAGCCAGAGTCATAGGAACAGTGACCACAGCAGGGCAAAGGTGTCTACCAAGGGGGAAAGCCTGTCTCCAAGGACATCAGGAAAGACAGGGAAATCAGAGGTGATAGGAATCCATGTCAAAGATGGAATCACAGTATCTGAGAATGGTTATAACCAGAAACGGGGTAGCCATTAAGCACACCAAAGCTTTGTTGCTGATTCTGGTCCACTCCAAGTTACAAAACTTGAAGGATTGCTGTCCCTGCGCTAGGACAAAGCCTGCAGCAACTCTGAGGGATGTGGCCTGTCTAGCCTGACTGTGGAGAGTAAAGAGAAAAGGAATGATAGTATTCTGCCTCTCCTCTTTCCCACTGGCTCCATGGGACAGATCATGACAGCTGGACTCTTACACGTAGCAAGTGAGGTAGTGCAGAGACCTTTCTGTGAGACCTTAAAGAAGGGCAGTAGGAGAATTAAGGAGAATCCTTCTTCAGACCCACTTCTCTGCCTTAGTGAGCTCTAAAAGCAAAGTAAAGAGAAAAGAGAAATAACATCAATGAGTGTAAACAATTTTAGAAACAAGTTAAAAACTATTCTACAAAAACTCGTTCATTCAAATCACAGCTGACACCCATTTTATTTCAAATGTATGGTAAATTCAACAAGATAATAAAGTTTAGTCCATGTGAAAATTTGAGAAGCCTTCTGTGTACACCCGAAAGAATAACGATGTCTGGATTGTGAGGGTTAAATCGGGCTCAAAACTAGCTGATATAATTAGAGCTAAGGAAAAATAAACTGAAGCTATTCAAGACCACTTTCCAGTAGCAGAAATTACACTTATTGATTGTGTGGGAGTTAAGCCATAACTTACATAATGTAAACAGTGTGAGCCCTGATTAAATAAAAGTAGTACATTAATGTTCCTTATCCCAGAGTGTTAGGTCATCTTTGAATGGAACGAGACAGTGCCCCATTAGGACACAGAAAGGACTTGCATTTATCCTTTCTCATAATTCCAGATTCTGTATATGTTTCTTTGAGATAGGATAGAAAATTGCAAAACAAAATATCAATTATTTGCTATAAATAGATCAATGATGCTAAGCAAACAAACAAAAAAGAACAAAGTAACAGAGGAATTGAGCTGAGAGAGTAATTCATGATTTGAAAACCAGGTTGGAGAAATCTCTGGGAAAAAAAGTAAAAATAAATTTTGTTGCTGTTGTCTTAGTTAGAATTTTATTGCTGTGAAGAGACACCAGGACTAAGACAACTCCTATAAAGGAAATTGTTTAATTGGGGGTATGCTTACAGTTTCAGAGACTTAATCCATTATCTTCATAGTGGGGAGAGAGGGAGGGAGGGAGGAAGAAAAGTACTTTATTTCCAGAGACTACCCTGCCTTGGGATCCATCCCATATGCAGACAACAAACCTTGACACTATTGCTGATGCCAGAATGTGCCTGCAGACAGGAGCCTGGTATGGCTGTTCTCTTAGAGGCTCTGCCAGCAGCTGACTAAGACAGATGCAGATATTCACAGTCAACCGTTGGACTGAGCTCAGGGACCCCAGGGGAAGAGTTAGGGAAAGGACTGAAGGAGCTGAAGGGGACTGCAACCCCATAGGAAGAACAACAGTATCAACCAACCAGACCTCTCCTTGCTCCCAAGGACTAAACCACCAACCAAAGAGTATATATGATTTGGTCCATAGCTCCTGACACAAATGTAGCAGAGGACTGCCTTAATTGGCATCAGTGGGAGGGGAGGCACTTTGTTCTATGGAGGCTTGTTGCCCCAGTGATGTGGCATGCTAGAGCCATAGGTGGGAGTGGGTAGGTGGAGGAGCACCTTCTTAGTGGCAATGGGGAAGAGGGACAGGTGGTTTGTGAGGTAGAGACTGGGTAAGGGACATTTGAGATGTAAATAAATAAAATAATAAAAATTACAGTATTCTTTCTACTTATACAACTCAAATTCTCTATTTTGAATTATGAATTGGAAAATTGTGTATACTTAGAGTGAAGATTGATGTTTTGACTTATGCACATCTTATGCAATAATTAAACTAAGCTCATTAACATAACCATCAGCTGATGTCTATCTTGGCGATTTTGAAATGTTCATTGCACTGTTAATTATATTTAAATAGATAGAAAAATTCCACAAATGAGACAGCAAATTCATTTGATCATAACCCTTTATTTTCATGCAACCTCTTGGAAATCAAGAGTCTCCTCAGGGCTGCTAAGTTAGATGAATTTATACTCCACATAGAAGTAAGAATATAGTAACTGACATTTTGTGTCTGACTTATTTCGCTGACTGTAATGTTTCCCACATTTCAACTATATTACTATAAATGATACAGTTTTACTTTTTAAGAATAAATAGAACCCCATATTACATAGAGGAATTTTCCTTTTCCATTGTTCACTCATAAACATCTTGCTGATGGCATCAAATTTATTATTGAGAATAGTGATCCAATAAATACACAGGTGTGACTATTTCTTTGAAGTACTGATTTCAAATCTTCTGGGCACCCAGCCTTCATGTGTATGTAAACACACACACACACATACACACAGAGGGGGGGTCACATAGACACAAATAAATTAATGTGATATTAAAAGTCTAAAAACTAAAGGTTTATTTATTTGTTATACATGAGCACACTGTACCTGTCCTCAGACACACCAGAAGAGGGCATCTGGTGCCACTACAGATGGTTGTGAGCCACGATGTGGTTGCTGGGATTTGAACTCGGGACCTTTGGAAGAGCAGTCAGTGATCTCAACCACTGAGCCATCTCTCCAGCCCAAAAGTCTAAAAACTAGTTATCAATAGGCAGAATAAAATTAGATCTTAATTCATACCATAACCTCTCCTGGGGAAACCCAAACTAGGGCTATTAGAAAATATAATTTCATTTTTATCTCTCTGAGGAACCGTAGTGCAGTTTTTCTATGTGGCTGTAACATGAATTTACATTTTTAAGGTCATAAAAGGGCTCACTCTTACCACACCCTCATCAAACACTCATGTTTTCACTTCTTAGTCACTAGCAGGTGGAAGGCCACATTGATCTTAATACTTACTTCATTAATTATTAGTGGTGTTGAGTTTTTGGTCATATAGTTGTTGGATGTTTCATTATCTTCTTTGACATATGTTGATTCAAGGTCCTTACTTAAGCAGACTGTTTTCTTTCTATAAAGTTGAGTTCCTTACAAAGGCTAGATTTCAAAGCCTTACCATATGTGTATGTGTAAACATGATCTAAAAATACAGAACACAATTTACTGTCTCTTCATTTTTGCTGTTTTCTTGGTTGTATAGATGCGGTTTATTTTGACACAATCCCACTTGTTTATTTTTGTGTTTGTTATGTATAGAACTCTGGAAGCCAAATAACATGTTTATTTTCTCTGTGTTTTCTTCTAGTAATTTGTAAAGTGTTAGCTCTCATTCATATTTTTGTCTTTAGCCTACTCCAAGTTGAGGTTTGAGAATTTTATTCTTCTGCCTATGGTGAGACATTTTTTATTTTTTTGATCTGCATGGATGTGTGGATATGTGTGTGTGTGTGTGTGTGTGTGTGTGTGTGTGTGTGTGTTGTGTGTGTGTGTGTGTTGTGTGTTGTGTGTTGTGTCTGCATGTACACATATGTGTGCATACACATGTGAAGGTCAGAGGAGTCACCAAATGAGAATTGATTCTTTCCACAGTGTGTGTCCCGGAAATAGAACTCAAGCTGTTAAGCTTAGCTCAGGTCCTTTTTACTCTGTGAGCTGTTTCACTAGCCTCTGGTCATAGAGTTTTAGACAGCACTGATTTTTGTTCTTTTCTTGTGTTTTCTCAACTAGTCTCTCACAATCCAATTTGCTGCACGTGCATGAGCTCATTTCTGGACTTCATTCCACTGACCGGCAAGCCTATTTTTATAGCTGTGCTATAAGGTTTTATGGTATAGCTTGAAATCAGATAGTAGAATGCCCACATCATCATCGCTATTTTAGCTCATAATTACCTTAGCTAGGCATAGTTATGGCAAACTTCAGAACTGTTGAAAAATTATAAGAGATCACATTGAAATTTTAATAAGAGTTCCACTCAATTTGTCATTTGCTTTGTGTGTTGTGAATATTCTAATAAGATTCTTCTAGATTTTGTGCATGAGTATTTCCATTTATATGTCTTCTTAGACTTCTTCATTAACATTTTATAGCTTTTAGTAAATGGGTGTCTAATACCTTTTGTTGCATTTATTCCTAAGCATTTTGTATGGCCTTTCATGCCTACTGTAAATACTATTTTCAATTTCATGTTTAAGATATTCATTGTTAGTATAGACTAGTGCTATCAAGCTTTATGTGCTTATTTTTATTCTGTTACATCACTGTATTTATTACTGTGAATATAATGCAAGCTATGGGAATTTTTATCTTAATAGACATAAATGTAAAACAAAGTTTCTAAATGAAAAAAAAATGATGATAAATATATTAAGGTAACTCAACAAACACCAAACAAAGATAACACTGCAGTAAGTGATCAAAATCAGAAGTTGATTTGTTCAAAATTATTTTTTTCAAATAATATAACCTCAATATGTTTTTTTTCTATTATTCTTCCCAGTTCTTCCCAACCCCCTTTCCCATCCAAATCTACCATCTTTCTTATTCTCATTAGGAAAAAAACAGGTCTCTAATGGCTAATATAATATAATATAATATAATATGACATACAAACACTAACACATCAGAATTTGAGAAAAAAATCAGAAGTAAAAAGAACTCAAAGAAGGCACAAAAAACAAAGACTCACTTGCTCTCACACTTATGAATCATATAATAAAACTAAACTGGAAACTTATGGAAGCCATGATACATACATACGCAAAGGATCTGTGGTATTAAAAGAGGAAATTAAAAGTAAAAATAAAAAATTATATGTTCAAATCAAAATTTAACAAAACAATTGAAAAGGCCTGACATAGCACTGTAAGACAAAGATCCTCAAAGCTGCCATTTTGTTTGTTTTTGTTGACCAACACACAGCCTATCCTTAAGAATATTTTATTTTCCCAGTGAGACAGTTGACAGAAACTAACTTTGCATTTGCAAGGTTTACCAACTGGACATTGCTTCTGGATTAGGGAAGGGGTATGTGTCCACTTCTTCTTTTGGCTCTAGGGCATCTGTGGCAGACCTGTGCAGGACCTGTGTATGCTGCCTCGGTCTCTGTGTGCTCAGTTGTGTAACAGTCATGGTGGTTTAGAGGGCCTAAATTTCCTTGTGTCCTTCACACACTCTTTCTCTTATGCTTTTTCTGACTCTTCTCCTGCAGGTTCCCTAAGCCCTGAAGGGAGGGATTTGATGAAATCATCTTGCTTAGGACTGTGTGTTCCAAGATCTATCACTCTCTGCATAACATCTGGCTGTGGGTATCTATTCATTCTCATCTGCTTCAAGAGGAATCTTCTCTGATGATAGCTGAGCAAGGCACTAACCTATAAGTATAGAAAAATGTAATTAGGAGTTATTTTATTGCTACATTTTTAAAAGAATACTCATATTTAATTTTATCTTAGGTCCATGGGCTATTTACTCTCAGGTTATTGGTTACCCAAGCAGTGACAGGAATGGGTTTCAACTTGTGGCTTGGACCTTAAGTCGAACTTGATGTTGGTTGGTTTCTCCCACAAGCTTTGTGCCACCATTGTTCCAGAATATACTACAGGCAGCAGAGCATTGTACACCATAGGGGTTGTGGCTGGTATCATATTTATATTTCTCTTTTGAAAGCTTGGAGAATATTGTCCTATACCAAAGAATGCAGTGATGAAGTCTCTATGAAGGACCCTGCTGACTTCTCTATGTCCAAGGGGTTGTATCAGAGATGGTTTTAACAATGGGTCCTTAATGTCAGTTTGTGTATAGCAACCCATAATCTCGGCAACAGCCTGGGTTGTTTAGGAATTTCTAAGGGAACATTTTGGCCAAGAACTCAATTAGATACAACCCAATCATGGTACTGGAAGCTCTGTTTGGTATTTGAGGAAATTCTGACCACTTAAAAGGAGAGAAGAAAGATATATGACAAGATTCTTGAGTAAAAGGAGGGAAATCTACAAAAAGACTTCAAATACAAAAATCAAAGGATATATGTAGTCCCATTACTAATAGAAGTTGCAAAGCAATACATTTTAGAAGGAAAAATAATTTGATAAGAAGAGTATGATTCATACATTCAGTAGACTACTGTTCAATGTAAAGAAAAAGAAAAAATCTGACATTACAGCATGTATTTTATGTGGGAATTTTTTTTCAAAAGATGAAATAAGCTAATCACAAAAGAAAAATACAAAAAGAGAAAAGAAAAATACAATACAACTAAATTTATATGTGTATTTAGAAGAGGCAGAATCATAGAAATGCTACTGTGGTAGATGTTGATGGCTTGGAGATGAGAAGATAGAATGTTACCATTAAATACACATCACACTTTAGTTTAAAGGGTCATAAGGAGCAGAATGGAGTTAAGAGAGAGTAACGTGAAGATGGGTATAGAGATAGGTATGAATGCAATACATAGTGCACATGAATCACCAAACTTTCAAAATTACATTCCATTTCAAAATCATGATCTATTTTTAAATTTTCCAAACTTTTAAATAATAGATTTTGCCATTGTTATGAAAAAACTTCCAAAAACTAGAAAAAAAACAAAAATATTTCTCTTATTTTATATAAAGCAAGAATAGTTCTAACTTTGAAACCACACAAAAATGTTCCAAGAGAGGAGACATTCAAGCTGTTGTATTTTAAATACAACTATAAACACATAAATATTCTTGTAAATATTAACAAATATAACTACTAAAAATATATTGATAACCTAATACACCTTGGAAAATGGCTTCATCCCAGGTTTGCAAAGATAATATTTTTAAAATCAAAGCATGCAAACTGCAAATTAAAATATTAACAGCAGAAATCATATTTTAGAAAACATAAGGGGAAATTTGATTAAATTCAACACTCCTCTTCATTAATTCTCATTAAGTTAATAATAAGCAGTAACTTTTTAATCTCATGAAGGTTATCTATATATTCTAAAATCTCAGAAAATATAACCCCGTGTAATGTGTAACGTTTTAATCATGGAAAATTTGCAATGAATACAAATATTCCAGATTGTACTAAAAATCATAACTAATGAAGTAAATAAAGAGGTTTGGTTCACAGGATTTATAAATGACAAACCTATAAGTTGGCAAGCTAGAAAGTTGACAAACTGAGGATAGAAAGGAAATTTAACAACATGGTGAAGCCATAAGACCAATCTGCAAGGTGCCTGGAAACAGCAAGATCTGGTATTCTTTCAAAGAAATATCCATAAAATGATCAATAAATGTCTGAAAATTAATTTCATGAAAGATAAGCAGGACCACAAAGACAGATTTAATACTCTACTAGATATTTTTAAATAATTAAATAAACGGAGGATGATAGAGTATAATACAAAATAAAATATTCCAACAAAGTATTCTTCAACACATTCTCTAAAGAAACTAAAACGTCAAAAAATAGATACTGAGAGTAGATATTTATGAGGTTCAGAGAAGAAGAATAACTGTATAAAAAATAAAGAGAGTTTTAAATCAATGGGAAAGGCACAAGTAACCCATTATAAAAATAGAAAAAAATGCAATATAAATATTTTACGGAATAAATATATGGACAAGAAACACAAGAAGATATGTTTAATTATAGGAATGAACATGAAAGCTGAAGCAAGAAACCATTTAGTATCAACTGAGTAGAGAACATGTAAAATTTGACAAAATTGCATATTGGAAATGACATAAATCTACAAGATCATATTGCCACCAGGACTGATGCAATAAATTAGTACAAATGCTCTGAAAAGTGCTTTAGTCACATTTCTTAAATGTAGCAATTTATATATCTTACAACCCAGCAATTTTACCCCTAATGATATGCACAAAGAAAGAGAAGCATGTGCAACATAAAACACATATAAAGACATTTATTTCATAGTACCTATCACTGTTTATCATGACAAAAAAAGTTAAGATGCACTATTGGCGGTGAGTGGGAGAGTAGATGAAGGAAGCTTAGAATAGCCACATGATGGAATATTATAAGCAAATCAAGAAAACAATTTGCTAATTTGTAACAACGTGGACAGATTTCAGCAGTCCAGTGTTAACTAAGAAACTGTATTAGTCAGGTTCCATTCCTACAATAAAGTACCTACGATAAACAACTGAAGGGGGGGTTTCTTTTGGAGGACCACATAGAGATGAATGGAAACAGCTCTCAAAAGAAAGCAAAACTGCAGAAATTCATAATTCAGGATGAGGTTGGTCTCAGGGACAGGAAGCCAGAAATGCAAGGGAATGGGTAAGAAAAAATGGGATTATATAGAGGTAGCTTAACTTTTATTTGCATTAGCAGGGGTTTTTTTAGTGTTCTTTATATTATCCATATATTTTTAAACATGATGAAAATGAGTAATGTACTATTAGCTGGATACTCAAATTCTGTGCACCTGAAGTTTGCAGACAATTCTAAAACAGTGTGGTAGTTTAAATAAGATTGCCCCTATAAGCCCATGGGGAAGGAATACAAGGAAGGAATACAAATTGGAAAGGAAGACGTCAACATATCACTATTAGTAGATGATATGATAGTATACAAAAGGAACCCCAAAAATTCTACTAGAGAGCTCCTTTACCTGATAAGCGACTTTAGCAAAGTGGCTAGATATAAAATTAACTCAAAAAAAATCAGTAGCCTTCCTCTACAAAAGGATAAATGGGCTAAGATAAAAACCAGGGAAATAACACCCTTCACAATAGTCACAAATGATATAAAATATCTCGGCATAGCTCTAACCAAGCAAGTGAAAGACCCATATAATAAGAACTTCAAGTCTCTGAAGGAAGAAATTGAAGCAGATCTCAGAAAATGGAAAGATCTCCTATGCTCATGGGTTATCAGGATTAACATAGTAAAAATGGCCATCTTACCAAAAGCAGTCTTCAGACTCAATGCAATCCCCATAAAAATTCCAACTCAGTTCTTCACAGAGATCAAAAGAGCAATTCTCAAATTCATCTGAAATAACAAAACAAAACAAACAAACAAAAAGAGCCCAGGATAGCAAATACAATTCTCATCAATAAAAGAACTTCTGGGGGAATCACCATCTCTGACCTCATGTTGTACTACAGAGCAATAGTGATAAAAAGGACAGTTGGATCAATGAAACAAAATTAAAGATCCAGAAATAAACTCACACTTGATCTTTGACAAAGAAGCCAAAACCATACAGGAAAAAAAAAAGGGACAGCATTTTCAACAAGTAGTGCTCGTCTAAACTGGCAGCATGCATGTAGAAGAATGCAAATTGATCCATTTTTATCTCCTTGTACAAAGCTCAAGTCCAAGTGAATCAAGGACCTCCACATAAAACCAGATATGCTGAATCTACCAAAGAGAAAGTGGGAAAGAGCCTTGAACACATTGGCACAGGAGAAAACTTCCAGAACAGAATACTAATGAGTCAGGCTCTAAGATGAACAATTGACAAACGGGACCTCATGAAACTGAAAAACTTCACTGTTAATAGGCAAAGTCCACTGTTAAAGGGGCAAAACAATCTACAGATTAGGAAAATATTTTTACCTACCCTACATCAAATAGAGGGCTAATATCCAAAAATATACAAAGAACTCAAGAAGTTAGACTTCAGAAAACCAAATAACCCTATTTTTTTTAAATGGGGTACAAAGCTAAACAGAGAATTCTCAACTGAAGAATCTCAAATGGCTGAGAAGCACCTAAAGAAATGTTCAACATTCTTAGTCACCAGAGAAATGCAAACTTAAATGACTCTGAGATTCTATCTTACACCAATCAGAATGGCTAAGACCAAAAACTCAGGGACCTCAGATGCTGATGAGGTTGTGGAGGTTCGTAGGCTTGCAAGTTGATACATCTGCTTTGAAAAACAACTTGGTGATTCCTCAAAAAAATAAATATAGTTCTACCTGAAGACCCAGCCATATACCTACTAGGCATATACCTAAAATGTCCCAACATATTACAAGAACACATGCTCCATTATGTTCATAGACGCCTTATTTATAGTAAGCAGAAGCTGGAAAAAACCCAGATGTCCCTCAACAGAAGAATGGATATAGAAAGTGTGGTACATTTACACAATGGAATACCACTCAGCTATTAAAAATGATGACTTCATGAGCTTTGTAGGCAAATGAATGAAACTAGAAAATATCATCCTTAGTGAAGTAACCCAGATCCAAAAGGACATACATGGTATGTCACTGATATGTGGATATTAGTCCAAAGGCTAAGAATACCCACAATACAACTCACAGACCATATGGAGCTTAACAAGAAGGAGACCCAAAGTGTGGAGGCTTCAAATCCACTTAGAAAGGGGAGCAAAATAATCATGGGAACCAGAGGAAGCATTGGAGGGGTGAGGTGGAAGAAAAAGGGAGAGTAGACCAGGTATGGGAAGAGACCAGAGAGAAATCCAGAGGGCCAGGAGAACAAATAGAAGTAAATGTCAGTGGAGAGTGCAAAACTTGACGAACCAATGGAAAGTCCCAGACACCAGGGCTGCAAGAGGCTTCCAGGACCTAATGGGGATGACATTAGCTGAAATAGCCAACAGCAGGGAGATAGAACCTGAAGAGACCATCTCCAGTAGGTAAACACCCCCCCCCCAGGTGGAGGGATGAAGCCACCTATCTGGGTTAAAATTTTTAACCCAGAATTGTCCCTATCTAAAGGAAATGCAGGAACAAAGTTGGAGCAGAGGCTGAAGGAAAGGCCATTCAGAGACCACCCCACTGTGCAATCTATTCTATTCCCAGACACCAAACTCTGACATTATTGCTGATGACAGGATGTGCTTGTAGACAGGAGCTGGGTATGGCTGTCCTCTTAGAGGCTTTGCCAGTGCCTGGCTAAGACTAATGCAGATACTCAGAGCCCACCATTGGAGTGAGATCACTGGAAGAGGTAGGGGAAGGGCTGAAGGAGCTGAAGAAGTTTGCTCCCCCATAGGAAGAACAATGGTATCAACTAACTGGACCCCTCATAGTTCTCAAGGACTAAACTACCAATCAAAGAGTATATATGAGTTGGTCATCTGGCATCAGTGGAACGGGAGGAGCTTGGTCCTGTGGAGGCTTGATGCCTCAGAGAAAGGGGATGTTTAAAGGGGTGAGGCAGGAGTGGGAACACGCTTCAAGAGGCAAAGGGGAAAGGGATAAGATTGCTGGTTCTTGGGGAGGAGACTAGGAAAGGGGGTAACATTTGAAATATAATTAAATACAATGCTTAGTAAATATAAAAAAGAAAAAGAGAAAGGTTGAAACCAACAATTAAAATGCAAACACAAATAACTATCAAAGAAATAAATAAGAGCTGAGAAGAAACTTTACCACCATCTTTTGGCTCACGTGTGTGAGATATCTGCACACAGTGCCACAAACCAACAAATCCAAAAAGCCAGTAAGCCAACCCCATTGTTCATGATAAAGCTAAGCAGCAGGAGCATGCTCTGCTCTATGGTGAGAAGTTATTGTTACGCTGAGCTCTGGGTCTAGGCAGCTTCTACAAGGAAGCAATTGCTAAACTTGTCTAGAGGAAACCAGCTGTGGGAAATCTATTAATTAGCCACACTCATTATATACAGAGTAATTGGTGAACTCAATGGAGAAAATAGAGGAGTTGAAGTTATGTTCTCTTGATTTGATAAGAAAAGCACACAAGGATTTTATGGTTCCCTCTGGACCAGAAAGAAGATTTTAGTAAGCCAACCAGAGCTCCAACTAAAGAAGCGAAATGGGACATTTATTGATTTAAGAAAGACCAACAAAACTGTCTTTGAAGGATTGACCACCATCAGCTTCATATGCTTGTAAAGACTTTAGGTTCTTAAGCTCCCTAATACGAGCCCAGAAAATAGTAAAAATTGAATGACAAAATGAATTTGTTCTTACTGTAGTAATTACAATCATTTAGAATAATTACAGAGTCAGATAGAAATCACATATGAAGGTATTGCATACCATATCCTATTAAGAAGTACTAAACTAAAAGTCTCAGACGTTTCCTCACTGAAATTAAGGGAAGTAACTTCTACCAAGCTATCCAGGAGTATAACAATGCTCATCAGCAAGCTTTAATTTGAGAATTAATTTTTAAATAGTAATGATTCTTAATTTTTACATTCGACCGTGTTTGGATGCCGATTTCAGTTATTTAATTGAAAAATATTTTAAAAGTCTCAGCTATTGAACAAAAGAGATAGTTCTGTTATAGTACACATAGGGTCTTATAGTCCCTAGATCATTAGTTCATGTTAGATTTGCTTATTAAAAATTGCTATAATTACTATATCTTGTTAAAGTTTTGCCTGAGTTTGATTTTTGCTAAAAGGTATATAGTTATAGCCAGGATTATGACAAAGGCTGTTAATACGGCATTTAGGAGAATAAGACTTGAAGGTTCAAATATACCTATACCACACGAGCTGTACCATCCTTAAAGGTACCAACTGTAGAGACACTTGCTCATTCATATTAATTGGCACTCTAGTCACAATATAGAAGAGATGCAAGGAGTCTATATGTCCATCAATAGATAAGTGGACAATGAACATATGGTAGATACATTTACACCATGGAATCTTATTCAACTACCAAAAACAAGAAGAAAATTGCAGGTAAATTGATAGAGCTGGAAATGATTACTCTGAATGAGGTAACTCAGACTCGAAATAACAACCATTGCATATTTTTCTTTCACTTGTGGGTGTCAGCTTTGAATCTTCAAATATATGTGTCCAGTTTTAGAATATCTACAGAGGCCATGAAATTGCTAAGTGATCATCAGGGTTTAGAGGTCTTCCTGGGGAGCAAGATATAGTATGCTGGTATTAAGGGTTACATGGTTAAAACAAAACCTGAAGGGGCTAAATTAAAGAAGGATGGCCATAACTCAATAGGGAAAGGAATAAGGAATATGGAGAAGGATAAATATCACTAAGGACCTTTACATTTTTTAATACACTCTAGAAAAGTCTACCACTGTAAATGATACATATAGATTCATTAAAATTAGCAAACTGAAGTCACCCCACAATGAGACAACAATACCTCTACTAAACACCAAAGACTACCTTAAACTCTTCAGTGCCAGGAACAGGTTGTTTCTTTTGGAGTTGTTGGCCAGCAGGGGGTCTTCATCGACTGCCCCCCCTCAAACAATACAGATTATTGTCCATGTCTTTGGCTACTCTCCAGAAGTTGAAGTAAGACCCTGTTGTTGAGACAGACTATCATATACTTCACTCATAGAAAATTGAGAAATTTTCTGGGTAGCTATCCTGGTACTAGGTGATATGTAGGCTGCTGAGAAAATAAACATAAATCTTACCTATCGTGAGATATATTAATTGTTATCCTGGCTAGCCACATTCAACTGACAAGCCACACCCACTCTTGTAATAGTGGCATGAATGTCAGGAGAGTAACTAACCACTTTTCGGGTGGGTTTAAGTACCACTCCACAAGATAAAATCCATACCTGGGGCTATTATTAGGCTTAGAACCTATATATGGGCATAGCCTCTAGGGAAGAATCTACTGCCATCATGCAGCTAAATGAATAAAGTATTAAACTGACTCCTAATGGCTTATCATTATATTCATGAATTAATGCATCTCTCAATCTTCATCACAGAAGCCTCTGTTTTTAATTGATGGAAATTAATGTGTTCAGAGGCCCACAACTGTCTAAGACAATAGGAGAATTGTAGAGTATTCATCTCCAAAAGGAACACAGCTACTATGGCCCCTACCCAAGGCTCAGGGACCATCCAGGAGTAGAAGGCAAAAGGAGTGAAAAGCCAGGGCTGGTAGATAACCACAGGAAAAAGGTTTTCTGAAACATCAGGTAAACTGCACATATGCTCTCCAAGTATGTATGATAGCATATGTGAGGCCTAAGGAAACCCAAGCCACATGAAATTCACATGCATAGAGACATAAGATGGGCATGAGACCCCCTTCTCCAGCAATGGAGCTATTGGCAATTGTTAATCACTGAAAGAGGGAGAGTTACTTTTCTCTAAGAATGATGTCACTAGTAAGTCAACCACTCTCCAGTTGAAGATCACATATCCGGAAATATATGAACAACAGTATCTTTAGAGGGAAAATAAAGACAAAAAATTGAGAAAGAGGGTGGGTCTAGGAAGAATTGAAGGATGCCCATGAACAAAATATATTGGACACAATTTTTAAAGATCTAAGTTGTTATTTTTTAAATGACCTCAAGTTAAAGCGAACCTGAGCTTCACAGAAAGACCCTATCTCCCACACTAGCTGTATGAGATAGCATGGTTTGTAATTTTAGTCTTGGGGAGGTAGAGACAGAAGAATCCATGAGACACTGTGGTCAGCTAGTCTAGTCTACTTAGCAAACTCCAGTAACCCTGTCTCCCAAAGTGTGCATAGTTTCTGAAGAAAAACATGGAGACAGGAACTGCTGCAAAAGATGCGAAGGACTGTTTTGTTTAGCTTGCTTTCTTGTATAATTCAAGACTACCAACCCAAATATGGCTCTACTTCAAGTGGGTTAGGCCCTCTCATGTTAAGACTCAATCCAGAAAATGTCTCAGAGACATGTTCATAGGCCAATCTGATGGACACCATTCCTCCGGTGAGATTCCCTTTTTCCAGGTGACTGATTTGTGTCAGGTGACAGAAACTACCATATGTATGTGTATAATTGTTATGCTCCCCACACACATATATACCACACATTCACATACATTCATATTCACATACATATATATGCACACATAAAAGAAGGTCAGATTACACTTCCTAAGCTTCTTCTGTGGTTAGACATGGTCACTGAGTGATGTCCAGCCACAGGACTAGAAGTGTGTGAAGAAATGACGCTTTACTCCATCTGATAAACAGCTTTAAAGACTTGGAGTGGTCCTTCTTCGATTGTATCCCTTCTACTACATGCTTTACCCCATATGTGGGGTCATCTTTGAAGCTTGGTGATAAGCCTGTAGGAAGGCTGAAAGATGCTAATGGACCCAAGCCTCTAAAACCTAGCATAGAAAAGACCCCTGTTCCCATTCCTGAGGGTGAACTTAGCTTTCTCTAATATAAAGGTAACTGTGACAAGCTTTGGGGCTCATATAGTACATATTTTGTATGTGGCAATAATTAGGAACCCTAAAACCATTACAAAGGATTACAGGGTGTGAAATAATTCATATAAATTAATAATTAGCACCAGAAGGGGCATGGAGCATACACCTCAGTTACTTTAAGGCCACAGGCACTGCCTGCCACCTCCTATCAATCTATGCCTTAAATTACAGGGCAAAGTTAACCTCAAATAACAAAATCATGCAGTCAAGCTGTCATAAATTGGCTGTCACATCCTAAATGCATTTGGTGTGTGTGTGTGTGTGTGTGTGTGTGTGTGTGTGTGTGTGTGTGTGTGTGTGTACATGCACATTTAAAAAACAAAAATCAAGAAGAAAGGGGAAAGGAGGAGGCTGTAATGGCCTGGTCAAACAAATTTTCTAAATCTGGTTTGGTTCCAAAGGAGCAAGACAAAGCTTGGGCCAGTTGGAAGATGAAGCACTTCACACTTGGTATCTCATTCTTCCCACACACCCTGGAACTAGGCATCATTTCCTCTATTTACACTTGAGAATCAGCATTCTGGGAGGCAAGAGATCATAGCTTGTAAGCAACAATGTTAGGATTCTCACCTGAGTTGGCCTGGTTCTAATATTCTTGTTATTTCTGATGTAAGCACTGAAGCTAGGACTCTTCATAGTCTATGCTAAAGTCAGGCCTAAGCCTCTGCTTGTGGGACAGTGTGCCTGTTACTAAATGGCCATTAGTGAAAGTGTTGCATACAACTAAACACTGAGAACATTTAAAATGACTCTTTGAAATAAAAGCTAGGCTCAATCACAGCCCACTTTCAAGGGGGCCTGGTTTGAATGGCCAAATGCTACAGGAAAAGGCATTAAGGGAAGTTACCTATCTGCTGGGCTTGCAAAACTTAGGTTCATGAATTCAAGAGAAGATTACGGAGGAGAAAAGAGGGTTGGAGACTGCAGCCTCAGGAGCTCATGCATCTCAGAGGCCAGGAGGTTGGCTTTTCCATTGTGCTATTAAAGTGTTCTATCCAGCCTTGCTTCCAGTCTCTAATTAATCTGAAGCAATGAATCCAACTGCTCAAAAGCATTTGCTAAATGAGATGCCTGCTGGCCAGGCCATCTCCCCTCCCCTTTCTGACACCAAGCTCCCTCTACTGTGCCAAGGTAAATGTTCTAGTTTGTTCCTATTGCTGAGATAAACATTATGATCAAAAACAACTTGGGAAGAAAAGAGTTTATTTCATCTTGTATAGTGTAATCTATCATTAAAGGTAGTCAGGGCAGGAGCTCAAGGCAGGAACTGAAGCAGAAACCAGGGAGGAACATTGCTTACTGGCTTGCTTTTCAACTTCATGTTCAGCAACCTTTTTTATACCTCCTAGGACCAGCTGCTCAGGAGTGGCACAGCCCAGAGTGGGCTGGACACTTCCACATCAATCCTTAAAGAAATAAAACACTCCCACAGACTTGCACAGAAGCTAATCTGAGAGCATCTACTCAGTTAGGGTTGGCTTTCCCCATATTACTTCAGTCTAAGTCACATAGACAAAAATTTAACCAATATAGTAAGATAGTAGAGGTTCCTGATTCTTGCAACCCTGTCTCTGTACAAGGGAAAATGTCCACTATACACAAGAAGTACCCTTCTGGAACTTAATTCACCAGCAGAAATTGCTACTCAGGATTCATAATTACTCTAACTGAAAATTCTTTACTTGTCCTGGTTTTATTATTTTCATGGCTGTTGGCAACAGTTACACATCACTAAAGGTGATAAGCTTTGGAACTCTGGATACAGAGCCTAGGCTTTTGTTTATTAGTAGGTGTCTTAGTCAGGGTTTCCATTCCTGCACAAAACATCATGGCCAAGAAGCAAGTTGGGAAGGAAAGGGTTTATTCAGCTTACACTTCCATATCACTGTTCATCACCAAAGGAAGTCAGGACTGGAACTCAAGCAGGTCAGGAAGCAGGAGCTGATGCAGAGGCCATGGAGAAATGATACTTACTGAATTGCTTCCCCTGGCTTGCTCAGCTTGCTTTCTCATAGAACCTAGGTATACCAGCTCAAGGATGGTACCACCCACAATGGGATGGACCCTCCCTTGACCACTAGTTGAGAAAATGCCCTACAATTGGATCTCATGGAGGCATTTCCTCAACTGAGGCTCTTTTCTCTATGACTAACTCTACCTTGTGTCAACTTGACACAAAACCAGCCAGTACAGATACCATGACCACGACAACATTTTATAAAAGACAACATTTAACTGGGGCTGGCATACAGTTTCAGAGGTCCAATTCATCATCATCATGACAGGAAAAATGGCAGCATCCAGGCAGACATACTGCTAGAGGAGGAGCTGAGAGTTTTACATCTAGTTAAGAAGGCTGACAAAAGAAGACTGTCTCTCTAGGCAGCCAAGAAAAGGCTCTCTTTCACACTGAGTGGACCTTGAGCACTAGGAGACCTCAAATCCCACCTTTACAGTGACATACTTCATCCAACAAGGCCACACCTATTTCAACAAGGCCACACCTCCTCTAAGTACCACTTCCTGTAGGCCAAGCATATTCAAATCATGACAGTAACTAATATAATTCCCACAAGAAGTCAGATGTGAATGGAAAAGCAAAAGGAATCAGAAACAGAGATGGAAGATAGAAATGCCAGAATCCATTGTTCATCTGTCCCCAGTTTCTTAGTTGCCCACAAATCACAAAACACAATGACTACAGGTGCTATATATCTAGCTGGCTAGAGTCTCCAGAATTCATTATAGCATTAACATTATTTCCCTTTCTTCTTTCTTGTAAAAGAAGCCACCCTTCCCCACCTTGGCCAATCTTTCTTTGCCCCTAAAATGCAGGGGTTTATGAAAATCAATACTTGGGAGAAAAAGTTGGTAGCATTTATCAAGTAACCAACTCAGCAGTCCAGGCTTATATATATACTTATCATAGTATTGTCCTCAAGGATGAAAGTTAGAAAAGAAAACATGTTGATTTAAGGGAACAAAAACAGAAGAGAACAGAACACAAAGAAGCCAAAGGGATCTAGTCACCGATCCAAAACCTTAGATTTCTTTGATGGCAGAGACCTGGGCCACCAACGGTAAAAGTGTGATCATTTGTTTTGGCTTGAATTATAAGCAAAATAGTGCTCCACACTGGAATCCAATTCAGGCCCTTGAAACCCCAGTGAAGGCTGAATACCTAAGACTGTCAGTGGATAAAGCAAGGAAAATACTCAGGGACGATGAAGGGAGCATGCTTTCGCCATTGTGGCTGAATACACTATGTCTGATGCCGGATCTATAACTCCGCTTAGTGGCACATCCTAGGGCTCTTCCCCTTCATACCAGCAGAGAATATGCCACATAAGTTCTTTTTATCAAGCCCACTGCTCTTTGTAACTAATGGAAGCCATAGGTTATCTGCATCTGCATTTACAGTGCTTGAAATGAGTACTTAAGTCTCTTAAAATTCATCTGCCCTAAGAGAGACCGTTCAGATACTATAAAGTACATTTGGTAAGGATGGAGGTATGGGAGGAATTTTGGCTCTCCTGGTGGCCCCATGTCTCAAACCAACCGACAGATATCAAAGAATAGTGGCTGTTCGCTCATTTATTTAATAAATATGTATTGAGTGCCCCCTATGTGACAATGTTTCTGTCATATTGTGGATATGAAAAGGAGGCAAATTCCCTTCTCTCTGAGACCAGGGAAGGCAAATATTAAAGCAGGAATTGTAAAAGATTGTGAGTGACATGCCCAAGTGTACCAATGAGGAGAAATGAAGACATGTCACGATAGGCAAAACAAGAGAGTGATCCTAAAAGATTGCT
This sequence comes from Micromys minutus, assembly GCF_963924665.1. Classification (NCBI taxonomy): domain Eukaryota; kingdom Metazoa; phylum Chordata; class Mammalia; order Rodentia; family Muridae; genus Micromys; species Micromys minutus. Next base: position 49,506,720 of record NC_137981.1, read on the forward strand.
TAATTCAAACTCTCACTTCAAATGAGGAAAATGAGTCCTCTAAAGGGGAATTTAATGAGTTCAGCTGAAGGCTGCTGATGTGAGTGGTTGTAGGTGTCTCCAGGAACAGGTGAGATCTTTTACTAAAACATCTGGAATGAGGCCAAAAGTGATTCTGATTTTGAATTCTTCAACATTTTGGAATATTTGCATATTGATAATGAGATATCTTGGGGATGAGGCTCAAGAATAAACTGAAGATTTGTTTATATTTCATATATTCCTTATACATGTGGGCAGAATACAATTTCGTGCAGTATTTTCAGTGTGCCCACATTTTATTCCTGTGACCTGTTAGTTGAAGTCAGGAATGAAATTTTCTACAGCACTAAGGAGGACTCAGAACACAGCACTTGCTTATCAGATTCGGTGCTCAGTCTATGTTATGATCTGATTTCCAATCTCAGTCTTTGAGAACTAGAGAGTTCATTCAGAGTTTATATGTGAAGCCTATCTCTTCCACAAAACTCCCACAGATGACCTCAACCTTAAGCAGCTCTGCCCCCTTCTCTACCCTTTATGAATTCTAAGCTCTTGGTTGACTGGAATGCTCAAATATAATACAGTAGACTTTAAATAAGGGTATAGCAAGAGTAGCTCCACACAGGAGCTTGAGCTCTCTACACCATGGCAACAACAGTAGCTAGAGTCACTCAAATTACAGACAGTCTCATTCCTCTACATAATAGGGGCTTACCAGTATCCTCAGAAGTGAACCATAAGAGCTCACAGTTTTGGGCTCACGGTTAGCCTTGGAGTTAACCTTGCTCCTAGATGAGGACTCTAACATTGAACAATCTGCTCTGTGGGATTGGGTCCAGTTTGGGTTCTCTAAAGCCATCCTCACCTTGTTTCCTGATCCTCAAGACTTCGCTTCACTCCATTTCTTTACCCATACCCTCTCCTAGAACCAAGGGGATATTTGTCCTTTCATTGAATTCTCACATCTTTACATGTGGCTACCTGTTGCCTCTTGCCTACCTTCCCCGGAAATGACAATTGCCAACCCAGATAGTTGCCCCTAAGTCATCTCTCTGAGTCTTGTTTAGCATGCCCCAACCTGTTTCTCTTTTTGTTCTTGAAATACTTGACTTGTTGTCCTTCATTTCTTTCCACCCATCAATCTATTAGTTCCAGGTGCAAATATTGACTGATTTTTCCTTCTTATTTCTTTCCTCCAGTTACAGATCTATCACAAACTCCAGACCTTCTTCAAAATCTCAGTTGTAGTTCTGCATTGTCAGATAGTCATGGCTACATCAGAATACCTGAGAGAAATAAGACAAATGGTATAAATCTTGCTCATGACTTCAAAAGCTTCAGACTGAAATCAACTGAACATGTGGTGAGGAATAACATAATGATAGCAAAGGCATATGATATAAGTGGCTTATTATGTCATTGCAGCCAGAAAGCAGAGACACGGGAAAAGACCAGGACCATTGAGAATCTTCAAAGACATGCTTCCAATAACCATTTTTCTCCACATCACCTCCATCCTCTAGTTTCTACCAGCTCCCAATAATGCCATAAATTATGAATTCTTCAATGACTTTATCTTTTGATCAAACCTGAGCCCTCATGAGTCAATCCCTTTAAAAATGACCCAGCTAAAACATCACATCAAGGATCAACCCTTTAACATGTGACATCTTTAGCGGAACGTGTCATGCCCAGACCACAAGTTTTATAACCACATGAGCTTCTGGAACAAGGTTATGTCGGGGTCTCCTTTGCATTCTACATGAGGATTCATATGGAATAGTTTGCCAGTGGGTCATTGAATGGTAGATAGGCACCGATATGTAGGTATAGTGACCATATGTCCTAGACAAGGGCATCCTGAATGGCCTGGCCAGACCCAGGTACTGTGCAGGTCTGATCATCCCACCTCCTCTGCCAGTCCAGCCTGATCCTCTATTCTAAATCTAAACCAAAGCTGAAAGTTTCAGCCCCTACTTGTTCTCTTCTCCATTGCTTATAAGTGACAGGGATGTAGCCAACACTCTAGGAAAATAAAAAAATGAATAAATACCACTGCTCAGATTTAGCATTTTCCCCCAGGTCCCCACCATGTCTTGCACTCCTCTCCTATTTTTCTTCTCATCTCCTCCCTCTTCCACCCCCTACTTACAAAGAAAAAAATAATAACAAATGGGAAGGCTAATTCTAAGTTAGTACAGTCCCAGCATGTATCCTGGTCTGCCTCTAGTCCTGTTATTTTCTCCTGTGTCTGGCTTTGACAAGACTGATGACATTTACGTTTTCCAAAAGCTTCAATAAAAAGCACTTTAGCTGCAATCACCTCCATCTAATTTCCCCAGTCAATTTTTTTTTTGCTTAAATCACACAACAGAACTGAGGCCTGAGCTGTTCTGACAACCTGTCACAGGATGGGGATCAGCCCAGATGGGATGTCTTGAAAACCAAGGACAAAGGAGAAAAGGCAAGCAGACTAAGTGGCCTGAAAATGAAGTGGGATGCTAGAAAAAGTGAGACTGCCAGAAGTTCTAGAACAGGTGTTTGAGGAAGGTCTAGAGCCAAAACAAACAGAAAACATGTTTTTTTTCCTCTAGAAAGAAAGCTAAAGGGTGCTGGGTCTAGAAGGGCCCAAAGTTTCATTGAGTCTTCCAAGAGAGAAGGTTTCTGGAGCACAAGAACCAAGCTTAGAGGATGAAGCCAAGAGAGACAGGATGGATGCCTTCCTTTTATGGCATGCTTTGGATAACAAGGTACCACTGTGGGGGAAGCAGAGCCCATATTTCCTCTGCATAAGTGTACAGTGGCTCAGTGTCAAGGAAATATGCTAGATATAACTTTCCACCCATTTTTAAACAGATTTGTTTCTTGGTGTTTATATACACCAAAATTAAATATATGAAGTGTCTCAATTATTATCACCAGGTAAAGTCATTCACAATACCACCACTTGAGTCAAGTAAAGGTGTGTTATAAAATCTTACACAAACTTCTTATAGGCCCTGTTGGGAGTTCCATGACCAAGAGCCAATTTTTAAAGTTACTGTCAGCATTTATGTGCTCATTCATGCATTTGTGTGTGTGTGTGTGTGTGTGTGTGTGTGTGTGTGTGTGTGTGTGTGTGTCTAAGAGACAGAGACAGAAATGGAGAGAGAACAAGTCATATTAACTGTATTTGTTTCATTTCTCAGTTACATAGCATTCATTTATTTTTATACCATAATTATTTATTTTTCATGAGATGAATAGATATTTTCCAGTTTGAAAATCTTTTCTCCAGATGAATGTTTCTCAATCCTCTTGTTTTGATTTTTTTTTTCTGTTGCAGTGATAAAATGCTGACCAAAAGCTACTTGGGAAGAGAATAAACTTTTGGTGTTCCTGTTAGCTTCAGATTTTAGTCTATCACCAGCGAAGCCAAGGCAAGAACCTGATGGCTGAAACTGAAAAAGAGATCATAGTAGTACAATGCTTACCAGACCACTTTTTTAATGGCTTGCTCAGTTAGATTTCTTATATTCCTAGGACCACCTGCCCAGGTTGCCTTGCCCTAATGGGCATGACCCACTATATCAATTACTCATCATGAACAAAACCCACAGGCCAATTTGATGGACACAATTCCTCTATTGAGGTTCCCCCTTCCCTGATGACTCTAACTTATGTAAAGTTGACAAAACATGCCAGCATACCTTGGGATCAAACCCATGGCCTCATGTATGCTATGCAAGCCCTTGACTTCTGAACTATACTCTAGTTTCAAGTTTAGAGCACATTCAAACAATATTTCAATAAAACAATATTCTTATATTGGTGAACATAGTTACATTTTTGTCTCAAGTCAAATGCTAATCCATAGTTGTGGTTGGACAGCTGCCTTTGGTACCTAATAGCTAGCCATTTTCTGAAGTGGTCATATGAATTCATACTTCCTCACAACAGAGCAAGGGAGGTAGAGTTGTTAGACATTCTCAACTACAAATGATGCTTAACTTCAGCCCCTTTGATGACTGTGAATAGTTTGAATTCTCATTTCTCTGATTCTGAAAGGTTTGCACCCCTTTTCATACACTACTGACCATTTGGGTGTTTTGTCAAGATGACTGCTTATTTTGTTTTTCTACTGACTTGTAGGAATTCCTTAGCTTTTCTGGAAGTAAGCCCTTTGATGTTTACATCCAAGCCAAGGCTAAATGTGGTACCAAGAGAGCATCATGCCACCAATCTGGATTTCTCAGTCCCTTTCTTTCCCTTCTTGCAATTGTATTTAACCCTAGTGTTTCACAGAACTCACCATGATCAGCCCCAGCTTTCCTCCCCAGCCCTACACGTTGTTTATTCTACATAGCTCCAAAGAGCTTAGTTAGCCAGAGCCTAATATCCAGAGGGAATGCAGCATCAGTGAAAATTAAACTCTTCCAGGCCTTGTGCTCTGGTCCTGGCCTCACTTTGACCCAAGGGCAGGGCTGAGGCCCATTCACCTATGAGCTCACAAAGGAGTTGAAGATGGATATAAAGCTGAACTCTTCCTTCAGGTGGTTTTGGAAGACACTGGCATCTCTGAAAATGAGAATATTATGGGAGAACAGATGTATCCGTGGGAAAACTTTCATAGATCCCAGGTGGTGTACACTTAGACAGATTCAGAATATTTGTTTCTAAAAGGAAAGGCTACTGGTGAGGGTAGGGTTTGGGCCTGGACCTCATCTCATTGCTGCAAATAATGACCAGCCATTTAAGTTGGTCAAAGATTGTCCTTGCTTTAAATGTTAAAGTTCTTCCTAAGAGGAAACTCTAAATACTAAGCAAACTGGCCACCTTCATGTTACCTCCTGAGAGGAAAATGATGTTCTGACTATGGGCCACAAAATATTTTCTATGTCACTTGACCCAACTGAGTTGGAAATAGGATACAGAGTTTTATACATTTGCTTCCATATCTGAGTAATTAGTTATGTGACTATCCTAGAATATTCTAGTAACTTAGAATGAAGAAAAACTCCCATTTCTGAAAGAGGTAGGCATATAACCATATCTGTGTCAGTATGTTCAAGAGAGTGTTGCTTATGAGGTACTGAGCATCACTGTGTATCAGGCATCCCCAAGGTATTGTATGTTACTATTCCTGCTAATCTCTTTGCCATCCCTTGTCTAAGTACTAATGCCAGCACATCATCTGGGTGCAAGGAAACAGAGGCCCAGAGAGCTTGAGCATTTCACTCAAAATAATTCATTCACTCAACAAAAGTAGAGCTCAACCTCCCTGCCTATTTCTAAAGGCCCTGGATATAATAAGTGATCACATCTAATTAGTCTGTGCTATCATACTTTGACAGGTAAATGATCTTCTCTCACCCACCCCTTTTATACCTGTCCCATGATAAGGTGTTTTCATAAGTATCAGCTCACCAGAGAACTATTGTTATGGAATCAATCACAGCTTTCATTTTTAAAGAATTCTAAACAGAGATTGTTATTAATTGTGCCTAGAGAAAACCAGAGTTAATCTACAAGGATTGACCAAGTAGACTTTGACAGATCTGAGCAAATATTTCCTCTAAAATTGCTTTTCTAAGTTTGATTTTCCATGTGACTAAAGATATCCGAATATCAACTTACAGAAGGAAAAATAATATACGAGAATCAAGGGAAAGCATGAGGCCAGGTGCCCAACAGCTAAGCTCTATTCTGTTCATAAGCATGAGAACTTGTTGAAAATGTAATGATTTGTACATTTAAAGTGTGTTTACCACAATGATCCCATGCCTTCAGTGGTATAAAAATTGAAGTGAAACCTGTTTGGGTTTAGCTATTAGACTCTTCCATGTTTTAAGGGCTAGGCAATTACTGCTATACCTAGCAAAATAAATGATAACAATTGAAGCAAGGTAATCGTGGGCCTGGACAAAACATCATAGAGAAGATGGAAGATGTCCTTGTGTTGCTCATACCTGAAATGTGGAGCCTAGAGAGATTTATAGATATCAAAGGAGATAGAACAATGGCTTCTCCTAGACTTCTTCTTGATCACTTGATGGACAGTACAGACATTTATCTAGCAATATGTCCAAATATATAATCACACCTAGATGATGCTGCCTCCAGACTACAGGGTTTTACAGACCCAGAGCCCATCCTAGGACCTCTAGCCATTAGGCCCTCGTTTTTAAGAGAAGAGGAATGAGATATACAAAGGGGTGCAGACTTTTCCAAATTTTTAAGTCGTATCTATTCCTGTGGAAGAACTTACACACTTCAAGGCTTAAGTCTGTGCTTGCTGTTTTCCACTGGGATACCAAATGCCTGTCCACCACTTACTGTCTACAAATTAAAGTACACAGGTGTCCCTGAAGTATCCACCACAAACATAAACTAGAGGTCTCTCTCTTTAAAAAAAAAAATGGAAACTATCCAATTCCCTGTATGGAGATATAAAAGCTTTGAAACAATGGTCAAAAATATTTTTTAAAGAATCTAAGAATGATATGAAACTGCCTCTTTCACTATGATAAAGAACTTCATCACTCTCAGCAATTCCAAACATTAGAGAGGAAGACGGCTACCTTTTCTTTACCCAGAAGATACACAAAAGCCTTTCTCCCCAGTTTCTTGAGGTCAAGAACAGTGTTGAAAAACTCTCTTGCAACTCTCAAGGGCAGATGTGGAAGGAAATTCCAGATGGTATTATCATGAGCCAAGTTCACAGGCCTGGCAAAACCCAGTGGGGCTGAGTCCTAGAGGGGATTCTTCCATCTTCATCTCTGTTCCCCACTTAGCACGAGCTTCTAAAAGCCCTTCAACAGCTGGCTGAAGCCCAGAATGTAATAAGCATGGATGAAGCCAAGTCTCGAGGTGACTGTTAATTTGATTAATACCAAGTATCTATCATAATCATTGAAACATTTTGCTCTACTTTCACCCGTCTTTGCCCCAACCAACTTGACTTTCTGGCCCTCTGCTTCCATCTGGTTCAAATCCCAACACCTCTTTCTTTCTTCACAATTAATTTACTTCCAGCAAACAAAATCCACTATTGGGAGCTTTTGCTTTTGAAGTCTCAAGGCTGATTCCCTGCTGTCTTACAACCACTTCAACAGGCACGAGTCAAGAGAAAATCATTAGGTAGGAGAGCAGTCCACTCCAGTGCTCCCTCCTCACCCAAGTGTGCTTGTATACTTGCATGGCTGCAGAGCAATTGCAGGCAAGTTAGTTAGGGCAGGAAATTTAGAGGTGAGGCTTGGAAGAGTTCTGTCCGGAGGAATAGTGAGCTTGAGAAGCAAAGTCTCATGATCTGGTTCCAGAGCAAAGTAAACAGTACAACACTCGGGAGCCCTCCATCTTCGATTGCACCCAAGTTCACTTCCAATTCAAAGAGATATTTGGCTGGTGGTTCAGTTTCTGAGAGCCCCAAGGATCCAGGTCAGTTGAGTCTGTTGGTCTTCCTGTGGAGTTTCTATACCCTTTGGGGTCCTCAATTCTACCCCCAAGTATTGTGAGAGAGAGAGCAGCTGGGAGGGGGAGTAGAGATCTGGGTTACAATGAATAGATAAAAAATAAACTAATTAATTAAAAATAGACAATAGGCTGGCCAACATGTTTTATGGCAAGATTTACCTGTGAGCCTAAAAGGTCACAAAGACACCATCAATCTCTTGCCTCCATGGCTTTGGTACTTCCACATCTCCTGCACATAATTTGCCCCTAAAGAAACAAGCTCAAAGTTTACAGTACCCAGTGAAGCAAAGACTCATCTGTATAGTTTATGGCTTCCCACTATGATGGTTTCAGGGAAGCAGTTGCTCCATGTGGCAGCCAGTTAGGGACATCAACTTCCCTCCACTAGTTCTTCAGGTCACATATTGCCTGGATCTCTCTATTTAGAAGGATATGTAATCTCCTCTGCAGAGGAGAGAGTCCACGGTCCTTTATAATTATCTAGTGATCCAGAACATGGGCCCACAACCTAAAATACTCTTCCTTCTCCCTCCCATCCCATGTTCAGTAAATTAGGAGCACCTCTTTCCAACCTTTCCATCTAGTAGTATCCAGACTTTTGCTCAGCTTCTCAGTTTCCTATGTGTTATCCTGTCAGGAATGGGCTCCTTGTGTTTTCCATTAAAATTATATTGCCTTTAACTTAACAAGCTCCTATATGAAACAGCTTTGCCTAAGTTAGTATCATCCGTATTTTATAAAGACTGATGCACTGTCATGTAAAGTTTCTTTTAACTGTGGCAAGGGGTGTTTATGTGACTTTCCTGTTATAAACCCACTTGTGTGAGTGAGCTAGGATACAACCCAGACATGTCCACATGTTCCACACACGATGGCACACAGCTAGAGTATTGCTTTTCTGTCCTTGGCAGAGCTCAGGATTGAGGGCTTTCCCACTGGCCTTCCATCCAGTTGCACTCCTATTCATACCATCTTTGCTGCAAATATATTCTCTCCCAAGCTCCACTTCTACTTGTCTGCTGAAAACTTTGCCTAGACTTTTCGGCTCTGAAATGGACAATGTAATATAAGCCATTAGCTTTCATATGTCCCAGATCTATCTTATCACAGATGACAATGGCCCTGCACAGGTACGTACAGGAGCAGAGATCACTACACCTGAGACATTAACCAATGCCTAGGGTTAATATGCAAGCCTTCCCGAAGATCTCTCTGATCCCTGCCAAATGACTCCATTTCTGCAAATCTTCTCAACTCAAAGCTAGTTGACATACACTAGTCTTGGATGCTTATGAAGTCCCACTGCCCAAGTGTCAAGCTCTCAGTCAATTCTCCCACATCTCTGAGATGACCGCAATGTCTGGCCAGATCGCAGATCCTCTCCACATGGGTTAGCCACATCCTGATAGCATCTGACTTACTACGGCTGCATTCAGACCCTTCCCTTTGTCGTACTCATTCAAGGACCAATATTTTAAACAGAGTTTCAGCTTCCCTCCTGCTTGGGCTTCAACAAGTTCAGCCTAATTAAAACACCTCCATCCTATACTTTTGCTAGTAAGACCTTCTGTTGCTCTCCCAAATCTGCATCTCATTTCTTACCAGTCCATTCTCCCTTTGGGCCCCTTCGGTTTTCTAGAGCCTATTAAAACAGCAGCGCCTGCCTTATTTACATGAAATAAGGGTACAATACATGCAATTCCATTTCTCTTGTGTCTTGAACAATTTACTCTCGCTCTTCTACACCATGTGTGCTTCTTGTCTCTCTCAGTTGTTCTTTTACCTTGGCTTGGGTTTGAGTTTAAGAGGTGTATCGTTGCCAGTTGTCATGTTACTCAGCTCTGGTGGGATTGGAAAGAAGGAATTTCCTGTGTTTCTCACTTGGAGATTGGCCACATGACTGAGGATGTATAGCTCTCCCTCCACACAGGTGAGGAAATTAATTTGAGCCAAGGGTACTATATTCCTAAAATAGAGATGAAAGTGGACAGCCTAGAGATGACTTTAGCTACAGTGCACTCGTTTTTGCATTTACCGGCACAGTGCCTATCTATGTTAGACATTGACACCTCTGGATTAATAAGTATTAATGAATAAATGAGGGAAGGGAATGGAAGGAAAGGGGGAATGACTGACAGTTAGTTTTATCAGCTGGTAAGAACTTGTTTCTAATACTTGCTTACTTGCCCAAGGCATCAGTCAAGAAAATGCCAGCCTGACTTAGGGAGGGATCTGTGACTTCAGGTTATAAATCTTAGTAACAATCTGTTCTAATCATTATCACCTGTAGAGTTTTGTTCTACAAGCCCTCCTTATTAGAACTCGCTAACCTGAACCTCAGCAGACTATATAGCCACACAGCTTTTTAACTTGGTGTCTTAGTCAGGGTTTCTATTCCTGCACAAAACATCATGACCAAGAAGCAAGTTGGGGAGGAAAGGGGTTATTCAACTTACACTTCCACATTGCTGTTTATCACAGTTCATCACCAGAGGAAGTCAGGACTGGAACTCAAGCAGGTCAGAAAGCAGGAGCTGATGCAGAGGCCATGGAGGGATGTCACTACTGGCTTGCTTCTCCTGACTTGCTCAGCCTGCTTTCTTATGGAACCCAGGTCTACCAGCCCAGGGATGGCACCACCCACAATGGGCTGGGCCCTCCCCCCACCCCTTGATCACTAGTTGAGAAAATGCCTTACAGCTGGATCTCATGGAGGCATTTCCTCAACTGAGGTTCCTTTCTCTGTGATAACTCCAGCTTGTGTCAAGTTGACACAAAACCAGCCAGTACACTTGGCATTTATTACCTCACTTATACAACCCCAATATTGGGCCTTTGCACCTCAGAATTGTCATGCTCATAACCACAGAGCAGTGGAATACCATGTGAACTTTGCCCTTGCCTCAGCAGCAGCATCTTGGGAGCAAGAAAGAGCATCCATAAACCTGGATTCTTCAAGTTGCTGGGCAATGCTTACAGTGTCTTTAACACTGTGAGAGCCTTCTGTTCCACTTCAGACCTCAGGGCCAAATGGCAAGCTTTCTAATATGTAACAGATGCTACATCAGCATCATGCTACGTGTCAAAATTGAGCCTATGTTCCTTCTGTGTCCCTGATAAGAAAGCCCATGAAGAGGAACTAATGCATACTTAGTAACAGACAATGTTAGGTTCTAAGGCCAGACTCTGTGGGCTCCAATACTTCTGTACCATGCCTTCCAAGACTATGCCAAATGACAATATCAGCTATTCTCTGTGGGGCTCTGTTTCCTCATCTGTGAGATGAAAATATTAGGAAAGCATAGTTGTGAGATTACAAAAGATATTTGAATAGGTATTTATGTCCTTGATTTTGTTATTACAGAAAGGATGAACTCGTGCTCAGGAGAAAAGAGAATTTGAGAGAACCACTTTGAACAAGCAATAGCAAGGACATATCTACTCATCTCAAAGACTTAAGACATTCCATCGGCTAGCTGACAGGGAATAACACAACCCTGGGAGACTCAGGGAAACCATGTTCTTTTCCTCTGACACCAGGAAACTAGCTGTTGTGAAAGGGCACCTCTGCTTTCATTGGTCCTACTGGGCATACCCTGCTGTAGCCCTTATGCTGGTCCTGGTCATACAAGTCCTGTCTAGAATTTGTGTGGACACAAGACACCTTCCTGGGATGGCTACCTACACAGAGAAATGGTTATTCTTCTCAGGGTGGCTTCATAACAGGCACCTTGTCATCTTTACCCATACACTCCCAGTCAAAGCCTCATGTGGGCAAAGTCTAAATGTGAAGCAGAGGAAACTGAGTAGGGGAGGGAAGACCTCACAATCATAAGGGGGAAAAGGCCACATGGAAGGATAAAGGAGCAGGAAGACACTGACTGAGAATCCTTCTTGTAGAGCTACATGCCTCCCACTAACCGGTTTCCTCTGACTCTTTGCTCCATCAACCTCACATTCTTAGTCCTCCTAGATACTCAAGCTTCTCTATAAACAACTGATTTACAAGCCCCCAGGCACACAATGAGATGCAAGCCTTTGAAACTTGTACACCTCCAAGGAACAGCACCACACCGTGGCCCTTGGTAAAAGTACAGTTCCCGGGGTCCCTGTCTCCTGTGGGGAGACATGGGGAACTTGCTGTCTCCAGGGAACCAGTACTGAGTGTTCACACTAGGGAGGCCAGGCATGGATAAATTTAGGCAGAACATGCACCCTCATGATTCCAGCTCAGACAGAAGTGGGATAGATCTGGCCTCTCCAGAGCTTGATGTACCAAGCAGAAGCATTGACCCCCCAAGTAAGGGCTCGGCCCCATTTTGAGGACAAAGTACACTTAATAGCTTTGAAAATGCGCAGCTGGAATAAAAATTGTTACCAAAGTGGGTTCTTCAAATTTTAGATAAAAGCAATTGCTGTGAAAGCTTCAGCCAATTGAGTCGGACCAAATGCAGCCAGATGACTTAATGCAGCTATGATAGAGTCGGACACTGATTCTGGGAAAAGTCAAGGGGGCAGTGGGTGTCTGGAAGCCAACAGCACCCTCTGTGTTTGCAGTCAGAAGAAGAGGGCAAGGGTGGGCAGAGAGTCGAGCTCCTCTCCTGCATCAAGAGTGAGGTGGTGTGCTACAAAGAGGGTTGGCTAGAAAGATCTGGGCATGCTCAATAGCAAGGCTACCTGCTCACTCCCCAGAGGTCATGCTGGCCTACTGCAGGTGGGCTGTGTCCTTTTGCGCCTGCCTGAGCCCTGACACAATACCCTTGTCATACTAACTTTTCCTAAGGGATGACCAGTATAAGAGAAGTCAACACTTCAACACAAGCTGGAAAGTGTTGTTGTAGAGATCCTCTCTTAGTGTCAGAGGAGTCGTGAGAGGCCAAATCTAGAGAGGCAGGTTGGTGACAGAGTAAGGGACTGCTGTGCATGGCAGGGGGAGAGGGCAAAGGAAGGAGCCTCTGAAACTTTCCAGACTTGTGCTTGAATCTCCTTTAGTGGAATGAAGGATGTTAGCCATGATGCAGAGGGTGAAGGGGATGGGAATAGCTACCCACAAAACTCGATTTCCATCACTGGAAAAGAGTCAAATGGATGCTCTGCCCACAAGGAATAAATAGGACTGAGAATAACTCCATCTCTCTTAATCCCTTGTTCTCAGGAGGGTGGGAACAGGTATGCTTCCTTTTGATTTCCTTTGCACTTTCCAAGAATCTTGTACCTTCTTGATGGGAGGAGCATTTCTGGGTTGTTGTGAGTGACAGTCCAGAATGGGAGTGTCACCAAGTTGCAATAGCTGCATTACTCAGCAACCACTCTGTCCTGACCCTGGAACTGGAATAGATTTTGATAGGCCAGGTTGTCTGTTAGACTCTGAGAGTCTTAATGATCTCCACCTCACACAATGCTGTCAGGAGTCAGATGAATAAAAGGGAGGGAAAGACTAATTAATGAAGGAAAAAAATCAATGGGGTCAGTGTTCCAAGAGGTGAGAGAACAGCCAATCACCACAGCAGTACAAAATGTAAACTTCAGGAGAAACAGCACCAGCTAAATAATGATGTGTTTGCTCACAAAGGTACAAAAATACTTTCTTAAAAAATGTACCACAAAAAAAAAAAAAAAAAAATCCACCAAGTAGAGAGGCCTCATGACAGTGTTTCTTGACCTTTCTCATGCTATGATGCTTTAACATACTTCTTCATGTTGTGGAGAGCTCTAACCATAAAATTATTTTTGTTATTACTTCATAACTGTAAGTCTGCTTCTGTTATAAATCGTAGTGTAAACATCTATGTTTTCTGATGGGCTTAGGCAACCCATGTGAGAGGGTTGTTCGACCCCCAAGGGGTTATGACCCACAGGTTGAGAACCACTGCCTTATTGGAAAGAACCCTGTAAATGATACAGTATAAAGAAGAGGACCCTTGTGTATGTGATATATCCCTCGGGGGGGCTAGACACTAGCTTAGCTAGTGAGTTATTCTTTTATGTCAGGGATAAAAGGGAAGACTTTTTATGTACAGGGATTCCAGTCATTGCTGCAGTATTTTTGCCTTTTTTGTATATGAGAAAACTGAAACGCAGTGGAGAAATAAATTAAACAAAGAAACACATGTCAGAAAGAGTTGAGCTACCAACATACCTGTAGATTCTAGAGTCTGTGATCCCATCCACATAACTCTGCTGCTAAGGCTACAGACAGGGGAAGGTATATGCACACTCAAAGAAACAGTGTGACCTGTCCTAGAGGTTAACTGTTTCCAAGACAGTGAATCTAGTACGCACAGAGACGAAGCAGAGTCAGCATACATTCTGGTGGCCCTCTTCCACTTGGGGAATATGTCCCAAGACCCACAGCAGGTCTCTAAAAGCAGTATTTTTAAACCTCTACATCTACATCTACCATGTTTCCCCTGCATATATATACCTATGATTAAGTGCAATTTATAAATTAAGCACAGCTAGAGATTATTATCAACAGCTCATAGTGAAATAGGACAATGATAAAAATGCCCAGTTTAAAAAAAATGTGCTTGTGGTTTAGAACCATTCTTTGTATGCCTGAATTAGGGAAGAGATGTGCACATGTGTGAGCAAGCATGCAGAGGCTAGGGCTCAGCTTTAGGTGTCATTCCTTTGGAGCCATCTACCTAATATTTTTTCTATTTAGTGTTTTTAATATTTTAAGTATTTTCAGACCTCAGAAAACTGTAAGAAACTAAAACCACAAAAAAAGACGGAGGGAGTAAGAGGAAGTGCTGTAGAGGACATTTTGGGTCAAGATGAACATTTGTATGGATCTTACAGAAGCAGGCATCAGCATCCCAACACCAGAACCATACATTGTGTTCCATCAAGGTCAATCTTGAGTGTAAGTTTATGGAGTCAGCTTATATGCTGAGCCAAGCTCAGTAGAGTTCTAATTGTGCAATGACCTGCAGTAGCTGGAGCTAGACCACAAAATGAGCTGTTCCAGCCTAGATCAAGGCAGCCCACATTTCTTGCTTCTATTTTGAAGCTACAGAAAGAGTAAGCCCTCCCATGAAAGCAGCAAGATCCAAGGGAATCTGCCTGCTGGCAAGATTTGCTCCACAAACCTCAGGCACAGAGTAAGCTACCAGTACCTCTGCTTGGTACCTGCCCATGTAACATTCTGTTCAGCATCCTCACCAGACGATCAAAGGCAGCTTCCATCCCATCAGCCTCCTCTGGGATTCTCACTTCCTGTATCTACTTTTCATATACCTTTCAGGAAGTAGCATCATTATGCTAAGAGATCATACAATCCAGGAATGGGGAGCTCATCCTATATACCCATCTCCCCCATACCCTGAATCTGGCCATCTGCAGGTGAAGTGTATATTACATATGATATTACCTGAATGCATCATATGGTCCATCTCTAATGCCATCACACAATCTGAGGCTCACATCACCACCTTTGTATCTTGAAAACCAGCCAGTGTGTCATTTTAGAATTTGAGGTATTTTGTAGGATGCAGAGGAATACTGTGGTGCAGACAAGGTAGGGTAATGCCACACTCTTACAGGGCAGGCTTTGTTTTCTCTTAAATCTGTACCTCACTCATTCTTCCTCTCCTCCCTTCCCTCTTCCCTCTCCATTTTTGCTTTCTTTTCATCCTATTTTTTCCTGCTATATAAAAATGCATGTGTGTTTAATGTATACAATTTGATGATTTCAGAGATGAGTTCGCATGCAAGCTGCTATCAGCAGTTTATGTCATAAATATATTTCAACTACACAATCTTCTTCCTAGTGCCTTTGTTTATAATTAGTTTGTGTATGTTAAGAACATTTGACATAAATCTACTATTTTAGCATATCTGTTAAGTATATAGTGTAGTACAGGCACTATGTTAAATAAAAGATTTTCACCCTCTGACTAATATGTCCTTGTTTTCTTATCCTCCAAACTTAAAAACCAGCATTTTACTCTATGTACATGTGAATTTGTCTAGTTTATCCATGTCTTGATTATAACAGTATCCCCTGGGTATAATAGCATCTTCTGGGTTCATCCTCATTAATCAAAGTGCAGGATCTTTTTTTAAACTTAGCAATATTTCGATATATTTATGTATATACCACGTTTTTTATGTACACATGTAGTTACACATCTAGGTTGTTTCTATATCTAGCTAATTATCAGCAGTACTGCAAAGGACATGATGGTGTGAACAGTTAACAATATTGATTTCATTTTGTTTCCTTCAACTTTATGAGGTTCCAGGATCCAGCTCTCTTCCCAGGATATCTGGGCATTGCCAGTACAACTGGCTTGGTGACATCCAGATCTGGTGGGGTCTGTAGTATCTCTGGGGCATCAGAAATCACTGTGTGCAAGGCCAGGAGGTGTGAAGTGGAGACTAGGACAAATCTGTGGTTCTGGGTTTTCCCCTCTCTTTCTTCCAGGGTTTTCAGACATGGCTAGCTATTTCACACCAGGCTAGAAGGATGAAGCGGAGTCCTGAGAATGAGTCTGGGGAGGGGTTGGACATTTCTCTGAGAATCTTACCTTGAAGCTGTTTTAGGAGAAGGCCTTCTCTAGCAATCTTTTGAAGCAACTGAGAAGATCTTAGAGTATGGTATATTACTGCATTTGAATGGATTCGAATACATACGTTTTTTGGAGGGTGGACCAAAGGTTATATTATTTTGGGAAAAGGGGTAGGAATACCCATGGTGGGAAAAGGTCATTGGCTGAAGGCTTATGTTTTTGATGATGCTCTGTTTGCATGGGGGAAGAATTCTGGATGCTGCACTACATGTTTGTTTACCTGTGGCCATCTGGTGGGGGTCTCCAGTTTACCTGCTCCAAGGCAGGCACAGAAAAAGGGAGTAGTTGGTTACATTCTTGCTGGTCTTAGGTTTTGAGACTTCTGGGATTTGAACATTGCTCTGTCTTGCCAGTTCCATACCAGTTACTTAATTACCATGGCCCACATGCCCCACAGCTATGCAGTATGGTTTCCAGATAATATGGTAATTTTATTTTTAATATTTAAAGAAATTTAACTGTTTTTTCAAAATGGCTCTAGCCACTTACTCTACTCCCAACTTGCTGTTTTTATATACTATATAATGACTTTTATTTTTAATTACATTCTATTTACATGTATAAGGGTTTGTGTCCATGAGCACAAGGCCCACAGAGGCCAGAAAAGTGCATAGAACACCCTTCTGAGCACCAGACATAAGAGGTGGAAATTAAACACCAGTCCTCTTCAAAAGCAGCAAGTGCCCTTGATAACTAAGCCATTTCTCCAATCCCAGGACATTCTTTATAAATCAACCCCAGGATATTTTCCAGATGCTCCTAACAAGATTAAAAGTTATCATAGATCTTTGTTTTGTAAAATAAAGTTGTTTTAAAAAAAAGTTATCATAGACAAAATAATGTGTCCCTTTTGGCCCTTTTTAGCACCCAGAGATGCTGTTCTGCCCAGGATCTACACTGAGCTACCTGAGATTATATGAGCTGCCAGGGTGCTGATTTTCCCGGATGGCAGGTAGATATTAACCGTATGCTAATTAAGAGACTGAAGGATAAACCAGTAGGCAACACTGACTAGTCACTGAGTAAGCATAGGATCTGAGTTTAAAACCTCGGAACCTATGTTTTAGATATGGTTGTGTCCTCCTGTAAATGCAGTATTTTCTAAGAGACAGAAACAGGAGGATTTTTGGGCCTTTCTGGCTTCCAACCTAACTCTAGTTTAGTGAAAGACTCTGTCTCAATGTAATAAGAGAGAAATTTATAGGTCAAAACACTCAACATCCTCCTCTGGCCTCTGTATGCATGAACACACACATACACACAAACACACACACGTGCACAGACAACATATACATACACATAGACCAAATACAAATAGGGTCTTACCAGTTAAACTTCAGAAAAAATCTTTCCACATTTGTCAGATAAGATCAAAGTAATTAATAACATGACTTAGTAAGATCAGGCAAATATATATATATATATATATATATATATATATATATATATATATATATATATGATAGATATGTGAATTGATCTGTCACAAACAGACATGTTAAGACCTAAGAAATACCATAGAGGATAATCAATTATTTATATTTTCATCCATTAATGAAATTAATATTGCTTATTTCTTTCATATGCATTTTGTATCATTAACATATATAGTATGTTATATAGTATGTTATTATAAATCACATGCTAGCACTTGTGAAGGAGACCAACAGTATCAATCTAAAGATGAATTACTTCCTAAAATATTACATGATCATATATGAAAAAAAGATATTAATAGATGACACATGGTATAAATAATCTGACAAATAAGATAGTATAGATTTATGGTAGCTACTTTTTCTGGTTGCTGGGACAAAATGCCTGCTCAAAAGCAGCTTAAGCAAAGACTGGCTCATGGTTTGTGCCACACTCCATTATGGCATAGAAGTCATGGTGACATGACTGTGATGTGTCAATCCACACTGGGTTATAGTCTTGAAAGACAATGGCAAATGGTGGTACCCAATTCTCCTATTTTATGTAGCCCAGGAATCCTAGTCCATGGAATGTTGGCACCAACATTCAGGATGGGTGTACTCTTCAGTTAAATCTCTCTGAAAATGCCCTCATAGACCTACCCAGAGGTGTATTTCCTAGGGAACCCATAAAACTTCCAAGATGACAGTCAAGATTAACTATCACAATATTATATACAGAATATATATATATATATGTGCATATATATATATATATATATATATATATATATATATATATTGTATATACTGATTGTTCTTAGGACAATGACACATAGGCCCCACTTTCACCCCAGAGGATCCAAAAGTCATTTCTGAGAACAGTGGGATAATTTAGAGTGAGGAACAAAATGGTAGCCATCCGAAAAACAAAGTGAACCCTTCTGTTTCATCACTAAATAAATACAGTAGTAACCTGTAAGGTTCAAATACAGGCCGCACTAGAACTCTGGGCCGTGAACCCCAGGGATACAATCAGTAAAAGTAAATAACTCTTAAAGTCTCAGCTACCTGTTGCAGAAGATGTGGAAGATCAGAGAAGATGATCCTGTAACCTTAGAGATTGGTACTTAAAAATTTGTCAGGTAGATGCATCTACATCTGCAATAGCTCCAGAGATAAAGGAGGCGAAAGACAGTGGATTCATGAGATTATAGTGAGGGGGGATAGGAAGAGCCTGGTTAGAAAAGCCAACTGTCCCCTGAGTCTTATATGTCATCCTGGAGTTACAGTAGGAAGGAAGTCTCCACGGCTGTGAGGAGATGAATGTATTTTCAAGCATGAGGCTGTCGGGAAAATCTGCTTATAGAAGGAGGTAATGGCTGATACTGCCACTATGGGGTACGTTTATTATGCTCATTCAGCTTCTAAATACAGCTATGTGGTAAGATATTTTTTCAGTATTTCAAATATCCCCAGGAGTGCTTCAAAAGGGGGTAAAGATGTGCCAAATGGCAATACTCCATAAAACTAATTACCTGAAGAATTATGTAGGGAAAATACATGTGATACAGGTGTTCCAAGTAGTGAATAAGTTAAGACAAGCCCTGCATTTATGAGCTATAAATGAAAATTTTGAATATACAGTGTCTATTAGCCTTGTGTCTCCACATTTAAAATTGTCGGTTAAATGCATCCTCAGCACCTCAGTGCCACCAGCCATGGTGATTAGGCCATGCCACCAGCCCCATTCTGTTCTATCCCTAGCCAACAGTGAGAATTTAGGTTTGAGCTGTGTGACCCCCTTCCCTTATTCAGATAGGACCCGGCTTCTGATGACTCTCAAACAAAGCTCCAGACTGTCTGCTCCGACAAGTGGATCTCTCCTGCCAAGTCCATGGGTTATGTTTTCTTTTTCCACAAAGATAGCAGCATGCAATCAATAATAGAGATGGGAAGTCATTACACTAAATAAAAAGGGATGAGCCATATTATAAGAAATATCAAGGCACATTAAAATAAGTCTCCAAGTCCTCCTCTCCATAGGACTCTTGGCTGCTTATCATATCTATCTTGATGATGTCACTGAGAAAGAAGGACTACAGGAAACCCCAGATCCACCAAGATATACACAGATAACGACTGTCATGCAAGCTCTTTATTGTCTTTTCTATCTTTGTTCTTTGTTCATCTGGGCTCCACACTCTACCTGTGGATTACATTCTTCTCACTCGTGCCTATAATTGCCATAAAGTTTCTCTCAACAATTTTATAGGTTTACTCTCTGCTGACTTCTTTCCTATTTGGGGAGGGGAATAAAGAGAGATGGTGGATGGAGACAGACAAAGACAAGGAGAGAGTAGGAACAGAGGAAAGGAGGCAAAAACAGTGTATGTGTGTGCCCACACATGCATGTACACTGAATAATATATATGATACAATCCGCAGTGATCCAATGAGTCATCTTGTTGTATTCAAGCCAAATTTATGTCATGATTCAATGACAAAGGTGACAGTATCCAGCGTCCTGGACTGAATTATGCTAGATGATTAACATTTTTAACCTCAAAACCCAGACTCTGAAATGCTTCAAACTTTGCTTCCAATTTTTTTTGAGACAAACATGACACAATAATGAAAAATTCCACAACTGACCTCAAATAATGAATTACATCTAAAATGAAGGTGCATTAAACTATTGTATCAAATTATTTCCAGACTGTGTATATGAAACATATATAAAACATACATGTACGTCTAATTTTATTTAATAATAAATCAATAACTTCATACATTCAAAAGCAACTTCAGATTTTTGTACTTCTGTGTCCTTCTCAAATTCAACATGACCGAATTAAAGCTTCAGATCCTTGCTCATCAAAACTAGTATCTCTCCTTTATCTCTGTCAATGACAACCCTTCCCGTTTTATTATACTTTCCCAAAGTTTTGGAATCAATCTTATGTCATTCTTCATTTTGCACATCATATTCAGGCTCTTCTCCTTCCTCTAAAATATACACCATATCTAAATATTTTGTACAGTTTCTACTGATACCTTTTCAACCCAGGTGAACAAAATGTCTTTTACGTACTGCAATAGTTGTCTGGCTGATGTCTTGGTTCCTTCACTTCCCAGTACAGACTGAACTATCAAACTACAGTGTTATCTAGAACTGACTCTTCCGGTAGTGACTCACCATACCCCATGCAAGTTTGGGATCCTTACAGGATCTGTTATAGGCCAAGTTCAGACACATCACTTTCTTTTAGCATTTGATTCTGTAGGACCACGGAACTGTTAATGTTTTAGGGCATATCATACATGTTTTGTCTTAGGGCATAAGCGTGATCTATTTATTGTTACCTATCTCTCTCATTTCTCTCTCATGGTTATGCAATGATGCTCCCCATAAAGTCACTTTGTGATTCCAATTTCACCTACTTTTCAGTTAACCCTACAACAGGTGACTTGCAGCATTCCCCAACACTCCTGCTGCTCTTCTACTTGCTTTCTTCCTTTGGGTTTATTACTATTTAACATATGTAGTTGGCCCTCCACACCCTTGGGTTCAGTGCCTATGTATCCATCCAAGGGCAAATCAAAAGCATTTGGTAAAAGGACTGGAGAAATGGCCCACTGGTAATAGTACTTGAACAAGCAAGAAGAAATTGAGTCTGAATTCTTGTACTACCATTAAAAAGAGATTAATATGGACACACATGCACTTAAACTCAGTACCATGACTCTTAGTACATGCCTAAGTAAGACGTAGTACTGAGAGGTACTGCCTCTAAGTACCATGGCAGATAGAGAAGGGATCTCTATGGTTTGTTGGCCACCAGCCTAGCTTCAGGTTCCTTGAGATAACCTGTGATAAAGGAATGACATAGAAGGTAACAGAGTAAGACACATGATGATCTGCTTGGCCTCCCATGTGCCTAGGTACAAGCACTACACCACACACACACACACACACACACACACACCTAAATAACAAAAAATTATATATTAAATATTCTACTAAACATGAACAGACATTCTCATTCATAAACAATGAAATCTAAAAATTCTGCATACAACATTTGCAATATATTGGGTACACACATAGTCTAGGGGTGACTTAAAGAATATGCAAATTAGATGCAAACACATCATTGGAGGTAAGAATTTTGGACACATACGGGTTTCAGCATCTCTAAGAATTCTTGGAACTGACTGTAAAAATACTAAGAAATCCCTATATGTTATCTGTTTGCTTTCTTATGGTGTCAATTTATGGAAGCAGAGTATAAACTCAGGGAAAACAGAGAGATTTGCCCTTTTTTGAGGTTTGCTTTTTATTAATTGATTTACCCATAATGCCTACACACTATGGCCAGGAATGCCAGGAGTACCTGTGGTCAAATATATTTATTAAACGAATCACTGGGTGAGCATGTAGTCTTCAAACATGGCCTGCAGTGTAAAACAGCAAAGTAATCATGTCTCAAATAGAAATGCACCTTTTAAAGAAGGCCCAGTGTAGAGAACAGAAGAAAATGAGAAAACATGTCTCATGTGCAACAAAAACAAGAAAGTGCTTTGACAGTTTGAGAGAAAAGAAGTAGAAACTGCAGGAAAAAACATAGCAGCTAAGCTACATGCCACATTTGATTGAATACTGTAGAAAATCAATCAGTATTTTAATCAATAAGCTAGATAACAATCTTATAATAGAAAGGGGAAATATCAGGCGTTAGGGATGGATGTGACCCAATTATTTTATGCATAAAAACAACATAAAATCAGATTTCACATATTCTTTGTTTATAAAATATATTTGCATTCTCTTTCTGAAAAAAAAGTACTTAAAACATTCTCCAGGCCACTGGATTCAATAATGGAAAAATGTTAGAGAGATGGGGAACTCGGAAGCCCTATGATAAGCATTGAAACCAAATAGAAATCTAAATAATTTTGTGTGAAGAGTGGTTGTAAAATTGATGAGCAAGACAAACAGAATAAATAAACAGAAAACAAAAATACACGAAGTGTAAGAAATACTGGTCAAGGAAGTCAAAAGCTTTACAATGGCTTAGCTCTTAAATAGTAATAGATACAAAAATGTTTCCTAAAACTTGAATATATCTAATACTCTTAATTAAAAACTATAATATTAATTCTAAAATGGGGGATTTTTAAATTTGGAAGGTATAGATGATTAAAGTGAACTATGAAATGTGTTTCACAAAAGTGTGATTAAAATGGCTGTGAGGCACAAAGTTTAATAACATCTATTAAAGCCAAAATTATTTATATGCCCTTCAAATCTCTAGTGTTCTTATGTGTCATTTAATTTACTTGATCAAAGACTAAAATTATGTATTGAACTATCCCACCATGGTTGTGGCCTTGTGATACTGGATAATTTCTGCATTTCTATGTGTATTTCTGATCATCTTTATGAAGTAATTTTTGTTGAAGAAGAGAAAGCATTTCACTCAACTCTCACTTCTCAAAAGTGATTACCAGGGATGAAGGTAAAGGATGAAACTTCAACAGAAAGAACATAAAGGCTTCCTCTGAGACAAGAAACTAGAGGCCAAGAAGAAAGGATTGAGAAAATACAGATACCCAAGGCTAGGGGCGTGGGAAGTGTAGGAGAAAGATCAGTCTTGGTGAGAGGTCTGGGAAAGGTTATTTCAAGATGCTCAAAGGCTTACGACAAGAGCTGAAGACAAGTACTAAATGCCAACCTGTTTGGGATAAGGGGAATACTCTGCCCAGTGGCAGGCCTGAAGAGAATGACAGTGTTAACAGCCACAGCCAATCCTCCCTAAAAAAGAGGAAAATCAACAGTTTCCTCCAGGCTCCATCTCCACCATCAGTTCTCCTGGGTCTCAATCAGAAGTGTGTTTCTCTTGTATGGCAAATGCTCATCACCCTAAACAGTTCTTAGTCTATTGTTTATATTAACATAAACATATTAATATATAATATATAGTATATGTCTTAATTAGGTTTATATAGCTAGATAAAACTTGATACCAAAGGCAACTTGGAGAATAATTGGTTTATTTCACTTACAGTCCTTTAGCAAAGGAAGTCAAGACAGGAACCCAGAGGCAGGAACTGATGCAGAGGCTATGGAAGAACTCTGTTTATTTCTTTCTCATAATTACTTTCTCATCATGTTTTGTTATAGCATCTAGGACCACCAGCCCTGGGGCCTCCCACTTCAATCATCAATCAAGAATAGGACATACAGACAAGCCAATCCTATATTTTCTTGAATGAAAGTATTTCTTCCCAGATGACACTAGCTCATGTTGACTTGAGATAAAAATTAGCCAACAATGTGTGTGTGTGTGTGTGTGTGTGTGTGTGTGTGTGTGTGTGTGTGTGTGTGTGTGATACCAGTATATATTGCAGGCAGGTCTCAGTTGTAGGTTTCTGGATTTGTACTTGGGTCATACTGCTGCTTTCTTTCCTCTTCCATTAGCTTGCTAGGATCCTTCAATGTCATAAATGCTACTGAATAGGAGTAACTATCTGGCTGGTACTAATTTCTTCATGTTAAATGATGTATGTAAGTTGAGTCTTTAGCAATAGGACCTTACTATCAGGATATTGGGAATGACCAATAGATTTTGCAATAGACTGTGATGTTTGCATGGCAAAGGGGACTCTAATCTATACAATAGAGTAGGAAAAAGAATAATGATTCCATACTTGAGTCCCAAAAGAGTGTTGGGGCTGTGGGTTTCTGGTAGACAGTAGTTCTGGGAATCAAAAAGAAATGGAGGTGGACTAGAAAGAAAGGTTAAAGGGGAGGTCCTGAGAGGCTATTTCATGAAAATCTAGGGATGAGATTTAAATTTAGATGGGAATGTCAGAATGTTCAAGATGCCAGGACCATGAGATGTCCACCAAGAAAAGAGACAGGCACAGCGTTGGATTCACAAGGAGAGAGTATGTTCTGTGAATGTGGCTATGCTTCTCAAGTCTTTTAAAGTCCAAATGATTTCATCATGAACCCCAGATATCAGCTATAGAACTCCAAGCTTTTAGGTTCTCTGAGATGAACTTTTATCTTGTTTTGGTCTACTCATTTATTGCTAGGCCCTCTTTTCTCCCTATTGAAATGAAAATACTTATTGAGTGCCACTATATAATGGAACTGCATGGTTTCTTTTATGATGTTACTGTTACAAAATAACCTTGACTCCCAGAAGAGTCATGGATAATGGCATTTTAAATATAATGCTGAAATTGTTGAAAACTACGGGAACTTTTTAAATTTGGTTTGAACCCATTTGACACAGAGACCATCATGAGTTTAAGAGATAAGAGGGGAAATGATATGCTGGCACATCAGGTTGACAAGTAGGCTTGTTGACAGTTTTGGAATCACCTTTAAGACAAAGATATGAGCCTATCTGTGAGGAAGCTTCTATATTGGGTTAACTGAGGTGATTATGTGCATGGCACCATTCTGTGGGCTAGCCAAACAAAAGCATGCATCTCTCTGTTTCCTGGCTGTGGATGTGATGTGACTACCAGCCCCACACTGCACCTACCATCATCCTGCCATGAGGGACTGTAACCTGGAAGTGTGAGCCAAAAGAAACCCTCTTAAGTTTCTTTTGTTACAGCAAAGAAAGAAACTGATATATGGAAGAGATAGAACTAATCAATGAAAAAACATAGTCATAAAACATCACTCTAGGGGCTAGAGAGGTTGCGCAGAGGTTAAGAGCACTATGTGCTCTTCCAGAGGTCCTGAGTTCAATTCCCAGAAACTACATGGTGGTTCACAACCATCTGTAATATGATCTCATGACTTCTGGTATGCGGATGCACATGCAGACAAAGCACTCAAATATGTGAAATAAATAAATTTTTAAAAAGAAAAGGAACTCCGGATTGAAGGAACCTAGAAATCCAGGAGAGCAATGTGCACCTGGGGTTTCCAGGCAAGCTCCTCTTGTTATAAAGAACGTTACTGAGACTATTAGCAAAGCTTCAGACAACTTTCTGAGTGAAAACTGAAGGTTGTTCGTGCTGGATGGCAATATTTTCTCATGTGTTCAAAAGGATTTCAAAATGAAAAGTTAACAAAACCATACATCTCTGCAACTTACCAGTGCAGATTTAGAATAGAAACAGAAACCATTTTTCTCCATGAGTCAAATTTTACATATATATTCAATATTGCAGATACAGAGCTGGCAAGTACCATGAAGATAAACATGAAAGACTTCAACCCACTTGCAACCTGATCTGGGTTAGTCACACTTACCCCACACAGTGAGCACTAGTCCCAGCTCCAGTGGGCCTCCAGGGTGGAGGAGGTATAAAAAGCAGCCCTAACAGCCAGCCCTCAACTCTTCTGTTTTGGAGCAGAAAACAACCACAGAAAATACTTAAACAAACAAGAGTGGCCGCACTTGTGGACCTAGTCTATACTTTACATACTTTGAATAAGAGCTGTAAATGAGTTACTTTTCCAACGCTATGGGAGAAGGTTCAACAGCCCCAATTAAAGGGAGCTAGCATTAGTTCAGATCACAGCTTCAGCAGTTTCCAATCTGTGACGGAAGGCTTGAAAGAGTGGCTCAAATCATGGCAGCGGCATGTGGGAGACTGTTCAGATCACAATGGCAGACCAGGAGGCTAAGAGAATGGCAGGACACTTTAAAGTCTCAGCTCATAATGACCCACTTCAGCCTCATCTTCTAAAAGCATCACAGCCTTCCAAAATACCTCTACCATCTGGGAATAAGAATTCAAAGAATACACCTGTGGGCCACATCTCAGGATTAACTGTGAGAGAGTGTTTCTTTATTACCCAATTAGTTAGTGTGCCTCCAAACCTTCAAAGATTCAGACTGCTTATTTTCCTTCTCAGGTCTAGAAGCCTCTTCTCGTGTTCTGATTATCAAACACGCCATTCCTGGCTAATTTTATATCCCCCACCTGAAGAAACAGGCACCGATACTACTGTTTATTTGCGCTGCAATTTCTTTAACATGTATGTGCATTTAAACAGAGGAAGGCTTCTTGCCTGCACAGTTTCCTGGGATATACAGCTGTATTTAATGCTGTTGACATCATTCCATATGATGCTGCATTGTTTACATGCTGCCCTGAACACCAGCTTCCAATAACTCTCGGAGCTGTTACAAGTGCCTCGCTGAAGATGATCATAAATGCAAATCTTCCCTGAGTATACAGAAAAATGTAAATGTTAGCTCATTTTCTGGCTGTCTTAGATTTACAGTTGGAATTTTGTAACATAAGTGGAGACGTGCATCTTCGAACTATATCTCCTCTTGAACTTTGGAGTCATAATTACCGAGTTCCTGGTACGCAATCTGCTCTGTTGGAGTGTTTCCTGTATGCCCACCTTCCTATGCTGCTATCCTAGTAGAAGGGGCCATGGTCAGGGTGAGAGAAGCATTTTTCTTCACAGCAGGAATGCCTACCACTCATTAGATCAGCTTTAAAACCAAACAACAGAGCACAGTGTAAGCACATAATACAGAGCAAGAAAACACCACCAAGAAGACTACAGGAGGAAAGAAGTACAGTTTCTAATTGCTGCCCATCTTTTGGCCTCCCTAACACATGGATCAGAGAGCCCTGGGTACCAGCATCAGTTCAAAAGATGACTGCCATAATGCCCAGTGTCTAAATATAATGTGGGATGGAGGCAGTCCCTCAGGCAGAACCTATTGGACTGGAGTTTCCATGGAGCTTGACTCCAAGAGCTAGAAGTGAACCACAGGTAAATTGGAACCCTATACTCACTCTTTGACATGCAAAGGAGACATCTATACAACATATATCATCGCTGTAACACCTGGGGCTCAATCTCAATCCTAGAAATGCCATGCTAGGCAGTGGAAGAAAGGCATCTACTAAGATAGTCTCTCTAGTATAGAGAAACTCTGTAAGAGTGAGAGTCCTAGATCTACTCGAGGTATCACTCCAACCTTGTTTATGAGAAAAAGTGTCACATCACCCCAAAGAGGAGATAAAACTCTTGGGTCTATTGGGTCCTGACCCAGGCTTTCAGCAGCCAGCTTAGACTGTATTGCCACCCCCAACAGAAATAAAGGGGCCAGCTTTCCAACCCTACATAGCAGTCTTTGCCACATCCCAAGGAAATTGTTACAAAGTATAGGACAAATTGAATTATAAAAGACAGACCAGCACTCTGGGATACGGGGGGGGGGGGGGTGAAGTTATTAATTCCTGCCTAGAAAGAAGTGAGATTAACTGAGTGAATTTAAGCTGAGCCTTTGAGCAGAGATGATCTAGGAGCATCTGGGTCCAGTGAGCAGAAGACTTACATGCTGGAAGGACAGGCAATGACTTCCCGTTGAGAGAAGGAAGGGTGAATAGTGAACCTACATGGCCATTTGGGGGTCAGAAGTATATCAGCCCATGAATTCTAGAAAATTCTGGGAAGGACTAAACATTGCATTAAGAAGGTGGCTGAGAAACACTGAAGGGAAAAAAATAATTTGAGGGCAAAGAGTTCATCAGAGAATGGCAGAGGCAAAATGAGATGTCAGTTATGTGTCATGAAGAAAACATTCTGAGAAATGCAGCACTGGGTGACTTTGTTATTGTGCAAACACCATAGACTGTACTTTATCTGTATTATATAGCCAATGACACACACAGCTCATAGCCTATTTACGTGTGTGCATACACACATGTCTGTGTTTGCATAAATATACTTGTATATTTATTATTTTCTTCATCATGGCCCTAGGTATACTAAAATAAAGACATGGTGTATAAAATGAGATTAAAGAATAAGAGAAAATGATGCAACTGATAAATGTAATAAAAAGACTGAAAGGATGGATCTGTGGGTAAAGGGGCTTGCTGCCAAGACTCATGACCCAAATTCCATCCCAGGACCCACCTAGTGGCATGAGAAAACGAGTTCCCATAAGTTATCCTCTGAATTTCACACATGCTTTGTGGCATGCAGACACAATAAATTAATAAAATGTAATTTAAAACTATTGTTGAAAATACCAAGTCAACGTGTAATGCCTCAGGCTGTTGCCAGACTAACATGACATACCGTTTTATACTAAACCGTTCCTGAAAAGTAGCCACATACTTTAGTACTTAAAAAATATACTATAGCAGTCACTTTAATGATAAAAAGTGTATAGTATAGCAACTCCATAATCAGCAACACAATCATCATAATCTATAATATACACTGTACACAGTCCTATGTGCTATACTTATGCACGGCTGTCAGTGAATGGGTTTTTTACACCACTGTTATCATGATACACACGAGTGATGTTTCTCTGGGTGATGGTGCTATGAAGACTGATGTCACCAGGTTTCATTGTAATTCAATGTGGCTGTTGATTTATACCACTATGGTACACACTTGATGCCTTTGAGGTACCATTTTAGAAATAATGCAACTCCATCTTTTACTAACATCACAGGTGTGGCAGTGAGTCCTTGAAAGTACTGAATAGGTCAAGGAACAGAATGGATCTTCACTGAGAATACAGGGACTAGGGAGTAAGTGGAAAGCCTTGCATGCGTGGATCTTTATTTATTCATAATATTTGCCATCTTTAAAAAGTAGGCATTTGAAACAAATAAAAAGAAATAAAGAAGGGGGGAAGAGACAGAGAGAGACAGAGAGAGACAGAGAGAGTAGGAAGGCGGAAAGGGAGAGGGGAAAGAAAGAATAAAAGAAAAGCAGAAAGAAGGAAGGATAGAGGGACAGAGGGAGAGAGAAAGAAGGGAGGAAGGAGAGAGGGAAGGAAGGTAGAAAGGAAGGAAAAAGAGAATGAAAATTTCTGGTTTCTTTGGAAACTCATTTGTGTCATGTGATGCTTTCCTGGAAGTTGTCTTATGAGAGGCCACATGATGTTTTTCAGAAAGCTGCCTTGTGAGAAGATATTTTGCTAAAGCAGATGCTTGAGCTGGTACGTACTGTTTAGAAAGAGTATAAGGAGAACCACACGGACAGTGAAAGGACACTCTTGCATTGCTATGACTTGCAACGCTTTGCTGGTCTTCACAGGTCTTCACTGGTTGTCACTTTGTAGAGAGAAATGCTGATTTTTGCCCCTTCTGCTGACTTGGGACAATTCAACAGAACCTTGCGGTTTTTTGTTTTTGTTTTTGTTTTTTTCTGGATCAAGCCACCGCTACTGATTCATAGTTGGTGTTTGCTATGGGACCAGACTGCTGGTATCATGACAACAGAGAGTGGAACTGCTCCCAATGAACTACTTCTAAATAGGTCGACTACCCCTTCTTCTATAACCATTTTCTCTGTCAGTGAGCTAGAAGAAAGTGTAAATTGTTCTAGAACCCTAAATAAAGTAGGCTTAGAAAAATCCAAGCCTACAAGAAAGAGAGGGGATGACACACACCTTTCATTTCATTTCTCAGGAGGCAAAGACAAGTGGATCTCTTGACTTCAAGCTCAGCCTGGTTTAGAGAGTTCTGTATTGAGAAACAAAACAAAACAAAACAAAACAAAAAAATGATCATTTGAGGACCAACCAGTTCTTAGAGAGAGCCAGGGTCTCAGTCTCTACCAAGGGGTATGTTGCATACATTTAGCCTGCACCTAGGGGTGTATCATGCATATTCAGCATGCAGCTCACATACCTTCTTATGTAGACTTCACTGAATTTTCATTGTAATTGTGGCAATACACCTGACAGGAACAGTTTAGGGGAAGGACTTGTTTTGGCTTACAGTTTTAGAAATGTCAGGCCATAGTAACAGGGAAGCCATGGTAGAATGACTCAGTTCAAGACAGTGGTGCACATCATGCCTGTGCTTGTGGTGACACTAGTATAAAATGAATGAATGTATCAACTGTCAACTATATAGGAGAATGGCACATGGGAAGGCCTCCATTCATAAAGAAAGCTCACACTGTAGCTACCAAGAAAGCTCAGAGCACCAACAGGTACTGGGGACTGATAACACTTTTAAAGACCCATGTGACCTATTTGACAAGCCAGACCACGTTTTCTACCCCTAACCACAATGCTCTACTTGGTTCCTACAGTTTCCCTCAGCAGCATGGTTCTGACATCTCCGGCTCTTGGGATCTGTGTTACAAGTTAGATTTCACCTCCATGAATTCGCATGTAGGTTCCTTAGATCCCTACAGTGAAGCTGACCCTCGTACACATTACATAAACTTTCAAGGGTGTCTTGGTACAAGCCTCTGTAACCTTACAACTCTTTTTTTATTGGCTATATTTTATTTACATTTCATATGTTATCCCGTTTCCTGGCTTCCCTTCCATAAATGCCCTATCCCATCCCCTCCCCCTGCTTTTATGAAGCTGCCCCCTCCATCCGATCCTGCCTACCTGCCCTAACATTCCCCTACACTGGGGCATTTCGCCTTGATAGGACCAAGGGTTTCTCTTTGCATTGACACCCAAAAAGGCCATTCTCTGCTATATATGTAGCTGGAGCCAGGGTTCTGTCCATTTCTACTCTTTGGATAGTGGTTTAATCCCAGGGAGGTCTGGTTGGTTCGCATTGTTGTTTATATGGGGTTGCAAACCCCTTCGGCTCCTTCAATCCTTTCTCTAATGCCTCCATTTGGGAGCCCATTCTCAGTTCAATAGTTGTCTGTGAGCATCTGCCTCAGTTTTTATCATAATCTGGCAGAGCTTCTTGGGACAGCTACATCAGGCTCCTGTCAGTATGTATTTTTTGGCATCAGCAATATTGTCTGGGTTTGATGGCTGTATATGGGCTGGATATCCAGATAGGGCAGTCTCTGGATGGCCTTTGCTTCAGTCTCTGCTTCAAACTTTGTGTTCATATTTCCTCCCATGCATATTTTTATCCCCCCATCTGAGAAGAATTGAAGCATCTGCACTTTGAGCTTCCTTCTTGAGCTTTATGTGGTCTATGAATTGAATATTGAGTAATCTGAGTTTGGGGGCTAATATCTACTTATCAATGATTGCATACATCTGTGTTCTTTTGTGATTGGGTTACCTCACTCAGGATGATATTTTATAGTTCAATCCATTTGCCTAATAATTTTGTTAAGTCATTGTTTCTAATAGCTGAGTTGTATTCCATTGTGTAAATGTATCACATTTTCTATAGCCATTCTTCTGTTGAAGGATATCTGGGTTCTTTCCAGCCTCTGGCTATTATAAAGAAGCCTGCTATGACCATGGTGGAACATGTGTCCTTATTAGGTGTTGGAGCATCTTTTGGGTACATGCCTAGGAGTACTATAGCTGGGTCCTCAGATAGTACTATGTCCAATTTTCTGAGGAACCTCCAGACAAATTTCCAGAATGGTTGCATTCCAACCAACAATGGAGGAGTGTTCCTCTTTCTCCACATCCTTGTCAGCATCTGCTGTCACCCAAGTTTTTTTTTAATCTTAGCCATTCTGTCTGGTGTGAGGAGAATCTCAGGGTTGTTTTGAATTGTATTTCCCTGATGACTAAGGATG
The DNA here is from genome assembly GCF_963924665.1 of Micromys minutus. Taxonomy (NCBI): domain Eukaryota; kingdom Metazoa; phylum Chordata; class Mammalia; order Rodentia; family Muridae; genus Micromys; species Micromys minutus. The sequence continues at coordinate 49,538,678 of NC_137981.1, forward strand.
TTGAACATCTCTTTAGATGCTTCTCATCATTTCAATATTCATCAGTGGAGAATTCTTTGTTTAGCTCTGTTTCCCATTTTTAAAAAGTCATTGATTCTCTGGAGTCTAACTTCTTGAATTCTTTATATATATTGGATATTGGTCCTCTATGTGATGTAGGATTAGCAAAAATTTATTCCCATTCTGTTGGTTGCCATTTTGTCCTAATGACAGTGTCCTTAGTGTTAAAGAAGCTTTTTAATTTTCTGAGGTCCCATTCATCTATTCTTGATCTTTGAGCATAAACCATTGATATTCTGTTTTTGGAAAAATTCCCCCAGTACCTACGTGTTTGAGGCTTTTCCCCACTTTCTTTTCTATTAGTTGACCTCACAACTCTTACATTCTGATATTCATAAAAAAGAAAAAGAAAAAGAAAACAAAACAAAAAACAGAACGACATTCATGTTGCTGCCAACTTTTGCTATTGACTCCAAAATTAGCAAGAATCTCTTGGCTGCAGTGGCAACTGCTTTTTCAGTAGCTTAAGCCCAGGAATATACTCTACTAGGAGACTTTCCCAGAGGATACCACCACCACGCCTTGCTGCAGCAGCAGCAGCTTTTAAGCACATACCTTTCACAGGAAAGTTGGGTGGGTTTGCATTCTTGTACATCAAAGCTTTCAATGAGAAGGGCCTTCCCAGCAGTACATCTCTCCTGTTCTGGAGAGCACTGTAATTTCAAAAACACTAATCTCTTGAATTGTTACAGCTGATCAATCTGCACTTATGTGTTCCATTTCTTCAAACACACTCCTGCTCCCCAAACTTACCCTTTTTCAACTCCACCGTTTGTTGCTGATTCTTAGAATAAACCTAGATTAAAGCATCAGGAAGACTACAATCCCAAGGCTCTGCTGTCTTGAAAGGTCATCTCCCAAACAAGCTAACCCACTACTTCTGGATTTGGTCCCACTCAAAGAGTAGGACATGAGCAGATTCTCAGCCAGAAGATAGTATGAGCAGCAGCCTCTCGTCCAGTTGCCAGTGATGTACTTCCTCACCCACTTCGGAGACCTCATGAAGTCAGTGTGTACTATCTTCAGATCTAATAGTATTCTGATCTTCTACAGTTCCAATAAAATCAACAACTAAGAGACCCTTGACATTGTAGGGATTCTAAATTCACACATACAAACTTTTTCATGTTCTTCTAACACACTAATTTCAATTATTTTTATATTAGTCAATTTTTTCATTGTCATAATGTGTATCTGACAGAAGCTTAAGGGAAGAAGGATTTATTTTTAACTCATGGCCTCAGAATGGACTATTCAGCACCGCAGGCACATCAGCAGGCCTTAGTTGGTGGCAGTGGCAACTTGTAGAAGATAGTTCATATTGGCAGCACCCCAGGAATCTGGGAGTGTCAGACAGAACTAGGTGCATAAAACCTTAAAAGAATGACCCCGGATGGTTTATTTTCAACAGCTAGGGCCCAGCTCCTAGGCCCCAAGATCTTCAAAATAGTATCCTCAATTAGGAGATCAAATTACAAACCTCTAAGAGATCTATGATATTCACACCAAGCCAATATTCCTCCTGTGTATGGTATCCCTGGGTGGGGCTACTAGAAACCATCCCTTGAATCCAAGCCCATGAGAATTATTCAAATCAGCTCATCCTAAACAGTGTCCTCTCTTGTTCTGCTTTTCCTGTGGAAATCACAGTTACAGATCTAGTCTACACTTTCTTCTGAGCCTCCTTGGGTCACCTTGGGTCAATGGCTGATAACAACCTCTATGTCCTTGCATGGCATGTAGTGACTCCTCTCAAGGACCTAGGAGTATAATAAACTTATTTTTCTTAAGGCTGTTTCTTCCTGTGGCCACATCAACTTTACCAGATCTAATGTATAAATTCCCAGAGCAACAACTATTCTAATTCATTACTAAAGAAGCACCTACTCCCATGCCTAATGAGCCATTCTGTGCAGTGTTTAGACGGGCTCAGTGAAATTATGGAGAATCCTATCATTAAATGAGAAAATTAGCAAGAAGAATGAAGTTGAAGGTCAAGACAGTACAGCTGATGGGTCTGGAGGCTGCTGGCTAGTGATGAATCTCTTTTTTAATAGAAAATGGGTTGGGGTGGCAGTCTGTAGTGATTCTGGACATAGGTTTTCTGAATGTGAGATTCTGCTCTTCTCTTTCAAGCTGTTTCTCTCAAAGCAAAAGAAATTGGTCTGATGAGCCCATCTAAATATAAAAAAGTGAGAGCATAGGCACTGAGTGTAATATTCTTCAGAGCATTCAGTGTAACAACTTGTAAGCACTCACTCAGAACTGGACTTCCTACTCCTTACAGATGAAGATTAGCTAAGGGTAGCCCCTATACTAGAGGAACCATAAGCACTAATTGCAGCAATCTGGAAAATGCTCAGCCTGGTACCTTATGATCGCATGACCTGATCTCTACATTCGTGGTGACAGATGCAAACATTTCTCCACACGGGACAGAGTTCCAGCCATGTCCAAGAGTGAGAGTGACCAAGGGAGGGGAAAGACTCACTGTCCAGGGCCCTGACATAGCCTTAGATCCAGGAATTCTCATTTAAAGTCTAGAAGCACTGAGTGCTTCTGGACTCTCCTAGACTCTGGAAAGTTGCCCTTCCCAGTCAAACTAGAGCAGACCCAGCATTCTGTACCCTCCACACTGGATTTGATTTCATAGATTGCTTGCCCTAAAAGGTTGAAATTACAGTGTTCATATTGCGATAAAAGTCCTCACCTTAGTGTTCCTGTTATTTGTTAAAATGCCTAATAGCCATCTCTAAGAACTTGGCATTATAGATAGAGGGGGCACACTGGGCCCTGGCTGCCAGCAGTAATTGATGCCTCTCTGAGTTAGGAAAAGCAGCTATATGTCTTGAGTGTAGGCTCCTAGAAATGGGGCTTGAAGAAAGGGTTATGAATTTGCACATTGTGGTGAATTATCTATCTAAAGAATACAATGAGTGCCCTGCCAGACCTCAGCATCAGTGGAACATCATCCACGCATCCCATTTGCAAGCATTTGACCAGGATGACGCTCAGAAATGTTTGTCACCAAAGTGGCCTATCTCACATCTCCCTCAGAATGGGTCTACCTGGTTTACTGTGTCTCTATCACAAAATGGACACTCTATGGAATGCAATCTGATAAACTAAACTCCCCACTAAACTGTTTAATTCAGTCATGTCTCACTGAAAGGTGTAGTTTACTAATAACCAAATTCCAACCTAGAAGTTCAAGGGCTCAGATTTTGTACTTACCAAGGGGGGAAACCTCTGAGAGGTTATCCAACCCCATGTGGTCAGCCCTAAATGTATATAAATATGAGCAACACTTAATTGAATTAGCAGGATATGTGTGTTTGTGCATGCATGCCTATGTATGCCTCCAATGTGTTTGTTTGGTGTGTGTGTGTGTGTGTGTGTGTGAGTAGGTGGGTCATGAAGTGCAAAGGGAGTGGATGTGATGCTGAAGGAGCCGAAAAAGGAAGAATGTGGTTGGGAATGATATAAATACTCATGTATAAAATCACAAACATAATCAAGTAAATGTAAACGTTCAGGAGAGATTTGGGATCAGGCTAGCCATCCAAAACAACTCAGACTACACTAGCTAAGAGTATTCAATACCTTACCCCCTTGGTATTTTCATCCAGCTTTGCTCCCCATGAGGTCTGTGCAGAAGGAAGTATCAAGTCTACTTGGAAGGAGGAAGGGGTGTTCTATTTTTAAAGTAAATTGCAAGATTCTTCTTCACCCTCAACCAACAGAACTCCTAGAATGGTCTGAAGGGCACCTTTTCAGGGGAAGGATCCCAAGCAAGCTCACTGCTCACCTGAGATCAAGCTGTGCATGGATTGATCTCCAGAATGATGAGTATGTGTTCCTTTGAAGTGTGTAAGAGTAGGAGGCTCTCACCCCCTCCAACATAGGACCCTGAGTAGTGTGAAGACACCTAGCAATGCTCTGCTTGCCCCGAGTTCTCTGTGACACTCATTTAGTAGAAAAATAGTCAATATTTCCTTCACCCCACTTTCCCTGCTAACTATCATGACTTAAGTACTAAGGGTGAGTCAGGGGTGCTGAAAAGAAAACAACAACAACAAAAAGAATTCCAAAGGAGCTCTGGGCACAAAAACAGCTTTAAAAGATGGGCATTCATGGCTTATCTTTTTTAGTAACTGGGTGACTCACCCCAATCCACATAAAGCAAAGAACCTTAATGTTACAGCCTGCTTTGAAGAAGAGCTGCCTCCCTTGAGTTCAAAGGGAATAAAAAAGTAGGTCAGTTGCCCAGGGTTTTTAAAGAAGAAAAAGGAAACACACACACACACACACACACACACACACACACACACATTTCCAGTAAAGCCACCATTGTCTTGCTTCCTATCCAAATGAAATAATAAACTAGTAGGTTTTAAATTTATAGCAAAGTAGAAGCCTGAATGCCCAAGCAACAAAAGTTATTAAATCTGATTGTGAAGTAACTCCCTCCCTGTTTCCCTCTGATTCAGTGTGTAGGAACATTCTGAACCTAAGAAACAGGAAGAGGATAGATCATTTCCTGGTGTCTTGGTGTCAGCCTCCATCTTTCCTCAGGGCCAGTCCTGGAACATGGTTACTCACAAAAAAAAAAAAAAAAAAAAAAAAAAAAAAAAAAACCACAACTAATCTCTTCTCATCCCTTATCCACACAATTATGTGTCAAATGATCATATTCTGACAAAGGAGGCAATTCTTCTATTTCAACCACCTGGGACTCAGAGAAATCACACCCTTGTGGATGGTGATCATGTTCTCATGAACAGCCCCTGGCCAGGCACTGGCCTCTGAATGTCTCATTTTAGTCCATTTTGTAATTATTTTTCCTACATTGACCAAGGGTCTGTAGTCATGACTTAAATACAGAACCTTGGGTCTAAGTTCATCTTATTCCTGCTCAGATTCTCTCTGCCTGACTCTAGGTCCATTCCTGGAGTCACCAGGTTGGTGGTTTCTATGTCCATTGACATATATTAACCCTCTGGTATATCTTTTCTCATTACGTTGCCTCCATTAGAATTTTCCCCACAGATCACCTCTCAGTAGATTGTGAACTCCTTGGATGGAAATAATGATATCCTATTAATGTTTTAAATGAAACTGTCTTTTGTGAACTAGAGGCCAAAAGATTAAATGCAGGTGACCCCTATTGGGCCATCTAAAAAGGGGAGATAGGAAAGTGCTCATTCATCCCCAAATTCTCCCACATCCACCAGAGAGCAAGTTCATTGAGTCTATGAATGTATAGCTAAGCTGTTCTTCAACATTTTGCAACAATGCCAAAACTACTTGGCCATGGAGAAGTGTCTGCCTCACTTACATGTTTCTGTGACTCCCTGAGCTCTTGCAATCAGATCAGGCTCCACCAGAGACCAGCATGTTCCAGGAAGAAGTCAGTAAAGGGTCTACAAAGGGACAATCAACCTGAGATAGAAAACATTGGAAACTAGTAATGACAGGAAGACAGAATTTCCATGGTGCATGAAAAAGCAAAGAGAAAAGACCAGTGTCATCTGAACAAGGCAGGTTTATGGAAAAGAGACCCTCACAGAAACTATGTGTAGAGAGAGGTAGACTGGACTGATCCCCATGCACACAGAATGAAGTCCAACAGGTGACTCTAGTCAGGAGAAGGAGTCCTCTAGGACAAAGACACAGAGAAAGTATGACCAGAGTTCCCTTCCTTCTAAAGACCCTGGGATATAAAGAGATGATGATGTGCCACATTAACCTTCTAGAGAAGTAAAGGTATGCTGCCTCTCCAATATGCCCCTGTCTGTGCTACTACTTGGAGCTTCCAAACTCAATTATCTTGTCCCTATGTCACCATTGCTATGATGAATGGAACTGAGACTTTAGATAACAATGGCAGTTCTCATGTGAAATAACTCAAATCAGTGCTATTTTATTGAATAACTACAATGTGACATACATTTACATGTAGAAAAATGAAATGTTTTGTGATCTTAAATTTCCAAGGTCATAATTTTGTTAGCAAAAGCAAGTGCCTATGTTGAGAAGACAAACAATAGTGCAAGTCTTCTGTTTGTGGCCAAATCAAGTAGTTACATAAAATAGAAAAAGCAATGGACTTGGGTCAAGCCATCTGCTATAGTTTTAATAAGTTTTCTCTCAAGACCCAAGTATCCAAGCTTGGTCATAATTTAGTCAAATTGAAAGGAAGCAGAAAACTCTTAACTCATGAGACATGATGAGAGGTTTTGCATCATTTTTCTCCAAGGAGACTATTTGATTCTATTTCTTCCTGCTTACTTCCTGGCCACCACAGGGTGAGCAGCTTTCTCTGCTGTGTATCCCTACTATGTTGTGATCTTTTATCATGGGCACAGAAGCTACATGGTCAAATGGGAATGGAAGGGAACCTTCAGATCTGTGAACCAAAGTAAACGTTATTTTCCTAAGTTGGTTGTCTTAGGCATGTTGTTATGGTAACAGAGCACTGACTAGTGCAACAGTGGGAATGTTTTCCTGGCTTTTTTGCTCCCCCGATGGATGTATAGCCTGACCGTGCATTTCTCCTCAGGACTGCAACTCCTTTCGAAGAGGAGGTAGACCCCAGTGACCTCTAGAACTGAACCCTCTGATTCTATGAGCCTCTCAATGGCAAAAAATCTAAGTGATCCTGAGTTACACAGAGCAATATAGTCTGCTGTGGTCAGAGAGGCCCCAGTGAGGGAATGTGTGTTGATCTGAGCCTAAAATGAGAAATGTATATGGTAGATTTTGCAGCCAGATGGACTGGTACCAGCCAAGTTACAAGGGCCAGATGGATCTAATCCAAGTGAAGGGGCAGCAGGCCACAGCTCTAAGAGAGGTATAAAACTAGACCACAGGTAACAGGAGCATCTGTGGGGGCTGGCAGAAGGGAGGTAGTTGTCACAGGCAGATGCTATGTACAACTGAAACCCAAAATGTGTTTTCCCTCGCTTAGCTAAACTGAAAAAGTGAGATTCTCAGAAATCAGATAAGAGCCAATTCCAGGTAGTTAACTCGAAAATCAAGTGCCCTCTAGCTGTGTTTCTAAAACACTTAACAGTTTAAGTTACTCTCTTGCTTATAAGACTTCCAAGGGTCCCTCTGCCTCTGGGAACAAGTCTAAACCACTTAGTGTGACACAATCCCATCCAATCTCTCACAGTAAGGCTGGTTAGTGCTGCACTGGTCAAGCTGCTAGCTGGCTACATTCACTACTGTCCAGATGAGCCTCTGTCTATACCATGGTCGCTCATTCACCCAAAAACTTACAGAGCACTTATTGAGCACTGACTACATGTTATCTCAAGCTTGAATATGAAATGTCCCTCATAGTCTTATATGTTAATGACTGCATCTCCAGCTGCTGATGCTATTTTGGGAGGTGGGGTTGATTTCTCAAGTCTCACTTTTTCCAGTTTAGCTGACTAGAGGGAAACAAGTTTGGGGTTTCAGTAACAGGCAGGTTCTTAATTTGACAGGAACAAACTCTGGTGCCTGTGACTCCCAGCCTCACTATGCCCAACTTCTGAAGTTAAACGAAGTAGATTCCAGAGTAACAAGCCTTTGAAAGTAATGATTCACCCCCAGTCTCCTCCATTCCCTCTGCTTCCTGTCTGTGATGAACTAAAGAATCTCTCAGCTGTCTTCTGCCACCAGGATGTTCTGTCCAAGTGAATGAGACCAAGCAGCCTGGAACTGTGAGTGATCCCTCTGAGTCATGAGCCAAGTAATATCTCCTTTAAAAAAAGGGAAGAGAGAAGGGGTAGATGATTCACTCAGTAAAGCCCTTGATGTGCAAACAAGAAGAACGTGAGTGTTAATCCCCATCACACACACAAACAGCCAGACAGAGAATGGGCATCTATAATCTTCTCTATGGAAGGTAGAAGCAAGAAGATCCCTGCAGCTTGCAAACCAGCTAGTCTCCCCCAGTCAGTAATATCTGGGTTTAGTGAGAGATTTTGTCTTAAAAAAATAATGTAAAGTAAGCCAGTGAGTACAGGCACGTATAGCCAAGTCTGAGTCTGATCCCAAGGTCCACATGGTAGAAGAATAGACTCCCATAGTTTGTCCTTTGACATCCACATGAGCAGTGTGTCATGTGTCCTTGCACATAGATCAGCAATTGTGAATGAATGGATAGATAGATAGATAGATAGATAGATAGATAGATAGATAGATAGATGGATAGAGTACTACTACTAATAATAATAAATGTAAAATGATAAAAAGAGAAGTAGAGGAATATAGGGAAGATAGTTGGGATCAACCTTTGGCCACTATATACATGTTCATACATGTCCTCATACTCATATATGCATGTGCACACATACACACACATACACATACATGTACATACACTCAGGAACACATACACATGCATACAAAAGGTGAGGAAGAACAACCCACAGTTGTTCATTTTCAGGTGTCTTGATCACAGCTACAGAAAAGTCACCCATGTGGTCTGACTCCTATGGTGATCAGAGAAGTTACTAACCCTGCATTCCAGCCTGGAGAAGTTTTTCTAAGTCTTTTTTGTATTGTTGCAACCAAATATCAGAAACTAGGTAATTTTAATAGACTGTAATGTGCATGAGCATGGATCCATCACCTGGCAAAGGCCTTGCTGCTACGTCACAGCATGGCAGAGGTTATCACAGGAAAAGAGAGATAATACAACGATGATCTATCTTCCTCTAAAGCCAATAATGCCACCACAGGAACCCCATTCCCGTGACTGCACTTGTCCCTTATCATCTCTCAGAACTCTACCTCCATAAACCATGAACAAATCAAGTTAAGGAATGTGTGTCCAACCTATGAACCATTGGAAGACACAGAATCCATGGCTGAAGAACCTGAGAGTTAAACAATAATTGCAGCTCTGTTCATTGCTATGTAGAAAAAGGGATAGGCTACTGTACAGAGAGGTGATGGAAGGCTTAGCCCAGTGTGACAGGCTAGAAAAGCTATATGTCTCATGAATCTGTCAAGCAATGGCAGAGGGAGCTGGCTAAGTAATGAGGACTTCCTAGTTAGGACAGCAGATGGCTTCTCACTTTGAAGCTGGATCTGGCCAGGTGTAGACACCAGCCTCTTAGGTCAACCATCATGGAAGATGCAGAAGTCTTCTTGATGGGGAACATATTTGTTATCCTGAGGGCAGCAGGGCACCACTGGTGTTGTAAGTGTGAAACAGTATGACTGGATTTTGACCTGGTGTATTGAATAGAGAACAGAATGAAAGGGAACAGTCTTTCTTTTGGTACTGATTTCCAATCCCTCCTTAAATCACATGGTCTGTTTCCCTTCCCAGAGCCCATCTCTTTTGTGGATCTTCCTTTAACCACCTCATAAACAGCAAATTTCTACTTTCACAAATGCTAATGGGGTGTTATGAGTTTCTACTCTTGCTTTCCTCGGGTCATGACAATTTCTATCAGGTAGCCACAGCAATAAATGCACTAAATTTGTGTGTGTGTGTGTGTGTGTGTGTGTGTGTGTGTGTGTGTGTGTGTGTGTGTGTTGTTTTGTTTTTTTTGTTTGTTTGTTTGTTTTGGGTTCTTTTTTTTTTTTTGGCTTGGTTTAGTTTGGTTTATTCTGTTCTTGTGCCCTTGAGACAAATCAATGACCTGGAACCCTGCAGATGGTCAATAATTGTTTAATAGCAACCAAATAAATGAGTGAAATACTAAAATTGCAGAACTCATCTCCAGATGGCCTCTACTTTTTCTTGTTGGTAGCTCTTCAGAATAAATATAGGATGTTTAGGGGTCCAAGACCATGTGATGAGGAGAGATGAGACAAAACAGTCCAGGTTTTATTCAGATCTTCAAATATACAAACTCAGATATGATGTGTTTTTGCCTTTGAGTTATGCAAGTCCAGTTTTTACAGCCCGTAAACCCAAGGGCCTGCTACTTAGTGAAATCTACCAACTCTGATGCAAATAGAACACAGATGAAAGTTCAGCCCCTTAGAAAACTTTCCTGGACTGGAAAGATGCTCATCTGCGGCTAATAGACCTGCATTTTGTAACTTCAAATAACTTGTAAGCAAGACTATTTTGTTTTTCTGTCTTTTGGGGCATAGATAAACATATACCTAGCTCATGGAGGCTTTGTTTCACACGAAACTCTCAGAGTCCCTCTCCCTCTGGTGGTGGGCTTTCTCTGGAACTATTTCTTACACAAAAAGAATAGTTTATGAAATAAGCCAAGTACAAACATGAACACCACCCCACAGCACTTATGCATGAAATCTTAAAGAGTCAACCTTAGAAGCAGAGAGTAGGATGTGGCCAGGGGTCTGGTAGTCTCGAAAACACTGGAGATGTGAGTCAAGGGTTACAAAATTTCATTTAAACAGGGAAAATGAATTTTCAAAAAACCCATTATACAATGTTACAGTTAATAATGATGACATATTCTTGAAATTTTGCTAATAAAGATTTGCTATGCTCGCATCATGGGAAAACAGTTAAGTTCTGCAGCATTCCACAACGTATTCACAGTGGAAAACTTTATGCGACACACCACAAATCCTTATGATTTTTATTTGTCAGTTTGAAGAATACAAGAAAGAAGCATCATTGTTTTTTTTAATCTCAGAGACTGAGAGATACGTTTTCATCCTTGCAGGAATCTACATGCAAGCAAGAGCCCGATGACCCGATAAGAAAGCCTGGTTTCCAAAGAAATGGAGGGCTCATGTAGGAGGAGTAGACAGTTTTTAGCTTTTTTTTTTTTCAACTCAAACACACACAAAAAATAATTTGCAGTGTGTCTCATATTTGGTGGTGAATCCATTTAGGTTAAAAGGGAGGGTTAGCAGTAGGGTTCTTTCTGAGTGCTTGGGACAAGAAAAACAAGAGATCACTTCAGTGTTTTCCCTGGAGCCCAGGTTCAAGGCCAGCATCAGGTGACATTGGGGTCCTTTCATCTCCATGCCCAGGACTAAATAATACCCAAGACTATGAGTGTCACCAATTTACCTACACAGGCAAGGAGGAAATGCGAACTGAATTTACATTCCTGGGTGCACACAGTTTTTTCCCGTCACAAGATGTAATGTTGATGAAAGACAGTTAATTCAATTTCTACGAAGAAATTGATTAATGGACTGGATTAAAAAGAAGTCCCTTGTGTCCGCAGCCTTTGCCAAGCATACCAATCCTGTGTTATCTGCCCTGGTTTTCTCATTCCTTTCTCAGCTGACAATTTGACAATACATACTCGGGCACAGTGGGAAGAAGAGGGGGAGAAGGGGAGGAAAGATGAGAAGCCAAAGATTAAGAATAGATGCCACCTCAATATTAAATTAGTCCTATTAATATTTTAAAAATAATAAAAGGGCTCCTCATGGAACATGCCGATATTGGGATTGTTTGAGGGACTGACAGCTATTCTAGCAGGATTCCACCAGAGGTCCCCAAGGACCCCCATACTTCCTCCAGAGAGGAGTCCTTTCCTATGTGCAAAGTGAATGAATAAAGGGGTCACAGCCACCTTGAAATTCCACTTGTAAGGCCTAGGGTTGTCTTCAACTTCTCTGTCCTTGTCACACACAGAGCTCTTGCCCAAGAAATGACTTTTGTTGTATTTGTGCAGTTGGGAGGGGTGTTCATTTGTGTTTTGCTGTGCAGGTGTATGTGCATATGTGGCCAGTGGAGGCCAGATGAAAACCCCAGGGGTAATTCCTCAAGAGATACCCAATTTACTCTGTCACTGAGAACTGACTGCCCAGCAAGGCTGACCTCTGATGTCCCTGTAATGGCATTAAAAGCACAGTCCACTGTGTCTGGCTTTAAATGTAGGTGCTGAGGTTGAACGCAGGCCTTCTTGCTTGCATAATAAGTATTTACCAACTAGCCCAACCCCAGCCTGCTCTTTAGAGAAACCACAACTCCAGCTCCAAATTCCAGATAGCCCCATTTCTATATGCCCCTGCCAGGGTCAATAGCACCTTGGTCCCAAATGTTTGGTTTTGTTGTTGTTGTTGTTGATTTTTGTTTGTTTGTTTGTTTGTTTGTTTTTTCTTTTTTTTCTTTTGGTCTCACATTACTTTCTCTCCAACATGGCCATACAACGTACCTGCCTCAATTCTTGGGCTGAGTTTTATATGATTCCTATACTTTTCACATGCCTCAAATGTCTGCAGTCAGTTTAAAATCTATGTTCTGAACTGGGGAAGGGGTGAGTCCAAAGAAACGACACTTCTTCCTAAGATCATTAGCTTACATATTGGCCCAGTTTCGTAATACTCTTGACAAACATGGAATATTCTAGCAAATGGTATGCACACTATCAGGGCTAGCTTCTGGCTCCACCCTTTCCACATTTTATTAATGACAATATTCGTCAAGTATCCCTATTAACAGCCTCATCCTTCGTGGCTTTGGTTAAGATCAGCTTTCTCTTGGCTTCCTCTTCTTTCTCCTTAGTGTTTGCCTCACACTCTTGCACTTGGGCAGCAAGAAGGAAGCTGCTAGAACTCCAAGCAAGCTTGCACTGACTCCTCACTAAAATCCTGGAGATCCTGGTAAATAATTTATTCAAATGAGCCTGAGGATGTTGGGCAACATTTCATTATAAAATAAGTTCAATTATGACTTTCTTTCGCAAAAAGAGAAAGAAATCCCAGTTCATTGAAAAACATTGCAAACACAGACGGTTTTTCTTTTTGTTAGGTTAAAAGAGGGGGAAATGAGTGGAATCTCATTTCAATAAGAATAAGTTACATTGACTAAGTCACTTTGGTGAGTGTCTAATAGAAAGGTCCTCCTAACCAAGCCACATCTGCCAGATGCCTGGCTACTCTTTTTAATTAACAGTCTGCTCTTTTTGGAAGATTACCTTTGAACTCATAAGACTATCATAATGCATAAGGACATAGTATCAGTTGCTTATAAATATGCATATATTCACATCATTTTCCTTATGTGTGCTTTCTGGGGTAGATTATGGGTGTGCCTATGGGTGCTGGAATAGGATTCCTTCTTCCAGAACCAGGAACAAGGATCTTGATCTCAAGAACCTGTTTATAAACCAGACCGTAGCTCACTCCTGTAGTCCCAGCTACTTGGGAAAGTGAGGCAGAAGCTTGAGACCCGCCTGAGCAACAGAGTAGTGGATTCAGGAGCATTGCAGCAGGGCACTATGGCTTCAGTAATCTTTGGTTACGATATTCATATATCTAGTGAGCAACCTTGACCAAAGAGAAGGGAGAGCAAGGGCCTGGGTTTTCATGCTATTTCAATCAAAGCTTGAGCTTCACAAAAGCAAAACACATTCCTATTAATTCTGAAGTACTACTGCTGATAAAGGAAGGGTAATCAATAAGGATATCAACCTTGTAGCTCTCCAGACTATCCTGGATATCCTGGATACACTGGGTTCAGAGTGCACTTTTGGGTGTTCTACTTCCACCTATCACCATGGTGTCACATGTCTGTCAAACCCCCACATTCAGGGCCACACCCACATGTACTTAGTCCCTTAGACAGGTGTGTGTGTGTGTGTGTGTGTGTGTGTGTGTGTGTTTGTATTCTGATAAAACTACTTGGCATTTGATTCTGCCATACTATTGATCACCCCTGCTGGAAAAGCTTCAAAACTCTTATGCCTAATCCTTTCCCATACTAAATTGAGTGAACTGGAGCTGCAACATTTACCTCTGAATAAGCACAAAGTGAGGGGAAGACAGGGTGGCAGGGAGGATGGGAAACATGAGTAGATGAATGGGTGGTGGGTGAGTGTGTACCTAAGAGGATAGGAGATTGATTAGGTGGGTATATATATGAATAGGTGGATGGATGGGTGGATGGGTGGGTGGGTGGCTGGATGGGTGGGTGGGTGGGTGGGTGAATGGATGGATGGATGGTATATGGATGATGGATGGATGATGGATGGATAGATGGATGGATAGATGAATGAATGGGTGTGTGGGTGGGTGGATAGATGGATGGATGGATGGATGGATGGATGGATGGATGGATGGATGGATGGATAATACAAAACACCAGTATAAACTGGGGTGAATAGTTAAGAAGTTTTCACAGTCCCATGTCCAGTTAAAGAAAAAAAGAATTTGGTTGTAAACAAAGTCTATATCTAAATGTCTCTCTTTTTCCTAGCACCATCATTTGGCTTTTCTCTGTAGCCCTTCCATTTTTAGACAAGAATTTTAAAGAACCATGCCTTCCTTAGTAACAGACTGCACCTGGAACTGCAGGTTCTTACCCGTTGTCTGAAAATATGTCTAAGTGCTCAGTCTTTATCGAATGGCCACAACTGGTGAGGACTTTGCTGAGCCTCTATGACTGGGCCACCATGACTGTACATGTAGACTCCATTCTGAAGAGTGAAGAAACAATTTCCAGAATAAAGGAGATAAAAGAATGAATAAATTGTTAAGAGGACCCACAGAGGACAGGTAACTTTCTCTATAGATCTCTCCTATGAAGTTGAAAGAGAGAAGAAATGTGTGTGACAAGTATAATACCATACACTCCAGCAAACACATGTCATTAAGTTGTTCCCACAACCCTTCTGTCTCTCAGATACCCAGGCACATAGCTTTACCACATAAAAATTCAAACCTAGGACTGACTCCAAAGTCTAAGGAAAATTGTGTTTGTTGTTGCCAAGGGCATGACTTTGCCAAGTGACAAACTGTAAAGAGACCCCCTTATTAAGATAGAACAGTACCTCCCAAGGTTTAATCTCAGCTATCACTGCCTCCGGCTTGAAAAGGCAAAGAGAAATAAGAGGCTCTTGTGGCTTTCTTTACAGTTCTGCTTCCCCTATGAGTTCTGGCATCTACAGTCCAACGTGGCTGCTTCACTCACCCCAAAGGACTGTTTCCCAATTTTAAAGGATTGTCCAACTATATCTGCAATTCCAGCTCATGGATCCAATTAGAACAACTGAGGCAAAGACATAAAGACATTTATGACTGGTTCTTTGCAGCAGACCCAAGTTGATTCATAAAATTAACCATCCTACCCTTTGGCCATGCACCCACTAGTCTTCCAGTTTTCACGAAGTCACCCCTGGGAAAGCCATGCTCACCCCTCTTTTCTCCTCAAACTTTTTTCTCCAAGCAAGGAGACGCATGGTCTAGTTCATCTCAACAGGATCTCAGAAACAATAACTCTGTTATACACTGTTCACAGTGATATGAGCATGAGGCCCCTGCCCCTTCTGCTTCTATAGCAATGAAAGAATTGTGCTAAAAGACAATTTTTGAAATAAATATAAGAAGTTCCTTGCTGGGGTGGTCAGGAGAGAGAAGATGACAAAGTTCTTTTTAGAAGGTCAGGCTTGGGGTGTGGAGTTGGAAAGATGATGGTATCTTATTCTTGGAAAACATGAACCTAAAAGCAATGATATCAGTTGTTAGTCTGCAGAGAGGAACAGCAGCTAGTGTAACAGGAAAGGCTTGAGGAAGATGCCCATGCTGCATGCAGGATGTTCATGAGACATGCAAGCGAGGAGGGCTTTTATCCCAGCACGAAAAACAGCAAGAGATCACACATGCTGCTGTTTTACACATATCCCACAGAGCTCCAAGATCTGTCCATCAAAGTGGCTGCCTTGTGCTAATCTGAAAGCAAGGGCCTTGCTTTAGTCAACAGATGTCTCTGGCATTAACATGGTGTCCAGAACTAATGACTTTCTCAGCAAATGTTTGTATTAATGATAGAAGAAAAGAAGGAAAGAACTTTTTAGGAAGAAGGAGAGGCAGAGAAAAAGGAATGGAGGGAGGGAAAGAGAGAGGGAAAGGAGGAAGGAGAGAGGGGGAAAAGGAAGTAAGAAAGAGAGAGAGAGAGAAAGAAGGAAGAAATGGAGGAAAGAAGGAAAGGAAAGATGGAAAAGAAAGCAGTGTAGGTAATAAAAAGGAAAGATAAAGAAACAGGGAAGAAGAAAAGGAAAGGGAAGAGTAACTCAGAGAGATGAAAGGAGAGAGGCATGGAGAAAGAGAAGAAGAAAGAGGGAGGTAGGGAAGGAATAATTATCTGCCAAGTTCTTACAGAAACACAAAGACTTAAAATTAGAGACACTATAATTCCCACTACACAATGGGGAAACTGAGGCACAAAGCATTCAGTGCCTTACTCAGGCTTCCTCTTTGCTTCTGTCCTTACCACACAGGGTCCTATCTCTAAAGGTATGCCACTTAGCAGATAATTCAGAGGAGGTTTGTAGCTACCAGTCTCTCGCCATCCCAGCTTCTTGCTTGCTTAAGGCTGGTCCTAGTAGCTAATTCTTGTCCCCAAGGCTGCTGTGTCCCTTGTAGCCAAGCTATTTTAGGAAATGGACTCCCCAGTTCCTTCTCTGCTTCTGCAGTTGCACAGCAGGACCAGGGATACTGTTTTTTAAAACTAAGCACTTTTCAGCCAATCTTCTCCGTCCTGTACTAGGGTTCTCATCCCCAAACTTGGTTTGTGCGCTTCTACTTAGGCTGCTTTCTCCTGTGTTAGCTGCTTCCTCTCATTCTCCCTTAACATTTCTGCTTTTCACTGTATCCTTTCTGAAAGTTGATCCTTCTTTCCCTGCTCTTCTCCAGTGCTATCTAGCTTCTGAAGGTCATTCTTTAAGCACAGTAGTTCTGCTCTGATTTCACCTGCTCCTTGAAGAGACGGGTGCTGTCAGCTTCTTTTTCTAACCCAGATTGTGCCAAACTACTGACTACATGAACCACCTCTGCTAGCCCACAGCTGAGCTGGGCAAGAACCAGGAGGGTCACAGGCCATCTTGGAGTAGCTTCAGGAGGAAACTATTGATGTAGGGTGGCCTATATTCTTCTACTAGATATGGCTTTGCCATTAAGTGGTCTGGGTAGAACCTGCTTGTTTCCAAGTTCCCTTCATTTTCATAATTTTATACTTCAAAGCTGGTCCAGGATTCATGTCCCTGTTCCAGCAAGATGTTCAGGCGGGTGTTTTTCTGCTACCTCCCAGTAGAAGAAGGACCTGGTCATGGTACATCCCTCTTTTTAGCCAGACGCTCCTGGTGCAGGACAAGCAGGATGAGCAGAGCCACACTTTCCGTCCAGCATCTGCACTCTCTGTCCCATTCTAACTCTGAGTCAGAACTCAAAGGAAGCAGCCACAGGCAGGCAGGCAGATGCCACATGTAAGAAAGACATCGGCTCACAGTGCCATCCCCTCTTCTGCCCCCCCCCCCCCAAAATATACAGAAATATGTTAGATACTTTGGAGTCCTGTGTCTTCTCTTTTGTGAAGTTATCAAAAGAAACAAATCCTTCTAGGTCATGTGCTGTTTGTTCCTGCTTAGCCCTGGGGACTGAATAAGGTTTTCCATTTTCTAATGGAGAGCAAATTCTCAAGTAAACACAACAAACAAACAAACAAAATCACTCTTGGTTTTATCCTGAGCCCAGGTTAAACCTCAGTAGTGTTGCTATGCTCATTTTTCCTGGGTTTTGTCTGGGCCTTATGCCCTTGGAAGAATAGACCACTCTAGCACTCATGGCAGATGCAGGAGAGAAAGCATTTGATAATGGCACAATCAGCTCTTTGGGGAAAAAAACCTGTATGGCTGAGTATTGCACTCTTCCCAGCTGTCAGGGGGCATACTGCTGCCTGCTCCCCATAATACTAGAAGCTATGTCATTTGTGACATCTATTTGGGCTGCCAAGATGTTGTAGCCTGGTTGCAGGCCACCTCCTATCCAGGATACAACTTCCCATACCACATATAGCTATTACTGCAGAAGAGCTGGGGGTATACTGCTCAGATTGTCATTGTTGACACAGGTGTCTAGAAGGACCTCTTCTCTCCACAATGCCATATATCTAGACAATAGGGATGAGATAACTAGTCATAGAGCCCAGTCCACCCCTTTCCTGCTTCTTGGACCTTAGACACCTTCCAAGGACCTCCATGGCCATTTATTTTCCTTTTCTCCTATTCAAACCTCTACAACATAGTAAATACTTGTAAGGCTAGGTAGTGCCTAAAAGCATTCATAGGGTAGATAAGTGGGGAAGACCCCTAAGGCATCACATGCTTATCTTTAACTGCCATCTGTCAAGCTTCTGAGCCCCAGGAAAGTATCAGTAGCAGGAATGTTTCCATGACAGGCAGAGAAAACATTTCCCTATCACAGTATGACAGCAGCAGCATTCATCACTCTGTCATCTTCAGTCCATCCGTGGAAATGACTGGGACTAAGGCTTAACAGCCAAAGGGCTTCCAGCTCAGAAATGTAGCCACAGTTACCCAGGGAAAAAAAGGATACAGAAAAAGGTGAAACGCAAAGGTCTTCCTCCCCATTCATTATGGGGGCAAGAGATAGGATGGGGACAGTGGATAATTAATTTACAGGTGCAGAAATGGAAGTAAACATAATAGAGTACAGAAGATGTAGTTCATTTGGTAGAGTGTTAGCCTAGCATGAACAATACCTTGGGTTCAATATTTGGTACCTCATAAACCAGGTGTAGCAGTGCATCACTGTACTTAGGAGATAGAAATGGGAGAATCAGAAGTTCAACTGATAAGTTCACATAATGAGTTCGATGCTAGTGTGGAATAGGTGAGACCCTGTCAATAGATAGATAGATAGACAGATGGATGGATGGACAGATGGATGGACAGACAGATGGATGGGTGGGTGGATGGGTATAAGTGCTGTGACCCCTTCCAGAGGAGATGGCCTCAATCAGCCAGCAGAACTGGTAGGTCACTATCATTGTATGCCCGCCACATGTTGGGTAGAGGGATGGTGATTTGTGCAGATATTATGGATATATGAGCTACGTAAAATTATTTTGGAAGATCATTCTAATAAGAAAAGGGCAGCAGCTGCCCCCATACACTAACCACTCTACTCTCTTTGAGATATAGCTTTCAGTTCTGGGTTCAAAGCTGTGTTTCTGAAATTCATTCAAAGCTCTGATCAAATGAAAATTGACCAAGTCTTAAGAATGAGGTCGGTCTATGATGAAAAGCTGGATTCTAGAAACAACCTTATTTCTGAAGATGCCTTTAGAATAGCACCTATACATAAGAGAGCACAGAACAGAAACCAGTGTGCCCTAACACCTACAAGCTCCAAACCCACAGCCTGAGAATGTATCAGATAAGAAGATACCTACCTTGTGTCTGATGCTCTGGTTTAAAGCTTTCTGATGTGCTATATATTGCCTGTACTCCTACTAGCAATGCATCCAATAGATGTCAGACTATAGTAAGAATGAGTGTTCTATGGACAACAGCACTGTCTAGACAAGCTTAAGAAGCCTCTTGGGCTTTTCACTACCCAGCTTCACTTGATATATCTAAAACATAATCCCATATCTAAGATTCAAGAAACATCACAGAAAAGAGGGTAGAAAGAGTGTAAGAGCCAGAGGACCAGGGCATCTGCTGTGAGATACTGTCTTTCATATAGCACAGTGGAACGGTATACATAAGCTCTCATCAATACACTGCCTAATCAAGACCTAAACAGTGACAACACCAGTTGGCATGCCAGTGTGAATTAGGGAAATCTCACAAGTCCTCTATTCCTAGATAAAGAGCTACAGCTAATTAAGGGTGGCTTAAAGAGGAAGAATCAGTTTTCTCCAGGAATGAGTACCTAAGTGGTTATCCAATACCATGTGGTCAATCTTGAAAACATACACATACAAGTAACACTAAATGATCTCATTAGGTGGTATTTGTATATTTATTCATATGTGTGTGTGGGGGGGGTATAGCCCAATCAGTTGGAGACTGCAGAAAACTTAAGTGTACATATGTTTTTTTAATTAATATAAAAATATTTCATCACTAATAAATAAATAAAACCATCATAGCATTAAGGGAATGAGTTTCAAAACAAAGCAGTTTGGAGGTAGAGGTGGTCATCGAGTTGGGAAAGTACGTGGTTTATTCAAGGAAGAACACATGCATGCTATGCCACTGTCACAGCTAGATTTCTGAGATTCCCCTAGAGGGGGCCTCCCTCCCTAGGAGACACATGCTATGGATACAGCTTCAATGTCCAGCCAGCATCCTACCAACAGGTAAGTGGTGATCCCTTCAGAGCCTTCCTGATCGGAAGCTGCTCCTACTAGCTCTTTTCTCATATCCTCTCCACTCTACATGGAATGGGCTGCTGAGGAAAGAGGTTACTGAGGTCTGGACTGGTTCTGCTGGACTCCTGACTAGATTACTAGGTCTATGTTTCCAGGTAACTCAGGGTCTGTATAGGAAATTGGTGCCTTCCCAGGCTTGTGAGGAAACAATGAGTAGCCTCACTGGAAAACAATGCCCTTGCCTTGTATCTGTTAGTCATCCTAACAAACTAACCCAGCACCTGACAGAATAAAACAATGATATTATTTCTTGTGATTTGTGTTCATTCTCTTTTCCCACCCCCTTGTTCAATTATTTAGAAACATGGGAGCTATAAAATAAAATTAAAGAGGCTCAGAACAAGACAAAGAATGGTGAAGTATATGCCTTACCATTTCCTTACAGTCCCAGAAAAGGCAAAATGTCTAAACACTACAATTTTTTAGATGAACATATGGATCAAGAAGATGCTTTATGCAAAAGGGTCTTGAGGGAGCATATGGATGTTAAATGTTAGGACCTAAGATTTCAAATTTCAATCTAGAGTTCACTCTGGGCTTCACCCTGCTAACCCCTGGCTTTTTAACTAAGAAAGCCCAGTGAAAAAAGTAGGGCGCTGAAAACTCAGATTTTTTTTCATGGATTTTTAAAGAATATATTTGAGAGCAATCTAAAACACAACCAGCAGTGGCTTCAAGAAGTCAGTTTGTCTTCTCTTATAAGAGTATGCCAGGATAGCAGGCTTGGGGCCGGGCAACTGCTCAGAGCTATTGTTAAGAATCCAAACTCTTTCTGCCTCCTGGTTCTGCCACCTTTAAACACAAGCATCTCATTCTCAAGCCCCATACTTATAAAAAAAGACAGGCTGTACCTTCAGACATCACTTCTGTATCACAAACAGGAAGAAGGGAGATAGGTTAAGTGAAACAAACAGAATCCTTCTCCTACAAAGGCTTGTGAGCTTTGCTCAGAAAAGGAATCTGTCTTTCCAGAACCCAACAGCATCCAGCTATCCAGTATGATCTCACATGGGCACCAAGGTGAAAAGCAACATGAGAGATGATAATTTTCACTTCCTAGGATCTGTCAGGCAGAATGCCAAATAAAGAGGGAAGGGAGTGGACCTTGGGTGACCCAACTAGTGCTGTCAGTCATGAATCTTAGAAAATACAAAAAGGTGTTCAGAGAGAACATCCTTGTCAGCCTGGTCCTCTTCAACCTGTTTCTGACTCTTGTTCCTCCTCTTGGGGCTGGCCGGAATATTTGGATGAATCACCTGGCCTGTCTCTCAACTAGCTATATATGTATATGAGGGCTAGAAATGTCAAAGAACTTTCTGAGCAAGACCCCTGGTGTATACAAACTAGCATCCTTGTGGATTCATGGATGCCTACGTATTATATATACATCAGTGCGTTGTCATAAAGTAAACAAAGAGACTGTTAAATTTAGAATATTCTTCAAATTAACAAAAGTTATAAATGCCTGTTGGGTAGACACTTTTGTGAAGCAAGAGACAATGTGTCTGGAATAATCAGCCCCTGGGTGTCTTGGGAAGAATACAGTTTAAGAGTCAGGCTCAATTGCTGGAGCCTTGTTCCTCAGATCCTTCTGAACAAATGCTTTTCAGTGTCCAATAGCTTTCACTGAATACAATCCCTCCTCCTTAGGAGAAGCTCAGAAACTCCCATTCTTTGGCAGATGGCTAGCATTTTGAATATAGAGATGAAGTGTTACCAGAGGGACAGGTAGGAGCTCAAGAAAGATCTACTATAAAAACAAAAAAGGAAGAAGACAGCCGATGAGGGAGTCGGCAATCATCATTGTACAGTTAATGAGGCCAACAATGGAATCACACTCAGCTCTAGAAAATTACTCACCTTCTGGTCCAGAGAAGCAGAAACCTGAAGCTAGTGCTCCGAGACCACACAGGAAAGAACAAGTACCTCCTGACAGCCCTTTTTGGTCTCTGGAGATGACAAGTCTCAAGCATTCAGAAGCTGATTGTGTAGACACTATAGTTGCAAATGTGGGCAAACTGATATAGTGGGTATCCTGTCTCTGAAGTCCCCAAGGTGCCCATTTCCCTGGAAGCTGTCTGTCACAAGCCAGGATTCACTGAACAGCATGATATCCTCAAAGTGACCCAAGCATTGGGTCAGCAGGGTTTCCAGAAGTTTGTCAGACCTTGTCTTCCTTTCCAGGAGCAGGCTGAAGCAGGGGCACCAGACATGTAGCTCCCAAAGTTAATTAACAGTGAGCTGGTGGGAGAAATAACTGCCCAGGTCAAGGATGTCTATTTCTTGTCTCAGATCTACAACTAATTGGCCATGTGACCCTGGAAGGGTCAGGCCCTCCTAGTCTCTGAACCTCTGTTTCTTTAGTTTATAAAATGAGATTGCTAAGTTAGAACTGTCATCATCATAGTCCTTATGCCTGTATTTTAACAAAATTTTTAGGCAAAGCATTGTTGTAGCCAAGTGGGTTGAGCAGAGGACATGAGGAAGCAAGTGGCCTACCAAATCTCACACAACCCAAACGGGTCTGGAAAAGTGACACCAAGCACTAGTGTGGCTTATAGTTTCATTGAACAGTTTCCAGCCTCTCTATACTTATTTCTCTGTCCTTTGCTTCTGAGCAATAACAGATTATATATATATATATATATATATATATATATATAGATAGATAGATAGATAGATAGATAGATACATAGATACATAGATATAGATATAGATATAGATATATAGATATAGATATAGATATAGATATATAGATATATATAGATATATATAGATATAGATATATGGAGTCATTTTGTCTCCCAGACCACCAGCTTATCCATTACTTACTGCTAAAGTGTTAACACTTAAGGCCAGCTATTAACACAGATTTTAGCATAAACAGAAGGCAACATCCGGGCATCCGACACAGAGTTAATATGACTAGACCAATGATTTTCAACCTGGGAGGTAATCCAGGGCTTTCGCAAACATTTTATTCTTATGAGAAACATATATTTATAGCTTGAAAGTATTCGTTAAAAAATACTACAAGCATAAAAATATACAGCATCATTAACCTTAGCAAGTATATCCATGAAACCATGTTTTAAAAGCAGTGTTACATAGCTAAATTTGTGAAACATGGGTCACCTGTTAGGATGTTGTCCTACAGTGAGGTATTTTGCTTGTCTTCTGTTGTGTTTATTAATATATCTCTATGTATCTCCTTGTGTATGACTGTGTAAACAGACACAGTATTACTATACTATGGACCACAAACTATACAAGGTAGACAAGGCTCAGAGTCCATGCTAGGAGCATTTTGATGCCACCAGTGAAGAGTGAGACATAATGACAAGGTAACATCAGATGATAACAATGCAAATACTTATATAATAATTTGTTATTTCATAATTGTTTATATTGAGGTAGGAATTTGCATAAAATGACGTATAGATATTATCGGTTGATGAGTTTTGACAAAAACGTACATGCCTGGGTAAATACCCAGGTTAAATACACAACATTTCTGTCATTTCAGAAAATACCCTGATGTCTTCTTCTCGTCACCTCCTCTGGTCACGGACAGAATGAAACTAGATTCATTGTCATAGCATTGCACGAGCTGCCTCCAGCCCAGTTTCCAAGTCCCTGCTGAAACCTTAAGAGTCAGATTTTCACCGTAGACTCTTATCTCAGCATCCTGGCCATCTGAGCTCCCAGGACTAGGAAGGACGTGTAGCATTTAAGCACTTTTATAGCTCAAAGATCCAAGTTCTTTTTGCAACCCAGTTCCAAAGGCTACCTAAGGATCATATGATCAGGTTATTCACAATAACATCCTCAGGTCTGGTTACTAGTCTTCTGAACTCATTGCCATTCTCATTTTGGTGGGCAAATCACCAGAAATCAAGCAACTTAAGGAAAGAAGGGTTTGTTTGGACTTATAGTGTGAGGGTACAGTTCATCCCCACAGTGAAGTCACACTACCAGGAGCATGAGGCAGCAGGTCACATTGTATATGTAGTCAGACAGCAGAGTTGACTATTAGCACTTAGTTCTCTTTCTCTTTTTAAACTAGACCTAGATCCCAACCCATGGAATGAGGCTACCCATGTTAGGTGAGCTTCTAAGGTCCAGATACTGATTTGTCGTTCTAATCTGAAAAGGACGTCCCAGGTCAGGGTCCTCCTCCTTGTCCTTGTTATCTGCCACTCTCTTTAAATTGTATATAATCGTGTGTTTTCTTCATACACTTTGACACTTCAATACATATATGCATATGAAATGTAAACATCCATATAGAGTGAGTCAGCAAAGCAGAGACCTTAGATCAGCATTGCCTGGGCGTGACTTCTGTCTCAGCCTTCCTGGGATATTCTCCTCCCTTCCCTACCTGGCTTCCCCTCACCGATCCTTCTCCACTAGTCATTTTCCTACTTTTTACAGAGCTCCCAGGAGCCTTCTTATCCTATTCGCTCCATGTACTCATTCCTTTTTATTTATTAAATTTTATCAGAGTCTAATTTTATGATCTTTCTCCTATCTCATAAAACAATTATCAAAACAAAAATATTCCTAGGAAAAATGCCAAATGAATGAATAAATGAATAAAACAGAAAAAAAGCCTGTCAAAAAAGAAGTATGGAGTAGTTAGCCATTTACTGCTGACATGGGGCTTGCTGTGGAACGGGGATGATACATTCAGTGAAATTTTCTTTTTCCCAGCAGGTATCATTTGCACATGGATTCTTGATTAGGGGTAGGATTCTGTGTCACTTACTGATCTCAGTGCTGGGCCTCAGGACCTGTACAGGTTCAACATTCTCATTTCTTAAATCCATAAGACTGTGTTAATCCTGTACGAAATGTTTACCAACCAAGCTGAAAATCAATTCCTTACCAGCGTGTCTAAAGGATATTCTCTATATCCACCTAGGAGGATGCTGAGATGCAGATTTGTTTTTGTGACTTATTCTTGGCCACAGCTAGAAACAGAGGGACTTGAACTCAAAAGTAGCTGACTCTAAAATTTGTCCCACCATATTATCTCTCCTAAGTAATAGACAATGATCTGCCATGTCCCCCACTCTACTACCATCTGCCATTGCCTGATAAGCCTTCTTCTCTCTCCAATAAGCTCCAAACAGAAAGATGCTTCTTGCTTTCTCAAAGAAACACCAGGAGTCGATGGTGACCCCCAGCACAGATGCATCTCAGGCTGACATTTGCCAGCCCCGGCATAAAGTAGTCTGCATCCAATCCTGGGTTTGCCAAACATTGACAGTGTCATTCCAATATAGACACAGTGTCTCTAGGAGCCTGTGTTTCATTGCTTGAAAGGAAAAGTGCACAGCCTTTAGCCTTGTTCTGATCTATTCAATCACCTCAATTTCTCCCACAGCTCTGGTCCTTTTCCTCCTGATATAGTGTCCAAAATAAATCCAATTTCTCTGCTGATCTGAAGCTCATATCAAACTCCTTACTTCCAGGCATGTGAATTACCACAAATACATCCCTTGGGTCAGTCCCAGTTGATCTACCTGACTCACAGAGCTAACAATTCCTCCTCTGAAAGAGAAAAGGATGTAAAAGCTGAACTGCCATCCCAGACTCCACTCTACCCAACAAGGAAGGACAAATCGATGAAGGAACAGTGATGTGATGGGAACCTTGGGAGAAAGGGAGTGTGTCAAGTTGGAGGTTGTTATTGTGAATGAAGAAAACATTGGTCCTGGTCAGACGAGCCATTTTGAAAAGTGGGTATCAAGCATTCATGTCAGCTTGGTGCCAGGGAGACGGCAAACGAACAGTGGCTATGTCTCCAAACTGAAAGTCAGGACATTTTATAGGACAAGCACAGATTTTATGCTGCAGCTGGTGCAAGGGGGACTCAGAAGAGAATAGCAGACTAAGGATATGGGTGTCTCCAATTTTATAACACTGGCCTGTTAAGGGAGATGTTGAGAGGCCCCGAAATAAGAATTGTTCAGGATACAATATGCTTTCTACCAGTTAAAATGGCATGGAGACATTGAATGAGACCAACATCTGTATTATTACTATTTTCTGTGAACATTGGTTTTAGAGGAATGTGAAGAAGTAGAAGGAAAGTGTAAGAAGAAAAAGGCTTAGGCTACAGAACAGAAAACTATCTCAAACTGACTTAGAAGAGAGCACATTATACCACAGAGCTTCTTTAGCAGTAGCAGGCTTAGGGAGAGTACAGCCCCTGCCTCTTCTGTATCTCCTGTGATTCTACTACCCTCTGGTTTTTGGCTTCCCTCTCAGGGTGAAAAAAAATGACAATGTAATATTAATTACAAGTTTCCACAACACACTGACACAGACTTCATTCATTTCTTATAGAATCTGGTAAATTGGAGAACTAGGTACCAGCAGATTCCAAAGATGGCGGGGGCCTATCTGGATATCACATGATACCATTTCACTGTGCCCTCACATGGAAGTAGATAGCAGAGAGGGGGTGGAGTGAAGGTCCTTCCCATCTCCCTCTATATGGGTACCATTCCCACCACAAAGGTACAACACCCCTGACTACAACCCCAAGTACAGTCCCACTGGGACTGTGTGTTTCAACATACAAATTCACTCCATAGCATAAGTAAAACCCAAGCCAATCACTGGCAAAAATTGTTTCATAAAACTTGAGGGTAATAATCTTCACAGATAAAACAGACCTTGAGAAATATGTCAAAATGATCTCTACAAGTGAACACATCACTGGGGAGAAAAACCAGAGTGGAACATGCCAAGAAGAGCTAACTCTGGAGGGCACAGCTAATGATGAACTAGTATGGCCCTGGCAAGGAAAATGCAAATGTTCTCTTACATGGAGTTGAAGTAACAGAGGAAAGACCACTGGAGGCTTTTAGCAAATAGTGCAGTAGTAAGCAAAGTTAGAGAGTGGGCGTAGGCAGGTAGTCAGTGGTCTATGTCAGGGTAGACACTGATCAGATAGGAACAGGATAATGAAGGTGCCTCAATACTCACTATAGGTTGTCAAAGGCTCTGGACTTTTAATTCTCTTTAATCTCGGTTTAAGAATTTGTTATTGGAAGGGTAAGGCTTCTAATTGTGTGATTAGAAACTCAAAGACTAGAGAGAAAAAAGATCCATTTATTTAGAAGATTTTTAGAAAACGGTAGGTTCTGGAAACACACTAACATGGCTCACCAACAAAAAATTGTCCAGAACAGCATAGTCTTTGGAAAGCTTCCTGAAGTTCCCCACCCCCCTGAATATCATAATTTTTTTTCAAGGCTCATCCTTAGGGACAAACTTCTTACCAGAATCTTCTACAAATCCCTGGGGCCCAGAAAAGGAGACCTCAAATTATCCCATGCTGGCAACTGACAAAACCTCAGAAGCAAGACAGCACTATGATATCCCGATTTTCATCCCAAAAGTGTGGTCAAGAAGAAACCATCTGACTCATCTTGAAACAGGAGAATTCTGCTTTCCATTCAGAACTCATCAGAATACAAGGTAAGCCAGAAAAACCAGACCTTGACAAGTTCTCTCTAGTCTATTACCCTTTGCTCCTGTACCCCAAACACACATAATTGTTTTTAACCCAGTCACATTTCTCCACAACAATCTGCTTGCTTTGGCCAGACTCTGACTCTGTGGGCTATCCTTCCCAAAGGTTTCTGTGTCTTGTAAAACTGATGAAATAAACCTGTTACATCTTTCTTTTCCTAACCTGTCTTTTGTTAAGAAAGTGCCAGCTCTGAGCACATGATGAGCAGGAACAACTTTGCTCCCTGACAGAGGACTACATCCATTTTCCCTTTCTTCAATTTCTACTCTTCTATCCCAGGAGAACAAATCCATCTAAAGCCAAGCTCATATAAACTGTGCATATACACTACAGCTTCCAGTTTATTATTTCATGGGGCCCCTGGATTTGTAAATGAGTGGGACTCTGATTCTTGTGCCTTCCTTCTCTTGGGGATCTTTTATTTTTCTATTGGCCTCCCTCTTCAACTTCAATATGTGTTTTGTTTTGTTTTGTTTTGTTTTCTCATTATATATTTGTTATCCCTTAGAAGCCTGTTCTTTTCTAATGAAAGACAGAAAGGCAGTGGATCCATAAGAGAAGGGAGGTAGAGAGGAACTAGAGGAGAAGGAGCAGAAACTGTATTCAGATTGTATTGTATGAGAAATAAATCTATATTTAATAAAGGAGGAAAATTTTCAACCTTCTACCTGGAGATTGGTTTGCATCTCAGGATTGAAGCTGTTACTGTCAAGAGCATCTGAGTTTGCCAAATATGTGGGTCACTTCCCTTTAACCATTATGCCTTTCAACATTGTTAGCAGGATTTCCTGCCTAAACATTCTCTCCATTGATAGGCATCAGTCCATTCTATTCTCACAGATCCTCTTTATCTTATTCCTGAGCCCCCTGCTTCCCCCTTCCCATTTTGGATATATGGTTTTAAATAGCATGGATTATGGTATCAAATAATATTCCAGCAGTTGTTTTTCTCCAGCCCTCACCCTTCTTTGACCTTCAAGATATATACATCCAACAGATACTTAAGTATCTCTATTGGAATGTCTGACAGATCATTCAAACACCACTACATTTGTTACTTTTCTGTTGTGATAAAACACCATAACTAAAAGTAATTTAGAAAAACCAAAAGAAAAAAAAAGCCATCATATTGAACTTAGAAAGGGCAAGCCAACAGAAATAAATAAAAGATTCCTCAAGAGAAAGCATAAGAATCAGAGAAAAAGTTATTACAGAAAGGAATTATTTTGACTGATGGTTGCCAAGAGGTAGGAAAGATAAGGCTAGAGACAACCAGCCAAGATAACTAAGGATCCCTGTCTCGAGCCACAGACATGAAGCAGGGAGAGCAACGTATAAAGTAAAATTAAACCCTCAAAACCTGCCCCTATGTCTTCTATGAAGGCTGTACCTCCTAAAGGTTCCACAACCTCTCCAAACAGGGCCATCAACAAAGGATCAAGTGTTCAGTTTCATGAGCCTATGGAAGACATGTCACATTCAAACCACCAGAGGGACTTACTCTTTTCTCCTGAAATTAATTCCCCATTCTTGCTGTTCATGTAACTAGAATCCCCATATTATCCCATAATACTCAGGTAGGCTATCTACCCCAAGCTCCATACAAATACCTGGGATTCCAGGGGTCTCATTGCTTCTTTTACATAATGTCCCAGTTACAGTGTTCTGGTGACTCTTACTGTTCCTGCTTCCTAGCCCCATGTGGGATCTACTTACTTCTCTCTGTCTCCATTCCCAATGTGAACTCAGTTGCCCATTCATTTTAGTTCATCTTAGCTAATTCAGTAGTAGCCTTCCAACTTGTCTCTTGCTTCAGATTGTGTCTGCCTATAGTCCATTCCTATTCAGCCAGCATAATTAAGGCTATAAAGACCAGTAGAATTCCTTGTTCAACTACTTGCTCAAAGCTTTTCAATTATCGCTCTTTGCATCTTGAATGAAACCCAAGCACTTCATTGTAGCTGAGACTAACTCTGGCCACTTCCCTGAGAAGGACTCAGTCATGGAGTGGCAGGGTTTCTGCAGCTGTGCCACTTGGCACATATGCTCTCAGTATCTTGGACTGTGCTCAGGGGATGGACAACACCCGGTTTTCTCAGTTGTCACCAGCTTTTGTAACAGCTGGTCCCATGGAAGCTGGGGTGCCAGGTGCTCCAGGGAGTTGCATGCACCAGCTGCAAGATCCAGCATTCAAGTTTTTCTTGCACCTAGAGTCCCTGGGGGTGAGTTGAGGTCATGAATTGCCTTCCCTCTGAGGGTAACAGAGGCACTGGTTCCATCTAGACAGTTGGCAGGCAACACCTGAGAAGCCTGCTTTTCATTCACAGATAACGCTTCAAGCATTAAATGTTTCTATATCCTGCTAGATTCCTTCAGATCTTCAAGCACAGAGAGACCACCACCAACTGCCCATAGGAAGCTTTGCACAAGCAGCCTTCTACCTTGAGTGATCTCTACAGGGATTTCTCCATATCTTCTGTGTATTCCGTCTTGCATAAGCCAAAATGACATTTCATTGACAACCGTCTCCCAACTTCTTCTATCATTCACTACTCTTACACCAGATTGCTTCCTTCACTACAGATAGCACAAAGTTCATTTTATATCCATCCCTTTGTCTTTGCTTAACAGCTTGCTCTCACAAGACGAGAAACTCTAGGAGGGCAGGAATTATGTTTTTTAAATGATTGTCTTAGTCAGGGTTTCTATTCCTGCACAAAACATCATGACCCAGAAGCAAGTTGGGGAGGAAAGCGTTTATTCAGCTTACACTTCCACATTGCTGTTTATTGCCAAAGGAAGTCAGGACTGGAACTCAAGCAGGTCAGGAAGCAGGAGCTGATGCAGAGGCCATGGAGGGATGTTACTGGCTTGCTTCCCCTGGCTTGCTCAACCTGCTTTCTTATAGAACCCAGGTCTACCAGCCCAGGGATGGCACCACCCATGATGGGCTGGGCCACCTCCCTTGATCACTAGTTGAGAAAATGCCTTACAGCTGGATCTCATGGAGGCATTTCCTCAACTGAGGCTCCTTTCTCTGTGATAACTCCAGCTTGTGTCAAGTTGACTCAAAACCAGCCAGTACAATGATGATATCCTTTTACATCACTTTATATCAGTTTAAATTATTACCTTTGTTTTACAAACTCACTAGTGGAAAAAAACTGCACCCATATTAGCACTTTCTTATTTTTTAAGATTTTCAGTGATCCATTAAATCAAAATCTCTGAGAACCACATGGCTAAACAGTAGAACATTTTGAATATTCATAATCTAGTTGAAATACCAACTACTGAAAGGTAAAGCTAAACACCACAATAGAGGTAGCCCTTAACCAACAGGAAACTCCCTTAGTTGGTGATCAGTGCACAGATGTTCTTCACTGAGAAAGAAAAAGTGTGCCCTTCACCTCCTCTAGTATAAAAAAGTAAGTTGATTGCTAAAATCCTTTATGAAGGGCATCAGGAGGTTATGATCATAAAAAGTTGTATTTATTACTGTATACTCACTGGAACACCAGTTGCCCAGAAGATATCAGATAGTCAATAAATATTTGTTGAATCAGTGAAAGTAACGAGGCATGCCTTTTATTGGCATGCCTCGAAAACCTGTTTCTTCCCTTACCCTCTGAAGCGTCTCTGTCCAGTTAACCCAATCTTACTCAATACTTTCATCAATACATTGAATAAATATGTAGATGTGCCTGTCAAATTTACAGGTAACACAAAACTAAGAGAATTTCATAGTGAATGATAAACTAAGATTGATGACCCTTTGCAATTAGAATGATGTTTTTAAAAAATCAACATGAAAGCATCAGCAGTCGTTCTAAAGGCTCAGAGGGGCCAGTACACATACAGTTATTTCCTAGTGCAGTTTAAAGAGTTATCTGAGCAAATTATTCTAGTGGAAGGAACCACAGCTTTAAGAGATGTGATGTGGCTGTAGGGACAAGAGAATGAGGTGACTATTTTGAGTGTCAGATATTGAAGTGTTCCATCAAGAGGTTCAATGCAAGAAAGCGTGTGAAAGTCAGTGTGTTTCCATGGCAGCATTTAAAAGCCTCTAATTGCTGAGGATGCTGACCAGAAGGAGGAAAGAACGAAGGCAGTGGAAGCCACCCAGGATGCTCGCCTTCCTGGTGCAGGTGGTGGTATCACTATGATGAGCAAATAGGAGATGAAGGGATGGTTAAAAATAGATAAGCAAGAGCATGTGTGTGCTGTGAGAGGTGGAACTGAAGTTCTGATGAAATGCAGGGACAGTGAGGAACAGGCTAATCAAAATGGGCTTCACTGCCACCTAAAGCTACAGTGATGTCTAGGCCTGTGCTAACTCTGAAATCCACGACAGACCGTTGTCCTGCTGACGTATCACCTTATGCCATAGGGATGCCCTTATTCTGGCCCGCTGCCTGAAAACATGATGTATATGGCCTGTGCTGCCACAAGAGGCAATGGTGATGTCTGAGTCCATGCTGCCACCAAGGGCCTTGTTTTGGTCAATGGTCCATTGCTGAGTCTGGGAGCTGAGTTCATAGTCCTGTTGCCAGAAACCATATGGAAGTCTTTGACCAAGGTGTCAGCTAAATGTAAAGAAAAGGGAAGATACTTTTGCAGTGATATCTATGACTATATGCATACAGTTGAAAAAGATATAGAAGGTTTCAGTGACAACCCCTACCCCCACTCCAACCTGCATCCTCCCAAGAAAGTAGCAGCCTAAACAGGAAACCATTGAAGAGAATGCTTTTAAAGTGTGTTAAGAATGGTAACATTAGCTCTCTACAGTGATGGCTTCTGGCATGAGTGTGGGAGGGGACCTACTCAATTCTATTTAAGGAGCAACCAACTGAGAGTTTGACCATTCGCCAATGAGTACACAGGTAACTCAAATTGGAGTTTTGAGGAGGGAGATCACAAGAGTGGAGGTGGACATGGAAGGACGGAAAAATGAGTGTGTTTGGGTGCATGATATGAAATTACCAAAGAATTAATTTAAAATATATATATAAAAGAAAAGAAAGAGGAGATAACATGCCCAGAACAGTTTACTTTGAAATCCTAGCAGGTCTCTTACATAATGATCAGAGCCCTTGTAAGAAATGATTGGGACCTAAAATTTTGGATAGAGGCATCTTGAACTTGGGATAAAAGATCTTGAAGTTCAGATTCTCTACAACCTAGCAGGTGTGCATAAAGGTCCACTGTGTGAACATGTCTTCAATCTTCAATGCTTAAAGTTCATGTGAGCACTTCAAATAAGAATGTTACATTATAAGATAAAACATATTCTCTCTGAATCTTCTATTTCTTCTATCAACTGAGAAAATAAAATAAAATAAAATTTCAAGACTGACAAAACCCCAAAGAACTCTATTTTACTTTTCTGTGATCCAGTGACCAAATATATTCATAGAATTTTCAGGGACCTGAGATATGTGTGATACCCCCCCACTGGAAAAAAAACTTAAGAGTAAATTATTATATATTATAATGTCCCTGATGTTCATTCCCTGGAAGAGACATAACAATGTCAAACCCCTGTTCTAAGGTGCCAAAGATAAACTAAGGTATGATTCCACCAAGGTTATCCATGGGAACCCAATGAGTTTATTGGGCTTACAGAGCAATGGTTAGGTGGATAAGGCAGGAACATAGTTGAACCTAGATTATACATAACGGAAGACCTGTTTCTCCACAGTGATGATAGTTCCTACATGAATGACAAATGAAACTCTCTCTTCTCATTTTGCTGACATATGTCCTCTATTCCCTCTCGCAAGACAAGGAGGGATTGGGACAAATGGCATATGGCTGGTTTGGGAGTGGTGGCCAGATATTCAGGTAAGAGTCATGACTCTCTCTCCTACTTCTGTGGAGGAAGATAAATGGTTAAATAGTCAACAGACCCAGCTGTGATGACCTGAGTATCCCCATCAGATTTCACAAGGTGATAGTACTGTGCATTAGTCTGCAATGAAGACAGAAGCATCATATTTCAATGGTCTTTTCCAGGTTGAGCACCTGCACATTTGACCTATTTGTGACCACACATAGAAGGCTGTTGCCTGAATGATCCCCAGCATAAGAGAGATTCTGCATCAGGTATCAAAAAAATGCCAGTAGCTTTTTTTGAAGTCATAGGATCCAAGAGAAGCCAGAGCTATGGAATCAGCAGCAAGGAAAACCCTGAAAACTTGTCTTTCAGATGGGATACACTTACTCTAAGAAGTAGGAGTTTGGATGGGCAGCGTCCCTCTTTCAGACCATGCTACCTGCCCCATGGCTGCTGGAAATACCAGTCTCTGAGAGGCAATGGCTGTAAACCCCGTGAGTCAGTGGGACAGTTCCATGTGGAGGCTGTGAGGACAGTTATAAGCACATCACAGATATGCATTCTCTTGACACCTCTGAAACTTCCTTAGAGCTGTTGCCTTCTGCCAGCTGCTGTTTACCTCAAACCCACCTACAGATAACTCCGTTGATGCAACATTGTGGGCCACCTGCTCTATATTCGTGATCATGTTGCTTTTCCATTTGTCTTGCATGATTTCCTCAAGGCCTTTCATTTTTAGTTATTTTTATTCTATTTTTATGGTCTTTTGTAACTTTTGTCTCTGTGATATTTGGTTTGCACCTTTATATTTTTTTTCAGGAGTTCCACTAACTTCCGTGACATTTCTTTCTGTCATTTTTTCCCTTTGAACCATCTATTTTCTCTCAAGCTCTTTTCTAGAAAGATCACACTATTTGTGATGTCTATAAGAATTGTGAAAACAGTTTAGGTTAAACCAAGCAAAACTCTACCTTTGTGATCAAGTATTGATGGTTCAAAGTAACATTTTTCCCAAAGTTTTCTTTTAGATCATTGTTGTATGTGGTGTTTGTCTATTTTGTCTCTTTGTATTTTTCTATCCCCAACCCCATTTAATCCATCATTCCACTGCAAAGAGTGTGTACTTGTGGCCTTTTGTAAAATAGCAAGTTGTGTGTTAGTCAAGTTCATTATTTGCTAACGAATATTAAGAAATAGAAAAGGAGTTGGGAGCCCCTCTGTCCACCTTTGAGAACAGTCTAAGGATAAAGCTAGAGGATTTGGAGGAAAAAAATCTAACATCCCTTCTTACCTAAAACCATGTTTCCCTTTATGTGCTTAATCCATGCATGAAATTCATACACAACATCGTCCCTAAAAGCAGAGCCTGGGGAAGGAGACCTTGGGTCAGTAAACTTAGGTGGAGCCAAGGGAGTTTTTCTTTTTCTTTTTCTTTTTATTTTTATTTTTACTTTTTATTGGTTCTTTGTGAATTTCCCATCACGCATCCCAATCCCACTCATTTTTCCATCCCTTCATACCAACCTTCTACTCTTTCAACCTCTCTCACAACATGGGGTGGGGAGAATCTCAAATGTGGAAGCTATAGTATGCCATATGGTGTCCCACAGTATACCATACTTTCTGGCTTGTGAATGTTTGTTGCAATTAGTTATTGGTATGGTTGGAGGCCTCTGGTGTCTGCTACACTGTCACTACTGAATCTCAATGAGACTACTCTTAGGTATTCTATTGTTTCTCTGTTTCCTGAGTTCTATAGGACAAGCCCTTTCATGCACTCCCAAAGTTCAGTGATGGGGTAGAAAAGTGGGTCAACTCAAAGCCCTGGATCTGGGTGTGAAACGTATCTGAGCTGGTCAGCCCACCAACTCTCCTGCATTCACCTCTCAGCAGAGAGCTCTCCTGCCTACTCCAGTTGGCTCA
Source organism: Micromys minutus (assembly GCF_963924665.1). Taxonomy (NCBI): domain Eukaryota; kingdom Metazoa; phylum Chordata; class Mammalia; order Rodentia; family Muridae; genus Micromys; species Micromys minutus. The sequence goes on from NC_137981.1 coordinate 49,574,177, forward strand.
TTCAATGCTGCTGCCAGCAAAGCTCAGAGCCAGAAGCCAAATTTCAATATGGACCACACCCAATTATTCAGAGAGTACTGACTTATAAACAATGTCACTAATCATACAGTACCAGTAGCTGATTCTCACCTAGGGTAGAATGTAACCTTCCAGTTGTTCTTATTCAAGGTGGCTCCTCTCATGCTGAAGATGTTCTCTGAAGGAGGATACTGTAGAACTCAACATTCTCAACAGATGACTAGTGGATGTTTAGTCTGGTAACTGGAGCCTGGCCTTTCTGTTACCTGTTCTCCCCCTTGCTGCCCTAAGTCAGTCCCTGGAACAGCCAGACAGTCACCAGTGGCTTGAGGAGAGGAATTACTTGGCTTTTGTAAGCTGGAGAGATGGCTCGGCGTTTAAGGGCACTGACTGCTCTTCCAGAGGTCCTGAGTTCAATTCCCAGCAAACACATGGTGGCTCACAACCATCTGTAATTGGATCTGATGCCTTCTGGTTTGTCTGAAGACAACGACAGTGTACTCATATATATAAAATAAATAAATATTTGTAAAAAAAAAAACTTGCCTTTTTGTTTCTTCATCTATCCAAGAATATAAGGGCATACTCTACAAGAACTCCCCCATCCTTTTGAATCTTAGGCCATATTCATACAATGGTCTTTCCTGATAGAAACACTTGTCTTGGAAAATCTGTGTTTCAATCATAACCAGAGGCTTACAATGAGCTCCATCTGCTTGATCCAGTATCTATCCTTGGGTGGGGATCTTCATATTTTGCGAGTAGAAGTTTGATGGTGCTCTTGCTTCTCCCCATAGGACCTTTGGGCTTTACTTTTTCTGTTATTTCATTTGTTTTCAGATAGTATCTCATGTATTGCAGGCTAGCATCAACTGAATGATGTAGCCCAGATTATCTTGAACCTTTACAGACCTGGACACCAGTTTTGAGCTTCTGAGCATGGTGCATGACAGGAAGTCTACCAACTGAGCTGAATTCCAACCATGATGTGATTTTTCTAGTCTCTAGTAATAACTTCAGAGATGCTTTGGAAAGGCCAAGAACAACACTCACATTCTAAAACAGAAAACTCTCCCTCCACAGATTTTCTTCTTATCTTTGTACACTGAGAAATATACCATACATACAAAGTACTGCCTATAAAACATACATAAAAGAATAAAAATTCTGGCAAAACACTGTTTCATTTTTCCTGTCTTTCTATAGACAGACTATGCTCAATATATTCTTCTGCCAACATTTTTTAGACTCAGCAACATTTTAGACTGCTGGCCCCTTCATGTTCAGATTCAGTTGCAATTCACATACAATCTCCATCATTGTACGGAATTCCTTCATACTACTTGAGCAATAATTGTCTTTTCCATTTTGCTACGTGCACATTTGGATCTTTTTCACCTTTCTACTGCTGAAATGGGGTTACCGGTGATGTTCTTACTCATCCTTCTGGTGTACTTTACAAGGGTTTCTACAGGACATGCATATGAATAGAATTTCTGGATTTCCGGATTGTCGTACATTTGTATTCTCAATCTCAGAAGGCATTTTAGTCAGGGTTCTCTAGAGGGACAGAGCTAGTGGAATGTAATTATAATGGGATTTATTAGATTGGCTTATGTGATCAGAGGCTAGATAGTCCCACAAATGACTGGTAATAAACCAGAGAGCCAAAGAAACTAATTTCTGCTTTGCTCATAAATCTGGAAGCCTTGGAATAAGGTGGAAGGGGGACTTGTCATGCATCCCAAACTTATAACTGAAGACCCAGAAGCTCCTTGAGGAGGTGTTGGTGTGAATCATTGCTCAAGAGCGGAATAAGCTGGAGTCTGATGTCTACAGGCATTCACAGACACAAAAATCACAAAGGCACATGCTCAACAAGAAAGGGACTTGCCCAGTGCCTGTAGGCTTCCTCTCTCTACGTTTAGTTCCATCTCACCCTATTAGACAGCTCCACCTACATTCAAGGTGAGTCTCTCCCCACTTCTCCCACCACAGTCTACCAACCCAAATGCCCATTGGAACACACCCCCCCCCCACCGAACATCTCCAAAACAGTGACTTTCTAATTTTCTCAATGTCTCTTTACCCAGTCAAGTTTGGAAGCAAGATTAATGATCATACTACCTAATGCCAAACCATTGCCCATGCAAGTTTTCCTCTGTTTAACACCCTGCCCTGATTAACTTGGTATTTTAAAACTTTAATTGCTGCTTATCTAAGACAGAAACAAATTATATCATAATATGATTTTAATACATACTCCATGATTACTAGAGAGGCTACTCATTTTTATTATTTTTTAAAGTATGTGTTAACTGTTCAAACGCTCTACTGTAAAAATTTTTGGGACTATTTGGGTTTGCTGTTTATCATAAGAGGTCTTTATGGTGTTGTGGACACTGAAGTGGTGCCAGTTAGATGTGCTGCAAGTTTCAATTAGTGGCTTATCTTTTTATTCTCTGTGGTCTTTCCATAACTAGAAGTTATTAATTTTAATGTGCCCTGCTTTTACAATCTTTTTCTTTATCATCGGAGTTTTTGTGTGTTGTGTTTAAGAAATAACTATCCTAACAGTCATAAAGTGGTCCACATTTCATAAACTTTTATTTTACACATTTAACGACTTTAAACCATCTGGAATTAATTTTTGTATGCGGTGTGAAATAAAAATATTTTTTTCCAATTTTTGTACTTAAAAAACTAGTTCCACATGGGGAAGACCTTAATTTTCCCTGAGCATATACTCTGTGACATCTCAGCTCCCACATGTGCACTGAACACTAGAGCACTTGCAAGATATTTACTGGGCTCAGGGTATTTGTCTATCCTTATACTAGATTAACATTCTTTATTTTATGTTGTTATCTGATCAAGCACATACCCATACACACATACTTCTTTGCCCATATGTGTCAGGAATGCACTGAATCTTCATGACCTTTTTATTATCCATATAAATCTTATAAAAAGTTGGTCAAGTTATATGAAGTACTTCTTAGGACTTCATATGGTACTACATTGAACATATAGATAAATTTGGGAGGGGCTGGTGTCTTTATGATATTTAATCATACCCACAAAGTCAGCTCAGTTCTTTGGTGTTCAATATCATTTTTGTACTTCAATAAAGATTTGTGGTTTTTTTCTCAAAAAATAAGAAATTATAGAATAGCAGTTAGGAGTACATATTCTGGAAAACAGATGTTAGCTTTCAATTCCTGCTCAGCTATTTCTTTCAATTCTGCAGTATGAACAATTTACATTACTCTCAGCATTTGCCATTGCAAATAGTATTGTTTTACCTATCAAATAAGGTAGTTATAATATGCATGGATACATAGATATACAGATTATATATCTAATATATATGGAGAGTGAGAGAGATGAAAGTTCTTAGAAAAGTGTCAAGCCAATGATAAATAAGTTTACTTTTATTGTTCCTAGATATATTTTTTCATGTCATAAGCATCATTTCTAGTTGCACTTACACTTAATATGTTTTCATATTTAAGTATGCATAAAAACACATAATCAAAATTTGTCAATCAAAATCTAAAATCTTATAAATTGTTTTATTAGTACTCATAAATTTAATGTAATTTTGACTTTACTATAGTCTCTGATAATACTGCATTTTTTCCTTTCTAGTTCTTCTATTTGTTTTCTTTTCTTTAATTGCTTTGGCTGAGTATATTATTAATTAGAAGTCATAACATTAAATATTCTCTTTTTCTAACTATACAAAAGAAGATGTTTTATATTTTGAAAAATTAAAATATTGTTTAATGATTTCAGGTAAACAAAGTGCTTGAGGCTAAAGAAATCATCTTATATTTTGAGTTTAACAAAAAGTTTTATTACGAAAATGTGTTAATTTTATTACATGTCTCATTTTGTTCCAGTGGCCAATTACATGTATAACCTTTTAATTTTGAACTTGCCTAACATTTTTCAATATAATACAAACTTGGTGTTCATGTTTACCTTTACTTAGATTCAACTGAATATTCTATTTAAGAATCTTCTATCAGTTACCCTGGCAATTTACAATATTCTTTCCCTAAACTGTCATTGTCAGGTTTCCATATTGAGGAGACACTCAACTCATTCACCACACTTAAGTCAATAATATCTGTTCTGTGAGAATAGATCAGTAATCAGATAGATGGATGATATACAGATAGATGGATGGACAGATGGAAGGAAGGAAGGAAGGAAGAAAGGAAGGAAGGAAGGAAGGAAGGAAGAAAGAAGGAAGAAAAGAAAGAAAGAAAGAAAGAAGAAAGAAAGAAATTTCCTCACTGTTTCTCCTCCCAAACATTTTTTAAAATGTCCTACCAATTCACATAGTTTGTAGAACTCTCTTGTGCCCAGTTTGAATCAGTGTGAGAACATCTATACCTCAGTGTTATAATAAATGCTTTCCTTATGCCTGTTATAGACAATTTTGTTCTCCTTACAATTTCCTGCCCTCTGTACTTTTATTATTAGCCACATTTCAAGATAGGTAGGAACCACTCTTACATCTCTGCTGCACTGGAACATAGTCAGGACTTTGTCATTCCAGATGTGCTTGTTCTTTTCTTCTTCCTTTTATTCCTTGGTGAACCTAGCAGTGGTGTGACAATTTTATTAGAATTTTCAATAAAGTTCTTATTTTCTAATACTCCATGTGGTTGAATCCATTTTGCATTCTCTTAATTTCCCTCTTGTCTTTATAGTTTCCTTAGTTTTCTTTTCAATTATTATTTCTACCTTTCAAAGTAGAGTACTGACTTGAAGAAACTTTCAGGCTATAATCTTATTCATAGATATCAGATCATCAGTTTAACTGTTGTACTGTAAGGATTCATAGGCAGCTAATTGTTGCTAGAGAATGCACCAATGAGGTCCAAGTTCTCTCTAAAGATCTACAGGCAGTAAATAGTTGCTGTGTGGGTTGGAGAGACATTTTCCTCAGCAGTATGGGCACTGGTAAGTTGCTCATATTCTTATAAATAACAACCATTCACCCATGCTCCTGCAATCAGACCTAAGTTCATTAACTCACCAAAGAAGGAGGAAGGGTGGCATGAAAATAGAAGGTGACAAATTGAGAAGAGGAATGCAATCAACAGGAAGTAGGAGGGCTCAAGAAGACATGATGGTGATAAATGTGGTCAAAGACATTATATACATAAAAATGTTATCATGGAACACCTTGTCTATAAACACTATTTGGTAATAAAGAAAATTAAAGTTTTATGTATATATTTTCCATTTGAAGCATATTATCAAAAGTTCTTTCATTTCTGATGTACTTTATCTAATATTAATCTCATACATTTAATTTCATTGTTTCTATTTATTTAATTATTTACTTACATCCCAAATGCTGCCCCACCAGATCCTCCCCTCACATAGTCCCTCCCCATAACCCCATCCCCTTATCCTCTGAGAGGGTGGGACCCCCTACACATTCCCCCATCATAGCCCAACAAGTCTCTGCATCCTCTTCCACTGAGGCCAGACATGGCAGCCCTGTTAGGGAACAGATTCCGCAGTCAGATAATTACTTTAGGGACAGCCCCTGATCTACTTGTTGACTGACCCACATAAAGACTAATTTGCATGTGGGACCTCAGTTTCTGTGAGCTGCAAGAATCTAGGTTAGTTGACTCTGTTGATCTTCCTATGTAGTTCCTATCCTCTTCAAGGCCTTCAATCCTTTCTCCTACTCTTCCTTAAGAGTCTGTGACCGCCATCCAAAGTTTGGCTTTGGGGCTCTGCATCTATTTCAGTCAGCTGCTAGGTAGAACCTCTTAGAGGACAGTTATGCTAGGCTCCTGTCTGAAAGCATCAAAGTATCATGAATAGCACCAGGAAGTGGTACTTGCCAGTGGGATAGGTTTTAAGTTGAGTCCATTATTGGTTGGCAATTCCTTCAGTTTCTGCTCGTTTTGCCCTGCATATTTTTTAGAAGGATAAATATTGGGTTGAAAGTGTTTGTGGGTGGGATGATGTCTGTAGTCATCCACTGGGGAGTAATGTCTGGCTACAGGAAGAGGTTGTTTCAGGTTCCATGTGTCCATTGTTAGGCAACTTGGCTAAGGTCACCTGTACTGATGACTGGGAGCCTCCTGCATTCCAAGTCTCTGGGTCTTCTTAATAGTTCCTCCCACCTTCCCACCCCAGGCAGCTACAGATTTCCATTCATTCTCCTGACCCTATGGCCCTCTCTTCCACACCTGATCCTGTCCCCCATTTCCCTCCCATCTCTCACTCAATTTCCTCCTTCCCTCTACTTCTATGACTATTTTGATTGCCCTTCTAAGTGAGATTTGGGTATCCTCCTTGGGCCTTCCTTCTTGATTAACTTTTTTGGGTCTGTGAAGTATATCATGGGTATCCTTTACTTTATAGCTAATATCCTTTAATCAGTGAGTATATATCATGCTTAGTTTAGGGTATGAATATCAGTTACGGTGATATTCTCAAATCCATCCATTTGCCTCCACAATTTATGATGTCCTTATTTTTAATAGTTTAATAGTTTTCCATTGTATAAATAAACCACATTTTCTGTATTCATTCTTTGGTTGAAGGACATCTGGGTTGTTTCTGGCTTCTAGCTAGTGTGAATAAAGCTTCTATGAACATCATAGAACATGTGTCTTATTGTTTTGGTAGAGAAATTTTGGGATATTTGCCCAGGGGCAGTGTATCTTCATCTTCAGGTAAAATTATTTTTAGTTTTCTAATAAACAGCCAGATTGATTTCCAGAGTAGTTGTACAACTTGGCAGTCCCACCAACAACGAAGGAGTGTTTTCCTTTCTTCCTATCCTCACCAGTATTTACTGTAGCTTGAGTTTCTGATCTTAAACATTCTGATTGGTGTAAGGTAAAATGTCAGGGTCATTTTGATTTGAATTTCCCTGATGACTAAGGTTGTTGAGCATTTCTTTAAGTGCTTCTTGGATGTCTAATTCAACATTCCTCTGTTGAGAAGTCTGTTTAGCTCTGTACCCATTTTTAATTGGCTTTTTGGTTGTTTGTGACAAATTTCTTGAGTTATTTGTATATTTTTGATATTGGCCCCTTATCTGATGTAGGGTTAAAGAAGGTCTTTGCCTAATCTGTAGGCTGCCAGTTTCTTCTATTGACAGTGTTCTTTGCCCTACAGAAGCTTTTCAGTTTCATGAGGTCCCTTTATCAGTTCTTGATCTTAGAGCCTTGTATTTGTCTCTTTGTTTCTAATTAATTTCAGCCCTATTAGTTTTTATTTTCATTGAATTCTAGAAGAATCCTTAATTTCTTTCTTTATTTTTTTCATGAAGAAGTGATCATTAAGAAGAGAGTTGGTCAATTTCCATGAATATCAGAGATTTCTGTTGTTACTGTTGTTGCTGAAGTTCAGCCTTAATCCATAGTGGTCTGATAAAATGCAAGGTGTTATTTCTGTTTCTGTATCAGTTGAAACTTGCTTTGTATATTATGTGGTCATTTTTTTTGGAAAGATTCTGAGAAGTGCTGAGAAGGTATACTATTTTGTTTTTTTTTTTTTTTTTGATGTTGTTGTTGTTTTTAGTGAAATATTCTATAAATATCTAGTAGATCCATTTGGTTTATAACATCTAGTACTTTCATTGTTTTTCTGCTTAGTTTCTGTTTCTATAACTTGTCCATTGGTGAGAGTAGGGTGTTGAAGTTTCCCACTATTATGTGTGATTTTAGCTTTAGTAAAATTTCTTTTATGAATGTAGATCCCCTTGAATTTAGGACATATCTGTACTAAACTGAGATGTCATCTTAGTAGATTTTTCCTTTGATGAGTATGAAATGTCCTTTGCCGTGTCTTTTGATTATATTTAGTTGAAAGCTTATTTTATAAGATGTTAGAATGACTACTCTAGCTTGTTTCCGGGGTCTGTTTGCTTGGAAAACATTTGTCCAGCCCTTTACACTGAGGTAGTGTCTATCCTTGTTACTAAGGTGTGTTCTTGTACTCAGCACAGTGATCCTTTTATGTATCCAGTCTGTTAGCCTGTGTTTTTTTATTGATGACTTGAGTCTATTGATATTAAGAGATATTAATGACCAATTATTGTTAATACCTACCATTTTGATGTTGGGGATAGTAGTAGTAGTAGTAGTAGTAGTAGTAGTAGTAGTAGTAGTGTTTATGTGTGTGTCGCACACACGTGTGTGTGCATGCATGTTTCTTTTCCTTTCGTTTTGCTGTGAGTTGATGAATTTCTTGTATTTTCTTGGCTGTAATGTCTCTGCTTGTGATGGAGATTTCCTTCTAGTACCCTCTGTAAGAATGGATTAGTAAAGAGATAATTTTTAAATTTGGTTTTTCCATGGAATATCTTGGTTTCTCTCTCTACGGTGATTGAGAGTTTTGGTAGGTATATATTAGTCTGGACTGGCTCTGTGGTAGATCTACAAGACATCTGTCCATAATTTATGGATTTTAAAGTCTCTAATTGTAAATATGATATAATTCTGATAGGTTTGTTTTAATATGTTATATTCCCCCTCTTCCTTGCAGCTTTTAATATTCCTTCTTTGTTCTGAATACTTAGTGTTTTGATTATTGTTTTGTCTTCTGGTCCAATGTACTTGGTGTTCTGCAAGCATCTTGTACATTTATAGTTGTTTCTTTCCTTAGGTTGGGGAAGTTTTCTTCAATGATTTGTTGAAAATATTTTTGGCTCTTTGAACTGGGACTTTTCACCCTCTTCTATCATTATTATTCTTTATAAGGGATCTCATAGCTGGGGAAAAGTGTAGTGGTAGATCTCTCTAATCTAAGCACAAAGCTTATATTCATATTAACTGAGTTGTGGGTTTTTTTTTTTTTTTTTTTTTTTTTTTTTTTGGGGAGTTTGTTTCTTTGTGGGTTTTGTGTTTGTTTGTTTTGTTTGTTGGCATGAGCTTATTTGAATTGGAGAGTTTATTGCAACAAAATGGCACCCAATGTATTGATTAGTTAAGGGTCAGATAGCAAACTCATGATTCTGAGTAATTAAAAGGATTTTTAAAAATAATTCGGTTAGAAATGGCAGAGAGCAGTCAATGCCTAAAAGTTCAAAAATGCTTTATGTAGATAGATAATCTTCAAAGATGTCACAAGTACACAGAATATGACATTTATGGGCTTCCCTTTATTAAAAGTCATTTTACTAGTGACCTGTCTCTTGCTAACACCCTTTTCTAGATTCTAAGAAGAAATTGAACATCAGTAGAGTTGCTCCAATTGTGCCAAGACAGCCACTAGACAAGAATTGCCTCAATTCATCTGTAGACAAAATACTGTCCAGAAAAAGGACAAACTATGCCAAATAGTCAACAGATAATCTCTGCCAAGAAAGGATAATCAAACATTCAAATTTCTACATTACCATGGTCTGTCAGATGATCCGAAGCCAGATTCCTGAAAACTGATGCTCCAACATTTAGAGAAATGAGGGACTATCCAGGTGATCAGTGGTCTCTATAAATTGGTTAAGTTTTAGAAGCTGTTTTATGCTTCTCATATTTTCAGATAATATTAGTTGTTCTTGGATTTCTGATGGAGTTGAAGACTGGTTGAAACCCAAGCTATTTAACATTGAGAAAGGTGACATAGATTTAAGAGGATGGTTTTCAGATAATATACCATCTAAAACCAGTTCATGAGTTAGGTATAGCATTATACGTCTTTTAAATTAGGATAGATGGCAAAGTATTTTATTTAATAGACAAAATTGATGGACTAGATGTTAAATGTATCTTATATTTTATAAATTGTAGAATTATAGTAAAGATAGTCATTTATATCTGATGGAAAAGAGCCTTATAACTGGACAAGGAGGGGGGATGTGGGTTGCCTGATGCGTATTATATTTGATGCTAAGTATGTTTCCCCAAGAGGGTTTGCCTAGGACAAGAAGTGTATAACCATGAAGTGACTTCATTGGAACTTTCTCCCCATTTTTACTTGTAAAATAAAGGCAAGAGCTGGTTATTGGGCAGGGGAAGGGAAGGTGAAGTTGAAAATATGGGGAGAGAAAGAAAAGAGGAGGAGAAGGGAAGATGGAGGAAGAGGAGATGAAAGGAAGATGGAGCTGTGGCCTGAAGAAACTGTAAGTTATAAGGGATCTTATAGCTGGAGAATAGAGTAGTGTAGTGGTAGATCTGCCCAATCTAGGCCCAAAGTTTGTATTCATATTAATTGAGTTGTGTTTGCTTTATACAGGCTTATTTGGGTTGGAAAGATTACTGCAACAATTTTTAGCCTTGGTTTTTTTGTAGTGTCCCAAATTTCCTGAATGTTTTGAATTAGAAAGTTTTTACATTTTCTTTGACCAATGTATCAATTTCTTCTATGGTATCTTTAAGCCTGAGATTCTTTATTTCATGTCTAGCATTCTGTTGGCGATACTTGTATCTATAGTTCCAGCTCCCTTTCCTAGGTTTCACATCTCCAGGGTTGCCTCCAAATATATGTGCATTTTAATCATTCATATTTCTATTTTTAGGTTTTAGATGCTTTTATTCATTTCCTTCTCCTGTTTGAATTTATTTTGCTATATTTCTTTAAGAGACTTATTTGAGTCATCTTAAAAACTTTTTCCTGCTCAATTATGTTATCCTTTACTTCTCTATGGAATATATTTATATTCTATTCATATGCTTCTATCACCTTCACAAGATGAGATTTAAAGTTATAGCCTTGTTCTTTGGTTATGTTAGGATATCCAGGGCTTCCTATAGTACTAGAGCTGGGTTCTGATGGTGCCATATTACACTGGCTTTTGTTGATGATGTTCATGTGCTTGCCTTTTACCTTCTAGTTATCTCTGTTGTTGGCTGACTTGGTAGACCCTGGGAGTAGTAAGCTTCTGGGACTGGTTCTCCTAGATAGTTCAGGCCTCCCAAAAGGCAGGCAGAGCTATGGGTTGGGGTATGGGATGCATATTCTGGATTGCATGTAAAGGTATGGACAGGAAGTAAGATGGAGTTCCAATAGAGTGGGGCAAAGTTTATAGCTGCTGGGATTGCTACTTGTGAGATATGAATTCACTGTAATGTGTAGAGGCTAGTATGTGATCAGTTTTGTAATAGCATTGCATGTGCCTGAAAAGTATGCACATTCTCTGATTCTTGGGTATATTATGCCCATGTTTCTTACACTGAGCTGTGTAAATACTCTGTCATCATTGATCTTCATCTCCTTGGCCCTTCAGTCACTGAAAATAAGAAATTAAATTCTACAAGTTAGAGGAATAATGCATCAATTTTTTTATAGTTGGATCTATTATATATAGAAGCCGACTATAAGATGCATTCAAAGTTCTTGTTAGTAATAGAAATTTTATTGTTAAATAGTTAGCTTTTCTTCATCTCCAAATACATTTTAGGCCTTAAAGGACATTCTATATGAGATATAATTATGCCTCTAATTGTATTCTGTATTAAGTTTACTTTAGTGTCTGCCTGCTTATGGTGTTTTTTGCCTTATTTATATTTCAACCAGTTTATATGCTGGTATTTCAATATATATTTTGTAAATGTAAATATAAATTTGTGACACATCTTTGCATTTTTCTGATATATTTTTCAAACATATTTTGGCTTTCTTTATCCTTTAATTGAAAATTTTATGTTTTATGCTCACCTATAGTTTCTCATATATTTTCATTTTGGATAGCTTCTATCATTTATTTAAATAGAAGAAAAAAATGTCTTTTAAACTGAGTTATTCCCTCTAATTTATTTTTCTTATGCTTGTTTTAGATACTATCCACTCCATATTTATAGTTATTTAATCTATTCAGTTAACATAGTAACAGTCTTAGCATAAAGAGAAAAAATATTGGATATCAAAGAGGGATGCTTCTGGCACAAGCTGAAGACACCCTTCCCCTATAACTACAATACAATGGGCATTGAGAGAGAAGACAAGGCTACCTATATTTCCTCTCAAATAATGAGAATTCTAGTGTTATAAACCTTCCATTTACACCCTGATTTATAAAAACCTGTGCTGACTTTTTAAATTCCACAGATCAGACATAATTAACATGGATTTTTACAGTCAATATTCATTTAAATTTGACCATTTATTGTACTTTTTTGCTCTCTAACCTTTCTAGTGTGTTAGAACCTACTTTTAAAATCATTCTCTTTCCTACATTAAGAATCTCTAGATGTTTCTTTACTAAGGCATTTGTCAATAAATACATGCTGACTTGATTGTCTAGAAGTTTCTTTCTGTGATCCATACTCATTAAAGAAGTTTCCTTACATTGTATGTTGTTGCTCATGCTCCAAGAGAAAAGTATATGACTCATTCTGAATCTGGTTGTTGCCTTTGAAAAACTGTCATTAGGTTATTTACTATCAATCTGGGGTAATGCATCTTTTCTTCCTGAATGCTTTTATAACTCCCTTGTCATTGGGACTTGATCTTTTCACTGGAGCAAAATTGGGCATGGGTTTAAAGAAGTTCAACATTGTTGTATTCCATTAAATCTGAAAAACTCTCTGTACTTATAAAATCAAATGACCTCTCTTCTCTTTTCTTTTCAGTTTATTTTGATATCTGTTTATGTTCCAAGTTCCTTGAAACCTCTTTCACATCTGTCTTACAATTTATTTATCTTATCTTTAATTGCCCACTAAGTTGTAACCTTATATAAAGACATGTTTCTTTTTGTTTCTAGAATTTTAATTTGGTTCCTTTTTAAATTCTCTTCAATTACCATAATGTTGAAGAAGAGGCATTAACATACTTTTATTGCTTATTTTACTCTTTCAAGTTTATAAACATCTTTTCTTTGATTTCTCTATCTGCCCACTCCAATAACCAAGGTTCTAGTACATCTGATTCTCCCATTGATCGCTGTTGTTAACTTTGGTTAACAGCAGTTGTTGTTCTCATGAGTTTATAGATTTCTCACTATATACTCATATTCGCAGGATTATGAACTACAGGTCATCCACATAGATTGTACTAGAACAGTAGAAGACACTAAATGAGGTCCTTGACCCCAGATGCTTACACTTGACTAAGAATATTCAGAGATGTTCATAAAAAATTAAAATCCTAGGAAACACATGGTCAAGTGCCTTTTGAAGAGTATGAGAATGTTTTGAAAGTTGGAAAGTTATAAATTTCATGACTCAACAGAATCTTTACGTTACACCTAGCAGATACCTAATGTTAACTTTTCCTGAACTTGTGAGGGTACAACTTTTCCAACCTACATGAAAGGTCTGTTTCTAGTCACTTAGGCTAAAAATCTATATAATTATCCCTGACTATTTTCTTATCCTTAATTCATAACTAGTCTTGTAGGAAACTTGGCTGCTTTCACCCTCAGAATACACCCAGAATATAGATACTCATTTGCCTTCACTGCCACACAAGGCTGAGTAACCCACCTCCAACCTCTACCCTTACATCACTATCATGGTATCCTAACAAAATCCCTCCCCTCCATCATCAAACCCCTCACACTTTGTTGGACACTACAGGAGATGTAATCTCTTTAGAGCCCAAGGCAATGCTGTACAGACTGATAATTTAAGTTAGATCCCTAGGCTATGCATAGTAAAAGGAGAGAATTGACTTCTAAATTCACATGCAAACTAAAATAAAATTAAATTAAGAATAAAAAAAAACCCAAAGCACATCACATAAGCCTTTGGTTCATCCCAGTTTACCTACTGAGTCCTGAGAGACTCCTAGTGACCAATCCCTGGTTCTGGCTGCATAGGCCCCTTTGCTCTTGCTTATGCTTCCTGCCTCTGTACCAAGTGCTTGCTTCTCTCTCTGTTTGCAACATTCATTAGATAGTGTGGTGGTTTGAGTAAGAATGGTTTCCATAGCCTTATATATTTGCATACTTGGTCACCATAGAGTCAAACTCTTGGGAGGAATTACAAAATATAGCCTTGTTGGAAAGAGTGTGTCACTGGTGTCAGGTTTGAGATTTCAAAAACCCAAGCCAGGCACAATGGCTTTCTCTGCTCCTGCTGCCTTCAGATCTAAATGTAGACCTCTCTGCTATCATGTTTGCCTGCACCGTGCCAAGTTTTCTGCCTTGAGAATAAAAGACTAAACTTCTGAAATTCTAAGCCAGATCTAATTGAATGCTTTCTTTGCAAGAGTTGCCATGGTCATGGCATCCCTTCACGGAGACAAAACAGTGACTGAGATAAGGGGACATGATCTCCCCATTCTCCTCCTCTACTCTTCTGTGACAGTCCTACAGGTGCCTTTGTCATCACTGAAGCAACAGAATACACATTTGTAATTATAGCCCCCTTTTTATGATGGTCCTTTACTCTGATTTATAATTTTCTCCAAGACTTAATGCAACACTATATAGTCTACTTAAGCTTTGCCTCTGGCTTCTCTCTCACTGGAATCCAAGCCCATAAGATCAAACATACTTCCTTATATTTTGTTCAGCCACTTTTCACTGCACAAAACGTAGCTCCTAGCACTTAGCTTGATAACTACTTATGAAATCAAAACTGGACACTTCTAGCTAAAGACACTGGGTGTGGCTGCATAAGGAAGGTGGCTTTGGGCAAGTGAATTTAAATAGAGCCTCCAGAATAGTCAGTCTACAAACACTGCAGCTCTGAAGTGCCTGGTGGCTAGCTGCAGTCAAAACTCAGTTTCCCTTCCTCCACTGGGCCTTAATTGGCCATAAATTTTAGACTGAGATTCCCAAGAAAGTCTTTGAGGTCTGAAGAGCAGGAAAGACCATGTGGCAAGTCCCTTGATCCACAAGAGTCACCTGTTGACATCTACCATAAGATTTTACTCAAATGTGATGTTTTGCTGATAATGAGAGGTTCCAATACCATTGTTCTGAGTGGTTTGTTGATTATAATGCTCATTATTTGGTGCTGGGCATTGCAGCCAGGGCCTGTCAAATGCCAAAAACATGCTCTAACCCTGAATCATATCTCTGTCTCTCATCTTGGTGGTCCCTAAGGCACCTGCCAGTCATCAGGCATCAGAAAACCACAGGCACCAGCCAAGCAAGGAAATGAGGGGCCTTGAGCCTTCCAGGTCTATGAACACACCTGTTTAGCTCACCCTGATCTTAAATAAAACAGTTAAAGTCAGGCTTCTACAATAAGAAATGGGTCTGGAATCTCAAATCATGTTGCGGCCAATGGTTGTCCTTAGCAGGCAGGTGTGGGGAGAGCTATGAATTCACCACACACCCTGTAGTTTTAGTGGATTCAGACTGAAGCCGACGGCCAGGCTTGGAAAATTCAGCAGGTGTCAAAATGCAGTTTGTTCAAGTTCCCAGATAAATTAAGAGTGGAGGATTCCAGCCTCACACTAATTAAATCATAAGAGAAAATGATGGGATACAGAAAGGAGACACCGGACTAGCTGAAAGCTGCCGAAAGTCTGCGTTAATGATAGCTGATTTCGCATTAGCATGAATGCCTTCGGTTACTCGCCAAAATGTGCTGAAGCAGGGGCTTTTGTCGGGGCAAAGGCATCTTGTGAATAAACGAACAATATTCATGTCGAAGGAGTCAGCAATTTGTCACCAACTCAGCCTCTACTTTCAGAGAGCGTGAATAACTTTTGGAGTGAGGAAATTAAAACCGTGTTCATACACATGCAACTTGTGTGGCAGGAGAAAAAGTTCAGAATCCGCAGATTCCTGTATGTGACACTCTTACACCTTTGGAATTTAATGTATGCAGCATTCAGGATCAGCTGAATACTCTCTCCTCCTCCTAACTCACAGCCCTGCAGACATCCCTCAGAATCTCCAGGGTATCACTTCATAGATGCTGTGACATGGGCACTCACCTTGCCCTTCTTCCATACTTCAGGCTATAATGGTCACTGGGTCACTCTTACATCCTGTAGGTTCTTTGTGGACTGGGGCAGTGAAATCAAGATCCATGATATCCAACAAATAGTGCAGTGGTTTGAGTAGGTATGGCCCACATAGACTCATGTGTTTGAATGCTTGGCCCATAGGAAGGGGCACTATTAGGAGGTGTGGCCTTGTTGGAGTAGGTGTGGCCTTGTTGGAGTAGGTGTGGCCTTGTTAGAGGAAATGTGTCACTATGGGAACTGGTTTTAAGATCTTATAAGCTCTGCCCTGTGTGACTCACAGTCTCCTGTGGCAACCTGTGGATCAAAACGTAGAACTCTCAGCTCCGTCTCCAGCACTGTGTCTGCCTATGTGCCACTTGCTTCTGGCCATGACAGTAACTAACTCTCTAAATCTCTGAATTGCAATTCAGCCCCAATTAAATGTCTGATTTATAAGAACTGCCATGGTCATGGTGTCTCTTTCTGGCAATAAAATCCTAAGACAGATAGCTTGTCTAGAGTGGTGGTTCTCAACCTGTGGATCATGACCCTTTTGGGGGTCAAATGACCCTTTCACAAGGGTGGCCTATTTGATATCCTGCATGTCAGATATTTACATTAATTCATGATAGAGGTAAAATTAGAGTTATGAAGAAGCAATGAAAGTAACTTTATATGTTTGGGAGTCACCACATGAGGAACTGTATTAGCTGGTTGTAGCATTAGGAAGCTGAGAACCACTGAGCTAAGAGAGATGAATGTCACTGTGCTGAGTGTCAGTGTCATAATCTGACATACAGCGGCTCTGCCTCCATGTCTGTCTTGCCCTGCCTCTTGGCTTTTTGTCCCCTAATTACCAAAGAGACTTGGAAAATAAGACCTCTACTTTCTCTAGGATGTAGAAAGTAGCCTAGAACCCTTGAGGAAGAAAAGCAGCATCCCATGAAAACAGCACCCCAAAAGAAGAAAAATGACTACACTCATGCACACACATGCACACACACACACACACACACACACACACACACACACACACTATGAACTAGATAGTACATCCCAGGGTCCAGGTCCACCTATCAGCATTGTTAGCCACTATTTGATAATTGTGACTAACTCACAGGTCCTGGCCCATGGGAATGGGATGCTAAGAATGTTAGAGTGAAGGGCTCACTGCCTGCCTTCTGCCTTCTGTTTCCCTCTCAGGCATCCCTCCTGCAACCAGAGATGACCACGGAGATCTTTCAAGGTCATTTTACTGCCACGGAATGAGTAAATCTGAACAAGCTTAATAAAGAAATACTTTATCCCATGTCAGATGTTGCCTCTTTGCCCAAGAATCTCAATTTGTTTTCTCCCTGAATATTGCAGTTTGTAAACAACAGAAAATAAATATACATTATTTTTTTTACACATACTACCATGGCAGCTCAAAGAAGTTTGAAACAACAGTCTGCATTTGTCTGACAGCTTACATTTAGAAAGGAAAGAAAAAGGCAGAAAGTACACTCAACAAATTGTTGGTGATGCTAGAGCAAGACCATTGTCAGCCAGCCCGTCTACATCGTTTGCCTATCCCCAACCCACTGACTTTGACTCTGTTCTCCCACATAAAAGCATAACCCAGTTCATCTCCTGACAAAACTCTGTGGAACATGGTGTCTCTGCAGGCCATCAAAGGGGCCCTTATGTCCTTACCTGCACAAGCATTCATTCTATCACCTACCTTGTTTACTGTCATGACAAAAGAAAAAAACTAATGGAAAAAAAATTAAGGGGTGGGGGGAGTCATTTTAGCTCACAGTTTAGAAGACTCAGCCCATCACACGGGGCAAGACTTGGCCTCGCCATCCATGACAGCAGAAAGTTAAGGCACCGCTATCTCACAGTTCAGAGGATCAAGGAGCAGAGCCAAAATATAACCTTCAAGTTCCACCTACACAGTCGTATATCTGCCAGACGAGTACCATATTTAAAAGGTTCTCCAACAATCCCCTCCACCAGAACAAGGCTACCAACAGGGAACCAAATATTTAAGCTGTAACATGGTTTACAAGTACATATAGGCAAACATATGACCAAATCTGTACATGATATATACATAGACATGAGCAAATATATGTACTCACAGATGCACATGTACACCTGTTCACTCCTACATACTCTTCATTCCATGTAACTGTGTATTACTGTTGTTTCTTTGCTGTGGTTTAAATGTAAAATGCCCTTCCTGGACTCCTGTGTTTGAGCAATTGGTCCATAGTTGATAGAGCTATTTTGGAAGGCTGTAGAATCTTTCAAAGGTTTTAAAGGCTCCTCTCTGGAGAAAATGCTCATGGGAGTAGACCTCGAGGCTTGGTAGCCTGGCCATATTTCCTGCCCATGTTCCATTTCCTGGATACAACAGTCACCATATGACAAGACATCTCAGACACAGTGATATGAATTATACCCTTTAGCTAAGAGAAGAAGAAAAAAGAAAGGAAAACGAAAACACAAACACTTTATTCCCTAAGATGCTTAAATCAATATTTTCTCAAGTGTTCTGTCACAGTAACAAGAAGAGTGACTGTCTCAATCAGGGTTTCTATTGCGATGATAAAACACTGTGATCAAAGGCAACTCAGAGGAAATGGGTTCATTTCAGCTTATACTGCTGAATCACACATTATTGACACGAGAGTAAAAGAAAATAATCAAGGCAGGAAACTAGGGCTGGAACCTGGAGGTAGGAACTGAAGCAGAAGTCATGGAAGAATGCTGCCTACTGGCTTGTTCCTGCTGACTTGCTCAGCCTACCTTCTTACCATCCAAGACCACCTTCTCAGGGATGGAATCACCCCTGGTTTGCTGGGCCCACCCAAACTAATAATTAAACAAGCTTGTCCACAGGCAAATGTTATGGCGCCATTTTCTCAGTCGGGGTCCCCTCTTTTCAAATGAGTCTAGCTTGGGAAAAGGAGAGAATAGTCTAGCCAGTGCAGTAGATAAACCAGCACTCTTGCCAAGTTCCTAACCTGCTGCTACTTTGACTCCTACTCCTCCACAATGAGGCAAGACTCGCTCCACTTTCCTCGACAGAACTTTCCAAAGTGCACACGCCCTGGAAAAACCCCAGCCTGTCACCCACGCACCATCATGTCTGCCTCCTGATGCTCCAGTCCTAGAATCACACAGTAGCTGATCACTTGGAAGTTTTCCACCAAGTTCCTTTCTCTGCCCAACTGTGCATCTGTCCCTCATCTGCAAAGTGGACACTGTGTGCTCATGGGCTGTGAGAAAGATTCTATGAGGGACTGGCCCTCAAGCATCACTAAGAGCCTTGGGCAGATGAGATCTATTTCCACATCCCTACCCAACTCTTTAGCTTCTTAGAGGTCACGGCTTTCACTTCTCTGTGCTGTATGGAGCCTTGCAGACAGCGCATGCACAGTCATGATTACTGAATAACTTCTGCTATAGAAGCAGGATTTAGAAAACACAGATGTGGCACTCAATAGGCATGGTCCCTTCTAGACCCTACCCTGGGCGGTTCCAATAGTTACCTCAATGCCTGGCTATTCTTGTTTTAGACAGCATGTGTCTTCACTTCTGCCTGGTAGTGCCAGAACCTTTTAAAGCCGAATAGGTCTTCATAATGGTTTATGTTAGCTGCTTTCTAAATTTTAGTCATACCTACAAAATAACAAAGACACCTCTGAATATGGGCAAATATCAACAGACACAGGACCTAGGGCAATCCAGTGAGAAGGTAGGAGATAAATGATGAGGCTGAAAGTTCTTGGGATAGAAGCTAGTGAAAAGAGGCACCCAAGGAACAGTGTTCTTGGGCTGAGCACTCACAGAGGCTGGTTCCCCCAGACCTGTTAGCAAGGACGTCCTGTTGTTAGTGGGTGAAGATCTGAAGCAAGCCGGGAGATCAGCCAGAGCAAGGGCAGAGTGAGACAGAAAATGAAGAGGAAAACACGTATCAATACCAGGACAGAGAGAGGTACACGGATGACTGGCTCCTCACTTCCCCTGCAATTAGATCTTAAGAAAATAGAGTACAGGTATGACAGGGACATGGAAGGAGGGGAACAGAAGGAAGACAAATGTGAAAGCAATAACCTGAAGGAGCCTATAAGATTCTTTAAAAAGAAAAGAAAACAACTCATCAAGATATTTCAAATGCTCAAAGCATACAATATTATTTGTTCTTTTTTTTTTTTTTCTCCTTATTGTTGGCAAGCATGCTTGTTATCGGTTAACATTTTGCTATCCATACAGGAGAGCTATGGGGTTCCTGGGCTGTACTATGGAGTAGTATCCAGCTTACAGAGATGAGAGGAAGCCTGATGAGAGACAGGCGAAGGAGGAGGTATAGAGGGAGGAAACCCCTTCTTTTGAGGCCAGTTGGCAGGTCAGGCTGCTGCTGCTTCATTAATGTAGAATGAATTTACCAAGGCCCCACTAGTGGGTAAAAATGCTAGGCTAACCTGTCTCAAAGCACTTGTACCAGCCAGATCTGCAGAGAGTAGGCAGGAACAAGGTGCACTAGCCACAAATGCTGACTATCTGGCTCAAAGCCAGCCTGACTACCACATTGGACGGGGCTGCTTCCACTTACTGAGGTCGCTTTGGAAACTCTGCTTTCAAATTGTTTCTCTGGTTCAATCAACTTTCACATTCATAATACAACAGAGATCTGCAGGCCACCAAGCTGAAAGCGTCTGTGGCTTTTCATTTCCTGGCATGATTAGGGGGATAATCACTGTGCTTGGAAAAATAATAAAGCCAGAGTCTGACGTGGGATCAAAGCTAAGAGTCCAGCCACACACAGGCCAGGAGTTTGAGGCACAATGACACAAGGGCTTATGCCTTCCCTGGAGCCAAGAGAGAAAGAGGAACACTCCTGCAGTCTGTGCAAATCAAACCATTGTGGGTTGAGAAAAGAGAAGGAAGATGGGCGGAGCCAGCTGTCCTCTGGCATCTGAGGAGCTAAGAAGCCCAGAGACAAAGCAGTGGACAAAAGCCAGGATGTCTTTCAGTGTGGCCACACACTAAGCCACCTCCAGAAAAGCAACAGA
This sequence comes from Micromys minutus, assembly GCF_963924665.1. Lineage (NCBI taxonomy): Eukaryota > Metazoa > Chordata > Mammalia > Rodentia > Muridae > Micromys > Micromys minutus. Next base: position 49,595,101 of record NC_137981.1, read on the forward strand.
GAAGTGTGACAGAGTCCTGGGCTAGCGATGAAGAAAAGAGAGAAGGTTAGGCTGAAGGTTCCCGTACTTGTCTAATATTGAAGCAACGCTGGCCCTGTCTCTCTGCCAGGACACACACAACACATGAGGGATCCTGAGGCCGTTGCATAGATGAGCTAAATACAACCTCAGTTGATGGAGGCTGCTCTTTGACCACCAGAGGGACACAGGTTGGTCCACTGCTGTGCTTACAAGTTGTCCTCCATGAAGAGCTACATCTTAGGATGTAGCTCAGTTAGAATGGTACCTCTGTGTATGAAGGCCCTGGGTATTGATCTTCAGAGTCACATGAACTGGGCATAGTTGTGCATACCTGTAATCATGGCATTCACATGGTAGAGCCGAAAGGATTAGGAGTTGAATTATGTAGAGATTTTGAGGCTAGCCTGAGCTACATGTGACCTTTCTTCATCAAACATAGAGGCAAGAGAAGTTTCTTGAATCCTCAGTCTCCTTGTCCATAAAATGGGGATGCTAACTAAAACATACCTCTAAGCATGGCAAGCGAGAGGTAAAGGAGATAAGGTACCAAGATTAGGACTTTCTCAACAGGAAGCCACAGGAGCCTCACCCACTATGTCTCTGCCTGTTCTTTGTCAAAGGCAGTAGTGAAGTATGTTTGTGTGCCATTTGCTAAGTTTTGTGGAAGAAAGAAAGGTCAGGAAGCCTGGGACAAGAGCATGAGTACTCACTTCTCCATTTACATCTGCTTCCCTTGGATCACCATCTGCCTTGAGGGCTAAAGATGCCCACCATGGCCTCTAACACCCAAATCAAACCACCATCTAGAATACCCCCTGAGCATTTCCACTTGGCTCACCCAGGACTTCTGTTATTAGACTGTTCAGGCCTTCCCAGCACTGAGAGTGTCTTAAACAGGATGTACATGTAAGTTTTGAAAGACTATGTGCAGGGAGAGCTCATTCCATCTAAGGCCTCAATCAATGGCAATATAGATGGTTGTCTGTCTGTGTGCCCTTAGAGAGTCTTCCTTCTGTGTGTCTGTCTCCCAATTTCCAGCTCATATTGAGTAATGGCCCAGACTAGTAGCCAAAAGTTAACTTAATCATCCTTTTAAAGACCATGCCCTTGCTGATCTTGCAGAGGACCTGGGTTCAGTTCCCCCGCACTCACATGTGGACTCCCTACTTCTGCCTTTGCATCTTGTCACAGTGATTCTCGCAGCTGAGACTATATCTCTCCCTCTGGACTGACGTTTGGTAGACAGGACCCTGACACTTCAGCCTTGAGTTCACAGAATGCCGCACAATGCTTGAGGTTCCCCCAATGGCTCAGTGAATTGTTGTTGTAAAATTCCTACCCAGTAGGAGATGTAAGCAGTATCTACCCTCCTACTACCATCCCAATGCTAAACAAAGGCATAATTCCATCCAGGTTTACTCTGGGGAGCCAATAGGTTCATTGTGCTTTCTTAAAAACATAAATGAGGGGTTTTGAACAGAAGTGTGGTTGCTCCCCCAACAAAAGACTGCCCCAAAAAGTTTTTACCAGAACAATGATGATTCTATACCCACCTGCTGAATGGAAACCATCCTCCTTATCTTCCCTGGACTGTATATTCTAACACTTTGCAGAACTACAAGCAATTAAAGTGGGCTTACACAACAGGTGATAGGGTGTGACTAGATAATCAAAAAAAGGGCCAAGCCACCCAGCCCAATCCTCTGTGAAGGAAGGTAAGTAGTGGACAAGCCCAGGTGGGATGATCTCTTGCAAGTAGACATAGCTGAACTTTCCAAGATGGCAGTCGTTTGGCTTAGAGGATAGACCTACACAATGATGGATCAATTACCTTGTGTTTACTGCAGCACTATTCAGTGACAAGTTACAGAACTAGTCTCTTGGTGCTAAGAAACAGAGGAATGGAACCAATCTCTCAGTGCCCAACAACAGAGGAGTGATTATTTTTAATGTGGTATGCATACACAGCCATACTTGAAATCGAATCTCTACCAAATACATCAGGGTATCTATCCTTGGTGTAGGATCCTAAGGATCCTTTGGCAAAAAAAAAAAAATGATATATCCAGGAGAAAATCTATTTTTTCCAGAAAGCTCAACTTGAGAAGGAGCCTGGATTCCCTTTGGGAGATGTGGTGTACTCCTGAAGTTCAGTAGAAAAAGGTAGAAGTGCTCAATGCTAGATCAAGTCTCTAGAGATATAGGACAGCTTCAGCAAGTCAGTACAGGTACACAGAAATGTCATGAGGGCCCCAAGCTCTTTTATTTTTCTGCTGTTCATCCATAGTGCTCCTCACAGTTACAAAATGGCCACAGAGGCATATCTAGGTGTTTTCTCGTGTAGCTGCCATCATAAGGTACAAATGTATCTTTCTTCTATGCCACTGAATGAAACAGCTTCTGGTACCTCTTCATGAACTACTTACTCCCTAGTTCTGATTTGCTGCAGCAGTCCTAGCCAAAGAAATACTGGAAGACTCAGCGGCTCCATGTTGGTCCATATTCTACCAATGGCCAGTTCCTGAATAAGAGTGAGGGTCCAAGAACCAGGAGGTAAAAACTATCTCCATAGCAACTAGCTTTGTCACTACTCGGGCTCTTCATCTCAGAAGGGAAGCAGACTTTCCAGCCCCTCTAGAATCTCTCAGGCAGTGGACTCTCTCCATAAGTACCACAGTAAAGCTGTCCTCAGCTCCAGGACGCTGAGGGACCTGAGCTTTCTCCCAAGCTGCCAACTGTTAACAGCTCTTCTCTCTTAACACCCCCTAGCTGCTCTTCACTCTCTCTGGCATTGGAGGAACAAAGCCCTGCTATGAGTTAGCTTGGTACTTTCTGCCTTGGCTCTCTAGCTGACCACAGAGTAAACTGTAAGTACGAAGCTCCGAATAACAAGTATTGGGGTTCTGGAAATGATACTTGGAAAAAGTGCAGCCCTGTGGTACACGCAGAGCTTTGAACTCAAAGAGGTGGATGGGAGCCTTTGAGGCCAGATCTCAAGAGCTCCTCCTATAGCATAGATGGACTCCCACCCAGTCAGAAAAGCCACTGTAGGAGAATGGTGGGACCTTTATGGGCCCTGTAGGAGGTCTACCCCACTGAGTGCATATCTTCAAAGGCGATAATGGGGTCTCATCACCTCCATCTCTGTCTCTGACTCTGTCTCTCTCTCACTCTCTCTGTTTCTTGGTTTAGATGCAGGTGCTTTGTTCCACCATGAGTTTGCAGAAAGTGGTCAACTGATCTGGAACTAGAATGCCTCTGGAGTGGGGGCTGAATAAACCTTTTTGCTTGCTTGAATCAACTGCTTCAGGTATTTCTCTACAGCAATCCGTGATTCTCCTGCCTTCCTCGTATCTTCCCTCAACTGCCTCAGGCTACGTGTAGAAACCAGAGCTCTTCTTCCCTAAGGCAAAGCATCGAAACTTAAATCCTTTATCCTACAAAGGGGAGACACAGACTTTAGAAAAGTCACCTCTCCCTTCTCCCCTTAGACCATAACTTCATAGAGGTTCTGTTTTCAGGAGCAAGGAATACAACATATAGAGCAGATAGGACATGCTATTTCTCTATCCTGTGTTTGTTCATGGAACAGGAAAGGGTAGGATATCTTGCTTAACTTGTTCATCTGTATTTGCTGGGGACTATGTGAAAAGGAAACTAGACAAGAGAGTCAGAAAGATGATTTGGGTGTGAGATGTGAGACTGGTGTAGGCACAGCAGGAGGAAGAAGCCAGGGGTCACTTCAGCTCACGGGCATAGGACCCCAGGTGGAGCTTGATGCTAAGGACAACAAAATGAAGACACATTGCCTAAGCATTCCGATCAACTGATGTCAGGGCTGGGGGCTTATGCAGTCCCAAGAGCTCTGCAGTGGGTGCTTTCAATGGGAAGTAACAGCAGTCGTTTGGTTGTTCTCAGCCAGTCCTTCCCTCCTTTTCTCTGACTCTCATAGAATGCACTTGCAATGGGTGCACCTCCCCTTCACAGCAGCCTGCTTCCTAAGGCTAGCAGAGACAAGCTCAGGATTGGAGGAGGCATCAGACTCTTCCTGGATGTCTCCTGAGTCTCTCAGATCACGTTACTCTACTTTACTTGTGCATTTCAAACTAATACCAGCTGAGCCCACAAAGTAGCTGAATTCAGTTCTCAGAACCTATGTTAAAAAATAAATTAATAAATAAATAGCTTTTCATCTGATGGCATTTGCTTGTAATCCCAGCACCAGGAAGGTAGAGACTAGCAGCTCCTCAGATCTCACTGGTCAACAAGCCTAGCCTACTTGTTTGTTCCAGGACACTAAGGGACACTTATTTTATATATAATTGTCACTCATTATGTTACATACTATTACTTTATTATATTACATAAATATGTACCTGAGAATCAGTAGCAAAGATTGTCCCTCCAGCTTCCACATGCATGAGCACATGCTAACCCATGCTCCTATACAGAAGTACACCCACAAACAGTCATGCACACGTTCACATGCATACACAGTAATGATAAAAGGCTGTGATAATCAACTGTGCATTGCTTCTTATTCAAAATGCTATCAGAGATTGTTTTGTAAATAAGTAATAAATGTATGACTTAATTTTATTACAAACCAAATGATCCCTCCCCCAATACAGACATTTAAGCTCCAGCCTCATTAAGAGAATGGAATAGTCACAGAAAATACATAGCAAGTAAAAACCATTTAAAACTTCAAAGATAGCAATGAAATATTCAATGTTTAAAAGGCTATCATACTAAAGAAAGAACGTTTTAAACACACAGAGCATTCATTGTTCCCACTCAAAGCAAAAATGATCTTGCTTTGCAAGGACAGTTGTCAAATTTGGTAAGTTTGTGTCCAAAATCAACTTGAAATTGGCGTTATATAAGCTCACTTCCTTCCTTCCAGCAAACACATTTTCTCTGCCCGATCTGATTTGGGCTCCGTCTTTGAATTTGTAATTGCCTCTGCTAACTTGGATTTTTAAATCAATTTCTGCTTTAATGTTATGGTCTTCTCCCAGCGTTCACATCTTCTCTTTGTATTTCTCCACCGAAGTATTTACAAACAGCTGCAATGTACAGAAAAAAAAATATTCTAGCCATAATTGAAAATAACAAAAATAACAATGTCCAGATCTCCTAAAATGCTCCTTACAGAGACACACAGATCCATGTCCCAAAATTGCCTTTCAGATGACTTATTTCGGACTCCAAAGTTTATTACTTCTTAGGCTACCATGCACAGAATTTATAGAAGCATTTCCCATGGGTAAGTGTGACATTTATCTGCAACGTGAATTCACCAATGGCAGCAGGCAGGATCCTGAGCATGTGCTTGGCCTGCAGTAGCCCCTGCCCAGGCTGGCACCTGCATTGCTTCCTGGTTCTATCTTGCCTGGGAACTTTGACCTTAAGAGTCAGCCCTTGTGCTGTTTCTTTTCTTGTGTCCTTTTCTGTGTTGGCAGATTCTTTCAAAGAAGCAACATCTCTCCATTGCTTGTTAAGATATAATTTTCCCAGGAGAACAATAACACTTTTTATTAGTTCCCTGTTTATCAGAGGGTTTTTCCTGGGTATTAGATGAACATAAACAATTTCTGAGAAACCATCCCAATTGTGAGCACCACACATGGGCAGTCTCCACCAGCCAGCCCATAAATGGGACTATCTTGAGACTCTCAGCCTTAGCCCCAGATCAGAAAGCCTTCCACGGCTCCAGGCAAAAATGAACTAGGACCACGTACCCACCTACTTCTGCCTTACCGCCTCTCTTCCTTCCCACCAATGTTTTATCCCCATGTAATCAATTTACCCTAAAGCTCATCTACACCCAATGGTCCTGTTTCCTGGCTCTAATTTACTTTCTTGCTTCTCTCTGCTATCCCAGCCACCTGCCTACCATCTCTGTAATGTTCTGATTTTCTGAGCAAAATTTTTACCAGCCACAAGCCTAATCACTGCTATGACAATTTAATTAAAGCCATTCAGACTAAGCTATGAATCATCCATAAATTTCCACTTACTCTCTGCACGATATGGAAAATATTACTTCATCGCACCGAACCTCAATTTTTTGGTCTATAAAATGGAGATAAAAAGCCCCAGCTCATGATATGTTTTGGGAAGATGAAATGATACAGGGATGGTAAGGAACAGCTAAGCGCCGGGGAAGTGCTTCTTTTTGATCCTTCTCTGAAGAATGTAATGTTTGCATCTTAAAAGAAGAACCTTCCAGTGCAAATGGATTGTTCCTGAGCTGGAAACAGCAGGCACTGTCCCCAGAAGCATAATGGCTGTACCTGTAAATCCAGACAGGAGGCAGTATCAGCAAATGTCTTTCTTGTTATTCTCTGCAACACTCGATGCATGTCCAGTGAGATGGCTCAGTGGGTAAAGGCTCCTGATGCCAGACCTGAAAACCTGAGCCTAATTCTCTACATCTACATGAGTAAAGAGAGAAAACCCACTCAAACATTCTGACTTCCACACAAATCCCATGGCGTGCATGCATTTTCATATTTTCTATCCAACCTCTCTCTTCTTCCTTTCTCCACCTTCATCTCTTTTTCTCCCCTCCCCCCACATACTCTAGCTCAAAGAAAAGTAATAAAAGTGATTGTTAAGGGTATTTTAAAATTATTCTACTGAGGGGAGGTGTGATTTGGATGTAAAGTGGACAGATAAATTACCGAAAAAATTATTTGATTTATTTTGCGTTTATGAGTGTTTTGCCCGAATGTTTTTGTATCACCTGTGTGCAACATTCAGGGAAGGCAGAAGATGCTTGTGATTCACAAGATCTATGTTATAGACAGCTGTGGGTACTGAGAATTGAACCTGGGTCCTCTGGAAGGTTTTTACTGTGGCTTTTACAGTGAAGACATGTTTTATTTTTCTTTCCTTTCTCTTCTTTTTCTTTTTTTTTCCCTTTCTGTTTCTTTTTAAGTTTATACCTCAGATAGAAATCTCTACCATGGAGTTGAAGGGAAGGTCCCAAAGGCATCAAGATTGACATGAAAGAAATTAATGGCAGAGGAAAACAAGGAACCCTCCCTTGACCTACCAACCTACCTAGGACTGCATGTAATAAAGCAGAGAGTGCTCAGGAAAAAGAAAGGCCCATGCTCTCCAAATGCCAGAGAAAGCAGTCATCATGCAAATGACCTATAAAAAATTAAGACCCTGGTAGCCCAGGAGGGCCTTTGAGCCTTAGATACTCCCCAAGTTCCCACCCCACCTCCACCCACAGATGTGCCTTTATTCTTCATGAACGACCACTAGCCATGGTTCCTTCTTTCAATTCTTTCCCCCGGGATACAAAAATATGAAAACTCACTGGGTGACTCACTGGATTCTTATCTATACCTACAAAATACCCACTAATCCTGTGTTAGTTCCAGTAACTTCCTACCCTGCATGCTTGCAAATAAGGCTTGCCCTGAGAGGGTTAAACCATCTACACTGCTCCCAGTGTCTGGCCTGAAGTAAATGTGCAATAAATGTTTGCCCAATTCAATTTCCCTTCTCCCTGGATTAATTGGTGGCAGACACAGGGAGCTGAGCCCTCTGGGTAGTGCCCACAGACTTTGTGAGTCATGTCTTGAAAGGTTGGGCAGTAGCCACCCCGTTCTTTGCCTCTGACCTCTCCTGCTTCTTCAGCATGTTTATGGACATAATTACTGTGTGCTATTGATTTCCTGACAGCTGCCTGATGTAACTATTTTACAGAATCAAGCTAATTTCATACATTGAGGCTTTTATGGTCTTTGGCAAACTTGACCCAAGAAGTAATTCCCTCTCTTCCCTGGGTACTTCTGCCCCTTCTCTGAACAGCACTTCCTGAGCTCCTCTATCCCTAAGGCCAGGAAAATCCAGAGCCTTTGCCTTCTCCTTGTAGCCCCATGCTGAAAGTTTTCCCAGGGGTACTATCATAGGAGAACAAGGATGTGCTGAAGAACCAGAAGGCTGAAGGGTTCCAGGTACAAAGGGGCCTCTGCAATCCCTATAGTCTGTCCTGTGATCTCTTTCCCTGCACATACATGGGTTTCTGAACCACTGTTTTCCTACGTACATCTGCTCCCTGACAATTTACACAGGGATCTAAGGTACACATTGTTTCCTTTTCTCTGCAGATCAATCCTGTGATTACACTGCTGTTTACTTTTTAAGTGTGGAAACTGAAGCTAGAACAGGAAGGTAGACTTGTAATACAAAATATTCACATCTGGCTATAGATTGATGTTAAGGTGATACATGATTGGACAGTGGAGAGATAGGTAGGGAAAAGGTAGGAAAACAGAAGAGGAACAGAGATTGGGGAGAAAATCAAGATGGAGCCTCAGAAAGCAGACTTAGATCCCGGTAGCTTTAATCAGACATAAGTAGATGTGAATATTTTAAGGATTTCTGTAAGGTCATTTTATCTCATATTAGAAGGGCAGTTTGTGTCTTTGTCTATTGGATGTAAGCTTACTGTGTAGAGGGTTTGTGAACTGAGAATTGAATATATAAACTTGTATGAAAAGCTATCGGGCCTCAGAGTCATGTTTGTGCTGGGCTGTGGGGTAAAGAAACACGCTGGGGCAGAAACACCAGAGTGGGTGGAGTGAACCGCCCAAGAAGGGAATCTTGTGGAGAGTGTAGCTCTTGGACAGAGTGACAGAGTCCGTGTGCACAGCTCCATATAAAACAGTGCCTGCAGAGTGAGACCACGTGGGCTGATATAGAGTTAAGCCTTCCCATGTTTAAAAATTTACTACACCACCTGACCTGTGCACACCTCATCTGAAAGTTTCCCCCAGTGTTCTTCCTACTTAGGATGATATACAGAGTCAAGATAAAAATATGTAGGCCTCTCCTGCCAACCCATGCTTCAGCTTCTGTGTAGCTTTCATGGTTCTCACTGGCCCAGGTCTTCAGGTTTACTCTCCTTTCTTCCTTTCAAGCCAGCTCTACCCCTGAAGGACTCTGTCTATTCCTCCCTACACCAGGTAGCTATCCTTTGTAAGTCCAGACATCAGTGACCTCTCTTTACTCCAAATAGTAGAAATACCATCTATAGTATATGAGAAAACAGATATACTCAAGTCAATGTTTTAGAAAGATGAGTCCCATCCTCTTTGTCTCTGGGAGTATTACCCCTGAGTTTGTTGAATCCACACCATAAGTGTTTCAATGGAAATATATTGCTCAACTTCACAAGAGCTCCCCATTCTCTTTGAGGAATGACAGGCTTCCAAGGGACCTGAATTCATTCCTAGTCCATAAATGGGATCCAGGAAAGCCACACTAGTCAGTGCATTCATGTAACCTAGGATGGTCCAATCTGAATGACCCTAACTCCTCATAGGACAAGAAACAGGGAAGGGGGAGAGGTCAGAAATAGAGAGAGTGACTTAAGGTTGAACACTCTAGGTTAGAAGATCAAGCCTTGCCTGAAGCTAATGAAGCTCTTTTGTTAGATATTTCAGCTACACACAGCAATTGGTTTCTCTTTGTTTAAAGTACCAGGAGTCAGGATTCCTGCCCCTGAAGGGATACTTACACATACACTTGAATGGTGGTATTTGTTCTAATACATATCAACACAGCAGCATCCTGACCCTGACACAGACTTTGAATTTTTATAAGGGAGTATGCCAAACTACAATTAGCTCCATTGATTTTTTTATATGACTTATTGGATTTTTGTTTTATCTGATAACAAAATAATACATGTCCATTAAAAACAATTTAGAAGCTCCACCATGGAAGATTACTACTAACAAACAAGATATATTTACTCTTATTTAATTATGTGTGGTATGTTATGAAATTGGACTGGATGTGTGCACAAACGTAATTCTGGATCTTGTTTTTAGTCCCTTGTGCTATCAGGCCAGTACAGTAGAAAATAACAAGAGAAGCTTGCTGCATTGCTGGGGTTCAAACCCTGTCTCTTCATGAATGTGTCTTTCAAAGCAAGGATATGCCTTGTAAGTCTTGATGACTTTACATAGAAAATAAACATAAAGAGGACTGGCGAGTTGGCTCAGTAGGTAGAGACACTTGTCCGGCAAATCTGGAGAACTGAGTTCAATCCCTAGAACCCAGGAATGATATCTGTTTCTCGGACAGTCAAAATAATGATGAATTTTGGCTTATGGTTGAGACAGTATTTCTAAGAAATTTCAGAAAAGCCTCCACATGCCTTTCTCATTTTGTAGCATGTATTTAAGCAAAGTGACCTTCTCAGTACCGACAACTGCAAAATCAAAACTTCCATCAACTGTGAAAAACGTGAAAGGTGCTCCACTTTGTTCAGTCTCAAATACTCAGACAAAATTTAAATCTCGATTTGAAAGAAGCAAACACATCTATCTCATTAGAATACAAGCTTGGTGTGGTCCTTAACAAAAGGTAAAGTTTTACTTCCCCAAGTAGCTATTTTTAAATATTTATAAAAGGCTGGGTGAAGCAGCCCATGGCTTTATTCCCAGCACTTGGGAAGCAGAGAAGGTGGATCTCTATAATTTCAAGGCTCTCCTGGTTCACATAGCTCCAGGCCAGTCAGACTTATATAGTGAGGATGTGTCTGTAAATTAATTAATTAATTGGTTAATTAGTAGAATTTGCCAGATGAGAGCTGAGTGATGTTGTAATTTATGGGTGTGGTAATGTACCATTAAGAGTCTTTTTTTTTTTTTTTTTTTTTTTTTGCTATGTTCATTTATCAGAAAAATAGTAGTACATTTTTCTCAAAAGATAAGACCTATCTATTCCCAGGTTCTTGGCTTTGTTAACAGAGTCAGTATAGATCTATCTTATGGAATGGGCATTAAACTCAATCACAAATGTTGCTCATTATTCCCATAACATGTGTGTTAATACAGTACCCGAGATGTATAACATGCAGGCAGGTGGCTATTTTAGCTTGAAGTGGCCATAGCTGTGTGAGACTGACTGTTTCATTTCTCCTGCAGTAGGCTATAGTACACCATCCAGCACTATAAATGCTAGTCAGTAGAAAGGAAGCACCAGCTTTTTTCAGTTTTTCCGTGTTCAATAAGTATGTGGTATCTTCAGCAATGTGGTCTTACCATTGGGTTGCAGAAGGTAAACAAAGCATTATCAAGTCTTTAATACTTATGGGAGTCTATGGGACTATGTTTGGATACTCAAAACTCATAACCCATTCATGGCACTCAGTGTTTTAGTGGGTAGCATATGATATCTAATTGAGATATTGTCATCCTATTATAATTTCATTTAAATTTTATATACATTTTAGGACATTTCCACAGTATTAGGGCTCCATATGGGATTTTGTGAGGCCTTTGCTGTTATTTGTCCCTCCTGTTTTCCCTCCTCTATACCACCCTCCCACCCCTCCTCTTTTAACCCTCAGAGGAGAAACTTTTTGCAGTCAATGGTAATTAGCAGACACTGGGCAATGTGCATAGAACAAGAGTTCAGAGCACTCCATTCTTAATGGAATGTCTTTATCAAATCCCTCCCTAAGCCTCAGGAATCTATGAAGAAGAGGAGGCAGAAAGACTGTGAGAGCCAGATAGCATGCATGACAATAAAAAAAAAATTCCATACCCAACAGGACTGATACACACATGAACTCTCAGAGACCATGACATGTCCAAGACCCGCACAAGTTCAAGACAGATAAATCTCAGCAGGGAAAAGGAGGAGTGGACACTAAGTCCTACCCATAACCAAGAAGCCATTTGCATGTTGGACATCAATGGGACTCTAGAATGGGACACATGCTCATTCCGACAAAAATTGACTTTGAGCTATATGGGGTTTAATTTTTGTTTTGTTTTGTTTTGGTGTGTGTACATGCATGTGTGTGTCTGTGTGTGTGTGTGTGTGTGTGTGTGTGTGTCTGTGTGTGTGTGTGTGTGTGTGTGTGTGTGAGTGTGTGTGTGTCTATTTGTTACTGTTGTTTTTGTTTGGCTTTTGCTTGGTTTTATTTTAAAGAGAGAAAGTATGAAGGTTGATGGGAGAAATCTATGGTAGTTTTGGGGAGGGAAAATAATATGAACAAAATGTATGACATATTTTAATTTAATTATTATTCATTAGTAATTTTTATCCCCATATACATTGCATGAAACAGTATACCCAGCATAATGTAAACATTTCTCAGATAAAAGGTGTTCACAACTGAAAAACATTTAAGAAGCCCTGAAGCTGTCTTTTTCTTAATAGCAGAAAATATGATGTAATAGGTCAGTTTAGGAAAAAGACTACAGTTTTCATTTCATACATTAAACTGAACACTGTTACAATTTCTTCATTATTGGGATTGTGGAAATTTTATAAAATGACATGCAAAGTTTTATATTTTAAAAAATAGGAAAGAATTGAGTTGTCCTCCTAAATTAACATTTCTTAAAGTTTGATCAATTGAGCTATGAAATTACAGAAACTAGCAAAAGGCATTTCTTCCGTAACTTTTTTCCTACAAGTTATTCAAAACTGTTCTTTAATTTGTCAATTTGAGATTTCTATATTGATATAGAATCAATCATGTCTTGTAATACAAATACTAAAAATTACATTGAATGCTATAATTGATATCATACAGCATGTTTTATATCTAATACCTGTAATTGTAACCATTTTCCAGGATTTAATTTTATATTTGCTTTCTTGTTTTCTCTATTACATTTTCTAGGTCTTCTACTGGCATTTTAATCCAATTTCATTTCATTTAACACAGCTCGTCTGTATTTTATTTGGATTGGTTGTTTCTTTTGTTTTTTCTTCTTCTTCTGATTATTTTGTTATTTAATCTATTTGTTTCATTGTTTCTGTGCTAGTTGATTGAGACAGTCTTGCTGTGTTTATGTAGCCAAGCCCTAGGCTGGTCTGGACCTTGAACTCACAATGCCCTTACCTCTTCATCCTGAAAGCTAGAATTAAAGGTACTCACTGCCATAGCTGGCTCTTTCCTTGTTCTATATTTAGTTTCTGTTTGCTGCTTATTAAAATATCTGAATTAATGATTCTGTCTATGTGAATTAAGAAACACAGTCTATGAAAAACACATTTAGCTTAGCATGATCTGTTCCTGGACTTTATTTCATGTTTTTATTAAACAAAGTTCATGTCCCTGATGTATTCTTCACCCTTGCTAATTCCTTAATACATCACCGCCCTCCATCATCTAAGGAATGTGTTGTTATCCTTTTAGGAATCAAAGATGAAATCCCCTTACATTTCCTAATGCTTTTTCTATGGGCATTTGATATTCAGTTATTTGACATCTTCTACTCTTTTGGCTTGTGAGTGTGGTGTTTTTATGTTTGATTGTCTGTTTCATGAATATTGCATAATCCTTTTGTGCTTCAAATTCTATTGTAGTTACATTAATATTAACACTATTGCATTTGGTGCACCCTGTCTCTGCATCTTTTGCCCAGCCTGCTATTCTTAATCTTTCCTTATCAATCATTGCACATTACATTTGAATCTTATGGCAGCGCTGAGTTGACGCTGTCATCTGACCTAATTGAAAGACTACAGTAGGAGGACTGATCATCTCAGTTATTGCTATAAATTAAATAGCTGTTACCATGAATTCATTTTATTATATCTGCCCATGGGACTTCTTTACTTCTTCTAATAATTTTAAGTCACCCTGGCTGACTTAGAACTCACTATGTAGGTTAAGCTGGCCTCAAACTCTAGGAAGTCTGTCTGCCTCTGGCTCCTGCATACTGAGATTAAAGGCTCATGCAGTGTCTTTAGCTGTGAATTTGATCTTTGTTTCTATGTGCATTGTCCTCATGGTGCATTCCTTAGCAACACTGGGGATGACTTTTAGATTGAGTCTCCTTTCTTTCTTCTCTGTATTTAGCAGCTCAGCATCACCTTCATCTCTTTATTTTCCTGCCTCCGGTGTAAGGAGAACCCATTTGTCCCATTGAGTATTGGGCCATAGGCATCTCTCCTTCCCTGCAATGTCAACTTTGCCTGCACCTGGGTATCCTTCACTCAGTCTCTTTTGCCATCTTTTCCCCTTCTTTTTTATCTCTACTTGTTCCTTCTCCCAACAGTTTTTCACTTCCTCCTACTTTTTTGCTTAGACAATTTATAGGATTTTTTTTAATGAATTTACTACTTATTTCTAAACATGACATCAGGTGCCCAGCTCATGGTGGCTATGAGGCAGACCATGTGTATTGCATTTGACTTGACACACTTCAGCCAAGGCTTAAGAGACATCAGAAATCTTCCTACAGGGCTCATGGCATGACAGACACAGATATCTGGCACAGAAACACAGGCTCTCTGGTTATCAGCGGGTTTGTAACAGCCAGTCAACTCTTGGGCATCTTCCTAAATAAAAGCTGTGACGCAAGTGTATGCCAGCCATCAACACTTCTGGGGCTTCCAGATCAGGGGGACTGGAGAGGGTCTCTGGGTCCAAACCTATAACCAGGGCAACAGCATTCACCTAAAACTTCAGCAGAGAAGAATGGAAAGAGTCCCTTGATGGCAAAGCCAGGCTTAGCTGGATCTCCTGGAGATGCCTCTGGCATCATAAGGTTTCCATGCAATTTACTGAGCATGGTCTAATAAACAGACCTTCTGTATAAATCGATGCTCTAACCCTGAGTTCAGTTACCACAATAGATGTTTTCAATGACCATATTAACTATCCAAATAAAGCCTAAGTCATTTTTCCCCCGACTTCTGGATACTGACCATGGACTTAATTGCTCATTAGTCAGGCAGTGGTGGATGGGTCCATGAATGGAGTGAGTGACTGAGTACTAGGAAACAAACCAACAGCTAATACAGTGTCATCTTGTCTTAGTGTACCAATCAGAATTGGTTTCCTGTGTTTCCCCTCTCTCTGGGAGAAAGAATTCTTTACACTGTAACCTGAAGACAATAGTGAAGGGTGACTTCTGAGTCACACTCAAGTGGAGCACACAGTAAGAGCTGTACTGGCCTGTCCCATGCACAATGGCTTCCCTGCCAGTTCCCAAGTCGCCTCCAGCTAGCTCTTGATCTATAGTCACTAGAGCCCCTGCCATTAACACAGCTCTGCCCTATCTTGCTCCCTACATATGAGGAGCCTTGTCTTTACCCAGCTTCCCTTTAAGGATTACCCATCTCTTTCTCTTAGTGAGCAGTGGACTTGCTGCAGATGTAAACACCCCCAGGTACTGAGACATGAAGAACAGAGCAAAGTTTGAGGTCAGGATCAGAGACTCCCAGTGAAGGATCATGTGCTCTGTAAAAATAGCAGACTGTCAGCCCCTGTGTGAATGGGTATGACAGCTAAACACATGATCAAGGGGCCAAAGTGACATGGTGACAGGTTCCTCTGACATAAATACCAGTCAAAATGTAATGAGGATGTAGCCTAATCACCAGCAGAGTCCCTACTCTCTACAAACTGAAGATCAGAAGAACAGCCCTGGTCCTGATCAAGGTCTCCCCTGCACAGGACAGGTAATGAATGCAGAGGGCTCAGGATGATGCAGGTCTCTGAGCTGATAGAGGCTCTGACAATGGAGCAGGGAAACTGACAAGTAGCCCCAGGTTCTGCACTAACTAGCCAAGCAATCTCAGACTGCCATTAACCTCTCTCAATCTTGATAGATTGCCCAGTGGAATGGGACAATGATAATGGCTTGTTTCTCTGTGCTAATTCTTTCCATGAGACTCACCTCGCTCACTGCCTGTACACCCACATAACATACCACCTAGGAGCTACTTAACGAGCCACAAATGGAGTTGTTCCCAGGGCTGTCAGCAAGCATATCTTTGGCTGATGTGGGGCCCTACTCTTGTAATGCTTTGAACAGCAGTTATGATGCCTGGCTCTGATTTACTTGCTGTGCATATAAAACAATGTAATCCAGGCTGAGGTGACAGATCAGCTGGGAAAGTGCTCACCTTGCAGCCATAAGGACATGAATACAATCTCGGCCACCCAGATGAAATAGCCAGCGATAGTAGCACGTCCTAGAAATTTCAGCACTGGACAGGCAGGGATGAGAGAGTCCCTGGGGCTCACCAGCCAGCAAGCTTAACTGCTATCAAGTCACCAGTGGGAGGCCATCTTGAAAAACATCCAAGAGCAAGGCTATATTGAGGAACAATATCCAAGGTAAACCTATGTTCTCTATACTATGTGCATATGCATATATGTACACTCCACACATACACACACATGACATGTACATGAGCTAAAGAAAAATTAATAATGACGTAATCTTCAAAAACACTCTGCAGAAACACAGTAACCCACCATATAACAATGATGTTTCACTCAGCAATGGAAGGCATGAAAATTATAATGGAACTAAAATATCTACATCACCCTGCAACACGGTGACACATCACAGTGCATTGCTCCTGTGTCTGTGGAAATGATGTTGGAAGCAAATCTGCTGAGCTACTTGTTGTGGAAAGGTAACACACATCCAATTACACATGGCATGTGATATCTGACAATAACAAATGATTGGCATTTTCTTCATGTGCTTGGCATGGCTTCGCCATGATTTTGTAGCATATCTTTTTTTTGCACTTACTTTAGAAAAACTTATTGTAAAACAAGATGCTTTGTTATGCCAGCAGCCACTTCACACATCTGCTTATATCTCTTGGCAACTTGAAGCAGCTGTGTGGAAAAGCTGATACTGTGTGTGTAAACATCCTTTAAGGCTCCCATAGTGGTGCAGTCACCTACCTGTGCACATCTCCAAAGCTTTCTCCACTCTGAAATGACTTACATCTGTGTCCTCATTATTCCTACCATAGTGCCCAGTAATCCAGTGCCCCAGAGACACTGCTGAGCTCTTGCTTTCTGATAACTAGGTTCCCAGCTCATGTCCAAATATTAGTTTCTGCACTTCTGACTCTGCCCCAAATCACTGTCCTACCTTCCAATCCATGGCCAGTTACTCAACCCCATCTTTGTTCCCTACAGTAGTGACTCTAACATAGCCAGAAATTGTTTCCTTAAAATTATGACTCTCTTCTGTCCTTCCAGGTTTTGAACCAAGATCACATCATGCCAAGGTCTGTAATCCCAAATGACTACAGCCTTCACCTGTGGTTTTTCACTATCATAGGAACAGCTACCAGCCTGGACGATGCTGAAGCCTAGTGCAGAGCCAGCCCATCCATCCTCATCTGCTGGCTGTTTCTGTGTTATTTGATTCTCATCAACTACTTGCTCAAACCAACTCAACCCATTTCTTTCCTTGACTGTTTGTTTACCTGTGAGCAGTTCACCTGTAAGCACCTGTAAACGGTGTTTCTAAACCTGCAAACAGCTTACCTGGCACCACTGGAATCTGATTGCACAAGAGCACTTTCTGTCTCAATAGCTGGCATATTCCAGGCACTGGCATCTAAGACCCCTGGCTAGAAATCCCTCTCTTCTATTTCATCTGTCCATTTGTCTGTAGATAAAAATTCATGAACGAGGTATAGAGGTCTTATGAAGATAACTCAGTGGGCCTATTTCAAGTGTATGTAGCCTTGTCTCAAGATGCCAAACAGCATATAATTTCACATAGCTATTACCCCACCAACCATCTTCAGGTGCCTCTCCAGTCTGTTCCTTCTTCCTGTGAGCAAGCATAGTTCGGAACCTCATCATTTGTAAATCTGATCTGACGTTGAACTTCTTAGATTTCTAGGGAAGAAAAAAGAGTCTTGTAGGTCAGCTTCCTTTCATCAACACATTGCTCTGCCTTTTCTTTGGTTTTATTACTCTCTGTCTTCTATGGTATATTGGAAAAGTAGACATCATTCCCTCTGAAATATTAGAAAAGTTATAATGCTCCTTACCCATTCATTCTTTTATCCATCCATTCCATCCACCCACCCACCCATTCATCCATCCATTTATCCATGTAACAAGAACTCACTCCGTGACTCAGACTACTTTTCCATAAGATATTACTGCTGATACCTGCTGCTTTCTGAGTGTTTAATCAGGGTTAGAGTGGTGATAGGTACAAGGATAATGTCAGAAGTCACAAAATCACAAGTTTACATTCAAATTCCTGTTGTGTTCCTTACCAGCTGTCTGATCATTAAAGAATACTCTGTGCTTCTGTTCCCTTTCCTGAAAAACAATTAAATGCAGGTTGAACCAATCTTTTGGAAGGTGCTTGGGATAATGTTTAGTACAGAGTAGGTCCTCTCTATACAAGCAGTCTATCATTACCAAATATGCACCATGCCCCGTGGATAAATAAACATTCACTAAATCATAGCTGTTATTGTTGTTGTTATTATTATTATTATTATTATTATTATTATTATTACTATTATTATTTTGGGCTTCACAGACAGGGGACAACCTGAGTACACTGGAAGTTACCTGGAGCAGTGTCATGAGAAGAAAATCCAGTCCCTAAGCCATTGTTGTACATCAAGAGAACTGTATCTACCTAAGGTGGCCAGCTCTCAGCATTGAAATATCCCAGGAATACTTCCATAGTCCCAAGCAAACAGAGATAATGGGTATGTGTTCTTCCCGTTTAGTAACTCAGCATACTCCTCTATGCTGTCTTTCTCATGGGCTTACTCCAAGGGACAAAGGAAATTATGTATGTAAGAGTGCTATACAGCCAATGGAGAGCTTTTGCTCTCCTGGGTATCTAGCTCTGTTTGCTGCTGATGCAACAGAATGCCTTACAGGAAGAGATACTTAAAAGAACAGAGATTAATTTGACAAAGAGTTCTATCTACAACTGTGTTCAGCAATCTATGGTGGAGATGTAGAAATACAAGCAGGCCATGCAGGAGAAACACACAGAAGAGATGGGAGGCTGTGAAAGGCTTACACTTGTCCCAAGAGAAATAACACCTCCCCCACCCCAGCGAATCTAATCCCATGGAGAGAACTAACCCAGTTTCTGCACAAGGCATTAATCCATTCCTGAGGGTGGTACTCTATGATCTAATTATCTCCCATTAGACTTCATCTTTTTTTTCAGAATTATAATCTTCATTTATATTTTGACCATTATTGAATATTACAGTTCATGTCTTACCACTGTTACCATCTATGTAGAGTTTTTTTTTTAAAAAAAAAAAAAAAACATATTTTAAAGACTTTTATTATTTTAGTTGTGCATATCACGTGATTTCTTGGTCTCTAATGGTCTCAGAAAATCTTACCCAGGATTAAGTGGATTCCCTACACTGCAGCCAGCAGCAGAATCTGGAACCACTGCCAGGATCAGGAGGCCTCAGTGGTAATCAGTGCACAGAGGCCTGAGGTGATAGGATGCTGGTGCAATTATATATTGATTACAGGGGTTGTAGCTGTCCTGATTGCTTCTTATTGATACAAATACACCAGGCTGCTTATTTGGATAAAGCTGAGGCAGAATTAGGACAGACAGGAAAAGAATTACAGAAAAAGCTTAAGGAGGTGTTGGTGCAGAAGAACAAGCCACAGAGCTGGGAACAACACTGGTGTGAGGCACCCTCAGCCTGGGGATTGCCCCACTATGATGACTCACATAGTTATGGGGCCTGATGTGTTCTGTGATCAGCCTGACATACCTGGAACTATGGACTCTTGGTTGAAGAGCTGCTATCATCAGATATCCATTCAGCATGTCTATGGCTCATTTTCTTGGATGGTGGTTGGCATAGGTGGATCCAGCCAGTGTGAGCTGTGCCACACCTCAACAGATGGGCCTGGACTGTCTCAAAGGCAAAAATGGATGTGAGCCTGGAAGAGAGGCAATAATCAGCATCTCCTAGAGGTCTCTATAACAGCTCCTGCCTCACGGGTCCTGCCTTGCCCTTCTACCCTGGACTCCTTCCATTTTGGATTCTAAAATCATTAAATAAACATAGTTAGATAAAATAAATGAGTTTATTTTAAGCCAAATAAATCTTTTCACCTTCTAAGTAGTTTCTGGTCAGGATTCTATCACAGCAACAGAGAAGTAAGTAGAACAGTATCCAAGGAACAGAATCACACAGATACCATCCCTCCATAGTCACCTCATTCTTTAGAACTCTGAGATACAGGAACTACTCAGTAAAGACCTGTTGCACAAGTATGAGGACCCGAGTTTGATCTTCCAGAATTCCTAAAGGTCAGGCATGGTAAGAAGTGCTTTGTAGCCCCTACCCCTGGAGGTGGAGAAATAGGTAGACCAGATCTCTAGGCTTGCTGGTCAGCCATTGTAGCCTACTTGGTGAGTTCTAGGCCAGTGAGAGATCCTGTCTGAAACACAAGAAGGACAATTGAAGATGTCCTCCAGCCTCCACTACACATGTGTTTTTTATGCATCTTAATGCATTTCCATATGCATACATGAACAATGCATGTATGTGCATGCTCACATATGTGCAACACACACAAACACACCATACTCATACTCAAGAAGAACTTCTGGAAGCTTCTTCTGCCTGACAAAGATATGTTCCTCAGGGGTGACAGCTGGCTGCCTCCCTCCTGCAGCTGTGCTATGATATGAAAGAAGCAAAGGCAAGAAACTACCTGTGGAGGTCAAAGAACAAGTGAGAGTCACAGCACAAAAAGGTCAGAGGTCATGAAGATGAAGCACCAAGAGAGCTAGAACAGGAAAACTAGAGGACTGGACATGGACCAAAGTTGGTATATTGCCAAAGGAAAAGTGCATCTTATCGGTGGACCATAGGACATCTTTTCCCAGAAAAGAGAGAACCAGGTAGTCTGATCACAAGATACATTACTGAGAACTTCAACTATGCATTTATGTTAATGGGATAAACCTGATTAACAGAGCAATGGCCTCATTTATCCCAAAGCCTCTGGGAATCTCCAGTCTTTGCTCATGAGCGAACAAGAAGAAAAAGGTCAAACAACAGTTTGCATTTATGAAAATAATTTGAACATCATGGCTCAATAAATGTGGTTTGGGGGGTGAGAGCTCCTCCACTCCAAATTAGGAACCACCAGCCTGAAGGTCTAGCCATGCTGTCGCATGCTGTGACTAAGCAAACACTATCCTTGCCTTCTACTGAATGTTATGTGTAAGCTACCTCATCTAGGTTGAACTAGTTCCTACATTTCCACAGCCCACAGTTAGGGGAACAAGTCCCCTGCCTGCTCAGAGAAGCCAAAGTGTATATGCTCATGCATGTCACACGAGCTACTTCTTACAGGTCATAGATGCTCAACCCACTCAAGATGGTTCCTAACCCCAAATTAACACTCCGAGCACTATTTGGACTTGTGAAGAGTAGTGAAAGTTTTGAGTTGCTGACATGCACACCTCAAGATAGGTGAGACTCAGCACCGGAGCAAATGTTCTGCCTTTTCCGGCAGCTCTCATATGCTAACCAGCTGTCCTTGTCGGGGTCTGTGGCACCTCTTGGTGGCACCTCTACTGCTAAATAAGATGTTCCCCAAGTGCAATGGTGAAAAGCAAGAAGGCTGGCATGTGGCCTGTAATGAAGATACAGGCATTAGAAACATTTTTATTTAAGAAAGGGATATATGGTGGCTTCTGGGTGTGATTTTAGCATTCATGAATAAGCTATGCATAATAAACAAGGCTCTTAAAACAGAAACACACATAAATATAGTTATGTGTAAACTAAATAATAAAATGTGTGGTAGTGTGAACAGACTTGGCCCCCCACAGACTCGTGTTTGAATGCTTGTCCCACAGGGAATGGCACTACTAGGAGGTGTGGTCTTGTTGGAAGGGATACATTACTGTGTGGGTGGGCTTTGAGGCCTCCCAGGCTTAAGCTCTGCCCAGTATATAATGTCAGTCATCTTCTGGCTGCCTAAAGATCAAGATGTAGAATGCTCAGCTCCTTCTCCAGTACTATGTCTGCCTGGATGCTGCCATGCTTCCTGCCATGATGATAGTGTAACTGAACTTCTGATTAAATGTTTGCCTTTATAGGAGTCACCCTGGTCATGGTGCTTCTTCACAGCAATGAAACCCTAGCAAAGAGGAAATGCCATAAGCAAAAAGCTAGTGGGAGCCTAGCCATGCATTTGCCCTCAGGACCATGTATTCCATGTTTCTTGACTGAACATGAGTGATGTAAAGGATGTAGCTAAGTAGTAAAACCAGGCTTCTCTGCCTAGTGGTCAGCCTGAAACTAAAGGAAGAGTCATGGTCTTTGTAGGCTACTGAATGTCTGAGCAAGAACATCTGTAGCCACAACTTTTCAAATCTGGCAGCTACTCTTGAGAAATCTGACAGTGAAACAAAGGTCCTTTCCCCCACAAGAAACAAAAGAGCAACAGAAACTCTGGGGGGGTTGAGGCACTTTTTTCTTCAAAATAGTTACCATATTTATATCGGGTGAAATAGCCCTTTGAAAATCTCTGCACAAAAAGCAGAGGGTACTTTCCTTTTCAAAAGTATCAATCAAATGCTTGTGTCTGAGTGTTCTTTTGGCTCCCAGGAGTTGGGAGAGGCAACATAGTGGGGAGCTCAGATTATCAGCACAAGTGACATTCCTGACAGCAATGATGGAGTTTCAGTGTCTCTGACAGTGACAATAGACAGAAGGCCCCAGACTAGTGTGGTGTTGCTGTCAGCAGACTATCCTAAGCCATGGCTAAAGCAGGAGGATTGCCTCAAGTTTGAAGCCAACCTGGGCTACTTAGTGAGTTTAAGACCCTGTCTCAACAAAACAAAGGAGGGGGGCAGAGATTTACCTAACTAGCTGATATAAAATCATGTATCAGATTGCTACTTGCTAGCTCACAAATTGGCACAGACAATAAAGAGATCTAGACCTTACTTAGAGATAATCCATACAAACAAGGGGTATTTCTTGCATTGCTGCTGGCTGGAATATTGCACAAGCCATGTCTATCCTCTGGCTTATTGGGAAAATAAAAATGCTTCTATTGAGGTCAGTCCAACTGGCAAGAGTCAATTCCAAACTTTTTCCTTTGTAACCCTTACTCCAAATTCCAAATTCCAAACAGAAACACCCAATTTCTCAGAAGTCTGTTTCCAAAGACTGGTTGACAGGATATTGGAGCAGGCAGGTCTAGAACTTGCCAGTGTCTATGTGGATGCTGGGCCTTGCTTGCCACCATTCACATACTGACCTGGGACTACAGGGTTGGCATTATGAGTGGACAGAATGTATACATTGAAAAAAATGTAAAGAAGGCACTGGTATCATGGAGAAAATGCCTGGGGATAGAGGTGAGCCTGGATTCTTGGATGACCCCCAGGTATCTTTTCCAACATCCAGGTCGAGAACAGTGATCATTGCTGGGTCAGGAAACACTCAGGATAGGGAGCCCAAAGCAGTTAGCTCGGTTTGAACAAGGTGATTTCGAGAAGCCTGTGGCTGTTGGATGGCGATGCCACACATTGTCCAGCTTTGTGTGCTTAACAGGACACTCTCCAGACAGTGGATACTATAGGCATCATTACCTGAGAGAGAAAGAAACAGCAAGAGACAGAGATGGAGAGAAAATACACACACACACACACACACACACACACACACACACACATACACACAGAGGGGGGGTGTGGGGGACAGATTGCTCAATGAACAGGGACAAAGCATTGTCTCTGCCATCCCGGTATAGTCATCAGTGGAGTGTTTGGAGGAGACAAGATGACAACGTGTTGTTGCTCAAGAATGGAAAGTTCCAGAATGTTCCACGTGCACCCTCCTGGAGAAGGCAGGGGCAATACTGAGTGATGTGGCATTGAGGGCTCTGTCAAGTCCCTGCCCTTGCCTTTTAGGAAAGGGTGCATCCTGTTTACACACTTGTCTCAGAGCAGAACTTGTATAGTTATCTGAAGTTTTCGGGTTCATTTTGTTGTTATTTTTCTTTTAATTTGGTAAGTATAGCCCGAAGCTTCAGAGTAAGCAGAGTGTGTCTGTAATGAAGCTGGTAAATAAGTTTAAAAGAAGAAGGGTAGAGAAAATAAGTGTTGTCATCTACTGGGAAAGTCCAATGCTCTCTGTAAGTGTGCCGCTTTCAGCCCTCGTCCCCCACACTTGCCAAAAGTCAGTTGACCATGCGAGGTCTCTGTCATTGGCAAAAGGGGCTGAGAGGCTCCCCCACTCATGACTCTATTCAGGCCTTCTTGACTGATGATAACCCACCACACACAGCAGGCACCAAGAATCACATAAACTCATGTTCCTGAAGGAACTCAGCACACAGTAGGTATTCAATCAATGCTTTTCTTTTTCTTGGCTGTGGTTCCATGTCTGTCAAACCTGAAGTCACATGAGGAATCAGGCATTTTCTCTACATTCGTACACATCTTCTCCAAAGGTTAAACACTGAACAAATCAGCTTTTATATATATAATATTACTTCCATTTATATTGCAAAAGATTTGCTGACAAGACACCTGGTAGCATCTGAAATTTCATCTAGACAAAGAGGCCAGGGACCAGGGGAGCTGAGAGCTCTGTTTTCTCCTGTAAGCTTCCCACTGCCTCCTTTCTACCCTTGCAAATTCGCCCACAGCCCAGCACATGTGCATCAGGATGATAAGAGACTTTCAAAGGCCTGGCCACAGCTGCAAGAAGCAAGTGGGTACGAACTTGTGTCTGCGTGCTTGTGTGGCACACACACACACACACACACACACACACACACACACACACACACGAGTGCTTGGAGAGCATTTGGAGCTCATGGGACAGTGGAGCAGAGGCAGAGAGCTTACAAAAGAGGAAGGAAAGGCAGAGGAGCAAAGAAAGAAAGCTGCCTGACTGCCTCCCTTCAGTTCTGGCTGCAAAATCTGAGCCAGCTAACCAGGTAACCATATGATAAAGGACAGCAGGGAAGGAGGGAAGCTGCCAGCCCACGGGCCCTGATGTAGAATGAAGATAAACATTAATCACTGCAATGCCTTATGGGAGCCGGGGTTGTTCTATATGCATTTTGGTGGGGGATCTATGAACGAGGTAAATGTGGACGGTAAAGTTAATGTTTGTCCCTATTATCTTCTGGGGCCTTCACGCTAACACTAGATAGTCAGGTAACCTCATGCTGATCCCAGTATACACAGCTCAGTCACTCCTGCACATGTCCACACAGAGCAAACACACACACACATACACACACACACAAAGGGATGGGGGCAGCTCTTCTCTTGAGAAGAAGGGCAGATTAAGGATGGAGGGGTGAAGGCAGAATCTGGGAAAAGGAAAGACAAACAAACATGAATTTATGGAGACCTAGTTTGTGCCAGGCACTTCAGAAGAATTTTCTGTTTTTATTTTTTAAAGCCCATTTGTACAAATGAAAGAAACTAAGATATAGATAAGCTATTTGGATGTCGTTTTTATTTTCAGATCTACACAGCTGGTAAATAGTGAATAAAGACTCAAGCCTAGAATTTTTTCCTCTCTGTCTCATGCTTTTTATGCCTAAACTAAGATGCTTAGCATGAAAAATATGGCAGATTTTGACAGATGTATATTCTTAAGAGACACTTAAAAAATGAAGATAATAAACATCCCAAACTCTGATGTCCCCAGTTTCCCCCATGAGCCTTTGCAATCTCCCTCCTTCATCCTTCCTGTCCCCTCCTCACCAGGCTGCAAGGAGAACAGTTCTCTGTTACCAAAGAACATTTTGTATTTCCTGAAATTTTCTGTTTATTTGGACTTACAGAATGTATACGTTTTGTGTGCTCACTGACCCTCTGGCATTCATCATAATTATGTTGAAATAAATGTATGTTGCAACATGTACTGGTGTGTCCTTACTTCTAAGTAGATTCCATCCTCTAATGTGCCACAATTGGGTTATAACACAAATGTGTTAGGAAATAATTGGGTTATTTTTGCTTTGAAACATTGTATGTAAACATACACACATACACATGCAAAACCCTCTACAAATTAACACCATCACCATCACCGTTATCATCCTTATCATCATTGTTTCCATGACATGAGTGAGGGTATGGTATGGTACACATGTGAGGGTCAGAGGACATCAGGAATGATGTAGCAAGAGTGGATGCTCCAGCTCAGCTGGTAAGGATGTAAAAGGATAGGGCTATTTCAGGACACAGCTGGGCCGATTTCATAGGGTAACTATGATTAGATAGAACTCAGTACACTCCTAGGTTGCCTGGGAGAAATGAGACACATACTCATACGTGCACCTGCTCATCTTTGTAAGATCAACACAGGTGATTTTGACAGGGACTCACATTTGGGGACCATTGTGCTGAGGGTCTTAGACGTGTTGATAGCTGAGAACATCTCTCACTCCTCGATTGTACAGTCTACTTTACTATAGGACCTACACCAACAAATTTAGCTAAATCAGACTCAAAGTTACTCAAGATAACATATGTAGTCTGAACTTTTGCAAAACTTTTTCTTGTCATTTCTTAACAAACAAGGTAACTATTTATTAAAAATTCTACCTGAAATTAGGCTTATAAGTCAGCTAGAGATGACTTTGAGCACTGTGTAGTATTGGTACCCTACAGAGTCCTGCCTATTGGAATGACTGTATAAGTAAAGGCTTAACCATTAATGAGGGAATACAACTCAATGAATCTATATGATGTTGGACAAGATACTTAGCCTTTCTGGGACTATGTTTTGTACCTCTCTGTACTTTGTTGATCTCAAAGAACTCTACCATAAACCTAACTCGTGAAAGGGAGAACACATCCTACATTAGGGCCTAAGCTTTCCTGACAGTAGGTGTTCTTATTCCCTTTCTGGCAGAAGTTCACTCATATGAGTAGGTACACCCAGGTACATACACACATACACACATTCACTCACACTCACCGAAACACATTCTTATACATACAATACACTCACACTATACCTCACATACACTCACACACACACACACACACACACACACACACACACACAAACACTCTTACATAGATACACTTACTTACACACTCTCACACATAGTCACACATACATACACATGAGCACACTCTCATACACATGCCCACACTCACACACACTCACATAAACACTCGCATCCACAGTCTACAGACACATACACACAAACTCACACATACATAGGCACATACACACACTCATACAGAAACACATACACACTTATACATACACTCATACATATACACACTCTCACACACATTTACACACACACATACACACACACACACCCCTTGATCGTTTGAATTATTAATCTCTCCAACAATGAGGGTGTCATAGTTATTCTCTACCTGTTCCCAACACAAAGCCATCTACTGCCCACAGGAAGCTGTCTTCCTCTTTTCAGAGTCCCCTTTGTCTGCAATTATTTGCTCATTCTGAGTAACCAGCAGGATGAAACTGGGGACATAATCATCCACCTCTGTCATTTGGAGATAGACTTGTCACTTGTCTCCATTGGTACCTCGGGCACATTGGGTCAAAAATTGTTTCAAGGCCTCACTTACTACCCACTCTTAAAGAAGTCAGTCTCTGATGGAGAGCTGGGGCATTCCATGTTTCCCACCCCCCTCCAAATGTGTTCCCACGCTCATGATCCTAGCGCTTTCTTTGAAAGCCTGTTTACTTGAGGAAATTCAGCAACTGCTCTCAAAGTTCCTTTGATGTCTATTGAATTTAATATCTTTCACTACATTACGGAAAAGCTATTTCAGCTTAGGCACCAGCATCTCCTTGATGTGCTGAGGGGGCTTTCTGTTGGATTTTGTGTGTATGGTTGTTGATTTGTGTAGTTGAATTCTTTCTTTTTAAGAGTGATTTGATGATTTTTTTTTTTTTACTTAAAAATACTAGCCGAAGGGTGAGCGAGCAAGGAGATTGACAGCTCCTAGAAGCTAGAATCCTCTGCTGAGGGGGAGATCATAAGAAGCAATTGGTTCCTTGTTTTCCCTAATTCCATTGCCAGCAGTGGCTCTACTGTGAACCAACACAAACCATCTTTCAGCAGGCATTGTGTCTATCAATGGACAATCAACGACCCACTGTGCCAAATGGAGTCTTGCACTAGGTATAAAAGTCAAATAGATTAAAGAGTAACTGGGAGCTGAGGGCTGTGTCTTTACAAGACTGAATGATGCATCCCACAGATTCGCATCTGCTCACAAAGTTGCGAACGTGCTATGTCTGGGAATAGGGTCTTTGAAGAGGTAATCAAGTTAAAATGAGGTCATGCCTCATCCCTAATCCAGCGACTGGTATCTTTGTGAGAAGAGGAAAGATCAGACTGGGAAAACAAACCAAGCGAAGACACAGCCAGATGGGAATGATGTTGCCACAAGCCAAGGAGTGGCCATAATCACCAGGTACCTCCAGTGACTAGAAAGGCAATGGGTTTTTAGATAAAGCTTATGGAGTGGATAGAGATGAGCCTGTAATCTCCATCCTTCAGCATCTAAAACTACTAGTAAAGAAATTCTCATTGCTTGCAATTCTCAATTTGTGATCATTCTTTGCAGCAGCCTATAATGTTATCATATCCAAGACATAATTAGTAACATATGGCTATATAACCATCAGTCGGTGATATAAATGCTCTCATGTGCTTAATCATTGCAGTCTTATAAATTAAGTACTACTATTAACACCCCATGCTTAGGGAAACCTCAGAATTTATCCAAATCTAACACATCTGAGAAGGAAGGGGAACACTATGAATAACTACACTGGAATAATTGGCTTTGACGAACACTGTCAGGAATGTATTTAACCTTCCCCATAATATAGATTATAAATTGTAAGAAAGCTAACCACCTTGCCCAGGAGTATCTAGCTTATAGGCAATAGACATAAGGTCTTGACCTAGGCAACCTGGCTCCAGAGAGTATGCTTTTGAGACTTTGTCCTATTGGATCTACTCAGGCTCTGGGACCTAGATAGGAAGAAAAGCCACCTGCATATAGGGTAACACATAGGGTACTGCATATTGGGTTCTGTACTGCATATAGGGCCCCATCATGGGCCTGCGATGTTAACACTGGGAAGGACAGAAAAGGAAGCAAGTGGATGCCTCCTCATTCGGATGAGTCCTAGGAAGAGAAGTCAGAGGACCTTGGCTATGTGAAATTCTGCCCTCTATTAACAGTGCCCTGTGTTCAGTCATTACCTTTGCCTGTGTCCCCTCCCAGTCACCTCTTACACCTTCAAACATCAGTTGCATCCAGTATTAATCAGTAACCTCCACGATGGCTCAGGTCAGAGTATCAAACAATGGTTAATGGTTACAAAAAAAATCTGTAGGAGAGGGATTCCCTTCAGCCTGCAGATGGGTCCAAGAATCTAATGGCTCCTGTCTTACTCAGGGTTTCTATTCCTGCACAAAACATCATGACCAAGAAGCAAGTTAGGGAGGAAAGGGCTTATTTATTCAGCTTACACTTCCACATTGCTGTTCATCACCAAAGGAAGTCAGGACAGGAACTCACACAGGGCAGGACCTTGGAGGCAGCAGCTGATGCAGAGGCCATGGAGGGATGTTACTGTTTTCCTTCCCCTGGCTTGCTCAGCTTGCTTTCTTATAGAACTCAGGACCACCAGTCCAGGGTTGGCACCACGCACAATGGGCTAGGCCCTTCTTCCCCCTTGATCACTAGTTGAGAAAACGCCTTACAGCTGGATCTCATAGAAGCATTTCCTCAAGGGAGACTTCTTTTTCTGTGATAACTCCAGTTTGTGTCAAGTTGACACACAAAATCAGCCAGTACAGCTCCTAAAGTAGAAAATGGGATGTACCATACTAAACTTAACATTTGGTTTTCCTGAGAAACAACAGATAGATAATCCTCCCTCTCCTAAAGAACAGAGACCAGGGATAATAAGAACAAAGACCACATTCTGAACTCTGTACTGGTTTTTAAGTCAAGCTTTGCACACTAAATTAGGCTGAAGTCCAAATATCCACCTCCCAGGTGACACCTTACACATTTCAGAGGTTTGGACAAGCATTGAGTTTACTGTCTCTTTAGAACTGCTGCTTGTGACCACTATGATCAGCCTCTCATGGCTGGCACAGCCTGGTCTCTGTAGCTGATATCAATCAGTCTCCGTTCTCCCTGGAAGTTGCTTCGTGGGCAGATCCTGATCAGCTTAGATACTCATCCCATCCTATTAGCCCCACATTATGTAAAACCTGCTTTCTAAGCAACTGCCTGCTGAGGCCTCTTATCTCCAGCTGCATGAGCCAGAACCCCACAAGTGCACTCTGGCTTGGTTCTCCTCTGCTTTGTCTTTTCTCTTCATGGATCCACCCATCTCACCATTATGTAGACTCTTAGGACACAATATGGATTGGTCGATATCATGTCTGATGTGATGACCTTCAGCATATCCCAGTAAAATGCATCTCTAGTATAGAGACCATGTTCCTGAGTATGCACCATTATGGCTACTCCCTCACCCTGTACCCAAACTGCACCAAACGTCTTCTTACTCTTTCCAGGCACAGTGCCCTCCCACTTTATAGTCTACTTGTCCCCTAATACACCAGTCACTCAGCACCTTTTCTTCCATTGCCAAGAATGCCACCAGCCCTGTGCCTAACCCCTTCACTTTCTCTCCTTATGGTGCATCTCTGATACCCCCTCCTGATGCCAATGGTCCTTTCTTCCCCCTTTCCGCCCCAGTTTCCTTTTGAACCTAGCAGCTCATGGATCCTAAGGTACCTTGACAAAGCTCCTGTGGGTCTTCTCCCAGCTGAATGATGGCAGAGTCCCCACTGTGTGCTTCTCTGGCTCCTTAGAGACCAAACCTCCTCATCATTGAATCCCTGTGATGGCCAACTGTGCAGACAGCACAAAAGGAACTCAGAAAACAAGCTACAGCTAAGATCAAGTCCTCATCCATCTGCCTCCTTCCTGGATAGGTCTTGCTATATATACATGGCCCCATGTGTGGAAACTGGAGGCTGCAGACATATAGACTGTAGGTGAAGACACACACAAGCCTCCAAAGAAACCCGCTGAGAGGGAATCCCAGGATGTAAGTATGCCCCAAGACAGGGGAGGAAGAATAGGAAAACAAGTGATTGGCTTATGTAGACACCCTCCTTTGAAGGCTTTTCCTGCAGGCCACATTCCAGTCAGTGTACCAGCTCTTACAGAAAGGTTCTGAAGGTTTGTTTTTCCTTCAGTTCCTCCTTTTCTCCATTGCCCTAGCCCTCTGGTACTCATGGAGATTTGGCTGCCAAACCCTTTTCAAATACACATTATTAATTCCACTAGGCTGCTCATGTGGGGCCACGTATTTGCAAAGGGAGAGAAATGCAGATTTCAGAATCTGGGCTGCCACATGCAAAGACCATTGGGAAGGCAAACCAAAGACAGCCTTTATGATTTTGTTTTTCAACAGACAGAAGGTCACGGCAAGCAGCAGCCATTAGGCTAATTAGACCCTCGGAATAAGAGAGGGGAGAGAACTCTCCAGCAGAGGAGAGGGAAGGGAGGGGACAAAGACAGTAATTGAAGCCAAATAATGAATATTAAACTCTTGTAAGTAATGTTTAATTAAGTTATCTTACGACAGAGGCTTTTTGCAAATATTTCCATGGGATTCAAAGTAGTACATTAGGTGCCTGGGAAAATCACGAAGCAGGGAACACGGGCTGCCTGCCTTCCCTCCAGTCTAGGCAGCTGCTTCACGTGGAACAGTTCTCTGGGTTGGAAGCTAAGGAGTCTACAGAAGGATGGGGTCCCTAGCCAACTGCTTTGACCTGCTCTACACAGCTTCCTCACAACACCACAAGAGACAGGTTAGAGCCGAAAACTCTTTGTCCAGACACTTGTGTGAGGTCCACAAAGGAAGACAGACTAAACGACCCAATGGACAACATTTGTCCTATTCCGAGAAGGAGATGCAGAGGGGTCTTTAGTGCAAGGAGTAGAGTCTGCCTTCCCGCTCACACTTAGTGGCAGAAGGGTAGGAAGGGAGGAGTGGGAAAAAGGAGAGTGAATATTTTTCTTATTTTTGGCCCCAGGTAGGTTGTTGCTAGGGGCAGGTAGAGTGTGTACTGAACTGAAAAATGTCAGATAACTGATGAACATCTTTCCTGTGCTGGGGGATAATAAGGGGTGAGGGTTAAAAATCAACAAGTTACTTTGGTTTCGATACTTGCTGTTGTTTAACCCAAATGGTGCAACCTTGAAAATGGCGTGGTCATGGCCAGCATCTTGTACAAATCAATGCCTGAGAAAAGAGGCTTTCAAAGCATGAAATCAGCTGAAGGTAACTATACAGTGTGTAAAAGTTATCTTATATAAGATGTGGAAACTCAATGGGGAAAAAAATGGGAGATGGATTTGAACTGGTAATTCACGTAATGGAATGTAATCCAACGAGCATATAAGGAAACAAGACAGAGATACAAGAAATCAGAAAAATGCACTATTCAAAAGGCTACTGTTGCTGGTGTCAGAGTCAATGCCTGTTTCCCTGGCAGCCCTAACATGCCAGAGTAAGTCACCTGCTTTTCATTGATAAGACAGTGAAAAGGAGATGCTAACATTGGGAAAAAGAACAAAGATCTAGTGGATGTCCCCCTTCCCCAATCCCCACCCTGAAGACCATCCCCAGGACCAGGTTAAACTCCAGTAGGAGGCCCGAGCTCTGCATGTCTCAGCAATCCTGGTCAAGGAGGGCCTGCCTGTCATTAGCTCATCACTGTCTAGGCTGCAGTCTCATTCTGCACCATGGTCTGCCAAGTTCTCAGCACTGTAAAATCTCTTTCTGGGATCATGTTCCCCCTCTGGCTAGCCCAAGGTTTCAGCCTTTTCCTTCTCCCAGCATAAGACTCCTAGAGGAAATCCCAGTTCCCAAGGTGCCTTATTTCACAGCCTGATAGCCAACGGGAGAGAAAAATAGTGTCTCTGTAGAATATCCTGATTCCTTTCAAGCATGCCACATAAACTACCATCTCATACACGCCAGACAAACAATACGACATTAACGTTTGCTTTTGTTAGTAAGGATACGGGTGGCCAGGAATGTGTCATTGAGATACACAGATTGCCATTAAAGAGCAATGCTTCACCATACACACACACACACACACACACACACACACACACACACACACACAAACACGGATCCAGAGAATTAATTCCCAGATGATTATATATTCTAGATTCTCAAAAAAAAAAAAAAAAAAAAATGTAGCAAGTACATGCAAGGAGACATTTTGGGGGAGTACAATTTGGAAACAAACTCACATTCATTAGCAAGACAATGCATCTATCAACCAGAGCATATATGAAATGATGCTGGCAAAGACATTATATCACAATGCTAAATCTTTTCAACAGATTTTTAAGGAAGAAAATTCAAGATAACAAAAGGCATAGCAGGAAAATTAAATCATTATTATGCAATTTATGTAAGGGTTGTAGGTGTTATGTTCTACACATAGTTAGACTCTTCTGGTCAGTAGTCAGAATGTATTATCCTCTGCCCATTGGCCCACATGCATATTTAGAGACAAATACATATGTATGAAGAATGAAATGCATGCTGATAACACTGTATGTGTGGTAGAGGCTACCTGGGACAGAGAATTCTAGAAATAATGAGGAGAGCGTCCAGAACTCTAAATGGGTACCCATCATATTCATCTGCAAAGCTTTTACACATTTTAAATGTTTCAGAAGATATTTAAAAGTACCCTTCATATTCTTAAACAGATATAAATACATTTTATTAGATTGCAAACACCATGAACAGCTGTACTTCATTTCTGTTAAGTGCTCTGCACTTAGGGTTAATGGTGTGTATTTGAAAAGGACTATCTGGGCCAATCTCCACCAACTCCAGAGGGCAGAGCCAATGGGGAAATGAGTGAAAGACAAAATCTGAACCTTCCTACAGGAAGACAGGAAATGAGACCCTCAGGCAAAGCTGGGGGAAGGGGAGGGTTCATAAGCTAATCACAAGCTTTCTTACTCTCTCTTCCTCTGTCTTGGGACATAAGGGCTTCCCTGTCGATGGGTTGTTCCTTGGACATTTTTGTGAATCTACCCATGATCTGCCTACAGTCTTCAGCCTCTAGGTTTCCACCCACTTGTACAGGTCATGTGAAATCAGGGAAGAGAGGAAGATCAGACATTAATAGGAGCCAACCCAACATGTAAAGCATAGGTACATGAAAAACACAGCGAAGAGGAGGGATCTGAGGGGTTGTGCTGTGTTCTGATGTTGAAACATCTACAAAAAAATTTAAAAACAAATAAAAAAATAAAACCATACCCAAGAATCAGGTGGACTGCTATCTGCCCAGCACGAATCCACACAGAGAAAACACTGTAACCAGAGCAGGTGAGTTACTGGACTACTCTCTCATGAGTCCTAGAAAACAAAAAGACTTGAGGGTGGAGGATCTGAATACAGGAAAACAACTCAACAATTTCCAGTGAAAGAAAGAGGATTGCGTGGCCATCTTTCTCTTCATTGCCTTGAGGACATTATTACACATAGGTCTAAATGCAGCTGCCCCAAAGCCAGCAGGAATTTCCTGACCACTGTCAGAAGCCCCTTTCCTTTTCAGTGTTTGAGGATACTTGGTCAGCAATGAGAAACCAGACTTGGATCGTGGATAAGAAGAGCAGCAACAGAAACCAAATACAGAAGTGTCCAAACCTCTTGGAAAGAGGATTTCAATTTAAAGAAGTCATTCTCAAGGACGTATAGATGAATACTTATTAGTGTGAAGGCTCACCAGATGAACTCCTCAACCATACGTTAAACATTCACTGAGCAGCATTTCTCCCAGAGAGTGACACTGTTGTGTTGACAATTTATTGAAAAGTGAATAGACCAGGAAGGAAAGCCAAAAGCCCTAGCATCACATTGGTTTAGCAGGGCATCAGAGACTAACTATAGCACTGTAATTAGGTGACTGGTCTTTCCAAGGTATTACCAAATTTAGCCTACATTTGATTTGTAATTTCTGATGGTTTGGGCCACAAAGTACTAGTAATGAGCACAGGCCATACAGCCCACAGAACCTAAAATATTTCCTATCTGTTTCTTTACAGCAAAGTTTTTCTAACTCCTAGTCTAGAGTGAAACATTCCATAAGGAATAGTATAATGTAGGCCGCACACAAAATACTAAAGCTTTTGGCAGTCATCTTGAGATTTCAAAAAAGTATACCGCATTTAACATGATAAAATGACAGAGGGTGACCAACCTAAGATTTTCTAACATTATACATTTTGGTTTATTGCTCCTAAAGACATGCAGATTTATATTTAGCAGTTAGAGTATTATCTTCATGCAGTTGGTTACATTTGAAGTGCTCTGTAGCTATGTGTGGGTAATAACTAGAATTGTAGAAAGACCAAGGCCAGGTAATGTAAAATTTGTTCAAGTACACACACACACACACACACACACACACACACACACACACCAACATCTAATTGTACTTCTAATTCTGTTAACTCTTCCCTGATTTTTTTCCATCCACAGCAACCTTTAGCAGTATGTAGCTCTTTATGGATATATGAACCACGTGTATGGATATACGAAACTTATGCTTTCCATAGGGCTGAGCCCACAGACCTGGGTTTCCAATCTGCCCTGCAACTTGTTAATTCTAGACAAGAGAATTCAATACTCTATACCAGACTTTCATGCTATTTGGGCTACTCTATCTAACCTGTCCTTATCTCTTCTTCTGGGATTTTGGCGTGGTATTTTTTTCCTCTTCTCTTGCTCACAGATATCTAAGAAGTCCCTCAGCTAACAACTGACCTGCATCTCTCTGGGGGTGCAGGGGAGGCATGTCAAGGAGATAGTTCTAGAGATTAGTTTGGGTTGAGAGCAAATCACCCCTAAACAGTAGTTCAGCAAAGTCAGAAGTAAAGAATTCACCAGTGCTTGAAATGGTTATTTGGGATAAGAGAAACATCAGACACCTTGGAGTTACCCAGTGAGAGATATTGGGGGAACTGGGCATGAAGCAAGGCACAGAAGAAACGAGTCTAGGGTCCAAAAAAAAAAAAAAAGGTAAGCTCAGTTCCTCTAGAGACCCAATTCACAAGCAGAGTCAGGAAACGGGTGAGTTGTGAGTCATGATGGAAGGCCAAGTTCTCAGCTTCAGAGTCTGAAGGTACAAGATGGGGCTGAAAAGATGGGGACCTGGGGTGCCAGGGAGGAACTTAATACTTCAAGGTTTAGTACTGAGATTGTTGGCAGTCAGCACCATCTGTCACCATCAGGGAGAAGATGTGCATTTCTATCTCTATCTCCACCTCCACACAACCTTATTGTGCCCCTGGAGACCACCATTCAGGTAAAGCCTGATCCTTGGCTAAGGCGCAGGAACAAAAAATTCAGGACCAACTACATAGTAAACCAAAGTTAGTGAGTTTACATAAACATAAGGTGTAGCACACACATGGGCTAGTAAGAAGGACAGCTCAAAAGAGGATGCTACATGTCCAAGTTTGGGCTGAGAGAGGGGTTCAGAGGGAGTGTGACAGAAAGAGAGAGAGGGAGAGAGAGAGAGAGAGAGAGAGAGAGAGATACAGAGATAGAGAGACAGAGATACAGAGAGACAAAGAGACAGAGATACAGAGAGACAAAGAGACAGAGAGACAGAGATAGACAGAGATAAAGAGGCCCTTGGGTGTCCTCCCATGACTATAAATACT
Organism: Micromys minutus; assembly: GCF_963924665.1. Classification (NCBI taxonomy): domain Eukaryota; kingdom Metazoa; phylum Chordata; class Mammalia; order Rodentia; family Muridae; genus Micromys; species Micromys minutus. The sequence continues at coordinate 49,631,709 of NC_137981.1, forward strand.
ACCCTGTGGTTAAGTCATATTGCTAAAACATTGTAATTTACTATGATGTTTAAAGATTTAAAACATTTAACAATTATTATATTCTTATTCCTTTTTAAAAAAAAGAATGATAAAATATGAGAGCTAGTTAACCTGCTTCTCTTAATCTCTTAAAGTTTTTTTTTTGTTTGTTTGTTTTGTTTTGTTTTAACAAATAAAATTTGGAGTGTTTTTCTGAGGGTTCCTTGCTTAGGTCTAGGGATAAGAAGAAATCTAATAGAGTTAAACACCATCTGAAATATTCTGGCATTAAGTAAACACAATTACTTGTTATTTTAACATCCTTATTGGGGAGGTCTTTAAGAAAAGCCATCAGTAACTACTTAGGCTCTTTTGGCTTTATCTATTGTGCTGAGGTTTTCTGACTCTTGGCTGGCAGGAAACCAAATAAGATCTCAGCTTAAGGAGATTCCTTCCCACATCCCCTTAATTTTTACTGTCTTTTACCCGGTCTCAAAAATACAATCCAGCTAGCTGAGCTTGAAACAGCACACCAGTAATCCTGGCTTCATAGCAAGTGTTACACAGCCTGTGCTGCGTAGATAGCAAGACTCTGTCTCAAAATAAAATTGGTTAGGATTATAAATTATGAGTAAACCATTTACCTAGCATAAGCTAGTAGACTCTGAATTATACCCCCCCTCGCACACATGCACACACAGAGGTGGGGGCAGGGGAGCACATCTCCTAGAAAAAGGCTGTGAAGGCACTTCTATGTGTGCCCAAAGAGATAGGGGGTGTTGTATTTTTTTAAGTCATTACATACACTATTACTATAAGATAATAGCTCAGTATAACCTTTTCCAAACTATCTATAAAGTAGAAGCCAAATATACCTTCACCAGATGTTCAAGATGCAAAGTGTTTTACATTGCAGGGGTGTTTAAGACTTGAAATCTTTGTGGAGACTCTATAGCATCCCAGATCCAAAATTTACACGTCAGCTGAGCGAGACAGGAGGATCCAGTCAGCACTCGAAACAGTTTGGATCTTGTAGCATTTTGAATTTTAGAATTTTGGATTTGAGAGGCCTAACCTACATAATAAACACACATAAATACATACAAGATAATTGGTTAGTTACTGAAGTTGCCTAACCCTGATGTAAGTTCCACCTTGTATTTAGTATTCAGCAACCATATGAAGTCAAATTGTCATCCATATAGTGAGTGAGTCTGTGTGTGTATGTGTGTGTGTGTGTGTGTGTGTGTGTGTGTGTTATTGGTTCAACATTCTTTTGAGTTTTAGGAGATCTACTCTAGCCCTTTGGCCCTCTGTAACCTTTACTAATATAGGGAGAGTTGTCATTATTTTACACAAATGACAATTTTACATATTTCTCTCCACTTTGGTTACCACATACTTTATGTAGCTTCTCCAAATTAATGTGTTTAGGGTTGATTTGCTTTTGGTGTCAGCAGAATGTGAGCAGTGTGTATACTATAATTTACCCAGCCGTGTCTACTAGTGGGCCCTCCCTTTGAAGCAACTTTGTGTATATGCTCTTACTTCCTGCTGTTTGGATTTCCTTGGGATAGATTCTCAGCACTGGAACTTCTGGGGAGGAAGGAGAGATGCATTTGACTTGATGCCTGGCTTGATACTCAGTTTATGGTACCTGGCTCCTTCATACTCCTTGCTACCTACACCATGCTGAACTAAATCATCTGACATGAAACTTCCCACCTGCCCTGAAAAGGTTACAACAGTCAGCCTTTCCTTTGATGAGTAATGTATCTCCTTGATCCAACACTAGGTCAGAGCAGCACACATGACTCATGGCCCACTACACCTAAAGAATCATATGAATCTTTGATATATGAAGAAACATACTTTGAGCTCTGGACCTGTTTCTTGTTTTCTGGCACATGGCTTCTATAGTCCTTGGAATCTCTGGGGAAGTTCCTTTGTATGTTAATGAGGAACCTGAAGGCTGAGGCTCCTAATAGCTTGAGAATGAGAAATGTGGTTGCAAGGGGAGCCAACTTTGGGTTTAGAAGAGAATTTCAAAGCTAACCCATGACCTCTGAGAAGAGAGAAGTCAAAAGTTAAGGTGATCACCAGTGATTACCTGATTCAGAATCATTTTCAGGATCACATTTCATTATTCAATCACAACTGAGCAATGAAACCATGATACTAAGACAAAAAAAAAAAGTTCAAGGCATCCAGGTTATAAGCACATACACAGCCATAAGTGGGCAGGCAAGTCCCACAGGGGCAGAAGTTTCTATGCCTCACCCTACATATTCCATGGTCAAGCTATTTAATGTATTGCATAATAAATTGGTATTGATAACTAATTGACTTTTTGACTCTGTGAGCTACCCAAGGACATTATTAAACTTGACAAGGAGAGTATCAAAGCCTATCATTTGTGCCCTGAGAAGTTCTGTCCTCACTTAGTGATCTCTGCTAGGCAAAGTCACAAAGTTGACTGTGCCACTGAAGAAAAGAACAAGATGAGCCAGTAGAAAACAAAGTCAGTGATTGTATTAATATAAGAAAGAGGACAAATAAAGAGAGAGGGAAAAAGAGAGGCAGAAAGACTGGCAGACATAGGAAATCACAGGATGTAACAAAGAAATGGATACAGGTTTCTTATGAAAGCCACTCTTAGATGTCTTACAAATGACATACACATGCATGGTTTTGTGTCTTTCCAACTTATATGGTTTAACTTAGAGTTTAATTTATACCATGTTTTCAAGATTGAGCTTAAAATTTTATGTAAAGTTTAAGACCAAAGTGAAAATATATGAGCTCGTTTGTTTTCCTTTTATAGGGCTAAAGAAGTGGCTCAGTGGTTAAGAGTACTTATAGTTCTTGCAGTAGAATACCTGGGTTCAATTCCCAGAACCATCTGTAATTCCAATTCTAGGGGACCTGATAACCTCTTCTGACCTCATCAGACATGACCCTCAAAAGTAACTAATATAGGGGTAGCCATCTTGATACCACTTGAGACAACCATGAACGTCCTTTGAGCTATACAGTGTTCTGTGGGGAGTCAGTCAAGGCTACCTGTCCAGCTCTACTCCAGTCCCTGCCCTTCCACAATGGGGGATGAAAAAAAACTCTCTAGTATCCCCTGTGTCCCCTCTCTATGATATTCCCTCATTGTGTGGTTGAATATGTATGTCTGTAATACTCAGTGTGTGAAAAGGGGGGCTTTAGAATTCCATCCAAATGCTTTAAATAAAATAAGCCTTGAACTGTGTAGAGCAGGTCTCAATCTGAGATGTAGGCACAGGCTTCCTTTGGGTGCTGACAGCTCTTCAACCACTTCATGTGGACTTGAACTTCCTAACCCACAACTCACCTTTGCACAATATTTCACCACCTTATCACTCAATTTCATCTCAAAAGCCACATTTAGTGATGACCTTAATAGAAAATGAAGGCTCTGGCTCTTTTGGCCAAATCACTCATGAAAGAATGCATGGCAAATTGCTTCCCTGGACTCACTTAACACAACCCTCCAATTTACTCCCTATTATGGTACTTACTCTAATTTAGTTATTTGTGGCTGTCAAACAAAGATGGAGAGGCCACCCAGGTTTAAGAGCAGTTCTCCATGTCAAGACCACAATGCTCAAACACTTTTCAAGGCAGAAGAACCAACACATACCAATGATGCAGAGTTCATCATCAACTCAGCACAAGAAGAGACCATTGGCTATACCATGGAATAAACACTAGCCTTCCTGTTATAAGCACAAATCTGAGTCCTAAGAAGTACTTGCTAAGGTTTTTATGATTTTGTGTCCCAGGACAAAGAGTTACATCCAGGTCATGGGGCAAGGTAATAGAAATAGAGACAATTTACTTAAAAAGAAAGAGAAAGCATTTCTAAGAATGGAAATGAACTGATGAGCAGAGGATAGGCATGGGCTCAACTGCACTGGGCTGCTAGACTCATCATGACCCTTTATACGTCATGTACATAGTGCCCATCCACATTGCATACTTCAAGATTTTCTCAAGCATGTGTGTTTCATGTAACATGGAAGCCAGGTGGAGATAGGTTTCCAATCCTTCTGTCTTTTTTTCAACTGGTTTCTTTCATTTGTTAATCTTTTAAAAAAATGTTTCAAATTCTATTTTCTATCTGTCTGTCTGTCTCTATGTGTCTATCTATCTATCTAATATATACATGTGATGTGTGTGTTGGTGTGGGCATGTGTGTCATATATGTGAAGGCCACTGGACAACTTGGATGTGTAGTTTTCTCCTACCTTGTGGGTCCCTGATCAAACTCAGACTTTCAGGTTTAGTGGTTTAGTGACAAGTGCCTTTTCCAGCTGAGCCACATCTCTGGCCTTTCATATGTTAATCATGATGCAGTTTCCTTCAGTCCCCAGTCTTCTGCAACAGGACCACTTCTCTGGAGGCCTCTTAGCAACTCAAAGAAGATCAAAGAAGAACGAGTTACAAGGTCCTAGGTCCTCCTATGACAAAATGGCTGTGTGCAATTTTGTACTACCTCACTACCTCCAAGATTCAGCTTCCCATCTAACTCCAGCAAGAAGACCAAACAAACTTAGAGCATTGGTGAGCTGGGAATCCTTGATTTTATATTCCCAAAGCATTGTTTCAGATACTCTTTTATTTTTCCAAAATTCACACACTGGACTCCTGGCCCTTTCATATCCTTGGAGAAAGTTGAGCGTGGCTGGCTTCTCTTTGTTTCTATTGGGTCATATTCAACAGTGAAGTTTCTCCCAGTCTTTTATTTCCTGAGGTTCTACTTCTGAACATTCCAAATTGTGACTGTTTCTTAGACATGGGTTCCAAATTGTAATCTGGATCTGGTCTCTCCTAAATGGTCTGCCCTCAATCTCAGAAGTTTATCAGTTCTCTTGGAGAAGTTCCACCATGCCATTAGCATTGATATGAATGCCACACATTGCAAGTCTCTTTCTTTCTTTTCCTTTCTTTCTTTTTCTTTCTTTCTTTCTTTCTTTCTTTCTTTCTTTTTTCTTTCCTTCCTTCCTTCCTTCTTTCCTTCTTTCTTTCCTTCTTTCTCTCTTTTTCTTTTTTGTCTTTAGACAAATCAGAGCCAGAAAAACCAACCAGATCCACTTGGTACCTGATTCAGAGTGAGGGCTGAGCCTATGTATGAAATACAGATAATTTTATTGGGGAGGGAGGACAAATGACACAAGCCTCATTCTCAGTGTGAGCTGGAGTCAGGAGCACAATGGTTCCACATTGGTAAGAGAGTGTTCACACTCCACTCCTATAGACATCCCCACATACATATACCACTACACATCTACCTGCTATGAGAAAATGGCAGTAGTCAGAATGTTAACTGGAGAAAGGACATTTTTGCCACAGTTGGGAAAGAAAATACAGAGAAGGGCTTAGTTGTTGCCAACATAGCACAAGAGACTATACATGAATCCTCTGTGCCCTGTAGTTTCACAGCATTGACAAGGCATTTACATATACATGATGTCTTCTCGTCTTTCCCACCCTATGGGCATGTACTATTACTACTCTTGCACCTCAGCAGAGCCAAGTTCCAATGCCAATCACCTCTATTAGCCTGAACTAAATAAGGAGTCTCCCTGCCATCATTCTGCATTTTATCAATCTTTTTAAATAGTACATAATTATGATTTTGTGTATGTGTGAGATTGTGTTCCTCCTCCTCCTCTTCCTCTGCATTTCTCTCTCTCTCTCTCTCTCTCTCTCTCTCTCTCTCTCTCTCTCTCTCTCTCTCTCTCTCTCTCTCTCATTGAGATATAAATTTAAAAGGTAAGAATCCCAAAATATATTTCATCTTACTCAGTTTGGGTTACTGGAATGTGAGACACTGCTCTGTCAGTGAATCACTGCTGAGTCAGTCAACATAGATCTGCAAGGCAAGCCCACAGTCAATGTACTCACAAGATTCCTAATGTTCCTTCCCCTTCCTGTATCTGCCACATTACACCACAATGGTCCATTCCCTCAACTGTTTTGCCCACCTCTTATGCCTAGCTCATGTTACCATGGTGAAAGACTGTGTTCTTGTGAGGCTTTGTATCTGTAGCACAGGGTCCAGTGTCAGGTCCTTGACAGGTCCTTCAAAAACAGTATTATCTTAGCTGTCACTGCTTCCTGGCTGCGATGATGTAAGCAGCCTCTCCCTCTGCTGTAATGTTCTGTTTCTCAGAAGTGGTACAATGGAACTTGTCAATGATAGGTCAAGACCCTGAAAGTGTCAGCTAAAATAAATCTTCATTCTTCCTAAGTTGTTTTTCTTAGGTTATCTATCACACTGGTAAAAACTGTCTATCATGTGACCAGTAGGACTTCAGTGTAGTTTGGGGAGATATAACTCAACTCATTCCAATGCATCCTCAGAGCTGGTAGGTCCCACCCATCCATTGCCCACATCAACTGCTCTCTGCCTCATTTGTCTGTGGTAAAATTGCAAGAAAGAACTGTCCAATCAAATTGTGGGTTCACCAAAATTGATGTCTGATGGCCTTTCTTCCATCACCTTTTCCCCAATTTGTGACTTCTTATTTCACTTCTACTTTAGTGTCTACTGGTATAAAAAGAATTCACCCCTGTGTGAAGATGAAGCTGATTTCAAGGTTCCAGGATCTTTCTCCATCATTCAGGGATACTGAATGAGTCCAGCCAGTCCTTTTCCCTATTGCGATCCTCTCATAGTCAAATGGACGCTCCAGTCTTGAGATGGTAAGGGGTCTGGAGAAAGACTATAGGCTGGCACCAGAAGCAGAGAAACTGCTCCATAGGGTGTGCTGAGCCTGCACAGCTAAAAGCTGTTAATAAAACCTTCCCAGTCTAGCCATCCTCTTGGTGCCTAGCCATGAGCAAGGATACTGTCCTGTAGTGCAGACATGGCCTCTAGCCCAGCAGCTTCACATTAACCCGTCAGGTGAATGTGAACCAGGTTCTGCCCCTCTGTCACAGGTAGACTGTGTGGGAGGGGTGAGGTGGGGAGCAAAATGTCTAGCCCCTCCACACTTCCACATCCTATAAGCATCTGCAATGACCTCCTCCCCCCCAAAAAAAAATTCAACACAACAGCAAACAGGGAGAAAGGGCAATGAGTGCGAGCCAAGCCTTCATCTGCTCAGTCACTCTAAACAGAAATCACTTACCCTAAGCGGCAATCAGTTCCCAATGGCCTCCTTTCCAAATGCCTCGTATGACAATGAGTGATTTGTAACAACATCCAATCAGGCGCACCTAACCTTCCTGTAATTGCCTGTCCTTTTCGGCGTTCTTAAAAGCTTTCCAGTGGAAGAGAACATAAGCTCTTTGCCAGAAAAGGGCTATTACACAGAGGAGAGAGACACCCCCACCCCACCCCCTGCCATCCTTCAAGCCCATCTGTGTACCCCTCCAGCCTCTATGCCCCTGCAGAAGGAACCTCCTTCTTGACTCTCCCACACAATCCCACGCAATTTTCTAACTTCTAGAAGTTAGGCCTGAGCAGCTCACAGCTACCCTGCATGAAGTAGGGGCAGAAGAAGGGGAAATAATAGTATTTTCATTCAGGCCAAATGCTGTCATGCAAACGTAAAGAACCAGATACCACAGGGGTCTGGAAATGTGCCCTGGCTCCCAGGGTTTGTGCTGAGCTTCCATGCAGGCATGGTGAGAAAACAAGTTGCATACTTGACCTCCGAGCTCTGACCAAAATAACAGTGCGACTCTGCTGGCCTGGGGACACCAGAAGGCTAGGAATGCTACCCCATCCCACAGCCTACCCTCTGTATGGCAGAAGTGAGACTAACACTTAGATCGAGAAGCCTGTTAAACCATGATCACATAAGTGAGAGAAAAGGAGCCATACACTAAACAAGTATCACGTGGGCCAAAAGGAAAGGTAGAAATCCGATGAAAAAGAAAGTCTTAGAAACGATTTATATGCAAAAATCCATGGTTATACTATTTTTACCTGAAAATATCCAGAATAATCTCTCACTCCCTCAAACATATTGTACTCACTTCAAATCTCTTGTTGTTTTCTCAACTCTGGATGCATTCCACAGACATATTAACACTACAATAAAACAAGGAAGGAGCTGAAAAGATATCTCAGTGTTGTCATGCTAACATGAAGACTTAAATTCAGATCTGCAGAGCACAGGTTAAAAAACAGGAGTACTACATGTCCCTATAATCCCAGTGCTAGGGAGGCAGAGACAGGAGGATACCTGGTAGCCAGCTAGCCAGGCAGTCTGATTAAATGAAAGAGCTCAGAGTTCAGGAAGAAACTCTATCTCCAAAACTAAAGTCGAAAACAATTTAAGAAAATCTCTGGGCTCTATATACATTCATATACATACATGTGTATATCTATGTTAGCCTGGGTTCTCTAGAAGAACAGAACCAATAGGAAGAACACACACACACACACACACACACAGAGAGAGAGAGAGAGAGAGAGAGAGAGAGAGAGAGAGAGAGAGAGAGAGAGAGAGAGGCTGCATACATTAAAATAGCAACAGGAGCTGAATCAAGCTGAGTGCTGAGAACTCAGCTTGCTTAGTCCTTAGGCTCGGAGCCTCTGCAGTTGGAATAGTCTTATGGCGGCTGTATCTCACTGGAAAGGCTGAAAACCAGGCAGTTGCTCAGTTCACAAGGCTTAACGTCTCAAGAGTCCCAATCTGGAAAGTTCCTGTGAAGTGGCTGGTTTTTAGTCTTGGATGGAAGCTAGGAAATGTTGGTTCTGTTGTCAGTGATGGAATCATGGCTGTCACTGTCATCATCATTGTCATTGTCGCCATCATCATCATTATCATCATCATCATCATCATCATCATCATCATCATCACCATCATCATCACCATCATCATCATTATCATCAGTAACAGCAGTAGCAGCAGAAGCATAAACCAACTGAGTAACAAGAGGAAAATCCAGAGAAGCAAAAGGTTCCTTCTGCCACACCTATTTATCTTACCAGCTATCAGAAAGTGCTCCCCAAAATCAGGGTGAATCATCCCAAATCAATTAAGGTAATTATAATAGTTCTTCAGCTGAGGTTTCCTTTCAAGTGATTCTCAATTGTGTCAAGGTGATATTGAAACCCGCCATTTTAACACCCACATATACCAGTATGTGAGAAATCAAGTGAGGCTTTTGGGACTAGAGAATGGGGCGGGAGAGTCATTAAGGCACAGCCAAACAAACATGTAGAATGAGATGGGAAGTGAGGGGGGAAGGAGGAAAATGGAGAGAAGGGCACAGGTACTTCTTTCCATCCTAGGGCTAGCAAGTGGCTTTCCCTAGGATTTGTGATCCCACCATTTAGTCAAGCAAAGTGTCCTGTGTCCTAGTCTGAGGACATCCAGGGGAATCTGTCCTCTGGGGTCCTACAAAACAAGAAAAGAAGGCCGCACTTGGTATCCTTTCTGAGCCTATATCCTAAAAGTTCATTCCAAGCTCTGTTGCACTACACTGGAAGTGAGTTTTCCCTGGAACTTCCTAATCAATCCAGGAGAAGAGACAGGCCCTAGAACACCATTCTCTCCCTCTTTGCCCATCACTGAAAAGGTACTCGATTCAAATTATCCCCTCCATGTTGAATTACATTCTATTACTCTTTCAAGATATACCATCTCCAAGAAGCCTGCTCTTCTTGTTTGCCAGACCAGCTCAGTCTATGCCTATCTTCCACCCTGGATGCAACTGTTCATTTCTTGCCAAGCATTTGATACTCAGCAGTCTACCTGGCAATTCATATGTTATTCCTTGTCCCCAGACATACTTCAGGGCCCTGTGGGAGGGGCTGGCATTTTACCTTTTGGTCCTCTCTCTCCCTTGGTGTTTGAAACAGAGGCTTAGTTCTGCTGAGAGCTTAAGAAACATCTGTGCATTAATTGACTGATAAAAGACACTGAAATTTGCAAGCAACGCTGTCTTTTAATCATAGCCCTAGGAACTCCAGATGAAATTCTGTTTCTTTTCAAACCTTCCCCCTTGTGAAAAGTTGACAGTGTCAATCCAGTTTTTCCTTAAGCACTTGGTCCCAACTTCATGCATATGAGTAACACCACCATTAATAGTGGTCCAAGACTCAACTCCTCCAGGGTGGCAGATACTTGATGACTTTGTACAGAAATCCAGAGAGGGACCCTGAGGGAGAATGCCCATATACAGAATGTGGACAGAGACAATGCTGTTGAACCTTTGACATTGTTCCATCATGGTATCTTACAGTCATTCTCTATTGTTACCTGTTTGATACAGGTACATCACATGTCACTCTACTGTAACATTCATTCTTTCCTACACTAATCACATTTCTACTGTGATGATATGCATATTCTTGGCCCACAGGGAGTGGCACTATTAGGAGGCATAAACTTGTAGGAATAGGTGTGGCCTTGGTGAAGGAAGTGGGTCACTGTGTAAGCAGGCTTTGAGGTCTCTTCCTATGTTCAGACTCTACCCAGTAAGGATGAGACCCTTCTCCTGGCTGCCTGTAAAGGAGAGTCTCCTTCAGGCTGCCTTTGGATCAAGACATAGAAGTCTAGCACCATGTCTGCCTGCTAGCTGCCAGAATTCCCACCATGGTGATAATGGACTGAACCTCTAAAACTGTAAGCCAGCCCCAGTTAGATTCTTTCCTTCTTAAAAGTTGCCTTGGTCATGGTGTCTCTTCACAGCAATAGAAACCATGACTAAGACATCTACCAATGTTCAGATCCTTTTTCTCTCCTTTCCAGATTTTCAGTCTCTCAATAGCAGAGGATATGTTTCTTCTAAATTCTGTATCTTCAGAACGTGTGCCTATAGGAAGTAGCAGAAACTCATGGAATGTTGAAGGAAAAGGAGAGAGGGAGGAAGTATATGAGAGAAGGAACAGATGGCTAAAAGGAACCAGGGGACTTAGGAATTTACCTTTTGCTCAAGTTCCAAGTAGAACTCAGTCCCACAACAAAATGCAGTGAAAAATTTGCCCACCTGCACCGAAGCGTCATACCCTTAGTTTCCTCTCCTACTTCTCAGTTTTCCCATTTTCCAAAACGGGAAGGGTAGAGCGCCTACCCCAGGGTACTTATAAAGCTTAAATAAATTACTGCATGCAGAATTCTTCTCATATTGCCTGTCAGAGAATAAGCAATCAATCACATTAGCCATAGTCTTTACCATTCTCGTTATAGCAAGAATGGGTCCTTTGGGCTATCAAGTTGACACCTGGTTGCAAGATACATGCTTCTTGTTCTGGGTAGGATCTCCTTCCTGCTAAGGGGCAGGCATATGTCTTTACTATGTGTTAAATCGCCTCCTATTGTGTATACTTGAATGTGTGATTTACTGAGTATGGCTGCATGTGCTGTATAGCTCCGGCTTGGGGACAACCTGTAACTGATTACAAACACACGGTGCCAAATGCCTCATTTATGCCTTTTTGTCTGAAATCATGGAGATGTTCAGGCTGAGTAAAGTTTCCAGATAAGTGAGCTTTATCTTTCCACATATAAACTTTTCTTACTTGGCCATTGTTGATGAAAAATATTTTCTTATGTGGCAACTCCGTGCTTACTGTGAGTTCTGCCTGTGTCAGGTATGGTTTCATGGAAAGGGAGCCAAAACCTCTTATTTACATGTCTTAAATCCCCCTGGACATCACTCATGGGCAAAACCATATGGTGTCCATCTCTACCCACTATAGTTGTTCTCGGGACTTAAGGGCACAAATGACTATGACCATACTGAGCAGACTTTAGAGGGCTACATGAATGTACAGTGCCATCACAGAGAACCTTGGAAGTCATTCAGACTACAAAGCCACTTGCCCCTCCATTAAGTGGCCCAACTACTGTATAGCTGTAGTTTCTTCTAGCTTTTCCATTATTGTTAGCTCTTTGAGAAAAAGCATCCTCAACTTCCAACTTTCTTGATCTTACAACCATCACCACCATTTCTGGCACTCTATCAATTGCCACACCAAGTGAGTTTGTTGCCTAACTCATTAAGTAGTAACCACCATGTTATTCCTACAAAAGCAGAGAAATCAGACATTCATGGGAGCAATCTGAATCTTGAGAAGCATCTAATTTGATACTATAAGATGAGGTGTCTGAGAGCCAGTAAGGAAGAAACAATTTATCTATTATCCAACACGTTATTAATAGTAGAGTTGGAACTAGATTTAGATTGTCAACCTGAGCAGACCTTGTTTGGTCTGAAGGAAGTTGAACCCATCAGCTGCCTGATGAAAGGCATAGATGTTGCAGTTTTTGTTTTTTTGTTTTTATTCACATTTAAGTTTATAGCAAGATCCACATAGGTATACCATGCAAGACCAGTAGGAGTAAGACCAGAAACTTTTTTGGCAGCCAAAGGACCAAACTGAGCTGGAAGCAGAAGAATAGACTTATAGAGCTCAGGTGTCCTATAAACCTGGGCTTACTCATATCCAATTTCTGCATCTATCTTTTCTCTTATATAAAATGTGGTGAAGGGTGGCCCAACATTCATTTCTTTCAGTTGGGTCTATGGACCAACAGCAACCTCCGAGAACCTACCAGAAACGACAGTTGTAGACTCTACCCCAAACATGATGAATTAGGCTCTGTGACTTGTAGACACATGACATTCTGGCAGCTCTGAATTTTCCACTTCCGTCTTCTTCTTGTCCCATCCTCAGGTACAGCCCCAAGAGGATTCTGAAGGGAAACAGGAATAGCCTGAGCGCCCCCTACTTTACAAAGTGGTCTCTGCCTGTTATCAGAAACCTTTCCCTTTCTCTCACGATGGGCTGAGGTCACTGCTCACAGGAAGTTTTCAGGATGAGAAGAGGAAATTATGCTGTTCTACCATGAAGAAAACCATTACCGGACTTCTCAGTGAGGAAGGAAGAGTTTGGGTGCTCACAGACCCGGATAAGCATCTCTTGACTTCCCGGGCTGTTCCGCTCCTTACACAACTCTTCATCTAGAGAAATGATTTGGCTGTAGTATGCATTTAATCATTTCCTCTGGCCCCATGGGCAAGTGCCAAGTGAGAAGCAGGCTGTGGGTGAGAGCTGTTCTCAATGACTGTAGCTTATTTGCTATCCAAAGGACATCCTTCTTTAAATATATCTGTGCCTTATATGTGGAAATGGGGTCCAGAAAGGGAGAAATTCCTTCAGAATCTCAGCCTTCTGAAGGCTGGGAGCTCAGGGGTCCAGGGACCTCAGTGACTTTACTCTGCTGGCTACCTAATCTGATACGGTATGATCACGGTAAGGATGATAAAGCTTCGTGTCCAGCAATAGGTCAATAATTTCACATGAGAGATGTTTTTATACAGCTGAGGCTCATCCTTGGAATCCCCAGTTCATTTTCCCTCACTGTTTAGCTTGGCCTCTTTCTAGAATAAAATGACACCACTCTGTTGTCTGAAACGGATTATGCGGTATTAATTAGTTTGGGCTGTTTGTGCACATTATTAGGTTAAAAGCCATGAGGGTAGTGCCTTTTCCGCTCCTGCTCCCATCCCCAATGCCCACAGTGCTGAGAACAATTCATGACTTCCAAGATGCTCGATAGACCTAGGTAAAGCCCTTGGTAGATGAAACTGGAGATCGTTCCTCAGCCAAGCATAGCTGAGTGCTCTGTGGAGAGACTGAAAAGTGATAATATTTCTTTATCCCCAGATACAACTCCTAAGTTAGTCAGGGAACATTTGAAAAGTTGGACAGGTTCTACCACCTGCTGAGTATGAACTTTACAACACAGGCTGTCCCCACCCGGCATTGGTATTGGAAAATTAGTCTTCCTTTTCTCTATGCTAAGCTGTCACTTGTCACCTGAAGTAGCATGGAACTGTCAGCAAAGAGGAAGTTGGAACCTGCTCTTCAGAAGAGCAGATGTGAAGTAGAGGCACACCCCGCCACTGTAATCACTTTTGCAGTAGGGGAGGGGGGAAGGGTGAGCTCTTCTCAGTTCAACACGGTGTTCTCTGTGCCCACCACCCTATCCCTATTCCAGGTCATCGTCCAAGCTGGGGAATGTTGGCCTGAGAAGAACTGTTGCCACAGACTCGGTTCAATAGGAATGTCACAACATACAGGAGAGAAAGATGAGCTCCAAAGGCAAGGTGACTTCTGAAGGTGAACACAGGTGAACAGAGACAAGGCAAGCATTTAAATCCTCTGAATACTGACCTGGGACCCTGCGCTCCTAACAGCTGTGCCCCTACTTCCTCAAACATGAACTCTGGTTTCCTATTGGCTGAAAAACTATAATAAAAAAACTAAATGCAGGAGTTTGCTAAGACTATTTATAAGATGATGATATAAAGATGCTATTCTTAATTGCTCCACATCCTACGTCATTAGGAAAATACAAATTAAAAGTGAGACTCAATTGCACAGCTTTCAGTACAACTAAATCCAGGACATCAGCACTCACCAAATACTAGCACAGGACAACTGGCTCTATTTTACTATTGGGATAAATGGATAATGCGGTGGCCACCTCTTTATGAAGACAATCTGGAAGTTTCTTGCAATGTTAAGCAGAATCTTGCCATAGAACTCAACAGTCTCACCCCATGATTTCCACCAAGTTGAATTACAGACTTATATTCACACCAGAATGTTTATAACAGCTTTTTTTTTCATAATTACCCAAACTTGGAAGCAGTCAAGATGTCCCTCAACCAATAAACAGACTCTGGGACTCACATACAATGAATTGTTATACAGTAATAAAACAGAAATGAGCTATCAAGCCCAACAAAAGATGTGAAGTAACCTTAAATACATATTACTAAGTGAAAGAAGCCAATCAAAAATTGCTGCATACAGCACAAATCTAAGCATGTGACAGTCTAAGAAGACGGGTTCACTCCAGAGGCACTAATCTGATCAGTAGCTACCAAGAGTCTAGTTAGGGCGTTGTGAAGCAACAGAGGCTTTCCAGAAAGAGAGGGCACATGCTATTTTGTATTTCCAAACTATGTAAAACTACACAGTGTGATGTGTTAATCCACACAGAGTTTAATGGTTGGTAGGTAATGTATCAGTATTGGCTTATCAGTGACCACAGACTTACCACATCAGTGCAAGATGAGACTAGTAGGAACTGTGTTAGAGAAGAGATTATATGGAATGGACTGTTTTCTGTTCAACATTTATTTACATTGGAACCTGCTCTTTAAAAATAAAACCTTTTAAAAAGACTAAAAGTAAATTAAAAACTGTGTTTATTGTGGAAGGACATAGGCACTGCTCTACTTGCAGCATGCATGCACTTTAATACTTGAGTCAGTGAAGAGCAAGGAGCCTGGCTGACATGGCCACTATCTTGTCCCAGCACTGCATGGTTCAATGGCAATCTTGAGGCCAGAGCCCTGTCTCATGACTCTCACACCTATGAAATTAGCACTCCCCCCACTTTGCCACTAAATATAGAAGTAGCAATCTGAACTCATCCCAGGCTGGCTACTGCCTCAAATTCAGGCTATAGGTGTCCTTTCTAGGGTTCTGTGGATAATTTACTTGCTACAAAAGCAAGAAGACTAGAGTTGGAAACATCAGCATCCATGTAGGCACTGGCATATATGGTAGTGTTGGCCTGCCTGAAATGGCAGAACTTGGGAGGCAGAGAGACAGGAGAAAAGCCTGCTTGCTCTACAAACAGAGTCAGCGAGCTCTGAGTTCCACCAAGGCACTCACTCTGTTTCAATACATAAGATAAAAATTAATCAATAATGCAACCAATGTCAACCTTCAAAGTCAACCTCTGGCTTCTTCATACATGTGTACCCCACACAAACACACATACCCCTCTCACATCTACAAAACAAACCAACAAGGAAAAGCAAGCAACGTCCCCTCTGCTCCAACAGTTGACAGAGGACATCTGGCCATCACCTGAGGAATGTCTCAATGGCTTTTAGTTTCCAGAAATAATTCTTATCTCCCCCACAGCTGCATCCCCCCCACTCAGAAATTCTGGGCCTACTCTCCTGGTGAAATGTTGGTAGATAACTACAAAGACTGTGCCACATCCAAATGAAACCTGAGGAGAAGGATGGGAAGAAAGATTTCCACAGCAGGAGCCATTCTGGGACACAGTCGTTGGGCTGACAGACTAACTACAAATCACGAATCAGATGCAGGCAGTAAAAGGCTCATCATCTCACTATCGCCATCTTTATTCAGCGTGGATTTTTCCACACATTTCATTTCCCATCATGGCTGACTGCCTAAAGCATTCATGTGAAAATAGCAGATTTTTGCCTGTGTGTTACTCCCTGTCTCTTCCCAATAACACAGTTTACTGGAGTCTCAGAAATGTCATAAACACTTGGCATAGCCAAGTGGGAAAAAAACAAAGAGGGATAAAATATCTCCCGATACCATCATGGAAAGAAGAATTGAGCCTGTAATCCTTTGACAACCATGATGTCAAAGGTGTTCTTCTGTGTTAGAAAGGCCCTTTGTGTCGATATCATTTCATAGATAAAACAACTGAGTCCCAGAGAAGACCCATTTCCTCAGTGTCTGTCCATTATAACAATGTCTTGGGTATGTTTTCCAGGTAATTTCTTCCTCATCAAAATTCAGAAGCAGGGATAATTCTGAGTAGAGCCTTTGAGTAAGAGATTGGGTACAAGACAGCATAGTAGCGGTCCTAAGAAACAGTGTCTTTTTCAAGGTCTATTGAATTTCCTCTCTTGGTACCCACAGGATCCAAAAGAATTAGAGAAGAGACCCTAACAGATGCACAAGAAGCAGGATATCATGGAGACCAACTACATGTGCAGCATGAAGCCAGAGATTTGGTATAAATCAATGCAAGTTTCCAGAAGCATCCTATGAAAATCTTTCTAATAAGGCCTCTGGGGTCCCAAAGCATTACCACCACAGAGAAAAGATAGCCATAGATCATATTAACACCCAATATTAACAAATTAATTATTTGCTAGGCAAACCTAAGCCCTTGAATGTGTGCATGTTATGAACTTAACAGAATTTAGAGACACCTAAAGCAAATGTCTATGTAAGTCTTGAAGAGAATCTCTTTAGAGAGATTCGCCTTAATTGTGTATGTCACGGTTCTGTGGGCTGGGGTCTTGGGCTGAATAAAAAGCAGAAAGCAAGCTGAACCCCAGTGTTCATCTCTCCCTGCTTCATGACTGCCGAGGCAATGAGACCTTTGTATTCCTCAATGAGCTGCCTCATTTTCTTACAGCGGGGGCTTCTCTTCCAAAATAGACAGTGCCTTCAAACTGACAGCCAAAATTAGCCCCCTCTTTCTATCAAGTGCTTTTTGTCACCAATGTGGGGAAAATAACTGATATATTGTGTTCACACATTAAACCTCATGAGAATCCTACACGGATGATTGGTCATTCTCTCTGATGGAAGCCACGAAACCAAAGAATCTGCTAGATATAGAAACATATTTTGAACTTTCTCAGCTGGATCTCACCCCTAATGCTCAGTCTAGAACTAAGATATAATGCATACCTCTTTCTACTTTGAAATGTCCATTTTGCTTGAGCCAGGCAAAGTCATGAAGCCTCTTCAGTGTTATTACCATGTAAGTACTTCAATAGGGTCTTCCATATAGCACCTAGTTAGATCTCCAAATGTTCCTATAAAATGGCCACAGCAAAGATCACTAACCCATTTAGAAGAGTAAGAACCCAGAGCTTAGACAAAAGGGTGAAGCACGGGTACCTGTTCCTGTGGTTTATCAACATGGAGGCCTCACCACTCTGCCTACTCTTTATCCCCACTGAACATAGAAAATACTCTCAGAAGTAGACCCCTCTGTCTGTCTTCACCCCTACTAAGACAATTGGAGGGACATTATTAGATTTGGAAGGGTCAAAAGAAGGGTTTCTATCCAGAACAGCTTCTAGGCAGCTTTCATTTACTTTCATTTCCTACATTCTTCCATGAGTTGGTTTGATGATACCACCCCCTGGTTGGCTTCCTATGCCCTAGTGTTGGGTGACTGACAAAAAAGGAAGCCTGATAAACTTGTCCCCAAATCAACCTTTCTTTCCTCTTTTCTTCTTTCTCTTTTCACCTACCAGGACTTGCCTCCTTGTTCCTGTTTGTTACAGACATCTGCTCCCCATCCCCCACAGCCCTTATCCGTGCTCTTTATGAATTGTACAGCGAGGGTGACATTTAGAGGCAAAGTCCTGGAAGAAATCATATGGATCTGGATCTGTCAGAACACTAAATTTAGACAACCCAGTGGGCCCTGAGGAAATCTGGAGGGAGGGAGGTGAGAGATGGGGAGATTTCATCCTGCGATTGGGCCTGCAAAGCACAGATCCACCCCAGCCAGGCTGTCCTTCTTTCTTGCTCATCAGAATGGGGAACATAACCTCAATCAGCTGCATTCGCCTGACAACCATTGTTAGGTGACTTGGAAAGGCCCTAATCATGTCCCCTATTGTCTAGTCCCTCACAGAGCTGAGCAAAGCAGTGTTAAACCTGCACTTCCCTCTGCAGAAACCCCTGAAGTGTGTTGAAATATGCGTCGAGACACATAGATCTACATATACCCTCCCACTCACTTATTCATATGCATATATACAGGCTCCCAAAAAGAAATGTGGTAATCCAGTGAGGAGTAGGGGGTACTGTCCAACTTCAACCCTTCTCATAGGACAGCAGTGACAAAATGCTTTGCTTTCTCTTGCTCCCCAAATCCCTTCTTGGAAGAGTCACCCAAAGACTGTGTGTTGAAAATAGAAGCCCTGTGTTCCTTCAAAATAATCTGGAAACATCTATGTTCAAAGATTCTTAAAATGATGCAGGATCAGCAGGAATCTTCTCATTGCCTCGGTTTCTCGTCTGAGCCAGGAGACGTGAAGTGTTGGCAAAGTAACTCTAGCTGTCCCTCTTGTTCTTCTTAAGCTGCATTTGGGAAAGAAGCAGAACCTTTTTTTAAAATAGAGGTTAGCCCTACCCGTAGAAAGTAAATAAATGATCTACGAAGATTTCCTTTTCACGAGGAAATGCTTAAGCCCTTATAAAATGTCAGACCCTAGGCAATTTTGTTGTTCAATAAGATGCAAAGCAGGAACCAGATGTAATAGAGTGAAGCAAATTATTGTCTTAACAGCTGGAACCTGGATGCCTCTTAGGGGGAGAACAGTGTTTGCTGAGGATAATGCCTCATAAGAGACCCAGCATGATGGATGGATTGCTCTAACAGCACGGCTCGTTCTGCTTGGCTGTATCATGTCCTCTGTAGAGCCTCCCAGCATACTCCAGTCTGGGCCCCATCAATATCACTGGGAATGCCTACTGGATGGGTGCAAAAGACACCTGGAAAAAAGAAAAGTCATTTTTGCTACAGCCAAAGTAGACCAGGGGTCCCTGATTTGACCCATCGACTGTCAGCATCCGCACTAACAAGCCCAGACCAGATCAGCAGAGTACACATGACCAGAAGGACCATCTGTGATGGTATGGACGTAGCTTAAAATTGTCCTCCACAAACAACACATGTGTTGAAGTTTAATCTGTCTTACAAATTCTGAGACATTGGAAACCTACCCTGACAATGGTTTTTAGAAGTAGAGAATATTAAGGCATTGTAATATCATCAGGATTTCCTTCTTGTGACTGAATACTGGTCACCTTAAGAGAAAAGAAACAGACCCTAAGAAAAGTACAGATGCTTAATCCTCAGTTTTTGCCATTTGATGCCCCATGCCATGATGGGACTCTGTCAAAAAGAAAGTTACCACCAGGTAGAGAGACATGGACTTCTGAATGTGAGCTCAACACACTGCTTTTCTCCATAAATGGACAGTGCTTTGGGTACTTCATGAGAGCAGTACAAAGCTAATATACCATTCATTTGGACATGCCCGGTGCATATACCTGGGACTTATGTTTGTGTAGCTTGTAATAGAGAGCAAAAAACCAAGGTTACCAAACTTGACCTAAGTTCCCCCTTTGCTGAGTATTGTTCTCAAAATTTGTTCTAGGAATGGTCTTTTTCTGAAAGCACACGCACATGTGCTCATAACTCTTTCTTCCTTGAAGTCTCCCGACCAGTGCTTATGTGAATGAACAACATACACACACACACACACACATACACACACACACACACACACATACACACACACATGCACACATACCCACACCCATACATATACCTATTTCTTTCTGGAAGTCCCACAAACAAGGCAATTTTTATCATGATGCTAATGAGACTTAAGCTTTAAAGATCCCGGCTACCCATTCAAAGTCCACTATTCAATTTCATGTGCACATTTCTGTGTTGTTTTCCTCTAAAGATCATACATTCTTAAAGCCCCACAAAGCTTGGATCCACCGCTACCAGTGCCAATCAAACACCTGGCTCTCAAGCCACATAGCTGTCACTTTAAATGGTCTGTGTTCAGGAGCAGCCTACCCAGACCAATCACCCAGAGCAAGACTCACAGTGTTGCCTTGTGTCTCACATATCTGCCAATACAGATTCTCGTTTCCCACCCACAATTAAGACAATTTAAAAACCCACATTCACAGGTAAACAGAAACACATGGAGTCTTACGACACTGTCAGTGGAACCCCAGTCCACCATCAATGAACAGTTTATTCTCCTTTGAGTGTCCTTTCATTCTTTCTCTCCTTCATCCTTTTAACACTCAATACATCACTTTACTCATGAGGCTTCAAGCACATTTGCTATGGAACAGATACCCAACTCCCAGCAACCCATGCCTGAGACATAGCTTCCAGGCAGCTCTCCAAAGAGTCCAGTGGTCTTGAAGTGATACATTTCTTCCTCTAACCTTATCTCATGTTACCAATCCCATTTTTCCATTTTCCATCCCAAACATGCCTCCAGGTTATTCCATCCCTACTCAGCAAACACACACACACACACACACACACACACACACATACACACACACACTTATGTGTATATAATATGTATCAAATATATATATATATACATATACATGCCTTCAGATTATTCCATCCTGTGTATTATATGTACATATACTCAGTATATATATATATATATATATATATATATATATATATATATATATATATATATATACACACATATATATATATATCGAGTATATATGTGACATATATATCAAATATATATGTGTATATATAGCCTATATCGTCTCTCCCAACTCTAGCCTTACATACCCTTTCATTTAGCCTCCACACTGAATCACAGTGATTGTTCTGAAATTAAATGATGCTTCTGTATGCAAAGATCTACTATATACTAACACTTACATTTAGTGCCAGGGGCCTCCCACCGAACACGGCATGACCTACAGGGCTGTGATCATCACCTCCACTCTACTTCACTCTCTGGAGCACTTGGCCTCATGGGTTCTGTCATCTCTTCTTTATAAGATACCCTACTTCCCTTCTCTATTCACCAGTTATGGAGAAAACTCACACCCATCTTCTAGACCTGACATTGAGGCCTCTACTAATGCATACCCACACCTCCCAAGTAGATTAGTAGTTCCAAGTGGCTTGTTTAAAATCTGACCTTACCTGCCATTAGTGCAGGTTTGAACAATGACTAAGAAATGCCTACATCATTTTAAGATTAGCTTGGACTCCAGTGCATAGCCACTAGAAATGTAAAGCCCAATTACAGAGTACCATGAACTCCTAGAAAGATTAACTCTCCTGGGTCACAAGTTGCTAAGTATTGCTGTCTTGATTGGCCTTAATTAATTTTGAATATAAATATAAATATTAATTCACCAAAAACTCTGGGAGTGTTGTATATTCTTTTCGCACATATGTGCTGCTCTGGGGATAGACACCAGGACCTGTTGGGCAAGCACTATACCACTAAGTTACACATCTAGCTGCTGTAGATTATTCTTTATATACTCCTTAGGTTCTCCAGCCATCCACATCAGGATTTTTATTACATCATTTCCACCTCAAGTAAGCAACAGACTAATACCTATCACGGGTTCCTCTTTATGCCCCTTCCTTCTACCTGCTCTCTCTTTTTCCATCTCCTCTGCCTACACCACTTTGCAACCATTTTTTCCCTTCATTACACAGAACCCTCATCCTTCTAAGCATGACAGTTACACACTGCTGTAGAGTCACAATAACATGACAAAACCCACATGAATTCCACACACTTTAACCCAACATCTCCAGGCTTCCACCCTTGGCTTGGACTGTCCTCCCATGACCCAAGGAGCTAGAGGGTGAACGGGAGCTGAGCTATAGAGTAATGTGCATTTATTTGTGCAAACAATAACCTTTGCATGGCCTCCATGGATACTGTGTTAAGCATGAGAGACAGAAAGTAGAATGTGACCCTGTTCCGCTTTCAAAATTCAGTCTATGAAGGCATAGGTAGTTTAGGAAAATATTGTGTTTTCTTCTTACAGCCATTACTGTGGTCCAGAGAAAGAATGGAGAGGGCTTAGTGGGTTTTGTCCTGTTATTGTCACTTACCTGTCCTGTAAAGAAGGAAGGGTCCTGGGTATAGACAGAGGTATGGAGTTGCTGAACCAGCCCCTGTGCTACTGCTTTCATGGACCATGGTCCTCCCACTGAAAATGAGCCTCTCTCTCATCCTCAGCCCCCTTGAGTGGTGGTTCAGCATATTTCTGTGTGAACTAAATGTTATTTTCTGGTATGTCCAGATTTTATTTGTCTTCCAGTCAGTGAAAATCAAAGTGAGAGACACAAGCCCATGGCATAAAATGGCTTTTTGCTTACACAAGGCAGAAAAGGATAATGCAACACAAGGGGAAAAAAAGGAAAAAAGACAGAGACACAGAGAGACAGTCACATGCAGAGAGAACTAACTTCCTCATTTAATCAAGTCCAAACATAGATTATATGAGGTTGAAAAACAGTTACCTTGTTCTAGCACCAGCCTCTCACTCTTGTCTGGGGCTATAAAACCCTTCGTGATTTTATCTTTTCATAAACTTTTATTGAATCTGATGTTCAAAGGGCCATGGAGGATCATCCAATTAAACTCCCCCCTCTAATCCCACTCTTAAACCCCAGCACTAAATGGATGGAAGATTAAAAGGCAATAAATATGACAAATGAGAGTTGATCTGCAGGTTGATAAAGGAAATAGAGTCGGGTAGGGATTTGGCAGGGAGAATCAGGCCCTGATGCTAGACAGCATAGGCTGTTGGGAACCTTTGTCATGGTAGCAAACTTCTGAAACACTAAAACTCAGTTGCTTAGGATGAAGTCCTTCTCAACAATGCTGTGACTGAAGCTAAGACAGGCTGTCCACCCAGAGCAAGGCAGTGCAGAAGGAGGGAGCTCGACCTGATAAAGACTCCCAAGGGATGAAACACCAGCACCTAATCTTGCTAGTCAGGAAGTTCTATAGGTGATGCCAGTGTGCCCTGTGCATTGTCTGAAGGACAACTATATTTATCCTTGTTCTTCATGGACAAGTTCCCTAGTCCCCTAGTCCCCTTTCAGAGCCCTGCCCATCATGCGCTGTCATTTCCTTTCCTGTGGATAGATACGATTCATGGAGAAAAGAGGATATACCCCCTCCTATCTATTAGCAAAGCAAAGTTCAGAACAAGCCAACATTTTCCCCCACAGTCCTTCATTAAGTAGTAGGGCTGGTATGAACCTTGTCTTTCTTTGAAAATAGCCTCTGCTTCCTGGAGTTATGTTAAGGATTTAATGAGAAGCCAAGGCGATGCAGACTTTGCAGTAGCCACCCAAGCATCTCATCTTTTATTCTCCCTTAGATCCACACCCAGCATTTTAAGTAACTGAAAAGGATCTGTGCATTGTCTACCATCACAGCCCCTCCGCAAATGCAGTCTTGAAATAGAGGGGGCCTGATCATTTTTATCACTTCATTTCATCACATTTCAGATATCCAAGAACGAATTCTTTGCCAGACTCTTTCATAAATATGTATCAAACTAATCCTCATATCAGCCTTAAGAAATAAGAATTATTTCTTCATTTTAATTAATGCATAAACAGAAGCTTACGGAATCCAAATCATTCTCCAAGAATCATTTGTGACTGGCAAGAATGAGTCCCAGACTAAGTGTGCGTTTGGGTCAATGTTTGTGCTCTTCCCCACGTTAGCATCCAGGCCAGTAGATGACCAGACAGAAACAAAGCCGAAGGAAAATTAAGTTGTGGTGTTTCTGCTGTGTCAGACATTTCTGTGAATAAAGGCATGCCAAAGAAGTGTGAGTGCCAAGGGAACCTTGGTATACTAGGCTCTCATAAGCAGTAAAAAGATGACATGAGAAACTGTTCAAAGAAACACGAGTGCCGTTTGATTGTGTTGAGTGTGTTTTAAGCAGGAAAAGCTGATGCGTTAAAAGGGATGGGTAAAGTCCTTGCCATGCAAGCAGGAAAACTTGAGTTCAGTCCCCAGAACCCACATTTTCAAAAGCTGAATACGATGGTGTGCTCTTGCAATTCCACTAGCAGACAGGTAAAGACAGGAGGCTCTTTGGATCCTTCTGGCCAGCCAACATAGCTAAATGCAAGATTTGGTCTCAGAAAAACAAAGCAAACCATGTCCTTGTGAACAGTAACCCAGTGCTGACCTCTGGTTTTCATTTATGTGGATGTCTACAAACATCAACCCACCCCCACCCCCCCACACGAAAGAAGACAGGATGTAATCAGGAAAACATGTATTATCAAGGTAAACGGTACTAAGAACCCATATTTCATATCATTATTTGCTAATTCTCAGTACATCGTCTCTGCCAACAAACCACAAAACAAGTGCCCTTGTCAACAACTGTGAAAACAAAAGTAAGTCCTTTCAAAGCAGGTAGCTTGAGATGCAGCAGTAAGCTGCAGAAAGAACAGACCCAGCCTTGCACCTCTTACTGGTTCACAGGTACATTTGTACCTGGGGGCGGGGGTGTGGGCAGGCTGAAGGGAAAACACTTTCCATCTGTCCTGGGTGGAGATGTTAACATGGGCTTTGCTTTCATTCTCTATGGATGCAAGCAGCCAGAGAGCCTCAGAGACATGAAATTCCCCTACATGCCAACTGTGTATATTGGAATTAAGTTCACTGAGTGTCTACCATGTAGCATCTACAACCAACTCCAGGAAGTAAAGATAATTTTTATAGAACCTAAGGTTCTAATCTTGGTGCTAACATTTAATGAGAGACATTGAAGGAGACCTCCAGCTTGCTCCGTACCTTGGTTTACTAGTATACAGTAGAAAAGGACTCCACTTGTGGGTAATGCCTTGGTCGATGCTCAGGAAAGGACTGACTTTAGCTTCCATAGCCAATCCCAAAGTCTTCTCAGCTCATCTCGCTGCCTAGCATCTCAGGAAGGAAGAGAAATGATTTTACATTACAGACCCACTGAACATCAAACTCTTCTACACTCAACAGTAGTAGAAACAGGCACGTTGTCCCTCCAATTAACCTCATTTTAACAAGAAAATATAATCAGAGGTAGCTCAAAGACATATGGCTGTCTTAAAGTTTCAATTACCTGACTCCAAGGACATAAATGTCCTTTACTACTTCAATGGATCTTGGTCCTAGCTGGTCAGAAGACTAACCCAGTGAGGTGCCAAAACAGCAGTATCGTTGGTAGTAAAATTATTTTTCTTGCATTTGACTGCTACTATTTTCTTGGACCCTCTCTGCTGGTGTTTTTTTCCCCCTGAGAAATGAGCCCTTGATGGACTGGCCCTAATCCACCTTAGGATAGGACCATCTCTTGTCCTTAGCACTATCCAGTTGAAGGTTCTGACTCTTTATGAAAGTAAATATTCATTTCATCACATTTAATTAACACAGAGAAACTAGAAATATCTCAGCATGGCACCCAGCTAGCAGGAGCCTGTGCCTCCCTTGGATTCAATCACAGCACTGTCTTCCACAATTAGCTTCCTTTCCCCTGATCTGAAGGGTCTGTGCCCATAAATATCAACCAATTTTTATTGATATTTATAATCAAAACCACCCAATGGGTCATGCTCAGTTGAGCAACTTTGCAACACATACATCCATAATAGGAACATGAGCATATTTGTATGTGACATTTGACAGATAATAATCCAGGGCATTTCTCATTTTCAGAACAACCTGTGAGTACCAGCTAATTAATCTTAGCATGTCTCTGGGGATGGAGGACGTACTTCAGACATACCCCTTTGGTTGTCTTTGTTCCCAGAGTTTTAAGGAAGAAAGGATCAAGAAAGTAGGAGGCTGAGTTGATGAAAAATCTCAGTGGTGCTCTCTCAGAGGACCTAGGTTCAATACCCACCATGGGCATAATGATCCACAATCATTTGTAGCCCAGATCCAAGGCATCCAGTGCCCTCTTTTTGTGGGACCCAGGTTTCCCATGTGATGCATATACATATATACATACATGTTGGTAAAATACTCATACTAACAAAATAAATATTTTTATAAGAATTGATAGCATATACATATATATATATACATGTTGGTAAAATACTCATACTAACAAAATAAACATTTTTATAAAAATTGATAGCATATACATATATACATACATGTTGGTAAAATACTCATACTAACAAAATAAACATTTTTATAAAAATTGATAGCAAGCTAAAGACACATGGAAGTATATGAATCTGAGAGCTAACCTTGTCACCTTCTCAAAATGACATTGGAAATGAGCTCCACCCAGACAGGTTGTTCACACCTGCAATCCCAGTCCTCAAGGGGTCCAAGCAAAGGTCTTGTTGGGTTACCTAATGAGTTCTGGGTCAACCTGGGCAAGAGACTGAGAAATTGTCTCAACACACATAGAGAGTGGAGATCTCAGCTTCATGGGGTCACCCAGAGTTTCCACTTATGATACAATGAACCCTTCCAGCCCCCCAAGCCCCTGCCCCAACCAATGGTGTGAACAAAGGAATAAAGTCTTACTCATTCCTTAGTTTATACTTCAAAGAGCAGGCGTGATAAGGCCATCACTTAGAAGCACCATGAGTTTACTTCCCTGTCGGTCTAGTGTGGAGTGATGGTTTGTCTTAGTTGTCCATTTAACTGGATCCAGAGATTGATGGTGTCTGCAAGGGTGTTTCCAGAGAGGACTGGTGTTGTGGGCACTGACTGATAGGAAAACAGTCCCCTGAATGAAGACAGCACCTTTTACCAGGCAAATTTCCTGGCCAGAAGAAGGGAAATCAATTTTATCAGTTCTGTTTCTCTAGAGAACCCAGTCTCACTTTGGGAGTCTACATTCACAGGTTGTGTGGGATGCTGGTTATTGGTTCCCTGGGCATTGTTCATATGTCTATCCATGAGTCACATGGGGTGCCAGAGTAGAATGTTTAAAGATCACTCACTGGTGGAACAGAGATGGTCACCAGAAGTGGGCCCTGCATAAGCTCAGGTTATCATATCTGCCCATGTCTCATTTCACCCCTGGAAATCTTATAGCTCCAATATACTCAGTGAGATTTAAGATCTTTCTTTCCAAATCCCCTAACAGCATTCTTAGCAGAAACAATCACCTTGCAAGCGAGTTAAAAGGAAGTTGTTTTATCCCAAAGGGCAGCCTTTCAAGTGTCTGGGCAGCAGGCTTAGTCCTCTCATGACCTGGAGAAATAATGTCATTGCCAAACCCCTGAGGGAACAGAAGGGAATTCCAGGTGGAGAGCAGCCAGGAGAAATGGGTGAAGAGAGATGGAAATGTATTGCGGGACAACACTGAAGGGGCCATTTTTACAGAGACACATACCACACCTGCTTCCCAAAATGATTTAAGACTGTTATTGTAATAGGCACATATTCAATAAAGTCATTAAAACAGAAATGAGGAATATAAAGGTCTGAAGAGGGTGACATTGAAGAAGCCATGATTCCCATTATCCCAAGAGCTCAAGTGGGAACAGTGGGTTTAGAGAAAATGTGGGGAGATTCGTTGATCAACGAGACAAACTAACTCAATTATTCAGGGACTAACGATCCAATTTGTGTTTAATCTGAGCCTCTGGCTTCACCTCTCTCTCTCTCTCTCTCTCTCTCTCTCTCTCTCTCTCTCTCTCTCTCTCTCTTTCTCTCTCCCCCCCCCCTTCTGCCTAACTAGGAATAATTTTTACTGCCCAGCATGTAGCCATCCAAACATAGCCATGAAAGGGGTAAACTCAGTGGCTCATTCAGCTGAAGACAAGTTTATCTATCACCCAGAATGATTTTCAGCTAAGTCTAAGAACTTTGCACAGAGCTGCTAGGGCAGAGTTGTAAGACATCAGCTTGGACACTCGTAAGACAGGATCTGGACCACCTCATGGAGTAGTCTTTAAGCAGTTTGTATCATTAAAAATTCTTTTTGTCATATAAGAACAAAAATCCACCCTTTTTGAGAAATGAAGCAGTAATCCCAAGTTTGCCTCAACTTCAGAAATACCTGAGATGCTCTGGAAAAAGAGATTCTTGCAAAAGTATCAATTAATGCCCCACTGGGAAAAAAAGAATTTTAGATAACTTACCAAAACTAGGTATTTACAGAGCTAAGATTATACTTTCAGATGGACCAGGGGACAAGTTTTAAAACATTCTCAAAAATAGCCTTCTCAGCTACCCCAAGTTGCAAACCACCAAAATGTCCATCAACTATAACAGAATGCCTGAAGCTGGATGATGTATTTTAAAGAGAGATTTACTTGTTTCATGATTCTAATGGCTGGGACATAATGTGACAGAAAAGTAGAAAAGGAAATTGTCACATGAATAATGGACTGAAGACATGAGTGACCTCACCTTATAACAAATTAATCTCAAGAGATCTATCCTGTTCCATGATAACTATATTAATCCTTTCATAAGGTCATGGTGACCCCATGACCTAGTAAACTTCCACTAGGCTCTACCTCTTAAAGACTCTGCCATGTTTCAGTTCATTACAATGATTCTAAGTGAGGTGCTAGAACTTGTAGTAGGAGAGGGCCTAGTAGAATTAAGCTATGTCAATGGGGCCACACCCTTCAGGGGAATGATGAGATGAAAGCTTTAGTATTGTAGACTCTTCATTTTATCCTCTTCCATTCTTCTGACCACCTGATAGTAAGAAGCTTTGCCTTTGTCACATGCTTCCTCTGTGGTGTCCCGTCTTGACACAACGAGGCCAAGAGATGTCAGCTAGAAAGCTCCAGACTCAAGAGTCAAAACAAGCATTTGCAACTTTAAGTTGATTTCACATAGGTTATTTTGTCACAGCCATGAAGAAACGACATGATTTCTATCAGATTCAAAAAACTGGCGAAATTAAACCAAACATTTGGAGAGGATCTATAGTGCAAGCTTAGGGTATTGCTTACCTGATGCGACTGCTGGTTGGAGGGAAAAGTGGAACCACTGGCTCTGTTCCTGAATGGCTCAGGTGTTTGCTCTGTGATAAATCATTGAGCAATGAGCTGTCCTTTCCGTTTGGGACACTTAGTTGTGTGTGCTTTATTCTTTACACTTTAAAACAGATTTAAATTACACTTTGTTTTGTGGCTTTTCTGCAAATGAAGCTACTAAATGTTTACTTTTTTTTCTTTCTTTTTCTTAATGAATAATTTCTTTTCTTACATTTAAAATATTATCCCCTTTCCCAGTTTCCCCTCTGGAGCTTCCCCCCCATCCAATCCCCTTCTCCCCCTGTCTCTATGAGAGTGCTCCCCCCACTTTCTCCCATCTCCCTGCTCTGGCATTACCCTACACTGGGGTATTGAGCCTTCACAGGGCAAAAAGCCTCTCCTTTTTTTAAAACAAAAGAGTAAGATGCAGATTTATTGAAGCAGGGTTTCTGAGACTGGGTCCTAGAGATGCATGTTTTTTTTTTTTCCTAATGCTCAGGAGTAATTTCACCATCTGTCTTTGTGGGAGGACCATGGGGAAATTCTTCACCAAGGCTGATGATGTTCAGAGTATTCACCCATGCCTAAAGAAAGGACTCCAATCTATTGTTCTAAATACCACACGTGTTCTGCCTGGACTCAGTCCAATAGATAAGGGCTCTCTTGGCTCTGCTGTTTCTGAGTCCAGTTTATTTGCTCTTTTTGGAGCGGGTGAGCATCCTTCTGTACAAGTCACAGAAGGCAAACCCAGAGTTTCATTGCTCATGTTATCTGCAGAATGGTGGAGAAGAGAATGTCCTCAGAGTTACCAAAGGGTATGTTGAAATGAGCATCAAGAATGTTGCCTGTACTCATTTCCCAGCATCCTAGTCAACTGCAAATGATGCTATATGATAAGAGTACAATCTGTAGCTGGCCCAAGGAGTAGAGAGCACGTAGATAGGCTCACCCTTCCCCCACGGACTAGATAGACTTGTATATATGCTCATCCTTCCTTGGGGTGTCTTGAACAAATTGTGACCCCCTTAGGCACATGGGCCTACCTGAACACTAGGGTCCCAGCTGTAGATTGTCCTGCAGCCGTTTGTATTTTGATGTTCATCCCACTTTCCCAAGAAGGGTTGCCTAGTAAAGTACTCAGGTGACTTCATCTGAACCTTCCCATTTTTGTTAGTAAAATAAAGCCGAGAGCCAATGATTGGGCAGGGGAAAGGAGGAGAGAGAGAAGGTCGGAGGCGAGGGGAAGGGAGAGGGAAGGGGAGGAGAGGACCAAGATTCAGATCACACTGGAAAGATGAACTGGATACAGGTAGACTTAATTAGAGTTAGACAGATATAAACATTTTAAGGATTCTATAGGTCTTTTATCACATATGGAAGGGCAGTTTGTATCTTTGTCAATTTGAGGTAATCTTATTGTGTAGAGGGTTTGTGTATTGAGAGTTTGATATATAAACTTTTATGAAAAGCTATAGGGCCTTAAAGTTGTGTTGGTGTTGGGATTTTGGTAAAGAAACATGCTGTGGTGGTAATTCTATCTGGGGCAGAAGCACCAGGGAAGGGAGCCATGCAGAGAATACAGCTCGCGGACCGAGTGACAGAGTCTGTGTGCCCAGCTCCAATACTAGAAGCAGCGCCCTTGAAGTGAGACTTCGGGGCTGATAAAGAGATAAACCAATTCCATTTTTAATATTTACTGCAACACCCAGCCAATGGAACTGTCTGGGTATTGATGGAACTTGTAGAGGGCACAGCTTTATTGGAGGAAGTATGCATTTGAGAGTTTATGGCTTTCCATTGCTTCCAGTTTGCTGTGGTCAAGGTGTGATCCCAGCATCCTGGCCCTACCACCATGCTGATTGCTGCTGTGCTCCCCCATTCTATGATGGGTTCCTACCCATCAGGGATGAGATAGCTCCATTTTCCACCCTAGAATAAAATTCCCTTTCCTGCTTAGTGAGCTGCTTTCCCCAAAACCCTTTCATATGCAAGCTTTGCTCAGACATGAACTACAGCTACAACAAAGCCACGAGAAAGCTTTGAAGATTTCTTCTACTCCTACTTTTCTCTTCAGAACTCAGGGTTTCAGGGATGGGGTGGGGGTTGATCTGGGGGCAATGTTTATCAACCAAGAAAGAGGAAGGATTTGACTAGAAAGGAAGATAATGAGTTTATACCACAAACCTGGCTGAACAGAGGACACAACCCAGAAAAAATAAATCAGCAGAAGGAACGGTAGCCTATAACCAATAGTTTAGTTCAGAATCCCTTCTGCTCCAAGGGCTCCATTTCCTCAGGATTGTTACATTGTTCATCGCAGACTCAGTCTGCAGAGTCATATGTGATAACTTGATAGGTCGAGTAGATTTTCTTATACCCATTTTAGAGGAAGAAACTGAGGAGTTGAGAAGCCCTAAGGTTCTGTTTTGGCTATAATGCCAGATGCTCCAGAAGTCTCTGCCAACAATCTCATCCTCAGTGCAAGAATACAAAATATAAAATTCCCTTCAGATATACTGTCAAGTAGGCAGATACTTGTTCTCTTCCTACAGGAAAAAGCCTGACCACATGAAGGAGTCAGACCTTCAGCTGCCACAGTGGCCTCCATGCCTGGCTTCCAAACACCATAGCTAGAGGCGAGTTGTTTTGATTTGAAGAAAAGCATCTAGGGACCACATGTGCAAGGAAGCCAGACTCTACCTGCATGAGGTACATCCAGTAAGGACAGAGTGAAGCATGATTAGGCCTTATTCTGTAAGCCCTGCCATGCTTTCTGCTGAGAGGAAGGCCAAGATTTCCCTTTCCCATAATCCCATGCTGCTTGCATATCCCCAACCCCTGAAGGTGACCCTCATTAACATTGCCAAAGGCAATCTTTTCCTATGTTTACTTGCTCCAAGACCAGTGGAACTTTACCTGCTTCCCAGGCACAGGAGACCAATGGCTGTGCACATGGGGCTGTGTCTGCATGCCTGAGTGTACACATCTGGTGCATTCTGCTGCAGGGTGCACGTGCCTCTTAACTGGGCGCATTTCGCCCTCTTCTATCGCTTAATGTCCTTCCACAGTCAAGACTAATGGAATCAGGTTGTGATTCAGATGATATCACATTGGTGACTCACATCTTGCTAGATGGATAGATTCTCCACTCCCTTTGCATTCTTTTCAAGGTAACCTTGACTTGTCACACAGCCAACCGAGAAGCAGATTTTTTTTTTCTTCTCCCAGAGACATTGACTTAGCCATGACAGTTACAATGGTGGGCTGTGGGGAAGAGATGAATCAAGGGCTGGAGCTGTGTGAGAAGAGTTGCCCCTCTCTATCCATCTGTTAGGAATGGGGATGCCCAGAGGCTATGTCAGTATGGACTTCGTGACTCTCTTTCCTGGCAATGACCTTTCTCAGCAACCTTGTTATTAAACACCCTCTCCTCTTGGGAAGCAAGCAGGTCCTGAGGGGGAAATAAATAGTCAGCGCAGCTGGAAAACACTGCGACAACGGAGCAGGGGTGCAATTATGCCATCATTTCCGCCACTAGAGTTTCTTTAAGGAAATTTTTCATTGGGAAAATAAAAACCAGAGAGGCTGACTCACTCTCTTTCAAGATGCCATCCACTCCAAAGTATATACATCCAGAGGTCAGACCAACTAGCTGTGCTCTCTGATCCTGGCCTCTAAAGGTATGCACAGTCTTGGCACCCTCTCATCTCTGTACCAGCTCCTTCATCTCTCTATCTCTCTGTCTGGGTTTTTGTTGTTGTTGTTGTTTTTTGGTTTTTGGTTTTTTTTTTTTTTTTTTTTTTTTTTTTTTTTTTTTTTGGAGATATTTCTTCTCCAAACCTTCAACTGAACAAATGGGGCCAAACAACATCAAGTAATCTAGGTGGCTGTGAACAAGCCACTCAATTGCTTGTTGTAGCCTTGCACTAGTTAATTATCTTGTCTCCACAGCAACATACTGGACAAAAGCAACTGAAAGGAGGGCTTATTTTCATGCATAGTTTAAGGGAACCTTCCGTGTGATGAGGGCTGGAATTTAAGGCTGGTCACATGTCACGCTGCATGCACAGGCAGGACAGAGAGAAGGAGATGAAGGAAAGTGTTTACCCTACCCTTGTCATACACTCAGGACTCCAGCCTATGGGATGGTGCCGCCTAAACTTAGGATTGTCTTTCTCCCTTCAACTAATCTCATTTAGAGATTCTGCACAGACATGTTCAGTCGTTTGTTTTCCTTGTTGATTCCAAATCCTAAATAGTTGACAATCAGATTAATCATCCCAAGTCTCATTCTTGCCACAAAATGCCATCCTGAAGCTGGTGAGACAGCTTGGGGATCAAAGCACCTGCCATCAGCC
The DNA here is from genome assembly GCF_963924665.1 of Micromys minutus. Lineage (NCBI taxonomy): Eukaryota > Metazoa > Chordata > Mammalia > Rodentia > Muridae > Micromys > Micromys minutus. The sequence goes on from NC_137981.1 coordinate 49,665,400, forward strand.
CCACTGACTGAGTTGGGTTCCAATAAACCCTCACAGTGGAAGGACAGAACAGACTCCTGCAAGCTGTCCTCTGGCCTCCACATGCATACCATGGAATGTACATGAATGCATACATCCATGTGTACTCATGCTAAATAAATGAATAAGGAAGTTCAGTTTATTAAGGCACTATTTGTGTTTTCAGGGAGGGTCAATCATACAAATTACTGTGGGCAGGTTGCTTCACCTCCAGGTAAACAGGACAGAGCTGCTTTAACTTCCAGCACTGAGATGCTTCTCACTTGCCCCCATCCAACCATCTTTCATATCAGGTGATGAATCAGGGAGGTAGGTTAGTAACACAAGAAATGAGCGACATCAACAGGGTTAGTCTAGGTTCCCAGTGCCACCCTCACTAAAGACTCTAAGCTTTCCTCCCCTTGATTAGGGAAAAGGGTAACACAGATTGACCATCGCTCCCATAAAAATCAGAAATGAGAAATGCTACAAATATAAGGCACATCGAGTGTCACCATACTACAAACTGAAAGAGTCACAGCACATACCTCATGCATAAGATCATTATAAATACAATATAAATAACCTTTAGGTCATACATAGAAGGAATATGTGAAAATGTGAGCAAATTTCATGTTTAAACTTGTATTTCATTCCCAAGATATCTCATTATGTATTATGTGCATGCAAATGTTTCAAAACAAGAAAAATATGAACTGTGAAACACTTCTGCTTATAAGCCTTTCGGGTGAGGTGTAAACTTGTACTCAGAACTTTCATTTTAAAAGCTTCCTAGAGCAACTCCAGAAAATGGCAGCTTCATTTTCCAAGCAAAGCAGAAAAATGCTCAGAAAAAAAGGAGATCTAGGTGGTAGGAATAAGAAGACAAACAAAGGGCGTATTTAGGTCAGCTGATACCTCTGGCCACATCAGCACTGGCTATTGTTCTTAACAGAACAATCTACCTTCACCAAAGTACTGAGTGATCACCATCTGAGCTCTTTCCCATTGCTGGCTGCCTGTTTCTTCTTACTGGAACCAGCCATTTGATGCTGGAACCCCATCTCTCCAGAGAGAGATCTATCTGAGCTAGGGGAAGCCTTCTTCTTTATCCACATTCAGCAAGATGGGGGATTTTTAGCTTGGTGCTTGGAAGGAACTCTCACTCTTTGTCAGATGTCAGACTAAACTAGATTCTCAATATGTAGTAAATTAATATTTCCCATGTGACTTAAAAAACAAGATGCAAGTGTGTACAGCATATTGTGTCTTACTGCCAGAAAACATAGCTCTGAATGTGTTCTACCTTAAATGAAAACACTAGTAATCTAGTAATGACAAGTTCTTTCCCTTTCACTCTTTGAGACAGTCTTTTGTAGCCCATATTGGCCTCTAACTCCTTCCATAGCTAAATACATCCTTGAATTTGGGATATTCCTCCCTCTCCCTCCTCTCATGTTTGCAGGTTTGCACACCAGTCCTGTTGAGTCAGAAACATGAAGGTTCTAAAAGAAAAGAGAATCCCTTGGCTCTGAGCGAAGGCTCATAGCACTCTGCATTGGCAGACTAGAATCTAAGATGACAGTCTTTGTCTTCACTTGCCATGACTGGAGCTCCCTGTCACTTCTAGAGGAGGCAGTGCAGACTGACAGGAGAACTTCTACATGATCCTCAGTATGCCCTGGGCATTACACATGGCCTATGAGTTCAAGAGTACTAAAGGTCAAACTCAGGGCATCATGTATGCTAGGCAAGCACTCTACCAAAGAAGATATATCCCCAGCCCCTCCTTTTCTCATTGATATGCAATGGTGCATCCATTATTGCTGTATATTGTAGCAGCTATTCAGTATAGTATCACTGTCTCAATATCCCATTTTGTAGTAAACAAGACCAAGGTTCAGAGAAGTAGATCCATGTAGCCTGCATATCACTCAGATGCTCAGTGGTAGAATTAGAACATAAATTCAGATCTTTCTGCATTCATACACTTAATACCATGGTGTCTTCCCTTTGTAGATCCTTATGTCTCTCTTTCCCGCAAATTATAAAGGTTCTAGGTAGCTCTCCTCTCCCAATGAACTCCTTCCTCATTCTCCATGCTCTTCCTCATAGCACAGTAGGTCCTTTACTCTACCCGTGATGCAATGACAGGGACCTGATAAGGAATTTGCATTAGCCGGCCACTTTAAGACTCACAGGATAGTCATCAAGTCCTACAGTTCTTGAGCTAATCAATAAATCTATCCCATCACTAAGTCTATCCTCAAATATTATACACAGTCACATAGTTAAGATGGGACCTCATCATTCACTTTCATAGATGTTTTCATTTCAGTAGAGATGTCTTTCTTTTTAAAGATATGTATATGATCACTGTTGGTATCTTCAGACATATGAGAAGACGATATCTGATCCTATTACATATGATTGTGAGCCACCATGCAGTTGTTGGGAATTGAACTCAGGACCTCTGGAAGATCAGTCCATGCTCTTAACCATTGGTCCATCTCGCTAGCCCCTCAATAGGTGAATCTTAAGACTAAAGAGTGTCAATCCAAAAGAAAGGACTAACAGGCATGGATTGTCACTCTAGGGGCGCTGTTTGGGGTATGTATGAGTTGCTTTTCAGATGTTTTTAATATTTTTTTTTACTTTTAAATAATCCCCTTTCATCCATCATTACTTTTTCTACCACTCTCCAGCAGGTCTCTAGCACATGAACTCCAGGAGCTTCCTGCTGTGGTTCTCCTAGCATCCCATATTCCTTACAAGTTCCTGGGAATCCAGTCCCACTAAGACTCAAACACTAAACTTCAGATGAATTCTTAGGGAACAGATTCCAAAAGAGATCCCTCCAAGAATGCATCCCCTCCAAGGGCAAAATGGGCATTCCCTTACACCTCCCTTTTCTACAGCCCCTGCCAAAGGCTTGTCTTCTGATTACAGGAAGGGCTTGCTTCCTTCTGTTTTCTAAGCAGAGCCTCCTCTGCCCCTAATAACAGGGCTGTTAAAATCAGCAGTTCCATTATATATAGCCAGAACCACACCAACTCACATCAGCAGGTCAACCACAGAGCTACATTTAGCAAGGGCAGGTAAGACTTAAGAAGAAAAATGTCACAGAATGGGAAGTGGGCAGGCAGACAGCCACAAACTTGACTTGGTAATGTTGTCCAAAGCCAACGCTTATTATCAGCATTAAGCTCCTCAACAATAATAGTTATACTAACATTAAAGCTTGTCCTTCTCACCCTCTGTAAGGATTTTGTTCTTCCCTAGACTTATAATTTTATGAACACCATGACCTGCCCCATCTTACTTAGTCTTGAAACACAGATATTATTATTGTTTTCATAGAATCGTGGTAGAAATGTGGAGAGAGTATACAGGCATTTAGAGTAACAGCCTTCCCTTTAATGCTAGTGTTCTCCACTAGGACACAGTGATTACAGAAACCTCCATTCAGTGTTACTTGGAGAAGTTCAGCTGACATTTTCATAAAGAGATTCACCTTGGCAGAGATCGCTACACACCTCCACAACTGGTCAAAATGGGGAGAGCAACTGAACATAGTGTATCCAGCCCCAATAGATACATCTACAACACACCCCCTAAATCTAAGTCTAGGGGGACATTGTGAAAGGACAGATGGACATATTGGAGGAATCAAAAGAACACGTTGTCTTCTGTCATCTAGAACCTTCTATACATGATAAGGAAATGGCACCCATGAAATCCCAAGAGTATGAGAGCCTAAACAAAAAGGTTCTCAAGGTCAGCTTGAATTGACCTGTCAAGGTACTTAAGGGAGCTACAGGCAACTATTAGTAACTAGAGAAAGAAACTCAGTCTTCTCCAGAGACCAGATCCCTGATAGGTTATCCAACCAAGTATTCATCCCTAAACACACAACACCAAATGGATACAAGGGTGTGTGTGTGTGTGTGTGTGTGTGTGTGTGTGTGTCTGTGTGTGTGTGTGTAAATGAAAATGAGTTTATGAATTTTAGAGGAACTGGAGAGAGAGATAATAGAGATAGAGATAGATAGATAGAGAGAGAGAAACAGAGAGAGAGAGAGAGAGAGAGAGAGAGAGAGAGAGAGAGAGAGAGAGAGAGAGAGAGAGAGAGAGAGAGAGAGAGATGCATTTTGGGCCTATCTGTCCTGGTAATATCTTGGCAACATGCAGGTGACTGAGGAAGATTGCTGACAGACACATGTCCTTCTCTACTGATGATAGCTGTTCATTATCTAAGGAGGTGTAGTTCTAACAATCTGTTTGGCAATTCATTCAATGCAGAAAGAATGATTTCAGATCAGCCGCTCTAAAACCAAAATCATTTGTGAAGGGAAACATCCTTCATGCCCCAACAATTCTACACCACAGTTTGACTTGTTATCAAGGGATAGAGTGTTTAAATAATTCATCTTGGTGGTTTTACCAGGAAGCTACATAACTCAAAATTTCAAATTCTAGTGGCCAGTACATTCTCAAAATGTGTTCCAAGGATTCTATTAAAAAAATAAGAATGTCTCCTAGGGGCTAGGGAGATGGCTCAGTGGTTAAGCAGTTCCTGCACAAGTAGAAAGACTTTGGATCTCTAGAACCCACATAAACACCAAGTGGGCATGATGCCCACCTGCAATTTCAGCCTCAGAGTGTGGAAAAAAAGGATCCTTTGAACAAGATGGCTAGCAAGACTAGCCATAGTGGTGAACCCTGGGCATCACTGAAAGAAGCTGGTTCATTTAAATAGGGCAAAAAAGATAGAGAATGTTTCTTAACATCAACCTAAGGCCTCTGTATATTGACATCCATAGGCATGAGTGCAAAGGTGTATAAGAACCCACACACACATATACCTACACACATGAAAAAATATCCATATGCATATACAGACATGCACAAACATATATACACATACACACATGAATACACACATACACAGAATATATACATAGACACACACATGTACACACACACAAATGCATGTGTGAGTGTGCATGCATGCACATGCATGGACACACACACACACACACACACACACACACATGTAGATAAAAAAAAAAACAAAGCCACTTAGGGGCTAATTTATGTCCCCAAGAAAGTTATATTAAAGTTATAGCACACAGTACCTATACATGTGGCAACAAAGACTGAGATTGGGGTGATGCTTTGAAAGAGACTGGCTGTCCCTGCTGGTACCTTGATTTGGGGCTCTGGCTTCCATAATGTGAGAGAATACTTCTGTTTCTTGAAGTCTTATAGTTTATATCATTTGATTATGGCAGCCACTGGAACCTAACAAAAAGTCAAAGAGAAAAATCATCCTTCAAAAGTAAAGGGTTCCTCAGTGTCCTTCAGCCTGAGGACCCTGGGGAGACATGAGATGGCCCATTACAGATCAGCTAAAACAAGAGCTCAGGAAGCAAACTAGAGAACAGATGAAGTTCTCAGTTAATGTATATCATTGCTATGGACACGCCCATATCAAGAATCCTGGTGCCCCAGATCCAGGGGACTAGCAAGGCCCTTCCCCCTGGTCCTAGGCCAGATATTGACAGTGTGTGCAGAAAGCATCAAGCACAGCTTCCTTCTCCGGGATGACTGCAGCCTGAGACTGCTCCCCAAGGAAACTCCTACTGAGATAAGCTAACCTGCCTTTTAGCTCATGCTGTGTATAATCAATGTGTTGATTTCCCAAGCTGCTGCTGGCACATCTCCATCAGAGCACAGGACACACCTATTCCAACTTTTCCTGACATTTTGGTTTTGAGTCTAGCCTTTAAGGGCTGCGTTCTCAGTCCATCGATCCCAGCTTCTTCTGTATGTGTGTGTGTGTGTAGCTTATTCCCAGTCACTCTGGTCAGGCCAATCCCAAAGCTATGTAGGTCTCAGTGGTGGATACTGTCATGTGTTACATTGCTTCAGTTTTTCCATTCATCATTATCGTGTGTATACATGTAAGTGTGCATGCACATGGTGGACCGAGGTCAACTTTGATACACTCCTTCCACCTCTATGTAGTGTCTGTATTAGGGTTTCTATTGCTATGATAAAATATCACAACCAAAAGCAACAGTGGAAGGAAGGGTTTATTTCACCACACAGCTTAATCCATCACTGAGGAAAGACAGGCAGAAACCCAGGGCAGGAATGTGTTAGCAGGAACTGAAGCAGAGGCCATAGAGAACGTGTGCTTTATAGGCTTGGTCCTCATGACTTTCTTGTCTTACCCAGGACCTCCAGCACAGGAGAGGCACCACTCTCATGGTTAGGGTTAGGGTTAACTCTACCAGGTTAACCATCCATTTTAAAGGTGTACCAGTATACACGCAGGCTAATCTGGGAATGAAGGAGACCATTTTCTCAGTTGGACCTACCCCTCCCAAATAACTCCAGTTTGTGTCAAGTGTCCATAAAATATTTCGGCACATATGGGTTGAAGGATTGAACTCAGGTGGCTCACGTCTCTCCTGAAGCTCATGTTAACTGGTCCTTAAAGCTTTGCCACAAGAGTATGATGCCCAGAGTTGCTAGACAGCAACTAAAATGTATAAAATTGAACACGTTTCCTTACACAGCCATTTCCCAGGACTTCAAGCTGATGTGAGCATCCAAGAAGAAATGCTTAGGATGTTGAATTTCTCAAAACTTACTTGATCTGCTCAGCTGGTAAAGGTAGTTGCCATCAAGCTTGGAGACCTGAGTTCAATCCCCAGGATTAAACACGATGGAAGGCAAAAACCAATTCTCTCAAGTTGATCTCTAACCATCATGCATGATCTATGGCAGGAACATGTAAACACACACACACACAGTAAGTAAATAAATGAATAAATGAATAAATAAATAAATAAGTAAACTTAGTAAAAAATTATATTATCTGACATCTTGTCAAACATATATATACATACACATATATATTATACAATGTGATTTGGAAAATACTCCTATTTCTCATTGGGTTTTTACAGTCTCAGTGCACAGCTGTTAACACCTGCCTTGACATCTTTCCTTGCCAAAATTGCTGCTGTGGTGCCCCATTATCAGAATTTGGGCATCTATCACCTACCTGTGCATATGCTAGAACAGAGCATGCCTCCTCACGGGTGCTTCAGGGTGGCCATGTGGGGAGGTGAGCATTTGTAGACAGAAAATGGTAAGAAGACACAGGGGCAGCTCAACAGCCTATTTGATTCTGATATGGCCATGCCTATTGGATGGCCACAACAAAAGATCCTAAGATAGGTTTTTCAGTTGTTTCTATACTGAATTAGGTTTCAATTTTGTGTGGAAAAATACATATGAAGGCTTTCTCATGAAAACAAATGTAGGTTTGCTTAATATAATACACATATAGAGAGGGGGTAGGGAGGGAAAGAGGAAGATAGGAAGAACTAAAAGAGGCCCAAGCTTCAGTGTGGGCTGCTAAGGGAAGAGAGAACAGGTGAGAAAATACATTTTTGGCTTTCAAGTCAAATCCTGGCACTATTAAATGAACATCCCTAAAGGGATCATGGCATAAAGTTTGTTCTGTCTACAATATTTTTAGTGATGGGAATGTCTTTGAAGAGGCAGAGAGAAAAAGCAGCTGATTGGTACCTAGAACTCAGTTCTTCTAGTACCAGCCCAGGCCAACGGGCTTGTGAGTTCCAAAACAAAAGGCAGAGATCTTGGTGAAGCTGAGGAGGTGCTTGTCTGCCGGGTTTTTTTTTTTTGGTTTTTTTTGTTTTGTTTTGTTTTTTTGTTTTTTTGTTTTTTTTTTACCTTTGAGTTTCGCAAATACACACTGATCAAGGTCTCAAATGCTATCATCACCTACACTCAAACGTAGAGAGCCAGGCAGACAGGCTGGAGCCACTGAGAGGGTGAGATAGGCAATCCTATCACAGCCTGATGTCTGGAAACATTGCAAGAACAAGAATCGCTTTTCAGGCCACAAAAGAAACATGAGACTGGAAAACATCTCTAAGTTTCTATAACCCAACTCATTTTCCATCCAAGTCTCTGTTCTGTTTATATCCAGACAAATTTATGTCCAGATGAGCCAAAGCTTTTGAAGCCCTAGTTAAGGGTTTTCTCTATTGTCCTGGCAGTACTGTGATTTGTATGTGTCTCTTAGAAATTCATGTTGAAACTTGATCAACACTGCAATTACATTAAGAGGTAAACACTCTAAACCAGGGTGGAGGGTCCTCAGAAAACTAAAAACAGAATTACCATAAGATCGAGCTAGGCTACTCCAAAAGATCTAAATCAGCACTCTGGGTAGCTACTTGCACATGAGCGAATATTCACAGTGGTCAAGATATAGAATCAACTTTATATCCATTAACATATGAATAGATAAAGAAAATGTGGTGTATATACACAAAGGAGTTTATTCAACCATAAAAAGTGAAAATATGACATTTACATGAAGATAGATGGAGATCAGATGGCTAAGTAAAAATAAGCCAGATTCAGAAAGATAAATATCGTGTGTGTGTGTGTGTGTGTGTGTGTGTGTGTGTGTGTGTGTGTGTGTAATGAAAACTGATTAAGGGGAATTGAGGAAAGAAAGAGGAGGCACAAGAGAGGGCAATGCATGTGAACATAAACTTGTATGGAAAACATAGGTCTGCCCTAGATCTTCGGCCCAAGATGGAGTCACCCTAAGGCATCAAGATAAATGACCTGTTTGGGACCCAGACCCTTTGAAAAAGTAGAAAGCAGATATCCTACCCTTCTCACAAATCTGCTGACCCTTTGTCTCAGAAAAGAACTTGACCACAGCCTCTTGCTAGTCTCACGGCCAGGACAGCCCCTCATAAAACAGTACTAACTACAGCCCCTGCTTCCTTTCTCTCTCCAATTTAAAGCACCTTATAAAACCTAACCCCCCCCCCCATTTAATGGGGTTGCTCTTTTCTCTCTTGGAGACAGCCCAGAAATTCCTACCCTGAATAAGAATTTGCCTTTGGGTCTGACTGTAGCCGTCGTAGTTCTCTTATTAAGCCACACAGAGAGGTCTTAATGAAACTAATTATTTTGTAATCTAATTTTAGAAAGGAAGAGTAGAGCAAACATAAGTATCTATCTGAAGTGAAAAATAAGAGTTGAACTTATAAATGTGTTGCTTTTCTTTAAAAAAAAAAAAAAAAAAAAAGTAAGGTGAATCTTCTAGAGATGGTCCACCCTCCTGAATAGGACTGGTGTCTTTATAAAGCACACGTGCAACTGTTTGGCCAACTTTTTACTTCCTCCTTCACACACAGCAGGAACAGGCCAATTTGGAAATACTAAATAAACTCATACAGGCTACCCGTAAATTGGGGCCACCATTGTTTACAACCAAGCCTCCAACAAATTTATATTATCCACAAGTTATCCAGAATTTAGGACATTTTTAACAGCAGCCAAGATGAACTGAAACATAGGCTTGGGTTACAAGCCTGGGTCACCGGTGTCCCTTATGCCATCCTCATCCCTGTGGCAACCCAGCATCATCAAACACCTCCTGGTACTTTCAAGAGATAAGGCTTTTTTAGTTTAGTTGATACCATTCTATATAGTGTTTGGCTATATAGCTGAGACTGGCCTTGAACTCATTGTGTCTGGCTCAGCCTCCTGAGTGCTGAGATAACAGGTGTGAGTCCTAAAAATCATGATACCTGCTCCTGTCATCCATGATGGCGGCTGCTCTTGAGAATCTCAAGTGTGTCACCTTCATGACTACTTCTTGCCCACCAGCCTAGGGTGAGTCTGTCTAATTAGCTATAACATTCAAGGGCCCCCATTCCACCGACGAGAAACTATGTTCTGTAGTACCTTGACTTCAGTCCCCATCCCCAATGGTCTGTTTCTTTCAAATGATAGTCCTGTTTGCATAGTTTAAGTTCCCGTTATTTTAAATGTCACATGCGATCTCACATAGATCATAAACTAAGGATGTCACAGAAGCACTAGCAGGATACAAAGCATCTATTAATGCTTCTACATTCTTTCCATATCTCTGAATGCCAGCTCCATCCCTCCTTGTTGTTTCTCCTAATTGATGCCGAGATCTGACTTTTTTCTAAATCCCATGTGTACAAATGTGTGCAGGTAAGCACATGTGGGTATCTGTTTTTTAAAAAGAGCAAGATTGATGTGAATCTTCTGTAGATAAAGATGATTGTTGATAATAACATGTAACTGGGTATAATGGAGGGTCACTAAGTTATGGCTGTTATAGTATTTATTAATAATTAATAATATTAATTAATAAGACAACTGAACAGTGTTATCCTATTACTTTCATTTCCAAAGACAAGAAAGTAAAGAATCCAAAAGTTGAAGTCAGTTACTCACTGTGATTTGTCTACAGTGTGAGGGATGAGTCTCAAAAATTAGACTTCATCTGCCTCTAAGCCTTATATCCTTTCCCCTGTAACATCAGACTTCATCTTCCTCTAAGCCTTATATCCTTTCCCCTGTAACATCCGTCCTCGCGAATATTCCCTCAAGTGCTTTTACACTCAAACATCCAGTGGATTCATCACACTTTGCTTCCAGGGTGTTAGAAAGGATCTTCAGGTGATGTTTCTAAAGAACTTTGAATTTCCCTGGTGAGAATTCTCATTGAAAACAGCTATATTGTCAGCTCTTAATTATTGGTGACAGTGCTAGACGGGGATACACCCATTGGACAAGATTCATAATTAATCCCCTCATTTGAGTCAAGAGTCTCTGCCTGTTTCTTACACTGTTGCTCCTGTCAGAACTGCCCACAGGGAGAACCTTATTTCCTCAGGGGCTCAGCTCCCAAGATCTGAGCTGCAGAAAGCTTCACTAATCAGGTATCTGCATTAACTTGGCCTCAAAAAGGGAAAGCCAGAATAAAAGAGAATAAAATAACCCACAGAGAGTGGACTGATCTGTGAAAGAAGTCTCAAGTCGTGGTGTTGTTTAATTTAAACACAGGAAAGATGCTCAGATACATGTGATAAGTCAGGTCAAAGCCTAAACACTCTCTCTCTCTCTCTCTCTCTCTCTCTCTCTCTCTCTCTCTCTCTCTCTCTCTCTCTCTCTCTCTCTCTCTCTCTCTCTCTCTCTCTCTCTCTCTCTCTCTCTCTCTCTCTCTCTCTCTCTCTCTGTGTGTGTGTGTGTGTGTGTGTGTGTGTGTGTGTGTGTGTGTGTGTGTGTGTGTGAAGAATCTACACTGCCTTTGTGAGGGAGGAGAAGGGACCTCTGATCTATCTACCAGAAACATGTTAATTTAAGCAGATTGTAATTCAAAGCTTCCATAGAACACTTGCTTTTGAGCTAGCCAGAATATTTGTCTGCTTGTTTGTGTTTATTTGAAGAATAACCTTCATCTAGAGCATGGATCTCTGCTGTAGTCTGAACACGAAGTGCCTTCCAAAGCGTGCTGAAGGTTTAGTTCCCTACTGGAGACACTATTTTAAGACGTTTTGGAAATTTTAGGAGATGCTGCTGCCCAGCTGGAGAGAGTGGATTGGGCCAAGACTGAACTTGTCCTGATGCATCTTGTCCTGAACTCTTCTTGCATTCTTGCACTCTTCTAATTTGCTTCCTGGATGTCATGAACAGCTTTCCTTCCCCACTCCTTCTGACATCACCATGATTCAGCCCCCACAGAGCCAGGCAACTGTGAACTGAAATCTTTCAAACCATGAGCCAAAATACATTTTTCTTTCTTTTATTTACTCCTTCCTTTTTAAAATTTTTTCCTTTTCTTTTTTCTATTTATTTGTTTATTTATATTCACTTTACATCACTGTGCCCTTTCTTTGTGGTCCCTTCTTCCTCTTCCTCCTTCCCTCTTCCCCTACTCCTCTGACAAGTTAGAGACTCCCTTGGGCATCCTCCCCATCCAGACACATCAAATCTGTGCAGGGCTAGTGTATTCTTTCCCACTGAGGCCAGACAAGGCTGCCCCATTATGGAATAGCTTTAGAAACAGCTCCTGACCTAGTTGTTGAAGGACCCACCTGAATCTGCTACAGATCTCTGGGGAAATCTAGGTATAGGCTATGCTCTTTGGTTGGTGATTCACTCTCTAAGAACCCCAAGAGCCAGGTTAGTTGACTCTGCTGCTCCTCCTGTGGAGTTCCGAACCCCTCCAGGGTGCTAGATCCTTCTCCCAACTCTTCCATAAAGCTTCAGGAGCTATGTCCAATGTTTGGCTGTGGGCCTCAGCATTTGTTTAAGTCATTTGCTGGATGGAGCCTCTCAGAAGACAGTTATGCTAGGCTTCTGTTGACAAGCATAACAGGATTTCATTACTAGTGAAGCATTTTATTAGTGCTTGCCCTTGGGATGGGTCACAAGCTAGGTCAATTATTGGTTGGCCATTTCCCTCAGTCTCTGCTCTATCTTTGTCCATGCACTTCTTGTAGACAGGACAAATTTTGGATAGAAATTTTTGGGTGGGTTGTTGTCCTTATGCCTCCACTGGGAGTCCCGACTGGTTACAGGATGAGGCCACTTCAAGTTCCATATCCCCACTGCATGGGGTCTCAACAAGGGTCACTTCAATACACTCCTGCGAGTCTTCCTTATCCAAAGTCTCTGACACATCCTAGAGATGCCCCAACCACCCACCCCTGCCAAACACTATCCATCCTCCTGGCCATCTTCTGGCCCTCTCTTTTGTCTCTTCCCATGTCTCATCCTGAACCCTTCACTCTCCTCAATCACTCTCCTACCAGGTTCTATCCTTTCATCTAAATCCTATGACTATTTTATTCACCTTTCTAAATGAGATTCAAGCATATACCTTAGGACTTCCACCTTGTTTAGTTTCTTTGGGTCTGTGAAGTATAGCACAAGAATCCTGTATTTTATTTGACTAATATCTTCTTGTAAGTGAATACATACGATGCTTTTGGCTCTGGGTTACCTCATTCAGGATGATATTTTCTAGCTCCATTCATTTGCCTGCAAAATTCATGATGGCATTGTTTTTAATGGCTGAATAATTATTCCATTTGGTAAATTAACTACATTTTCTGTATCCATTCTTTGATTGAGAGGCATCTGGATTATGTCCAGTCTCTGGCTATTATGAATAAATCTGGTATGAACATAGTGGAACATGCGTCCTTGTGATATGATAGAACATCTTTTTGGGTATATGTCCAGGAGCAGTATAGCTGAGTCTTTAGGCAGAACTATTCCCAATTTCTGAGATACTACAACATTGATTTCCAGAGAGGTTGTATAAGTTTGCAATCCCTCCAGAAATATCCCACATCCTCAACAGCATGTACTATTGCTTGAGATTTCTATCTAAGCCATTCTAATGGGTATAAAATAGAATCTCTGGGTCATTTTGATTTGTATTTCTCTGATAACAAAGGATGTTGAACTTTTCTTTAAATGCTTCTCAGCAATTCGGAATTCCTCTGTTGAGACTACTCCGTTTAGCTTTGTACCCCATTTTTAATTGTGTATTTGATTTGCTGGTGTCTAACTTCTTGAGGTTTTTATATACTTTGGATATTAGTTCTCTGTCAGATGTAGGGTTAGTGAAGATCTTTTCATGATCTACAGGCTGTTGTTTGTTCTATTGACAGTGTCCTTTGCCTTACAGCAGCTTTTCAGTTTTATGAGTTCCCATTGATGATCATAGAGCCTAAGTCATCAGTGATCTGTTCAGAAAGTTGTCTCCTGTACCAATGAGCTCAAGGCTATTTCCTACTTTCTCTTCTATTAGATTTAGTATATCCAGTTTTATGTTGAGGCCTTTGATCCATGTGAACTTAAGTTTTGTGCAGGGTGATGAATATGGGTCTATCTGCATTCTTCTGCATGCAGACATTCAGTTAGACCAGCATGATTTGTTGAAGATACTTTTCTTTTTATGATATGGTTTTGACTTCTTTGTCAAAATTTGAGTGTCCTTAGGTGTTTGGGGTTACTACTGGTTCTTTGATCTCACTCCATTGATCAAACTGTCTGTTTCTATACTAATAGTATAGAGTTTTTATTACTATGTCCCTGTAGTACCACTTTTACTAAAATCAGAGGCAAGGCGAGGCTATCCACCCTTTTTATATCTCTTCAGTATGGTACCTGAAGTTCTATCTATAGCAATAAAACAACAGAGGAGATCAAGGGAATATAAATTGGAAAGGAAGAAGTCAAAGTATCATAATTCACAGGTGATATAATAGTATATACAAGTGACCTAAAACTCTACCAAAAAAAAATCTCCTATAAGTGATAACCACCTTCAGCAAAGTGGCTTAATACAAAAGTAACTTAAAAATGAAAATCAGTACCTCTTCTTTATACAAATGATAAATGGTCTGAGAATGAAATTAGGAAAACAACACCCTTCACAATAGCCACAAATAAATAAAATATATTAGTGTAACTAAGCACGTGAAAGACCTGTACAATAAGAACTTTAAGTCTCTGAAGAAATTGAAGAAGATACCAGAAGATGGAAATATCCCTCATACTTATGGATTCGTAGGATGAACATAGTGAAAAATGGCCATCTTACCAAAAGGAGTTCATAGATTCAGTGCAACTCTCATCAAAATTCCAAGACAATTCTTTACATACCTTGAAAGAATAATTCTCAACTTCATATGGAAAAACAAAACAAACAGAAAGCAGGATGTCTAAAACAATCCTATACAATGAAAGAATGTCTGGAGGTGTCACGTTTTTTTTTTCTTTTTCCTTCCTTAAACTTTTTTGCCTCAGATATTTGTCACAGCAACCAAAGAACCAAGTGACATAATCCCCAGTGAAGAAATTTCCCCATGAACAAGGCCAGTGGTCATGAACATGGTTGAGAGCATCATTTCTTGATGTGTAAATAAAATTGGTATTTCTAGAGCCACAAATATTTACTAAGCATCCATTGTGTGACAGGTAATAAACATGTCAGACTAGGTATAAGAACCATGACACATGGCACTCTCCAACATCCCAGCTTACAGAAGTCAGGACAGACACAGAGTATTGTGCTGTGAACAGCGTGGTTAAATAAATGCCAAACCAGAAGTCACAGTAGTCCTAAAGCCACACACTCCAGTCTCACTCCATCATCCACCATCACTGTTTTGAGACTCTGATGGAAGGAGAAATTGTCAAAATATATGCTTGAAGTATCTCCTGATAGTATTCCTTCACATAGAAACATCACTGCCACAAGCTGGCTCTGAAATCATCTAGAGGCCAGTATAACCTTGGCATCCTGCCATCTGAGTCTTCACCACACTGTGGCTCCTCCTGGCTGTACTCCTGAGCTTTTCCATACCTTACATACTGCCTAGAACATGGCAGATCCTGGATAAACATTGCCAAAGACCATGAAGGCCATGGAGTAGAAAAATATGCTTTATGAATCTTTTCAACACCATAAAAGTCCCTCCTGGATCCTGAATTCTCCCAGGCTAGGCTCTACCCAGACCCTTTATAAGCCTACACCAGTTTGTCAAAGGTACCCAGGTTTCAAGCTTGTCATACACACATGCTCTTGTAAGAATTAGATAACCTGGGTACTTTCTGACTATGTTATCTATTGTTTTTGCTGTTCTGACTCCTCCCTTTTCCATGGCTCTATGCTCATTGTCTATGGATAAACACTTTTGTGGGTGTGGAGATGTATGTGTCTCTGTGTGCATGTGTGTTTTCTTTTTAAGTGTATAGTCTTGGAGATTGAAATGAAAGTATGCTGTTTGAAACGAGGATGTTACCAGAACTTTATGTTAAGACAGCCATATGACAGGCAGATATTAGAGAAGACCAGGATACTTTACAAGGCTGTGGGGATAGAGATGTTCTTTGGACCTACAAAATTAGTTTCCTTTTCCTTTGCATCATCTGTAGTATGTGCCTGTGACTCAGTTCTGAAATAAATGATACTAGGTTACTATGCCAAGAGCTGCTACTTATCCAATTCCCAAGGCAACACTTGCACAGTCGCTAGGCCTCAAGAGAACACATGGGCTTCAAAGAGGGCCATGTCTCTATGAACTGAACACCAGCGATGTTCCACTAACGCTCTGCCATCTTTAAGACACTGTTAGAGTGAGTACCTCTATTTGGGGCTAAGTTTTTTACTGTCTTGGGTTTGATATAGTAATATCAATATAATAAGGCTGGGGGCTTAGAATAGAAGAGATGAATAATAAAGGGAAAAGCCTCTCTTTTTTTATCTCATGTTATAGACTGAAATCTACACCAGTTAAATCTGATCTACCACTACCAAGACCCGGCTCAAAAATATCAGTTAAATCACACCAGTGATAACTCCATTGGGTCTGACCTCAAGAATGCTTGTCTTATGTTGGCCTCCCAAGGATCCCATACAGCCTCAGCTTGACTGCTCTCAAGCAATCCAAGGCAGATATGCCAGCTCTAGGTGGGAGCTAGTGTCTCATGTGTTAATCCTTTCCTTTCTTATGATGATGTGGTTTTACCTTGTCAGACTCCAAGTTCAGTCATGAATCACAGCCAACACCTAAGGCCCTAGGCTCTGGGCTGGCATTGAATGTTCAAAAGTAGTTTCCTGTGTCAGCTGCAGTCCCTGCCTCAAGACTGCAAACAGTGGCCTCGAAAGAGTCCCCCTTTGTCCCCGCACTTGTCATCTGCAAGGATTGAATTTGATATGTGATTATAAAGTAATGAGACTGGCTTTTAAACAAACAGCAAACCCTATGAATCCAGATGAGTGCTGGCCTTCAAAGATATCACCATGCTCTGCTGGCCACATATTTACTCCAAAGAGGCTGCCACCCCAGGCCCTAGGGATATAATTTCCCTATGAAAATTGCCTCAGGGGCAATTAGCTAATTATAAAAAGAGAATGTGATCATTCACACTGTGTAGTGATCCCTGTCACTCTCTATGACTCAGAATCACCTGGAGGCTTGTCTTTCTTCAGAGTGTGTGTCTTATGCATCTTGGCACACCCCAGGCAGTTCAGACAGTCTTGGCATACAGAAAGCTCTGATAAATTCTTGGCATGCCCACCCCCTCCCCAAATCCCACCAACAGGTTTCTCATTGGCTGGGTATCATTCTCTTCTCATTCCTAGTTGTTTTTTTTTTCCCATGCAACACTAAGTGGTTTATATCCTTTCCTTTTTGTTTCTTAAATCACAACAAAAATTCCTCAGGATGGAGCTAGAATTTACCATGCATAGAGAGACAGAATGCCTGGTGTCCATCAAACTAAACTGAGTTGTGTGGTGGAAACCAATAAGCCCAGTGGCTCTGTGGCTAAAAATGTAAAGATCCATTGTTACCTCTTTATATAGTGACAAAGTGTGGAAAGCCAGGTACCAGGATACTTCATGTCAGCCAAGGGAAGTGACAACACTCTCCATTGATGTGTTTGCCCAATGGAAGGAAACACAATAGACTATCAGTGTTCACACTTGCTATTATATTCTGTCTGAAACTAACGCAAGCTTTTCCTCTACAACCCACTGCCCTTCACTACTCTGGCCTCATGACACTTCTCTAAAGAGGGAAACAGAATGCTCCCATGCACCTGTACGAAGGGAGGCATAAATTAAGACAAAAGTAAGTGCCAATTTTTTTCTAAAACAGAGTCTGGAAGTCAACGGGAGCAGATCAAAGAGTTTATCAAGCCTGTGGGATTATTCCATGTGGTCCCCAATAGATCCTGACCCCCACCCCTGCCAGAATTAGTTCCCTTGATACAACAACTTTAAATTCACCCAAAGTCACTTTCCTTTTGGTTAAGAGGACATCAACAAACGTGATACAAGCTGGATTCGGAAGTGCTTGCACACTGAGGGCTCTTGGAATGCACAGACTTTTTGCTAAAGAGGCCACATGGATGAGAAGCTAGGCACTTCTGCTAGGATCCCTAGCCAGCTGGAAGCAATAGGAATAGGCCATCTTGATCAGCCAGCTTGTGGATGAACTGACAGACTGACCGCCAGTGTGTGACTGAACCCAGCCAACATTGTGTGGAACCGAGATAAGCCATCCAAGCTACCCTGGCCCAAATTACTGAACCACAGAAGAGTGAGAAAATGAATAAATCTTGTTTGAAACTACAAAAATTTAGAGTGATTTGTCGCCATCAAATCAGATCTAGGACAAGAATTAACACTGTAACAAAACTCAAAAATGTGTGGCATTGGCTTTGAGGTATGACAAAGAAGAAGAGCTGTGGAGTTAGTGAATAGGTTGGTAAGTGAGGCTAGGGGTAAATGGTGTAAAATCTTTAAGTGCATGCTAGGAAAAGGGTAGCCCCATGTTATGGAGTAGTGAAATAATTGAAAATAAATGCTGCCTACAGAAACTTGAAAGAGAGACAGTACTTAATGAGCTTGTCGATTAGGTTGAGAGACTTCCAACTCAGTGCTGAAAGCAGCCATTGGATGCTTCCAGCTGTGTGTGATAAGGAACGGCCAGAATTGAGCAGGAAGCTGTTCAGTTTTCAATCAGATTTTAGAAGAAATACAGAGGAGCCCAAATGTGCCAGTTTAGAAAAATTAAACTGTTCCTCATAACTAGTGTTTCTAGTCAGTGCTTCTCAAATAAGAAAAAGTCTCAGCATAAAAATCAATCAAGACAGACATATTTGTGAAAGCCCACTATTATGCTTCTAAAAGGCAGGGGCTGGATCCTTTAAGGGGGATACAGAGATGACTTAAAATCCTCAGAGAGTTGACTCAGGGAAGAGCAGAATACCTGTGGCAGCCAGGTCCCTATCACTGCAACAAGTAACTGAGGTAGCCCACATGGAAAGAAGAAAAGTTGGAATTTGGCTCAGATTCAGATTTCATGGTCATTAAAAACCATGACAAGGCAGCCCATTGTGGCAAGACAAGAGCAAAAGTGCAGAGGAAGCTTATTAGCTCATGGTCAGGAAGGAAAAAGAGAAAGAACAGGAAGAATCCCATTTTCCTGACTTCAAAGGCCACCCAGGTACTAAAAGATCTCCTACAAACCCCAGCTCCTATGAGTTCCATTGTCTCCAGGTCATGCAAAGCTGGGAACTAAGTCCTTGGGAGTTATTTCAGATGCAATAATAGCAATTCCCAAGACATGGGTCTGTCTCAAAAGAAGCAAGTACTCTGAGAGGGTTTGAGGACACAGAGTGAACTCCTGTGAGATTCAAAGACAGAGCACAGTTTCTGCAGAGATTTGACTGTGAGAGCTGTACAATGCTGTACTAAAAGCAAAGCCACAATTCAAAGTGAGTAGAATCCTCGAAATCCTCACTTTCTACAAGCAGGAATTAGGCTAATATGGCTACTTGACTACAGAAACGGGCAATTTCCTATGATAGAGAAAACACTCTCTTAGAGAGTCAAAGGCCTAAAAGAAGGGTTTAAGATCCATGAGAGACAGACAATGAACTAGTCAATGCTTTCAGGATGAAACACCAGGCCCAAATTAAGAACATTCAGCTTGACTTCAGAACTGCTGTATAATTTTGTGAGTCCTGTCCTCTTCATTTGAAGTGTGAATGTCTACCAGCTACATCAAATGCTGCTCTCACCACTGTGCCTTAAGATGGAGGGTAGGGAAGAGCAACAAATTTGCTTTTTAAGTGCAAAGCCTGTGTGTGGATCAGGAGAATCCACACTGAGAGGCCTTGCCTACATCTAAACTTGAAGTAAACACATAGACTACAAGCTTGATGCCATAATCATAGAAACTGCTAGGGGTCTTGTAAAAGACAATGGGGAGATTTACTGAGGCTAACAGGTAGACTTGGTATACTGCTCCTAAACACAGCTTCTTGTTTTCAGTCATGATGTACACTCTTCAAAGACATAACTTTATGACTCCTACTAAAAGATGAAGCCCATACCTCCTCTTACATATTAGATGACTTCATGACTTGCTTTGACCAATCAAATGGGGCAAGAGATACATTGCATGCCTTCTAAGCAGGGGCCACCCAAAACCTTCAGAGTTATCTTTAAAACGTAGCTGATTATCTTACTAAGAGGGAAGAAGCTGTGTGATAGGAAACAAGACAAAGTCCACAAAAGCCTTAGCTGAGGATGTTTAAATGCAAATGTTGATACCCGCTTGGTGCCATCTTGGATTGTGTGCACCAGATAAATGTCTGCATCAGAGTTACATCACCCCTACAAAAACCACCCAGCTAAGCCCAACCTACTCTTCAGAACTATAATCAAATAAAGATTGTTATTCAAGCCATTCGTTCCTGGCATGCTTTATTATGGCTCTATAATAAATGTTAAGAAACAGAAAAAAAAAAAAATGAACCAGCTAGTATATCTGCTCTATAAAAGACAGCCATGCAAAAACAATTAAATCGCATCCTATTTGACTCCCGGCTGGTATGTGTTGCGAGTGTTACTGTTATCATCATCTAAAATCCAGAGTATTTTTTCTTTATTTGAGTTCAAAGTCTCTGGGTTAAGACACATGAGAATGAGTGTATCTCTTTCTGAAGGGACTATAGGCCAGTAATGGATAAATTTTCTGTTAAACTGTTAGG
Source organism: Micromys minutus (assembly GCF_963924665.1). Taxonomy (NCBI): domain Eukaryota; kingdom Metazoa; phylum Chordata; class Mammalia; order Rodentia; family Muridae; genus Micromys; species Micromys minutus. The sequence continues at coordinate 49,685,869 of NC_137981.1, forward strand.
TAACATAAACATAGAGTGGGAATGTAAAGCCCTGAAGACTGTAAACAGTGGTCCCCCCATGTACAGGTTGGTCAGGAGAGTACCAGGCATTCCCTAGTCTCAAGCCTATGAGGTTTTTATTTCTCATGTATGGAATACCCACAATATCATTCACATTATTTAAATCACTATATTGCCTTGTCTCCAAGCCATTCACTTTTTTGCCTTACCCCAACCCATGCACAGCTTTGTCCTCTCCCTGCCTAGCTTTACAACTTAACTCTTACCACTGCTGACATGACAGGTCATTTGTTTTATTGTTTTATCTGTTACTTATCTGTCCCCCTGACACACATACCCCAACATATAAGCTCTATAAAGAAGAGGGTCTTCTTTGTTTAAGGTTCTGGAACCTTCTCCATGGCAAGTAATTATCATAAGCAGTCACACTATCACTTAGCAACAGCCCCAGAGACGAGAATTTTCATCTATCTTGTCTAGCAGTGCGTGCCCAATCCTTTGAACAGTTCCTGCTGATGGCAGTTGTCCAGTAAATGTGGCCAGGAGGAAGAAAAGAATAAACAGAACAGGGTTTCCCCAGCATAGTACAAAAATTGTCTCAAACACCACTGAATTGCTCATCCACTGTCTAAATTCCCCTGGTATTCTGCATGTCTGTGTTTTGTTTTGTTTTATACCTTAGTAAGAGCAACCTCCCCTCGCCCTCTTTCTTCTGAAGAATCTTACTGGTCATGTTTAGGTCCTAACCAAGCGAGGGCACTTTGGTTTTATTTTCTTCAGTCTCCTTAGGTCCAGACCAGAATCACAAACCATCCCTTCTTCCAGAATACCCTATTGCTCTATCATGTATGCTTTCGATGGATTTTCATTTAGTCTCAGCCCCTGGCTCGGCTCTTACTGAACATGAGCACATATGAGATGCACATGAAAAGCTAATAAGAAATAAAGAGGCAGAGCTTCTTCATAGTCTACAAATTATGAAGAGAAATAAGGGAATCTGGCTATTTTTTTTCCATTAAGAAACACTTCAGAAAAGAGATGGGACTTCTTGGACAGACCATATCACAAATGCTTTTGCCATCACAATGCCTTTACTTGATATTCTCTCCCCCACCCCCACCCCATCTATCCCTCCCTCCTTCCCTCCCTCCCTCTCTCCCTTCCTCTCTCTCTCTCTCTCTCTCTCTCTCTCTCTCTCTCTCTCTCTCTCTCTCTCTCTCACACACACACACACACACACACCACCTGTACTTCCAGTTGTGCTCTCTAATCCTATGTGGATTTATCACCAAAGGGACTCTTTCTATGCCACTAAAGGATCTGCCTGACTTTAGAACCCAGCAGGTGTGATAAAGCCCAGTTCATAACTCAAAGCTACAAAACGCACTGTCATTTGCTTCCCATGGCCAAGTGTTCTATCTCTTTCAGGATCCAATGCTGTGCCAAGAGCTATTTCTCAAAGAGTACATGTGTTCTACTGCAGCTGAAACATTGGTGTTCCAGAGCCCTAGGGATCCCTATGGTGATTTTCCCACTGAAACTTGTGTAAGCCTAAGTCATCCTATCCCTTTCCCTCCTCCCAGTAGTAATTCCCTGACCCCATTTATTTTATTTTTTAATCTAGGAACTCTTTTCATAATATTAGATATATGATATAATACAACATGAGGTTCAATTTGTGGAATTTTCACAAGGCACCACAAACAGCGTGGTTTAATCTCCCAGTCCTGGGATCTTGAAACCAGGTGTGGACAGGGCTGGTCCTGGCTGAGGGTTTCCTGGGAAGATATGCCTCCACACATCTTTACTCCATTCTGATATGCTGCCAGCAGCAGCCTTTGCAACCTCTAGCTTCTAATTCTTCATTGCAGTCCCCTCACCTCCACTGGTGTGTGTCTGTATCCAAAGCTCCCCTTTCTTTCCATAAGGAGTCATTTGAAACTATGGTATTCACTACCCTCTACCACATGCTCTCATCTTAGCAGATTATATCCTCAATGGTCTTACTTCCAAATCGGTTCACATTTTGAAGCAGTAGTGGTGAGAATATCATCAACGGAGTTTGAGAAAACAAAAGTATCTTTGTTTGGGACATCTTTGAGCTCCTTGGATGTCTATTTCCTTTTCCTGGGATGGGTGCAGCTGCTATCTAGACCACTGTCTCTCATTGCTCTTTAAAGTGGAAATGCAATGTTAGAATGATTGACAAGAGGCCCAAGAGCTTCTTCCCTCAATTTTGAGCTCATTCAAACACCATCCTAAGAACAAGTCTTGCTCTAGACAGACCTTCTTATTCCAAGAAAACATGGTACCCTTAAGGCAGCTCCCACTTTGACCCTTAGGAAACTTACTTCCTATTGATGATCTTCTTGTAATTTGACAATCAACATTGCAACATATTTTTGATTTAAAACATTTAATGTTTCTATGCTCTAAAAACTCATTTATTGAACCCCCAAGTGTGTGGTTCAAGAGTTGGAGCCTTTGGAAAGTGATGAAGGCCTGAAAATGGATCCCCTATTATGGAATTAGTTCCTATAAAACAAAAAAAAAAACCAAAAACATGAGAACAGCAACATGATCTGATGAGATCACTGAGCTATGAGTCAAGAGATCTGAAGTGTGAATCAGTCTCTGCCATACAGCACCTGGGAGACCCTTGGCAATTCACCTCATCTCTCTAATCCCTATCTTTCTCCCTTCTCTCCTTCTCTCTCTTCTCTATACTATAGAAATATTAATGACAAAATAACATATAATTCCTAAGAACAAAGAGCCAGACACTAGATCATCTTGTTAATCCCACAGATGGGGGGAGAAAGACCACCAACCAAAATAATCATGGACAAATTAAATAGAGCAAACTTATCAAAATTTGTTTTCACAAGCTATCTCTCCCTAAAGGTGGGGTTCAAAAGAGATATTTTATAGTTCAGGAGTAGAGGGTTTTCAAATGGGGGATTTGAAAGACAAAGAAGTAGTTTTACAGAAACAAAACATAAGCATAGCAAGTTGTTCATGACAATCTCTTGAAAGCATGGCATGGTTACAAGGTGGTCACAACAAGGTAGTCATAATAAGATAGTCAAAATAACCTTTTGAAACAGTCATGGCTACCATTTCCTGGATCAGATAATACATAAGCATCTATAGTTAAAGTTACAGGTAGAGCAGAGCCCAGTCTTTCCAGAACAGATTTAATCATAAACAGGAATTAATCTGGTCTGTTTTTATTATAAGATGTTTTTTAAGCCTAAGATAAAAGGAGACTGGTCTATCAACATTGTATTTTAGCTTTAGTTTCTAGCATGCAGAACAATGCAAAATGTCTGTTGTCTAAGCCAACTACCTGTGTGTGACAGCTAATGTTGATTAGTGACTTGACAGGATCTAAAATCACATAGGAGATGAATCTATGGGCATGTTTCTAGAAATGCATGCAAGTTTCTGGATTGGGTTAACCAAAGTAGAAACTCTCACCTTAAATTTGAGCTATATCATTCTATAGGGGTCCTAAAGTGAGTATGAAGAAGAAAGGATCTGAGAATAGCATCCCTTGCTCTCTGCTTCCTGACCACAGATGCCTTGTAACCAGCTGTCTTAAGTTCTTGTTTTTAGGACTTTCCTACCAAGATCCTCAAATAGGGAACCAAAACAGCCCTTTCTATCTTAAGTTTCTTTGTTTGTGTATTTTTTCCAGTATTTGAGAAAGTGGCTAATACACTAGGGATTTGTTATGGGGTAGTTGACTAAACAAGATATACAACCTCCAAACTATTTATGACTATACAAGATTGAACACAAGCCTATACTGTGTCTTCACATTGTGATTTTTAAAACTGCATGGGTAATATTCATGCAATTCTATTACACCTTTGGAAGTGTTCGCATGCCTTGAGGACCCCCCACATCCTCTCCTCATTCCCATTAGACCTTTGGAAATGTGCGTTTGAGGGAGTTTCCTGTCCCTAAACACCATTCGAAGTAAACATAATTGAGCACTGAGCTAGGGGTCAAGGTCTGATTAAGGCTCTGTCATTCAGCATCAGGGAGGTCCTGGGCAATTCACCTCACTTCTCTGATCCCCATCTATAAAGCAAACAGAAATGACTTATCTCTTCATTGTTTCCTTCAGGACTGAGCTCCCTATTGCTCAAACCTGGCTGACTGTTAGCTTCTCTGAATAGAAGTGAACATATCAGAGTCATCGGAGAACCTTTCAAATTTCCCTTTACCTTTGAAAGCAATTACGAGAGATCAGTCAGAAGCTCCTCTGGTCCGTGTTTAAAATTCAGAATCTTGAGGAGAATTTTTAATACACTGTCTGTTAAGCATTGGTACAACACTAGCCTGCTCACAGTGTGGTATACTTTATGAGTTCTGTAGTTTGGACCTAGAATGCTCCCTAAAGGCACATGTGTTTATTACTTGTTCCTAAAATGACAGAGCTAATGGGAAGTTGTAGAAATTGCAGGAGGTGAGGGCTAGATAGGAATGTGTTCTTGAGTGGTGTGTCTTACCTCCAGGACTGTGCTCACCCACTTTTTCTGCTTCCTTGAATCACGAGCTGAGAAGCTGTCCTCCTCCACACTCTTCCACCATTATGCTTCTTCTTCTCACATAAGCCCCAAAGCAATGGAACCAGAAAACCACAGGCCAAAAGCCCTGAAATCGTAGCCAGAATAAATTTCTGCTTCTCGTGGTCATTTGCCTCAGGCATTTTATCACAGCAACAGAAAGCTAACATGAATATTTTTTTTCATAACTCTGTAGAGAAGCTGGGTTGCAACATGGGTCAAAGCGAGTAAAGGCTCAGCTGGATGAAGCATCCAAAAATGTCCATTCCTATGAGCTGGTAATTGACTGTTTTGTTTACATTTCATTACTATGATAAAATATCTGGCAAATGTAAGCTAATCGAGAAGAGTTTCTTCTGGCTCATGGTTCAAAGGTACAGTCAATCCTGGTAAGGAAGGCACGGTAGCCATAGTATGACATAGCTGGTCACATGGCATCTGCAGTGGAGAAGAAGAGCAATGACTTCTGGGACTCAGCTCACTTTCTCCATTCTACCTAGTCCAGGAAGCCAGGCTATGAGAGGGCACTATCCTTTTAAGAGTTAGGCTTCCCATCTCAGTCAACTCAGTCTGAAGTTTCTTTATAGGCATATCCAGAAGTTTGCTTTCTTGTTGAGTCTAATTCTTTCCAAGATGGCAATCAGTAAGCTATAGAGCTCTGTTGGGTTTTCATATGCTTTGAACTCTTCTAGCATGAATGTAGGTAACAAAGGAAGTTCTCTAAAGAACAGTGCTCCCTCGCAGCCCTCACACGGGCACCATAGGATGGTTGGCCCTGAGGATGTGAGAAAATGAGAGCCTGAAAGCTGACCAGCTCAGACACATATCAGGCCAAGATCCAATTGGTCCACCCTGACATCTACACCATCAGTGAATTACTTTACTGCCTAAAGAGGCCAGTCCTATAGATACAAAACTATAGGATCTTCATGACACAGGGAAACAACAGGATATCCCAGAGGAGTTCGAGTATTTAGAGTAGCAGAAGCCAGGGACCTCAGCAGAACAAGAAGTTATTACAATGAACGTTTGCAAGCAAAGAAGTGTGGAGGAGAGGGTATACTGTGTAACACTCTGACACAACTACAGCTTCCACGAGATTTTTTAATCTGTTTTGGGGGATGAGGTTGCAGGGGGAGAGGATATATATGAGGGGAGAGGGAGATGCGTGGGGTGCCTGATGTAAAATTCACAAAGAACCAGGAGGACAAGGATGAGGAAGAAGAAGAAGAAAGGAAGAAGAAGATCCACAGGATGAGAGAAGAAAGCACAAGACTCCATGGACATCTAAGAACAATGGGCTACAACTTAGTTGTGTTTTACATAACAGTTTAGGTCCAAGGACTTGTAAATAGGAGGGTCCACAACTGATTCCCAGAACCCACACAAAACCATCAGTCATGACAAGCACTTGTGGTCTTAGTTTTTTGAGGTACACCAGGGGTGCTTAGCCTCACTGCCCAGCCGTCCTCATCTACTTGGTGAGATCCAAGCATCAGTGAAAGAGAACATCCATCAAATAGGGTGAAATGTGTCTGAGGATCTATGCTTAAAGTTGAGCTCTGGCTTCTACACACATGCACACTCACACACTCAAACACATATGCCATTACAAATCCAACATGGATATACACATATAAACCAGCTCTGGGAAGTCACCTTGACATTTTCAAAATTGTGGTGATCTCTGCCTGCAGGTGAAACTAAATCAGAGCCATGAAACTCATGAGGACCCTTGACTTCCTGCACCTCTGATCTGACCAGATGTAAGAAGATGGTCTCCAGAGCCTCTGCAGTGTTGGTGGTCTCACTTTTGCCTACTCTGGGAAATGCTTTCACAGGGTAAGTATTCAAAATACCATATGGGACATATACGTACTAACGAAGGTTTTTGCTTTGTATCTATAACCTGCATGCAACTGGGAACTGTGTTTTTAACCAATAAAGTTCCCAAACAGAGTGGCAGGTCCCTAGAACAAGAGGCTATGGAAGCCTGTTACAGAGGTTAGAAAGTAAACAGTAAGGTTGGAGGAATCACTTCAAAGAATTCAACCCCTTGCTTTTCCTTTACAGAGGCAGCTAAGGAGGACAACTTGGCAGTTAGGAACATTTCTGGAAGAGAAATGCTCTGTGATCAAGTCTGAATATCTAACACCAAGTAGAGGAAGATGATGGGGTAGAAAAATATTCTAATATCATACATTCTTCACCATCTTTCTGTTGTTGACACCTAAGTTGGTTCTATAATTTAATCATTGTAAGCTTTTCTTTTTTCCTTTTTATATTGGATATATTTCATTTACATCTCAGATATTATTCCCTTTCCTGGATCCCCCCATACACCCTATCCCATCCCCACCCCTGCTTCTATGAGGGTGTTCACCCACCCACCCCTCCCAACTGCCCACACTGACATTCCCCTATACTGGGGCATCTAGCCTGCACAGGACCTTCTTCTCCCACTGATGCCCAACAAGGCCATCCTCTGCTACATGTGCAGCTGGAGCCATGGGTCCATCCATGTGTACTCTTTGAATAGTAGTTTAGTCCCTGGGAGCTCTGGTTGGTTGGTACTGTTGTTCTTATGGGGTTGCAAAGCCCTTCAATTCCTTCTATTCTTGCCCTAACTCCTCCATTGGGGACCCCGTTCTCAGTTCTATGGTTGGCTGTGAGCATTCCCCTCTGTTTTTGTCATGCTCTGGCAGAGCCTCTCAGGAGACAGCTATATCAGGCTCCTGTCAGCAAGCACTTCTTGGCATCAGAAATATTGTCTGGGTTTGGTGGCTGTATATGGGCTGGATCCCCAGGTGGGGCAGTCTCTGGGTGGCCTTTTCTTCAGTCTCTGCTCCAAACTTTGTCTCAGTATTTTCTTCTGAGAATATTTTTGTTTCCCCTCCTAAGAAGGACTTTGTACTTTGGTCTTCCTTCTTCTTGAGCTTCATGTGGTCTGTGGATTGTATCTTGGGTATTCTGAGCTTTTGGGCTAATATCCACTTATCAGTGAGTGCATACCATGAGTGTTTTTCTGTGATTGGGTTACCTCACTCAGATATTTTTTAGATCCATCAATTTGACTAGTTTCATGAGGTCATTGTTTTTAATGGCTGAGTTGTACTCCATTGTGTAAATGTACCACAATTTCTGTATCCATTTCCCTGTTAAATGACATCTGGGTTCTTTCCAGCTTCTGGCTATTATAAATAAGGCTTCTATTAAAATTGTGAGCTTTTCAAGAACAACAAAAAAGCCCAGTTATGCCCTTCAAAGGAAAATAGATGCAATTAGAAATAATCATATATGTGGACAATTAAGTCCATTTTAGAAAAAACAAATACCATATGTTGTCTCTCATTTGTGAGTCCTATATGTGATATAGAGACATAAAAGCAGATACATATGTATGACATAAATGTAGAAGGAAAGTATCTATGGGACAAAGGAGGGAAGATATACAGGACAAAACAAAACAAACAAAAAATAGGGGGGACAAGGTATAGGGGAAATATGCCAGACATGGGTGACAATAAAAAAGACAACCAAGTGTGGAGAGAATGTGGACCCACAGCACCTTCCTTCTTTCTGTGACCTCTAGCAGCCTGTTTCTGCTCATTCTCCATCTGTGAAGCCCCCCCACCTCTTGTGGTGGTGCCAGATGCTAGCCTGAGACAGACACCCTTTCACCAACTAGAACCAGGCTTAAAACAGGAAGGGGATGGAGCAAGGGACTCAGTACTCAGCAGGAGAACTCATTAAACCCAGGGAGTCATTTTCTGCATTCTTTGAGCTCAGTGTCTGTAATAGATCACAAATTCCAAATGAAAGCATGTATCTCTGTGGGCACTTGCTAGTCAATGGGCCTTTAAAGTGGTCAGTTTCTTTAAGTCACTGAGGGGACACAAAGCTGCAGTCCCATTGCTTGGCAGGGTAGGTCAGATCAAGGAAAGGAGCTCTGGACTTAAATATCTATCCTGAACATACCTCAAAAAGAAAAAAAAAAGGAAATAAAGACCTCAGTCCCAAGAAATAATTTAAGAGTCTTTCATCCCCTTCATATGACAGGTTGAAAACCTAAGGCACAGAGAAGTTCAGGAAGTTGCTAAACATCACACAGTTGAGTCATGCAGAGCTAACTGACCATGAGTTGGGGATATATTTCAATCCCTCTGATCATCAAGCTTTCCCACTTCAAAACAGCATGCTTTTGAAAATTAGAATCTGTCTCCTTTTCCCTTTTCCCTCAAAATTATACCTCTGACCCCCCACGTCCCCAGCAGAGCTACAATGTTACCTACTTCACATGCTACACACCTCATACCTTTTGGGCCTCTGTCTTTGCCCACCTCAGGCCCTCACCCAGGACCTTTAATGGCACCTCTCTCACTAGCTATTAGTGCTGGGGAGTGGGCAGATCACTAGGTGTAAGGACATGACAGACATCTATGATATACCAGCCCTCCAAGAAAGCTGCAAGGGAAGCAGTGCTAGATCAAGAACAGAAGCCACAAAAGAAAAGTGTGTGCCCAGAGAGCTTTCATAGGACAGAAACAAGTAAGCAGAAACCTAGAGGCAATGAAGCAAGTCCAGAGTTGATGAATCCCAGCAGTTTAGTATCCACAAGACCCTTTGTCTGAAAGAATTCATAATCTCTCTTCTGCCTGCCCTCCCCCCCAGCCTTCTCTGTGTGGGGGAGGGGGAGGGGGATGGTTTCAAAACTCCAAAGGCCTTCAGTATCTCCATGTGAATCTAAGAACACCATGTAGGGCTGGGTACTAAGCCCTGAGAAATAATAAAGCTTTCTAATATTTTTCTTTCTAAACAGCCATAGACTACCTAATCCCATTCCCAGGATGAGCTCCCAGGGCTTAGGAAAGATCTGATTACATCCAAATGTCAGCAAACTGGCTCATAAGGGCTCTACCCAGTAGCCATGATGGGAACAAGTTCAGCTTCGTCTCATTTCAGCATCATTTCATAAAGAGGCCAGTCCCAGAGAATACTCATTATCTAATCATCTTAACTTGCATGATTATTTCCCTCAAAGTATAATTAGCAGATGTGCCTCTGGGGTTTAAAATATATATATAGCACTGACTGATGGACAAAAAATAAACCTCTATCACAAAAGGGAGAAGAGATTGAGAAACAGAAGAAATTAAGAGTGAAAGATTTAGAAAACCTTAGAAATGGAGATAGAGGTGGGAAAACAGCAAGGGCAAGAGTAGAGGCAATGGATGGAAAGCTGGGCAAAAATAGCAAAAGGAAGCATCGAGAAAGAGGAGAGATGGAGAGATAGGAAGGGGGAGGGGAGGAGAGGGGACAATGCCTATGTTAGTAAATCTCTCATCATAGGAGCCTAAGAGCCCAGTAATACCCACTACAGGAAGAATGTCCAACCCACAAGTGACTCCAGCCTCATGTCTTTCTAAGCTCAGTGTTATTGCTTTATATTCTATTACAGCAGAAGAAAAGTAACCTAGTAAGATATCAGTGCCCAAAAGAGACAGACTTGAAGTCGGTAGCTTAAGAACCCTGGCCATAATGTTTTCCCAGGGTCATGGAGGCAGGTCTGACCACTGTGCTTTCCACAGAGACTACAAGGAACTGTGGTCAAAGACTCATCACCAAACTTCATTTGTCCCTGTGAAGTCCCAAGAGAAAGAAGAACCGTAAGTCTGATTGGTTTTCTCTGAGGCCTTTGCAGCCTTAACATTTGGCCATGAGTTGATCATTCATCATGGTGTAAAGGCTTGTCTTAATTGCCTTCTCATTGCTATAAAATTCCCTGATAAAAGCTACTTAAGAAAGACAGAGTTTACTTTGGCTTGTAATTCTGGAAAAATGTAGTCAGTAATGGTAGGGAAAGCCTGACATTAAACAGGAGCAAGAGGTCAATTAGCCATATTGTATTCATACTTAAGAGGGGGAGAGTAATGATCTCAGTTCCCTCCATTTATGCAGTTCAAGACCCCAACTAGGGAATGGTGGCACCCACAGTGGAGCAGTCTTCCCAACACAATGAAAGTAAGACAAATCCCCAGCATGCATGCCAAGTCCTGTCTCCTAGGTGATTCTACATTCTGTCAAGTTGACAATTGCCACTAACCATCCCACTGGTCCTCCCAGTGAGGCCTTCAGGCTTCTGACAGGATTTAATGAGCCAATCCACAGTGGTTATAAATATTTGAGCCTAAAGCAAGGATCAGTGACTAAGAATTTTAGAAGCCCCATTCCTTCTTGCATTTCTTCTCACTGTGTAGCCCACTAATGTCAGAAATTGGGTAAAGAGATTAAGAAAAAAAAAGCCTCAAACTACTCCAGTCACTTCTCAGGAACGGAATCCCCTTGTTGTGAGAAAACAAGTGGTAAATGTCAGTAGAGGTACAGAGACAGACAGGGCCACTGGGAAGAAGCCATTTTGATGCATATTTTCAAAAGAGTGTGAATAGGTGAATAGAAAGGGGGAAGCCACAGTATTTGGGGATCCTGCAAAGGAGTCCCAGGAGGTATGGGTTGACTCACCAACAAAAGCTCCCAGAGGGCATCTGAAGATGCTACTGGGAGACCCAGAAGCAGCAGATGTAACAACCCTGAGAAAAGTGTAAGTTAAAGCCAAAGTGAGGAACAACTGCTGGCTGGGTTCTTCCCACCCTGGAGGGTCAGGGGTGCTGCCACTCAAGTGCTGAAGCAGAGACAGGGCCTGTAGTCTTATGAACTAGAGACACTCAGGCACGCATTGGTGCATGGTCTCCCACAAAGCAGATGCACAGTTAAGTCTTAAGTTAAAAACAGAAGTCGGCGAAACTGTGTCTTGAACAAGGGATACAGAAAGGAAAAACGAACAACTATCTTAGCTCCCAATTTCCATCAGTGCCAAAAGTCAGAAGAGTTGGATAAATAAACAGCAACAAAAGTAAAAGAGAGAGGGTTTTGGTTTTTTCTTGAAAAATTAAATTCCCATGTTTCCTCACACACAGTAGGAAAAATCATCTACATTCTACTTACTGTTTGATCACTCTATATTAAAGTCAGAAAATAAATGCTCAGTCATAGTCAGTGTTTCTATTTGTGCACAAACATCATGACCAAGAAGCAAGTTGGGAAGGAAAGGGTTTATTCAGCTTACATTTCCACACTGCTGTTCATCACCAAAGGAAGTCAGGACTGGAACTCAAGCAGGTCAGGAAGCAGGAGCTGATGCAGAGGCCATGAAGAGATGTTACTGGCTTGCTTTCCAGGGCTTGCTTAGCTTGATTTCTTATAGAACCCAAGACTACCAGACCAAGGATGGCACCACTCACAATGGGCTGGGCCCTCCCCCCTTGATCACTAATTGAGAAAATGCCTTACAGCTGGATCTCCTGGAGGCATTTTCTCTGTGATAACTCCAGCTGTGACACAAAACCAGCTAGTACACCCTCCTCTCCCAAAATACCCTCACACTCATATGAACAACTTCTGCACATTTTTTTAAACTTACTATTTTTTCTACTTTTTAAGTTAATGTATATTTGTTGTACAAAATAATGGGTTTTGTGTGACATTTTCACACACACTTATTAGATATTTTGATTAGATTCTGTCTCTTGCTCATCTGCTTGGTCCCCCCTCCCTCTGCCCCTTCCTCCTTCTTCCCTCTTTATCTCGTATTTGGATGATAGCTTGGCAACATGCAGAACAGAACAGAAACATGGGCGAAATAAGCAGAAAGAAAAATGTCCAGAGAAGAACAAAATGTCAACGACAAAGACCTTTTCAGAGTCTCCAAGATCAGGAGACATGGCATGCATGAGGCACAACACAGGAGGAAACTGAAGAGGAATGTGGACAGTACTCTTTCAGAAGGGTGGGAGCTGAAGTTAAGGTTTTCATAGCACCACTGAAAGACCAAATGGAACAGAGCTCTCCAAATGGAGATAAACAAGGGAAGTGGGAAATATATTTACAAGACAATTCAAGAGGTCCAAGAGATGTTTAGTATATACTGGAGGGGGGGGGGGCGTAAAGCAGAAAGAGGTCATCCAATACATGCTACAAAAACATTTTCCATAAATTGAAATTGAAACAGATGAGTTTCTTGATGGGAAAGGCTCAGGTTACCCAACAAAATAAATAGATAAAGCCCTCCCATCAAGGCTTCTTGTGAAATCTTAAAAAACCACAGGACTAAAGATAATCTCTTAAATGCTTCCAGAGGGTGGGGGAAAGTCACATCAAAAGACACAAAATCAGAAAAACAATCGACTTCTCAGTAATCACGTGTGACATTAGAAGACTGGATGCTGAAAGAAATGTATTTTCCACTTGGAATTAAATTCCCAACTGAACTACAATTCCGGTGTGAGGACGGAATAAAGCTATTTTTAGGCCTACAAGGCACATTTGGATTCCTGGGACTCTATTGGCTATGTGGAAATAGAAAAGAGGACGAAAGTTACAAAATAAGAAAATGCAGGTCTCCAGAAGCGGGATGGAAGAGGGGTAAACACTTTGGTGCGTCCTAGGAAAAAGACAAGCAAAAGAGTCCTACATGGAAGCTTCACAGTAAATCTTAGAGCAAGTGCTTCTGATAGGAAGAGGAGGACTCCAGGCTCTGAGGATGAGTGGCATATAATAAGTTATTTCTGTTATAACCCGATATGAAGAAAGGATATTCTGTTCTAGAGTACTGTGTGGCAAGTAAGTAACTGAAATTCAGACGTAGTATACATATTCATCTAAATACCAGCTCAAACAAACCTGAGTCAGTTAACACTTGGGTGCCATGACACAATACCTGACAAGGACAGTTTAAGAAGAAGGAGTTCATATGGCTCACAGTCTGAAAATGCAGTAAGTCATGGCAGAGAAGGCACGGCAGCAGAGACATGAGGCATCAGGTCCTGTTGTGCCCTCACAGGAAGCAGAGAGAGATGCTAGGGCTCCATTCACCTTTATTGTTCAGTCCAGGAACCCAGCCCAAGGCAGGAATCAACCTACATTCAGGGTGAGTATTTCCCTATCAATTAGAGATTTGGGTCTATGTGATTATAAATATTATCAAGTTGACAATAAAGATTAAGCATGACAAAACTATGTTTTCTTCTGTTTATCTTTTATTTGGGTATTTTATTTATTTACATTTCAAATATTATCCCTTCTGCAAACCTGATATCCTATCCCCCTCCCCCTGCTTCTATATGGGTGCCCTCCCCACCCACTCCCACCTCACTGCCCTGGCATTCCCCTACACTAGGGCATTAAGCCTTCACAGGACAAAGGATTTTGCTCCCATTGATTCCAGATAAGGCAATCTTCTGTTCCATATGTTGCTGGAGCCATGGGTCCCTCCATGTGGACTCTTTGGTTAGTTGTTTAGTCCCTGGGAGCTCTAGGGCATCTAGTCTGTTGATGTTGTTCTTCCTATGGTGTTGCAAACCCCTCAGCTCATTCAGTCCTCTCCCTAACTCTTCCACTTGGATCTCTATGCTCAGTCCAATAGTTGGCTATCAGCATCTCCTCTGTATTTTTTGGGCTCTGGCAGAGCCTCTCAGGAGATATCTATCTATATCAAGCTCCTGTCAACAAGCCATTCTTGGCATCTATAATATTATCTGGGTTTGGTTTATGTATGTGGGATGAATGCCCAGGTGGGGCAGTCCCTGGATAGTCTTTCCTTTAGTCTCTGCCCCACACTTTTCCCCATATTTCCTTTAAACAGGAACAATTCAGGGTTAAAATTTTTGAGATGAGTGGGTGGTCCCATCCCCCAAACAGGGTCCTTGCCTATCCTCTGGATACAGTCTCTACAGATTCTGACTCCCCTTTGTTGGGCGTTTCAGTTAATCTCACCCTCATTAGTCCTGGAACCTGAGACCTGAGAACCTCTTGCTTTCCTGGCATCTAGGAGTTGCTGGTGGCTACCCCCAGCTTCCCATCCCCCACTACTACACACTTCTCTTCAATTTCCTGACCCTCTGTATATCATCTTCCTCTCTTCCCATAACTAATTCTGCTCCCCTTTTTTTCCTACCCCCTTTCTTCCTCCCAAGTCTCTCCTACCCTCTCTCTACCTGCTCTGAGCATTTTGTACTCCCTTCTAAGAAGGACAGAAGCATCCACACTTTGGTCTTCCTTCTTCTAGAGCTTCATGAGGTCTGTGAGTTGTATTGTGGGTATTCCAAGCTTTTGTCCTAATTTCCACTTATCAGTGAGTACTTACCATGTATGTTCTTTTGTGACTGGGTTACCTCTCTCAGGATGATATTTTCTTGTTCCACGAACTATGTTTTTAAGTGAAATTCAAGATGAAAGTCTCCTCTCTAAAGGTTAAAGAAACTTTAAGACTCTGAAGAAGGAAATTGAAGAAGACTTCAGAAGATGGAAAGATCTCCCATGCTCATGGATTGGAAGGATCAACCTAGTAAAATGGCCATCTTGCCTAAGGCTATCTACAGATTCAATGCAGTCCCCATCAAAATTCCAACACAGTTCTTCATAGAGTTGAAAAGAGCAATTTTCAAGTTCATTTGTAATAATAAAAAACACAGAATAAAAAAAAGTATTCTCAACAATAAAAAAACTTCTGGGGAATCACTACCCCTGACCTCAAGCTGTATTACAGATCAATTGTTATTTAAAAAAAAAAAAAAAAACCTGCATGTAATGGATAAAGAACAGCCTCTTCAACAAATGGTGCTGGGTCAACTGGCAGTCAGCATGCAGAAGAAATGCATATTGATCCTTTCTTATCTCCTTGTACAAAGCTCAAGTCCAAGTGGATCAAAGACCTCCACATAAAACCAGGTACACTGAAACTAATAGAACAGAAAGTGGGGAAGATCTTAGAACACATAGGCACTGTGAGAAATTTTCCTAAACAGAACACCTATGGCTTATGCTCTAAGATCAAGAATCGACAAATGGGACCTCATGAAATTACAAAGCTTCTGTAAAGCTAAGGACACTGTCAAAAGGACAAAACAACAACCAGCAGATTGGGAAAAGATCTTTACCAATCCTACATCAGATAGAGGACTAGTATCCAATATATACAAAGAACTCAAGAAGTTAGACTCTAGAGACTCAAATAATCCTATTAAAAATGGGGTACAGAGCTAAACAAAGAATTCTCAACTGAGCAATATTTAATGGCTGAGAAGCACCTAAAGAAATGCTCAACATCCTTAGTCATCAGGAAAATGCAAATCAAAACAACTCTGAGATTTCATCTCACACCAGTCAGAATGGCTAAAATAAAAAACTCAGGTGACAACAAATGCTGGCAATGATGTGGAGAAAGAGGAACACTCCTCCACTGCTGGTGGAACTGCAAACTGGTATAACCACTCTGGAAATCAGTCTGCGGTTCCTCAGAAAACTAGACATAGTACTACCTAAGGACTCTTGGGCATATACCTAAAAGAAGCTCCAACATCTTACAAGGACACATGCACGACCATGTTCATAGCAGCCTTATTTATCATAGCCAGAAGCTAGAAAGAACCAGATGTCCTTCAACAGAGGAATGGATACAGAAATTGTGGTACATATACACAATGGAGTATTGCTCAGCTATCACAAGCAATGACTTCATGAACTTCCTAGGCAAATGGATGAAACTTGAAGTTCCTATCATCCTGAGTGAGCTAACCCAGTCACAAAATAATACTCATACTATGTACTCACTTATAAGTAGATACCAGCCCAAAAATCTTGGACTACCCAAGGAACCATCCATAGAACTTATGAAGCTCAAAAGGAAGGAAGAGCAGAAAGTGGATGCCTCAGTCTTTCTTAGAAGGAAGAACAAAATGTTCATGGAAGGAAATAAATGGACAAATAGAGGAGCAGGGATTAGAGAAAAGATCATCCAGGGACTGCCTCACCTGGGGATACACCCCACATGCACCCAATTAACCCAACCATTATTGCCAATGCCAAGTAGTGCTTACTGGCAAGAACCTGATATGAATGCCTCCTCAGAGGCTTTGCCAGAGCCTTAATGATCCAGAGGAGGATGCTTTCAGCTAACCATCAGACTGAACAGAAGACCCCCAATGAAGGAGCTGAAAGGACTGAAGGAGCTAAGGGTCTGCAACTCCCTGGGAAGAACAAAATTATCAACTATCCAAACGCACCACAGCTCCCAGGGACTAAAACACCAACCAATGAGTTCCATGGTGAGACCCATGGCTGGAGGTACATATGCAGCAGAGGACAGTATTTTCTGACATCAATGGGAGGCAAGGCCTTTGTTCCAGTGAAGGCTCATTTTCCCAGTGTAGGCAAACACCAAGGTGCTAAGGTTGGAGAGGGTGGTTGGAAGAGGGAGCACTTTCATCCAATAGATGTATGCAAAGAACTACAGGGAACTAAGAAATGCTGACAGAGGGAGAAATCATCTTCCCTAGGAAGGAGCACTCTGACTAGCTCTACTAAACCAAATGGTCAGTCCTGAAAACATATACAAACACAAGTAGCATGCCTTATCTGTACTGAGCAGATTGTACTTATACATTTGAAAGTATAGGTTATATTTATAAATATTTATAAAATTCATACTTTAGATTAAATATACTTTATATTTTATATTTATATATTTAATATAAATAATATATAATACATGTATACTATTACAAACATGTAAATATATAATATATATTTTCAAATGTTTACATATATATATTCCCAAGTATATAAATGTATATATATTTGGATATATTTATACAATGTATATTTATACATTGAATATATATCCATATTTATATATCCATATATAAAAATCCATATGTAATAGATGTTTATATAGATATATAAATGTGTATATGTATATTATATATATATATATTTAGTGTGTGTGTGTAATTTTAAAGAGGCAATGAGAACAAGGATGTATATAGGAATGATTAGAGGGAGGAAGAAATGATATAATTATATCATAATCTCAAAAAAGTAAAGAAAAAATATAGAGTGAAGGAATTTCAGTCACTTCCCACAGTAAGAACATGTACTACACATCACAACAAAAGTCCAAACACAACTCCCCTCAGAGCCCGGGGTGACCAAGCATCCTGTGGAGCTAACATTTTCTGGAATATCAATACAGGACAAGGTAGACTTGCCCTAACCCAGGAGCTTTGCATTGTTGTGACAGGTCCTAGCACACAAGCCATGCAGGGCAGGTTCCCTTTGTGCGTTAAAATGAGTGCAGCTCAGAGAGCAGAAGTCTTGAAGAACAGGGGCTACGGTGACACCAGGTTTTCATAATTGACAAGGGTTTAAAGCACCCAGGACGTGACCTGACAGAGGCCACCTCTCCAGGGAAGGACAATTACCAAATGGAGGTGACAAGAGTAGGTGGGCTTAGAGATGACTTGAGAAAACCAGTCAAAGTAAAACTCAATGAGCAAGTTGTGTGCAGGTGCTGGGGAACTCTTCAATAGATGGGGGGGGGGGTGGGGGGAGCTCCTCAACCCATCTCAGCCAGTGATTTAGCACTCTCAGAATCTCCGACCACACCCTTCTTTTTACATCTAAACATTTGTATCACTTTTAATATTGGAGCTTCTTGGGGTGAAGAGAAAAAGACCATTCCCCTTGCTCCCCCACCCCTGCTCTGGGTCTCCACTTTCATATCTCCTAGCATTCTTTCATGTAAATTTGGCAGTGTTTCTACTCTTACCCTGCCAGTGAGCTCACTCTTTCCAAGGACTCTCCCAGCTGCCAAGTCCGACTTCTCAGCTCTTATCCAATATTATTCTTCTGTATGCTTAGTTCAACTGCAAATCCTCTTTCTCCCTCCCTTCCCTGGTTCCCTTACCCCATCCTGGCCCTCCACTTTTTTCTCTTTGTTTTTTGATACGTCACTAGTTCATCTTGAGCACATTCACTGTGCACTTTCTCCATGAAAGGGTGAACACCAGAGCCTAATGCCTGGTGGAAGAAGGTACCCACAGAAACTAAAAAATTATATAGAGTACTATGAATATGTTACCGGAAGCTTAGGTGGTCCAGAGGCAGCACAAAAGGAGCTGTAATTCTCTCTTAGGAGAGGACACGGTACAAAGAAAAAATGGCATATACACACTCCTGGCAGAGGGACTGAAAGGGCCAAGGCTGGAGAGTCTAGTAGTTTGCTCGGAATAGTAGGAAGTCAGTGTGCAGTGTCTTCTTATCTCCTTGTCCTTGTCCCCAGCCAGCTTTCTGAGGTCTCGTTGCCACACATAGTTGCTCCCTCTTCCTCTCCTTGTCTCAACAGAGACCTTGTTGCCTGGGTGGCCTCATACTCAACACCATCTAGCTGTGCAAATCGAAACATCAATTCCTCCTAGCCTTCCCCTCCCCAGCAACATCCTAATCTACAGCCATTCATTTCCCCAGGAAAACTGCATGAGGCTTGCAAATGGTTTCCCCACCTTAAATTTCCCTTCCCTCCCTTAACTCGAGCTATTAGGAGAGCCTTATAACAAACAGTGGTACCTCCCTTTCCTGACCATTACCACAGTAGGCTTCTTCCAAGCCTGAAACTCACCAAGCTCTCCCATGATCCTCTCCAATCTGTTGCTTCCCAACAAGTGAGAAGTCTCTCAACCTTGTCTCCAAGGATTTTCAAGTAAAATTGGAAATTGTCCTATGAAGATTATACTATATTGATATCAAGTGGTTTTGAGCTCTCTCTGAAATGCCAACTCAAGGAGCGATGGGTACCCATTCCCCCGGCTGAGGAGCTAAGAAATGGCAGTTTCTTTGACTAACACCCAATGCCCTCACAGTTGGCCTCTGCCTGGCCCTCCATCATACCTGTCACCATTGCCAGTTAATCCTGTGTTCCAGCAATAATTTTCTCTGTGTTCTCAGACTCCAGACCAGAACCCAATTTTTAAATTGAGCTAATAATACTCTAGTTCAGACACTGTCTCCAACTGTAAGGCACTCCTCATTGTTAAAATATGAACTCATAAAAAATCCACCATCTTTCTTATAGTCTGATTTTATTAATGTGACAGTCTTTTTGTTTGTTTATTCCATTTCTGGGAATTGAACCCAGAGCCTTGTGTGCATGCTTATGAGGTACTCTACAGCCACATTTCAATTTATTTTTGTTTTTTTAATAATGTTTACATGCTTGTTATCTTTTAAAAAAAGATAACAAGTCATACAGAAAAAAAATACAAACTCTTTACTCAAAGAACCCTAGCCAATATCTGTAATCACCAGCATACATTCAAACTTCCCATCATCAATTTATCTCTGACTCAGAGCAGCAAATTCCTAAAGGATGTACCCTCGTTCATACTCCCATCACCTGAGGAAAGAGCAGTGAATATCTCAAGGAATAGAAGGGTCCTTGCAACCCTCACATCCCTCAGTGACAGAAGTCTGTCATTCCCACATAAGCCTCCTCCTGCTGGATTCGACTTTGTCACAAAAATCCTGATGTCCTCTGCCCCAAGACCTAACTTCCTTCATCACCCACCTGCCCTACCTGCTCCCTGAGTTCTACTCCAGGATACAGCCTTGGCAGGGGAGACTCCATAGGCCTTTCTAATTACAAGGGAATTGACAGGATGGGGTGGAGAGATGTGTATTTTTAGCTGTGGTAAAGAGAAAAGAGATCAAAAGAGAAAATGTTCTTGCCTCGGCTCCTGCCCCTGAGCTCAGCAGGCTCCTGGGGTCTTGAACTTGAAATGTTTGGGAATGAGAAACTGAAGGTAAAACAAAGCTATGGGAGGAGTGGTGGGAGGGGAGGAAAATGGTTAACACTGCTGTCAGAATATTTGTTTAGGTGAGGTTTGCAAAACAGGGAAATGTGTTTACTGCTCAGTGTTGGAGAGCTAACAAGAAATAGATACACAGACGGTGTGATGCTAACTGCCTTTGACACTAGTGATAGCCCTTTGGTTAGAGTGAATTCACCCCATGCCGAAATGGATTATTGCACACGTCTGTTGTCTTGAGAGCCTCCCTTTTCAAATATTCTAATACTTGTGTTAGCTCATCTGTCCGCGCACTGATTTATTTGAAGGCAGATTGGTATGAGGGAGCACCAGGCAGGAAGGACCCTTTAAGGATGCAGGTCTGAGGGATAGGAAGGATAAGGATGGTTGTTGACTCACATATTCAACTATAGATCCTTGAAACAGGTGCAGAATTGTCCCCAAGAATCAACCTGGAATGACAGTTCATCCATATCTGCCTTTACCACTTATCATTTTTCTTTTGTGTGTGCCTGTGTGTGTGTGTGTGTGTGTGTGTGTGTGTGTGTGTGTGTGTGTAAAAACAGACCTGGTAGAATATTATACAAGATCTGTTAAAGCTTTTGACACAGCGAAGACTAAATTGCCCAACAATAGCTATCTGCCTGCCAAAGGTACTGAGAACTGATTTAACTGTTCAGTTCATGAAGCTGGATACTTACTTCATCAGTCCTAATCTGGCTCTGGGATTGAGAGTCAAGATTGGAAGGCTAAAACCTAGAGTCTGATGTCAGTGAAGCACTGTAGAAAAAAAGAGAGGGAGAGCTGGGGGAGGGGGAGGAAGGGGAGGAGGGAGGATGGAGGAAAGGAGGGAGGAGGAATAGGAGATGAATATGCAAATAAGAAGTGAAGGCAAGCAGGTAAGCAACACATCATAACACACTGAAAACAGCTCTTGACACTTGGGCCACCAACTCTGGAGGGTGGTCTTGCCCTTGGCCAACCCTTCCTGGAAATGCCCTCACAGAGCCACCCAGGGCTATGTCTCATAGTCGATTCTATAGCTCCTCAAGCTGACAATCAAAATTAACCATCACAACCCCGACAATCCATGCCAACTTTCACAGACTGTTTGTTGCCTGGGCTATTCTGAGTTGGATGGATTCTGAGGTCAGTTCCAGGTCCTATCGGAAAAAATGGGTGGGGTTAGTGTGTGATGTCTTCTACAGGCATGCAACATTGGAGAGATACCTTGAGGCTGCATACAGTGGAATCACATCACAAGTACCTTCTATTCACTCAAATGCAATCATTCTGGTTCTACAAAAATTAAGAGAGACAGATCAATTTAAAATTGAATCTCATCCTCCTGAGTGAGGGGTCCCAGGCTCTCTGTTTTTATGCATCTGCTGCTGCAAGTGCCTACTGTAATAAATGCCATTCTGGTGGTTTAGGGAAACAGAAAGCACTCACATAAAGTGCATGCCAAATATGATATTCCTAAAACCAGTAACTTGCAACTCTTTTTTTTTTAAAGGCTTGAGACCTACAACATCACGTGTTCCTGGGGAACTCTATAGGCTGAGTTTGTTTATGTGCATTCTACAAGGACTCTATACTTGAGGGTCTGCCACTAATATCACACATGCATCTATGGTTCTTACCATCTAGATGAGATGAACCAAACTGAAGGGACTAGAAATTATATGGAGATCTATTTATAGAAGAGCTCTATCACCTTCTCTCTCTCTCTCTCTCTCTCTCTCTCTCTCTCTCTCTCTCTCTCTCTCTCTCTCTCTCTCTCTCACTCTCTCTCTCTCTCTCTCTCTCTCTCTCTCTCTCTCTCTCTCTCTCTCTCTCTCTGTATCTTATAAGTTACCCAATACTAAACTTCATCACTGAAGGGAAAGAGTGATGCTGTGAGGATTTTCCCCAGGGCCAAGTGCTGGAAAATACTTCTGGAATGTTGTGCTCCTGAGTTCTTCAATGTGTATTTCCAAACCCAGCCAACTTGGGCAAGTCAGTAACTTTTCTCTATCTATGCCTTTGTATCTGATGGGGTCTGTACCTATCACAGGTTGCTTTCAAAGAATAAACTCAATGTTATAATGTAAAAATAAAAAGAAATTGGTAGGTTTGTTTTGTTTCATTTTTCTTTGTTTTGTTTTTGAGACAGAATCTTTTTACATAGCCCCAAATGTCCCACACCTGTCTGTATATAAAAGGATAACCTCAAATTCACAGAGATCCACCTGTCTCTGCCTCTTAGGTGCTAGAATTAAAGGAGTGAGCCACCACACCCAGTGGTACTTGAAGCTTTATTAAATACTCTAAAAAATGTATTTTCTGCATTATTAGTAAATGGAATTCCCAAAATAATGAAGCACACCTTCCCTGAGCACTCTACCCAATCGATACTCAGTGAACTTCATGCTGTTCCTGATAGGAAAAAGACAGACTGAGCCTGGTTCTATTGGGCTTTGGCTATGTTCATCCTCTTCGTTGAGAGTCTGTCTTCCCCTGGTGTCATTCTCCTCATTCATGTGTGTCAATAGGCACTCAACTGCTCTTAAGGGGCACACGAAAGACCTTACAAGATTCTCCTGTGCTCTCCTCCCCTTTCTGCTACTCTACCTGCCTTTCTTTTCTTCCCCTCTGCTCCCTCCTTTTATTCCAATCTCTCCCTCTGCCCTCCCCTCTCTTCTTCTCTATTCGCCAGGACAAAGATCAAATCACTTATTCCCCATATCTCAAAGACTGTTGTCCTTCATTGCTTGATGTTCATTCTCAACCACTTTAATTTGTGAGGCCAGAAAGATGGCTCAGGGAATAAGGACATCTGCTACTAAGCCTGGTGACACCCATTGGACCCACATGGCAGAAGGAGAGACTGACTTTCTCTAAGATGTCCTCTGACCTCTACATGCATACCATGATGAGCATGTACTCACACACACACACATGGGGATAAACCAATGAAATAAAACATTTCAAAACTGTGGTTTGGGTTTTATCTTGATGTGTACAGAGTATATCTAGGTATTCATAGGTTCAGATACTTGTGTGCACAGATTATATTTATGAATACAGATACTCTTTTTCTTTTTTAACTTTGTTTCAGCTAAGAGGGTAAATAAGGACCAAAGCTGAAGTCCTGTTAAAATTTTTCTGCAAAAGACTTAAGCACTTTAGACATTATTCTAAAGTACTTTGGGGCAGAGAAAGTTTATATATGAGCTTCTAAAACCAAGAGGAGCAGAAAAAGAGATTCTGGGTTAAAAAAATATATATGTTTCTAAGTATACAAATTAAGATGACTTAGCATGCTAAATATCATAATTAAAGATATCTATACAGACCATCAATAAGTCAGTATCATAAAATGAGAGCTCATAAAATGGAAAAATGTTAGCAAGAAACAGAAGCCAAAATGTAATTTATAAAGAGACCTTCACAGTACAATATGGTCACCAGAGGTCCCACATGACCATGAAGCACTTGTGCTGTACCTGACCCGAACTGTAGGATGCTAGAAACAGAAAGTACGCACTGTACAAGAATCTGTAGAAAGCTCACGGACTGCATGTTGATGTGGTGATGTCTGAGGTTGGTGGGATAAACAAAGTAGATTAACAAAAAATAGTTCTGCAAACAATTATGTAAACACCCACTTTTAATGATGCTGGCTGTTTTTTCTCATCATGATGATGAAACACCGATAGGAAGTTATTTGTGGAGTTGGGGTGGTGGGCTCATTTTCACATTAGCAAAGACACAGTGGCTAAAGGAGCTTGTTGGTAGTGGCATAAACAAAAACATTGAGTGCTCATCTGGAGCCACTGTCAGAGGCAGACAGAACCTTCAGGGAGAGCCCCTGGTGACCTGCGTACACCACCTGTGCACAAGTTCAAAGGAACATATTAACCTCTCTAAAGCATCACTAGCTGGGGACCAACTATTTAACCATCCAGGTTTGTGGGCAACATCCCACAACTCAAACCCTCACACTGGTGGGGCATTTTAACCCATGTGAGGCTCACGTCATAATTCTACAGACAAATCCTGAACATATAAGAAATATTTTTAAACTAACAAGGAAAAGGCAGCAGTCCCAGTGGCAAGATTGCAAGCAGTGTACACAGAAAATCTGCAGAGAGATAAATCCAAAGCAAGCTTATGAGTCTCTGCTCACAATAATGAAGGACAAAATGAATGCAAACTGAAAATGCAACAACAAAAAAAATCTTACAGCTGGGCAAAATCGGGGATTTAAGGAGGCAGGCACCCTCTGCACTGTGGATGAACGCAGTCATTCCAGGGAACAATCTGCCAATACCTGGTTGAATTAAATGCACACATATGCTATGGTCCAGAAATTCCACTCCTACACTTATTTCTCTGACGAATAGCTGAACTGCTCCAGAGGCAGTGGTCTAAGGATGCACATTTCAACTTAATTTATAGTATGATGTCAGGTGTTAGAGCCAACCTGAGCGTGCAATAAAGTATAGGGAGTGAGGATGCATGCATTGTAGGTGGTGGCTACTCACCACAGAGATGCTGTGCTTGAAAGTTATTGGCTATATTAGCACATGATGATGCAGATGAGTCTTACCATAGTGGATAATGAATGGTGTGTGTGTGGATGTGTCTCTGTGTTGGGATGAGAGTGTCTATGTGTGTGGATGGGCATGGGTGGGTTCAAAATAATACATGTTCACTAAAGACATCTTAATATAGGTTAGATATCAAGTTCTATAGAATATGAGAGAAAGACGGTGGGTAGTAGGACTAGAGTTATTAGATAGTGGAGAATAAATGTGTGTTCGTGAACTCCCTTCTTTGTCTGACCCAGTGCTATTTCTGAAATGAGAAACACAATAAACTTAAATCTTTGATGGAAAAAGAAACTAAAACAGAGACTTTGGTCTACATAGAAATGATAGACAAGAAATACCATATTGTGAGTACTTAATGTTTGCATTTTTTTTCTCATTCAAGGCAAGAAAAAAACACAATAAAGTGCTACAAATCTGGGTAATATAAAAATAAAAACAGCCATTTGTCTAATGAGACAAATTTTGTGCTGGCACTAAATTCTCAGAACACCCTCTGTCTGAGACTTGAACTAGTTATTTTAATATCAGGTTACTGGAAGATTGTTCATAAGAGATCATGAAGGAGAACTTGGGGAAGGTAAAGCTAAGAAGGATGTGCAGAAAGAAAAAATATAGGACAGTCAGATTCAGGAGCCTCCAGTTTCTATTTCAACCACATTGATCTGCTTTAAGCATTAAATTTTCACATAATCTTTTATTTGAAGAAAGGATTCTGTGATTAAAAAGGAAAAGACATGGATGGCATCCTCGTGGGCCATTATTAAAGATGTGGAACACTGTAAGAAAGAGTGTGTTCATCGGAGGTTATACAAGACCTTCAGACTATCCTTCATGCCACTGACTTTTAGCAACAAAGATGGAGACCACAGGCAGATAGATATTAGATAGATGTTTTCAGAAAAGACATTTTGGGAAGCTGGGATAATGCAGTATGGCCTGTCTCTTCCTGGTAATAGAATACACCAGAAGGAGCAAGCTTAGAGAATCTAGAAGGACTGGTGGCTGCTGTTCTTCGAACTAACTCTCCAAGCTTCTTCTCAGGGATGTTTCCAGAGACTGAAGCAACAATCAAGTCCCCAAGTTACAGATATGTTAAACTAGTGACTTAAAGGGTGGGGGTGACAACTTCAAGGAAAATTGCAATGTCATTAAACGCAAAGAGCCTGGTTTTCAGTCTCACCTAAGTGGATAATAAACATATACCTGCCTGTATCCACAAACACACATGCATCAAAGGAAGCTGTAGAAGTGCATATGGGTAAAGTCAGTGTTGTGATTTGATTATCAATTGTCTCTTTCAGGCTCCTGTAGTGGGAGACTTGGTTGTCAAATGCTTGAAAGTGACTGGATCCTGAGAACTCTGACCTACGAAATGGATGGCTCCTTTGGTGTATCTATCTTGGTAACATGATAAATAGGTGACAAAAAGAGAAAGTAGAACTTAGTTGGAGGAAGAAGATTGCATGCCTTAAAAGACTGTTTATTGCTCCAACATAATCATTAACACTATATAATATTTGTATGCGCACATGTGTGCATGGGGGGCTACATGTGAGCATATGTTCACAACCAAGGACAATCTCAAGTATCATTTTACATGAGTCCTTTATGATGTTTTTATTGAGGCAGTGTCTTTTATTGGGCTGTGGTTTACCGACTACAATAGGCTAGCTATCCAGGAAACCCCAGATATCTACCTGTCTCTGACTCTCTAGCTCTAGGATTACAAATGTGCACCACTGTGTCCAGATGTTTTCTATGGATTCTAGGACTCAGATTCTCATGCAGGTCCTTTATTGGCTGATCAACTCCCCAGCCCTACAAAATATGTTTTATGAAAGAGTTTAAGGGGATGGGGAATGAGCAAGCAGAGGTAAAGATTATATGACACAATAGAGTGCTAAAAGTTTTGGCTAGAATCTATTCCAGGTACTTGTGTATTCAGGGCTTGATCCTCAATCTGTGGTGCTATCAAAAATATGGCCTTTAGAACATGGCGGGGTGGATTACTTTAGCCATGCCCTTGATTGAGACCGTGCACCTTTGTCTTGTACTTTCTCATTTAATTGCCCTATAAGAACTGAGTGAGCAGCTCTGACCAATCATGCGCTCCCTGAAAGGGTGTGCCCTCTTCCTTCCAAGTACCCAAATGACACAACCTCCCAACCACGAACTGACATCTCCAACACTGTTAGCTCAAACAAACCTTCATCTTCACATATTGATGGCCTGTTATTCATCAGCTATAGTGACAGAAATCTGACTAACACATACATTGGTTTGTTAAGGCGCCTGTAACAAAGCCTCAGTGAGCCTACAGCCTACGTATAACCAATAATCTTTGTCCTTTCTGGATTTTTTGTTTGTTTGTTTGTTTTGTTTTTTTTTTATGTATTTGTGTGTTTTGCTTTCTCTTTACTGCTGACCTCTTGGTTGTTGGTAGACTCTAGGAGAAGAAGACACATTGTCTCTGTGTACTCACTGCTCCGCTCATCAGACTCCAAACCCATAGCCACCCATATGGTCCTGATTAGATTCAGAGGGACAGAAACCAAAGGAATGGCATGAATGTGCAGGTGAGGATAAGGGGGAGAACACGGATAAACAAGGACAGCAGGGGTGGGGAAAGGATGGTGGAGTAAATGTTATCTCCGTGAGATTGTGAAAGAACAAATTTACAAAATCAAAAAAGTAATAAGTTCAGAAGTTTACTGCTGTAGAGAAAGAAATTTTCCACTCTTCAAAGTAAAACACACACACACACACACACACACACACACACACACACACACACACAAAATGCCATACATAATATACATAAAATAAGCACATATTACTAGAAATAAAAAAATGGGTAAATATGTTAATAAAAGAGTAAAACAGCCAATAGATACAGAGCTATAGACAACACAGATATTGGAAATAACAAAACAAATTATTTAAGTAACTGTCAGAAATATCTGGAGTTACATGGTATGTAATACCAAAAAAAAATCAAAAAGTCAACAAATAATAACAAAATAACATACCAAGTCTTGAACTTGAACATAATGGGAAAGTCAATAATATTTATCATTTTTTTAAATTTTATGTATATAAGTATTTTGTTTCTATGCATGTGTCTGGACCATATGTATGCAGTGCCAAAGGAGACCAAAAGAAAATGTCAGATCCCTTGGAGATGTCACAAACAGTTGTAAGCACTGTGTAGGCACCAGGAACTGAACCCAGGTCCTGTGCAAGAGCCTCAATTGCTCTTGGCTGCTGAGCCATCCCTTCAGCGCTTTGTCCTGCTTTCATTTAATTTTTTTTCATGGAATAAAATAACAAAATACAAGACAAAGCTTCTTCCAAATATGAAAACTGAAACCACAGATCACAGGTGGTCGGCAAACCTATGGGGACAAAAGGCAAAGAAAAATGTCACCAAACTATAAAGCTGACGAGAACATACCTCAGGAGACGGGAGAAAGGCCACGTGGCACACGGCAGAAGAACAATAAAAATAATGGCTCCTTCTTATCAGGAGCAACAGAGAATGGGAAAAGGCAGAGAAATGCCTTTGACTTTCATAATGAGGAAAACCATCTTCAACCAAAAATAAAGTAAAACAATCTGTAAGTCACACTACACAAAATGCTATGGGAAGAAGCTCACGCTGAGGGGCTGGTTCTGATAGAAATTTGGAATTAAGAGTTGAAGGACTCTGAAAACAGTGGGTTTGGGGTGGCGTCTTTCTTTTTAACTTTGAATTTTTAAATGCAAAATGAAATTAACGCTGGCATACGTGGGGCTTGTGACGGCATAAAACAGAAGAGGCTGGGATGAACAGCTGGACTCTCCTCGTGAGGTGTGACATCTGTTTGGGGAGACTGTACCTAAGTTAAATGTGACTATTATAAGCTCTCAACAAACGACCTTTTAAAATAAAAGGTATAGCAATAAATCAAGTAGAAAAGAAGAAGCAAAATATTCTACATGATGTTATTAGCACAAAAAAATGTTGCTGGAAATTAAGATAAGGAGAAAACAGATTTTAAAAAAATAGCAAAAATGTTTTCAGTAGTCACCACCCTGAAATACAAGAGAGTGGTGCCACCTTTGTCCTCTGAGTGACCTAGAGAAAGTGTCTGGATCTCTCCAAGCATCGGTGTGCTTGTCTGAAATAATAGCACCTGCCTCCTTGAACTGTTAGATTAATTTTTAAAACTTGTATAACAATTCATAGCCTTAATAAATTATCAATAAACAGTAGAGATAAAACAGAAAAAGTCAGTGTTATTAGTGCACTCTCTCTCTCTCTCCCTCCCTCCCTCTCTCTCTCTCTCTCTCTCTCTCTCTCTCTCTCTCTCTCTCTCTCCCTTTCTTCCTTTCTTCCTTTCTCCTTCTTCTCTCTCTTTCCCTGATCGAGATATTGAGCATCCATTGTATACATCTTGAGGCCAGAGTGTATGTTGGGTGTTTCCTTTCATTACAGTCTATCTTTGAGACAGGATCTCTAATTAAACCTGGAGCTCACCGATTGGCTAGACTGGCTGGTCAGCAAACCTGGAGGATCCTGCAGTATCTACTTCCTACTACTAAAATTACAGGCATATTTCCCAGTGCTCATGTTTTACAGAGTTGCAAGAGGTCTGCACACAGGTCCTCACATATGAATCATAGCAAGCACCTAACCACTGAGCCATCTCCTTAGCTGAGTTAATAAGATGTCTGTTACTGTACCACAGCACCTTAAATGATAAAAGGAAGAAGAGATGTTGGAGCACACTCTTTCAGAGATTTCAGCCACTGTTGTTTGAGCTCATTGCTTTGTGGTCTATGACATGACAACACAATGACAGGAGCATGTGACTACAGAGGTAGCTCACCACATGGTGGTCAGGAAGCAGAAAAAAAAGAGGCCAGGGTCCTAAATGACCAAGACCTTCCCATAAGCCCTAGATCCCTAAGGGTTCCCTTTTCTGAAGATAGTAGCAAGATGGAGGAGGAGCCCTCAAGACATTGGCCTTGGGGGATGTTCAGGACTCAAGATACAGTAGAAAGACAAAATCATATGAAGGAGAGATGAAAATTCTTTCCTTAGGACCCTGTGCATGGGTTGGTATCTGCAACCATCACTAACTTTTCTATGCAAATGTAACTGTCCATCCTCAGGATTTTAAAGTGTTTTGTATACAATAATTCTATGTTATCACTTGCAAATTGAGTTATGCTCTTTCTTTTATTAAAGGACTCTTAATCAAGCACTTTAGTTTGAGTCTATTCTGACACATATTGTAAAAACACAGAAATCCCACACAGAACTCAGATTTCCATGAATGATAGCATCTCATAGAGCTAGAGTACACTGTCCCAGAAAGAATGTTTTTGGTGTTACAACCAAGGTACAGAACATTTCTGACTCCCATGGGAGCTCTCATGCTGCCCTGATAGAAACACAGTGGCTTCCTGTCTCCCTTAGTTACATCTCTTCTCCCATAGGCCCTCACAATTAATAAGCACCTCTCCACCCTGAAATACCATTTTACTATCTTGTAGAAATTAACCATCTAGTGACCCCCAACCCTCTTCTCCACGATATTCTTTACTGATTGATCCAAGTGGTTGCCAGGTATCAGTAGAATTTCCTTTTCATGGCTAAGCACTATTCTACACAACAGATGTGCCACAATTTAATCAATTATTGATTGAAGATGTCTGGATTTATAAACAAGTTTTCACAAACAGGATTTTTGTGTGGCTGTACATAACTCCGGATTGTACATTTTGTACTGGATTGTACTAGATCGTACTGGGTTGTTGCATGTTTGTTTTAAGAAACTTCTAAACTTTCTTCCAAACTGGTTGTTTCCACTGATTACAGGTTTACAAAAGTTCTTAACTATTCTAATCTCTTTGCATTTTCACATACATTTTAGAAGTGATTTTTCTCTACAAAATCCTTATAATTTAAAAAGAATTGCATTGAACCTATATATGGCTTTAATGGGAAATGACACCTTTACTACTTCCCAATCCATGAACATGATACATATCCATTTATTTTGACTTTCTGGTTTCTTTTGTCAACATTCCATTGCTTTCAGCATTCAGCCTGTCTATGCTATGAGAGAGAGATTGTGTGTTCTGCCTGTCATGATTGACCACACATCTCTATTTGGTTGGGGAAAAAAATCTTTTAGTCCTGTTTCCCTGAGTTATTTTAAGTCAATAATGCAAATATGAATTTCCACACTGATAGGTAAAAACCACGTTGCTGTCTTGTCTTTAACTTCTTGATATTATATTCTGGTTGATTTTTAAATGTTGAACCAACTTTTTGATCTGTAATAAAGATAGCTTCCTTGTGTTTCTTTTTTAAGATACTGATATATTCCATGTGCAAATAGTTAAAAGAGATTGTATCTATATTCACTAGAGGCACTGTTCTATAATTTCCTTTTTTATCGGCTCTGACTAGTCCACTGGTTGATAATGTGACATGGAGCCTATACCATCATTTTCTAAATTTTGAAGACAATGTATGGAATCAATGTCAACACTAGCGTAACTTTTCAACCAATAAAATCTGACCTAAAAGTTTCTTGGTAGAGAGATTTTATACCTAAGAATTCAAGCTAAATAAATTCATATCCAAATTTTCAAAAAAAAAAAACCTTAGCTGTAAGGCTACTAGGATTATCCATTTACTCCTGAATGAACTAGTGTGGGATACTGTCATTGTTTCCTCCGACTTGCTGGACTCCTGAGTGTGACATTCCTAGGCTCACTTCCTCACTAGCCTCATGGTGCCTATAGCTTTGTAATCCTGTTCTCCATTTCAGCCCTGATCTTGGCAAATTCTACCTTCTCCTGTCTTCCTCAGTCTTCTCCTGAGATGTGACAATGTCACCAATTTTTTAAAAGAAAAATCAATATTCATTTCATCAATTTTTTAATATTTTTCTTTTTAATATTTTATTTCATATCCTCTTATCTTTTAAGGATTCTCTTTTTCTACTTTTTTGGTCCCATTTCCCCCTCTGTCTAGAGTTTTGAGATGAAAATCTAGATTTTATCTCTTTTTAATGTATAAATTTAGCCCTATAAATTCCCCTCTCAGAGTTACATGTCACCATGTCCCACAGATTTTGATATATGGTATTGTCACTCCATTCAGTGTAGGAATTATATTATGCCTGCATGGCTTGCCCAGCCTCTTGTGTTGACATTTTACTAGCTTGAAATATAGAAATCTGACTCCTTTTTGCACTTCCTTGTCCTCTCTTGTTTATAATTGTCTTGAATACATGTGGCATACATATTATACCCACGTCATGCTGTTATAATTTCTGCTTCTCTCACCAAACATAATGTAGAAAATCAAGAGTAAGAAGTAAATGCGGTATATTCATCATACCCTTTCCTAGTGTACCAGGGTTGCTGATTTTATTACACCTCCTCCCTGTTTAGAGACTTCCTTCCAGCTAATCTCTTAGAGCAGGTGTGCAGGCTACAAAGGTTTACCTTCGTCTGAGAATGGCTTTATTCATGCTTATATCCTGCGGTATTTTCACTGGGACCTAGAAATTCCTTTTGTTCTTCCTCCCTTGGCCACTAAGGCTGGAAGAGTAGATAGGTGGAAATGTTCCTTTCATCCACCCTGAAGTGGCACCCACTGACACTATGCTGGTTTTCTTATCACTGGGCATTGATGGGGGTCCTTAACAACAGTCAAGAAGGGGCCAAACATCTTCTTAGGTCATAGTGGAAGTCTAACCTCCCCCCCCCACACACACACACACTTGGTCTCTGTTGGTGAGGAAAGGCCATTATCTAAGAAATTTCCTTTGTTTCTATTGGAGCTGTTGAGTTGTTGTTTCTCTTCCCTGTCCATAGTGTGAGTTCACTTTTAAAAGGCAGAGAATTTACCATCATGTCTTCTGTTGAACCTTGGGCCACATAGATTCTGTGCCTTCCATTCTCCCCATGTTTGTGTTCATTTTTATGTAAATATTCAGAAGATTTTATCTTGTTTTATACATACAAAAAAAAAGAAATGCAGTCAGCTCTCTCTTCCCAGATATGGATTTATCATGTGATATTTCACTTTTATATAATTTTTTAATTTACTGGAATGTTTCTGAGTGCATGAAGCAAGCCTTGCTCACTTTTACTTCCCCAGCACTTAGCAATGATCATGTGTCCAGCATATGCCTGTCACTTGAATGAACAGCATGCCTAAGTGCCCGTGATTCATCCTTGCAGTGACCATTTCTCTCCACCCCTGGTACAGCCTCTCCAACACTGGGCCTGCACCTGTGATTAGCTTGCACAGTTGCACACAGCTGAGGGCCAGTAAATGCCCCACTCTGGACAAGGGTTTCCACTCTAGCTTGAGTGTCTGTCCTCAACCCAGAAGCAGAGCGCAGACAGGAAGATGGGAAGACAGGAAGACAGCGGAGAACAGAGGTTGCAGGTCTGAAGTATAAGAAGGGCACATCCTTGGCATTTGCAACTGAGTATCAGAGTCACTGGTGCAGAAAGACTGCAGAGGGATGGTGCCTGGTGTTTTCATTTCATCTCCACACTTGCCCCCGCCTCCAAAGCCGCTAGGCTACAATTGGAGAAAACAAAACAAGAGAGCTTTGGGGATTTCCTAAATTGAAACAAAATTGCATCTCATTAAAATGTACACACACACACACACACACACACACACACACACACACAGAGCATACTCGGTTGTGGGTTACAGGAATTCCCAGATCAGTTGGTAATTTATTCTGTTTCTATTCCTACACTGTTCAGAGGCACAGACGTACAAAGTAGCAAACATAACTAATGAACAGCTTTAGTGCCTTTATCAATCATAAACATTGTGCTAAGTCCCCTGGGAGAGGGCTATAATAAATCCTCCATTCATGGTCCAGGTACCCTGTCCCTGTCTGGAGGACTTGGAATCCAGCTTTTCCTTCCTCTTTTCCTCTCTCCTTGGCATTTTTAAGGGTCTGTCAACGTAGTGGCTTCATGTTCTTCAGGGGAATCCAGCTTTGGACAATAGAAACATAATGCCCACCACAATCACATTTTAAATGAGTAAGAAAAAAGTAGACTTGTGTACTTTCTATTCATCTTTGAAGAGTAAGGTACATGGGCGCTGAGAGATGACCCAGTAGTTGAGATTCAAGTTAGGTTCACAGGACCTACTTTGTGTAGCTCAAAAGCTTGTAACTCCAGCTCCAGGGATCCTAATGCTTTCATCTGGTTTCTGAAGGTATCTCAACTGATACAGTACACACACACACACACACACACACACACACACCCCTACACACACATACACACACACATACACACACAAACACAAACACATACACGCACACACTTTAAAAAATATCTAAGAATCAAAAATACTTTCTTTACATGTTATTTTACACCCAAGTATTCTATATGCTATAATTTCTACATGCTACATGTATCCAGTATTTTTGAAAAATTGTTCATAAGAATTTTACATTCTTGCATTAAGTCCTAAGAATCCAGTGTTCATTTCACATCTGTGATTTATCTAATTTTGGACTAGCACGTTTTGAGAATCCAATGGCTAGCAGCTGTCATAGCTAATACAGATTAAAGCCAAGAGCAAATGAAGATGTGTGGGATGTGTGCACAAGGGGATGAGTGCGTGAGGAGTCAGTGAAGGGATCATTGAGTGAAAGGTGATGAATGAATGAGAAAATCAGCGAGTGAGGGAAGGAAGGAAGAAATGTGACTAAGTGAATGTGTGTGAAGGAAAAAATGAGTTAATTGATGTGAGTGAATGGAAAAGAAGGTGAATGAGTGAGTGTGTGAGTGAGTGTTTGTGTGAGTGAGTGAGTGTGTGAGTGAGTGAGTGTGTGAGTGAGTGAGTGTGTGAGTGAGTGAGTGTAAGTGAGTGAGTGTAAGTGAGTGAGTGAGTGTGTGAGTTAGTGAGTGTGTGAGTGAGTGTGTAAGTGAGTGTATGAGTGAGTGTGTAAGTGAGTGAGTGTGTGTGAGTGAGTGTGTGAGTGTGTGTGAGTGAGTGAGTGTGTGAGTGTGTGTGTGAGTGAGTGTATGAGTAAGTGTGAGTGTGTGAGTGTGTGAGTAAGTGTGTGAGTGAATGTGTGAGGGAGTGTGTGAGTATGTGAGGGAGTGTGAGTGTGTGGGTGAGTGAGTGTGTGAGTGAGTGTGTGAGTGAGTGAATGAGTGAGTGTGTAAGTGTGTGAGTGAGTGTGTGAGTAAGTGTATGTGTGTGTGTGAGTGAGTGTGTGAGTGAGTGAGTGAGTGAGTGAGTGAGTGAGTGAGTGGATGAATAGAAACAAGTGAATATGTGCTTGGGTAAATGGACAAGACAATGTGCAAATGACATAGAGAAGCCCACCTGGTCCCTCGTCACCACACACAAGCTTGCTGCAGACCCACAGGCTTCTTCCCAGTTGTTAGGTATGAACTCTCTACCATTCTATCTGGACAGAGATTCCAGAGTTCTTGACACTCAGCCTCCATCCTTATGGCAGCTCTTAAGAACAGGATGCTTGAAGGCCTGAGACAGTCAGTCCCATCTCACTCCACTATCCTCTCATCTGGGCAGACAGTCTGCTCCAAAGCTATTCCCAGGGGTAAAAGGTACTGATGACCTCCTGAGGTTCTCAGAAGAAGGTACTCACTTCCATTGCCTGCATCTAAGGTGCCACCATTGTCTCCCTGCCTTGGGTAAGGAGACATCTGGGCAAATCTACACTCTAAAGGTAACCAGGACCAGGGGTGCTCCGTGGGGAAGCTGCCTACCTGGAGCAGAGGACAAACCCCAGGCCTGCTTTACTCTCAACAGTTTGGACTTTCACACTGTCTCAAATCTTCTTTTCTCCCAAAGCCATGGCTCAGCATAGAGAGGCATTGCTGATGGCTTACCAGATGTTGGGGAGGGTAACATAAGGTATGATTAAAGAGGGGTGCAAGCCCTCGTCAGACATGTCTTTTTAGGAAGCGTATTTGTCCTAGAAATTTTAAGAGACAAAAAGTAGACAATTTGGTCACCATGGTTCTGCAAGGAGAGAAGAACAGGAAGTGATATATTAGAAACTGTGAGGTCTCCCATGGAGTTTTCTACAGTGTATGGAACATTGCATAAGGCATATAGCTTCTTAGGTGTATGTGGTGTCCTATGGTGTGTGGGGAGTCCTATGTAATATGAGTCTTTCTATGGGGGATGAGGTATCCTATGTGGCATGTGACTTTCTACATCACTCAGATGATAACTGTCACTGTCCAGACTCCCTGAGAATCTTCTGAAGAACCATCAACTGCCTTCTGAGTGTCTGGCACTTGGTAAAAGTTTAACTTGGAAACACCAGCTGAATAAATCAGAGACGTTAAATGGGCCCAATCCTCTTCAGACTTTACAAGTTGGCTGGAGAGCAGAACTCTGCCTGTAGACGCCCATCACCAGCCTAGTTGTTCTCTTAGACAGCATGACAGATGGCTAGTGTACTAACTGACCTTCCTCAGTCTCCCTTGGTTCACCAATAATGCTAAGCATGGTCATGTCGGACAAGCATCATACGGCTGCCATCACCACTACCTTCAGAGGTGGTACAGACACAAAGGCAGGAGCACAGGACAATTGTGAGCATCTTCCTGCTGATTTGGTCCCTGCCTGCACTGCCAACAGCTACCATATGTGCTGTTCTGCTTCTAAGTGCAGCTCAGCACCTGAACATTCCCCACTGGCAAACATATTAATGCAGCCAAGAAGCAAGGCGGAGATGCCAGCTCCCAAGCTAGATGCCAAGACCACCTTTCTTGCCTCTTTCCTCAAAATAAAATTAAAAACCCTGCAAACACTTTAACAGAAAGTCACAAATCATTCTTCAAAGGTCATGCTGAGGGCTGAAAAGTTGTAGAATGGGCTGGCTTTCACATTACCAAGTACCTAATGTGATGTTGGTTATTGTTGGGGAGAGATGAAGGAGGCAGAATCCCTCCCTGGCTTTGGAGAGCTGTCTATCTAATGAAGGGCATCAGCAACAGAGACCGGACACTCAGATTAAAGTGTCAGTCACACAAGCACAGAGACATGGGTTTCAGTCCCCAGATCGCATGTAAAATATGGGTGAGGCCATGCAAATTTAATGCAGCAGAGTAGACAGGTGAATCGTTGGAAGATACTGGCCAACAAGTGTGGCCAGTTGGTGAACTCCAGGTTCAATAGGAGATCCTGTCTCAAAAGATAAGGTAGGGAGTCACTGAGTAAGGAACTCGACATCAGTCTCTGATCTCCACGTACAGACACACAGCCAGTCTGCAGCTCAGTTAGTTCATCAATACTCCCCTCCTTGTAACTACATTATCTTTCAGTATGCCCAGCTGGAGAATAGGAGGGAATATCTCAAAGCATCCTTCTTTCCCAGAACAAGCATGTACCCCACAGTGGTAGGGTTAGAACTTCTCAAATAACAGCCTCATATTTTCCAGAAACCTCTGCAGCACCGAGTCTGGGGTCTGCATGTCTGGGCCCCTTCCAGAAATCCCACCAACAAACTTTTCTTCCACATCAATTCAGTTCTTCTTGGAAAATCTCTCCTGCTTCCTGATCCCTGTTTTCAGTTTACCAAACATGTTTATACCATTTCTGAACCCCAGATGTAGACATAGCTAGAGTATTTATCCCTATAAAGCTTTTTAGCTATTTTGCAGATAAAATAAAAAATCTGAGCTGTAGAGTCATCACAGTTTCTGGAGCAAATACTGGTCTGTCTCACCTGGCAGCCAGCTGGACACCTGATAAACAGTTTGCTTAGATAGGCTTCTTCTTCCAAAGACCCTTCAGAGCACAGTCTTACAAAATAGACATCCCACAACGTCAGTGCCCAGTCTCCACTTGAGGAGAGCTTTTGAGATTTTGTGGCAGGACAAGGGCAGCTGGGGACAGCACCTGCTCCAGTGAGCTCCAGAGAAGGATTTGCTCCAACTCACAGGTTCAGTCTCCAAGTTCATTTCAAGTTACTTAATTGCAGCAATAAAGTGGATTAGGTACTAAACAGTGTTGGCATAAATAAGCAATTCTTTCTTTTGCATTAACCCTGCCATGTCAATCCTAACACCAGAGTTTATGTGGGTGTTTAGACACATTATCCTCTAAGCAGCTCACCCCAAGTGGCGAAAACTAGATAAAGTAAAATCAGAATACCCAAGGAGGCTTTCTTTCCTTGAATGTAGACAACAAAGCTGATGATCTCACTTGGATCCATGAACATTTTCAAGGATCTAGACTACACACACACATACACACACACACACACACAGAGAGAGAGAGAGAGAGAGAGAGAGAGAGAGAGACAGAGAGACAGAGAGACAGAGAGACAGAGACAGAGAGACAGAGAGACAGAGAGAGAGATAGGAAGAGAGGAAGAAAGGAAGAGAGGCAGGCAGGCAGACAGACAGACACTCACATACTGTCCTGGTCTTATGGTTTCATGGATATTGTTAAAGCCCCCATTAACTTATCCCTCAGTATCAAAGCAATGGTTCTCAAAATAGGACCCACTAACAAAGGATTCAAAATTGACCCAGGAGTTTGTTCAAAGGAAAGACTTCTAGGTTCTACGGAGATCCCAAATCAATGTGACCAGAAAGCCACGTTTTTATTACGCGATGCAGAAATTTCAGTTTTGCTTCACACATTTGGCAATTGTAATCTATGCTCTCCTTTTTTGTAAGTAGTGATGACAATGATGACGACGATGACGATGATGATGATGATGACGACCATGAGGACAATGATGGGAAACAAAGATAACACAGTGATGGCAATGCCAGCATTGATTAAAGACACCAATCCTGAATATTTACTAGGTGCTTTGTGATTATTCATGATCTGATATTATTTCATTTAGTTCTCACAACAATTTGATTATTACAAAACCATTCACAGACAAGAGCTGAGACAGAGAAGTCATATTTTCCAACTCAGCAAAGCTCTTGCTCTGCATCTTCCAGAAATAACACACTTGCAGGAATCAATTTGCTCAGCCTGTCCTACCTCCCCAGAAACCACAGCTGAGCAGTCTCTGGCAGAACCTGACCAGTCTCAGCTCAGAGCCAGAGAATTGTCTGCTAAAGGACAAAATGCATGACCTTGAATCTACCCATCCAGGAAGAGCACAGGCTCTGGATCCCACTACTAGATACCCAGCAAAGACTCTGAATGCACATCAGCTGCAGCTAATCAGAACTACTGTCCGACCAGAAGACCTGGGGCTTGCTGTGACTACTCATCTACTGTAAATGTCTACCCTGACATAAGTATCTCCCCTGTGCAGTACCAGTTTGTTAGGATTAAATGGACAGAGAGTTGGGGGAGGCTAGGTTGATGAAATACTTGCTGGGAAAACATGAAGATCTGGGGTAAATCCCCTGGACCCACATAAGAAGCCAGATGTGGTGAGACACACCTATAATCCTATGTTGGGGAGCTCCAGGTGCAAGTGAAAGATCATGCCAAAAAATAAAACAAAAAATTGACTGAGAAATGATTTCCAGCATTGACCTCTGTCCTCCACATACATGTGAATACCTATGCATGTGCACCTAAACACACACAGTTTAAATGGACAAAATGTTTGTAAATGTTCTTTACAGTTATAAAATACACCCATGGTCACTGCTATTATTGATAGCAGTAATGCAACCACCTTTTGGATTTCCAGTTCTATCCCCTCCCTCCTTCCATATTTTTTCCTGCCTCCTTCTGGCCTAGGTGCTACCACATCTGTCCAAGTCAGAAGCTAGGACCCAGCATCTCAGCTGAGAATGGGTAGCTGTAATTCATGAGCTGAATTTTCCTCCACCCTTTTTAACAGTTCAGACAGGCAAGTCACCGCAATAAATTGTGTACCGAAAGGACAGCATGTCACCAAGGGGACCATTACCTCCTTAGAAGTCAAACAACAGAGATTAGAATGGAAATTATTTGGATCTTCATCAGTTGCCTGAAATTGTTCAAGGCTCAGCAATTCACCGAGGTTTGCTATTGGGTCATTGGTTTTTAGTAGTGTGTGTGTGTGTGTGTGTTTGTGTGTGTGTGTGTGTGTGTGTGTGTGTGTGTGTTGATGATATTCAAAAGTAAAAGAAAAGGGGATCACTTTACATTTTATGGGCCTAAGATTGCTCCAATGGCCTAAGTCTGGTATTCTTGACCTAATTTCGTCTGACTAAGGCTTTTCTGGGCACCAGGAGTTCTCCATAAGACATTGCAGTAGGAAGGACAGAATGGTTTCCTCAAAGGACAGAGGAGCCACATCCTAGGGTAGACAACCTGGAAAGGGAAGGCATCTTTAGAAAGGAGACCTTTCACAAGTTTATTACCTAGACCCTAATAGTTCCTGGAAGCACAAAACACCGTTCGCCTTCCTAAGGATCTAATTATCCAGCCTCATCTGCGAGACTCCTAGGTCAGGAAAACCAGGAAAATCTAGGAAGAAGAATAAAGGCTAGCCTTAAGTAAGAGCGTCCTAAGTGCCAGACACTGGTAAAGTTTCATGTGCACTGTCTTAAAGGA
The DNA here is from genome assembly GCF_963924665.1 of Micromys minutus. NCBI lineage: Eukaryota > Metazoa > Chordata > Mammalia > Rodentia > Muridae > Micromys > Micromys minutus. The sequence goes on from NC_137981.1 coordinate 49,726,301, forward strand.
TCATAGAGAAGTTCTATTCAGCCACATTTTATTGTTATTATCTCTACGAAGTACATGGGGAAACTGAGGCTTACAATGGTTATGTGACTTACTGAAGATTACAGGATCTATCAGAGGTGTGCTGATCAGATTTGGGTGGGGAGGGTGTTTGTTTTTATATCCTTGCTTTGACATGTACACAAGAGAAACAGCTTTTAAAAGGAGAGATTGATTTTGGATCACATGTCCCAAGGCTTCAAGCTATGGTTACCAGCATCATTGTTTTTAGGCCTGTGGTGAGGCAAGATGTTCTAACCAAGGGAGTAGTACTCAAGAACCAGAGAGAAATGGACAAGAAGGAGAAAGGGCAAACAAGAACCCACAGGAACATGTCCCCAGTAATCTACTGTGAGGTTACACCAATGAAAGTCTCCAGGGTTTTCCAAAAGAGCACCACTAGCTGGGATCCAAGTATGCTACACATTAGCTCATGATGGGAACTTTGTATTTGAGACATAATAACATGGAAGCTTCCGTTCATATTCAATATTTCCTTGAGAACCACCCCCTTGATCTTTGCCATCTGAGCCTGTTATATAGGACTTTGCTTGCAGAGAGTGTAGACCAACTGCACAGAATTTAAAACTTAAGCTATAAAGTTAAGCTGTGTAGCCAATACCTGTCTACTCTTTAGCTATGCACTATACCTCAGAGTTTTTCTATTCACAAATCAGTCATAGTGCTCTAGATAGAAACTCAAAGGGGGCACAGATGATGTGTGCCTCCAGGTACAAATATATGCAGGCACATACATGCAGGTGAGCTGATCTCCTTCCGTCAAGAACCCACGTCTAAGACAAGTAACACGCCCCTGTAATAGTGACATTATTTCATACAATAAGTCAGACCCTTCATGACCTCACCATTTCTTCTGGTTTCACCTCCAACTCTATTACATTACAGCTGAAATCTCCAATATATGAACTCTGGGAGACATATCCAAACCATAACATGCTGCTAATCACCCCCAAGAGCAGGGTTCTAGCCTCGACCTCTTAGCAAGTTCCACTCTCCCAAGGAAACTGTGATACCCAGACAACAGTAAGATTCTTCTCTGGATAGGATTTTTGCCTTCAGCTTCCCCTTCCCCCAGCAAACATTCTTCCCTCCCACCCTTTACTAGACTCTACGGTACTAAGTAAGCCCTGAGCACCCAAAGACCTCTCTTTTTGTACCTGCCAACATCATTATATAGAATACTCTAGGGTCAGCTCATAGCCTAAATAACTTAGTTCTTGAGGTCATTTGAAAGTATTAAGGGTTACTATAGGTGCAGGCTAGAGCCACTGGGGGTTTCCATCGCCCCCCAAAATAGAAAAGGGAGGTGAAAGTAACTCATTGCTTAGAGAAAAGAAGGAAGGATAGGGACTGAAGTAAGTGTGCAGGCCCAGAGAAAGTTGGGAGCAGTAAAGTAGGCCAGAGGGTCTGGGCTGAAGACGTGTGATTAGTATCACTAATCATTTCACCAGCTTAAAATAGGTTTGCTCCTCTGAGACCGTCTTCCCAGGGTCAGCGGCTTCTGATTACCCCAGGTTGTTGCTGAACTGCAAGGTAGAAAAAAGACAGATGATGAGGCTGGGGGTTGGGGGAGGGGGTTCCCACCAGAACAGTAAGCAGTGAGGTCCCCGGAGCAACTCCCTAGTTTCCTTCAGCACCCTATTCTTTCCAGGGGCCACGGGACCCCAAATTCACTGCCCAGCAGCCCAGAACAGAATTAGCTCACCCCCCCACACACACACCTCCCAGAGAGCAGAACCAAGCAAGCCAGGAAGGTAATTGGCAGGGCTTGGGGCCAGCCCCAGGGGGACAGTGATTGGGAGAGTCTCCTGTCTTCAGCATGTCACCCTCACTTATCCTCAGGGTTTGCCTGGAGTATTCTCTGCAGCTGCCTCACATCTGCTCCCAGAACAGCAAGCCCAGTGATTCCATACATGCAGCTCCTTGCTCAGGCCCTTGTCATCTCTCAGCCTCCAGACTAGACAGTCCTCCTCCCTCCTCCTGTAAGTCACTTGTTCAACATGGTTGTTTAGAAAGTGGGGGGGGGGGCGAGCATGGGGCGGTGCGGGGGCAGAGGCCCAGAATTACAGCAGAAGTTAATTGCTTGGGTGGCAGCGGGCCAAAGCAGGGACATGTCAGGCTCAGAAACTGACCTGGTTCTCCGCTGAAGGTCATTATGGGAACAGCAGCTTCAATGTCTTCATCCCACAAGGCCACATGGAAGATGACAAGTTAGCAGGGCTGAGTGCAACTCAGACTCCAGTGTGGCGGTGGGCATCTCGGATGGCCTTGGGGCACCTTCCTCTTTCTAAAAGCCACCTTCACTGATGAGTGCTGTTAATTGGTAGCTGTGGGACTACACAGGAGACATCATTTCCCAAAACATGTTCACACAGAAGCCCCCAAATCCCTCTTCTTCCCAACCCCACCCTGCCCCACAGTTAGCATCCCAGCAATCCAGTTTCCTCCCTGCACTACATTGCACCAGCTCATGCAGCAAGTGACCAACCAGGACAAAACATCATACCTAACAAAACAGAGTCATGAAGCTCACAACATCAGCAGGTACAGGACAAAGACCCTGCTGGGTGTTCAGTTGCCCTAAGAAGAGTGTGGATCTTCTTGTCCAGGCCTCTGGGTGTGAAAGTCAATGCCTCTGATGTGAAGATGAAGATTGGGAGTAGCAAAATGAACAGTGACCCCCCCAAGGTCTACCAATAGACAGGCAGCAAAATGTCTAGAAAAGAAAGGGTCCTGGTACTGGCCCTAGAGACTCATGGTGAACAAGATTTAGAATGGGAACCCTAACAGCCACACTCAAAGAAAGACCAAAGCTGAAAAAGTGTCATTAGAACCACTGAGAAGAGACACCGGGAACACAAAATTAGGTGGCCAGATATTGACATAGCATGAGGAAACCAAAGCCAGGAAGGTTGTGAGCGTGAGCCAGTGCTCTCTGCCCCATTCCCACTCGCTCCACTCCAGGGAACTTAGACAAGGAATACTCATCATGCAACCTTGTCCACTTCAGCCCTGGAGACACTGCCAACCAGTGTCTAAGACTTAATCAGCACCCACCTAGGGCTCCAATCAGCTGCCTTCTGACCATGCCAAGGCATAAGAATGTCCTGGCAGCCCATGAGGCATCTGGCAGCAACTGGGATCCTACAAAAGTGTCTCCCTCTGCCCTGAAAAGCCCCACTCTTACATTCTTGCAGTACATCAACATGATTTTTGTCCACTGAGATCATTGTTGGGGAGAATGGCCAGCGCAGATGTTGCCACCCAGGATCAGAGAACAATTGGGCCACTGTCCTCCAACTCACCACTCGCTGACAAAGAACATGGGCTGACAGTCCCATGTACTCAGCCATCAAGTATGGAATACAGTTCCCCGACTCTCTTCTGTAGCTACAATTGTTGACGGACAGTGGATCCCACTGGCCAGGGTAGATTTCTAAGCATTCTATCCTAGTCAATGAAGGATTTATCATGGCCTTTTGGCCTGACTTCTGGTGAGTCTACTTCAGGAAAGGAAAAACTATCACAATACAACTGCAGTGGCCTCAGTTTGTCAGTGAGTACATTACAGTGGCCCAGCACTAACCAAGCAAGGGTAAAGGTCAATGCCATTGTCTAACAATAGTTACTAGGTTAAATACAGGGGACACCACTTAAAATAATAGACAGTATGCTGGTAGAGGTAGACACAAACAAATAGAATGCTAAGTAAGTAACACTGTGTGTATCCAACTGGAAAGTCAGAGACATCATCACAGAGTAAGTGCCTGGATCTTAAAGGATGGAGGCATCTTTAGCATCATGAGGATCACCCATTAGGAAGAATTTCAGATGGGACCAGCACTGGAGAAGGTACTTTGCACAATTCTGTATGTGGAGCTGTACAAGAGTCCCACAAGGTAGGCAATTTCCTCATTGCGCATTTACAGAGGATGAAAGGAAGCCTTGAGGTATAGACCCCAAGTCACAGCACCATCAGAGTACACAGGGACTTGAACCTAAACCTTGTGACTCCAGGTGTGACATTCTTAGTCAGGATGCCATGTCATTCTCCAGAGTAAGAAGCCAGAGCATTGAAGTTACAGCTTCTAAGTAAGAAACATGAGGAGAAGGGAAAGGCATGTGCAAAGACACAGGGGTATTATCTCAATGAGTCCTTGGAACCTACACGTAGTCAGGCGTAGTGACAGAATAGTGTCTCTGATTATTTAGAAGTAGAGGGGTGTGTTGAGGGTAGGAGTTACTGATTCTCGGGAGGAGATGGCACTAGATCACGGAAGACCATGGACAATGGATCCAGACTTAGATGAATGGGCACTCAGTAAGAAGTTAGGCATTCCAGTAGAGAAACAGTATGATGAGCTTAGGTTAGTGGGAGGCAAGGGTAGAGACCAGGACATGAATGAGAAGACTATAGCCAGGAATAGCAACAATAACTAGGGACAAAGTTTTGATCATTGATGGCTTATGGAGAAAGAGGACAAAATGTAGGAGTCTAGCACTTTCAGAGGCTGGCCAGTAGGAGAAGATTAACTCCAGGAAGGCAGCAATAACATAGATCCATCCTGCCTCCATCCTGTGGCAGCCCAACATAAAGTCCACGACAGAAGAGCAAGTTCTGACCAAGGCAGACCAAGAGCGCTAGTGAGTAGACATGAAGTTCCAGCCACAAGAAACGTGAAAGAATGGGACAGAAGAGCCTGGAGAAAGGCCAGGGATCAGTAGAGCCATTGAGAGGTCAGGGTCAAAGAAAAGAAAAAATGGTGGGTTGGTGGGATGGTAAGGGGTGACAAAGGATATCAGAAAAGTCTGCATGGGGGTAAACAACAAATGGGAAACATGGACAGATTTGCCATCTACATGGTAGATTGAAGGAGGACTATTCTCATTTAAGATGACCTGAAGTTGTGTGATAGATTGTGTATAAAGAAACCACAGACATTCTACTTAGCCCAAGAATCAGAGCACACATAGAAAGTGCTGTATACCCCAGGCTCTCCCCTGGTACCTTCCCTTTGGGACAGTTTCACAGATGGACTGGGCTGCACAAGTTTGAGGGCACATAGAGGGGAGGGTCAGATGGTATATGTGCAAGAGGGAGCAAAACAGAATAGGGTCTGAACACAGCATAGAAGAGGGAACACACATTCTTCCCTCTCCACTTCTTCCCTGAGCCAGGGGGCTGGGGAAGAGAACTATTGGAGAGTTAGACAAAGTGGAAGATACTGAGAACTAGAAGTTGAGGGACCTCTTGCCAGGTGACCTGTCTTCTCTCTAGTAGGATAACAATACTAGTAAGTGGGCCAGTAATGAGGTTAGGACCGAAGAAGAGCCAACTGACCAGAGACTGGAAAGACTGGTTGCCAAGAAGAACCAGAAACCTGCCTGATAACAGTGGCTCTTTATATACCAGTTGTGCTATTCTCTCCGAGGGTTCTCAGCAAGCCAGGTGTGGAGGAGTATTGACAAGTAGCTGCACTCACACCAGAGTGTGCAAGCGAGCTGATGATGGGTCTGGTCCAGCTAAGCCTGCATCCAAGCTGGCGAAGCGGCTGGTAAGAATTGTGTTGGACAGGTACATCATGGGATCTTGGCCTGACATGGATGGAAATAGGATCTGCCTAGGGCCAAGGAGCAGGATCCAGGGACTAAACCACTGAATGAGGTCACATATCAGATAAGACAGCAAAGCACTCTGAGGTAAGTGTCAAATGAGCTGTGTGAAGTGCTAAATGAGTTTGCATCTGGCTTTGACACCTATCAGCTGTGTGGCCTAAGGCAGAGTTTGTAACATCTCTGAACCCACCACGAACTTGTTCCTAACAACCCCCTCTCTAAGGGTGTTGTCACCCAAGGCCCCAAGGAGAGAACTGTGAAAGTTCATTGTAAGCTGTGTGCAAATGTCAGCTGTGATGTGTCAGGCAAGGGAGGTCAAGAGAGTCAGCAGGTTTCAGGCAGGATTAAAATAAGGCAAGTCACTCTCCTAGTCCTTCCTGAGGCTGCCTTTCCCTCTCTGCCCTTGTCCTTCCCGAATCTTATTTGGTTGGTTTCTGACCAATCTTTAAAACCTACTGGAGTCAATTTGAATTCTAATCGGATCCTCCAAGGTGCCCCCTCCAGCCTCAGCTAGGTGTCATCTATGAAATTAATGAGCGTGCTCTCTGTTGCATTGTCTAGTTCATTGCAGGAAACATTAAATAGCCCAGGGCTCCAGACACAGAATTGCTTCAGATGGCCTCTCCCAAGTCTCTGGGGTTGTTTGTTTGTTTCCTCCCTCTCTCTCTCTCTCTCTCTCTCTCTCTCTCTCTCTCTCTCTCTCTCTCTCTCTCTCCCTCCCTCCCTCCCTCCCTCCCTCCCTCCCTCTCTCCTCCCTCCCTTCCTCCCTCCTTCCCTCCCTCTCTCCTTCCCTCCTCCTTCCCTCCCTTCTCCCCTCCCTCCCTCCCCCCCTCCTTCCTTCCTTTTGAGCCAGGTCTTTTCCCTCCTAAATTTTAGCCATCACCACAGTCACTATTAGCACACAGAAAATCTCTCTGTGGAATGTTCAGCAACTTCCTCAAACCCACCCCACTTCTGCCTCCAAACCTTGACCCTGGCCTCTGCCCAGGGTCCACCTTCTATGGGCCTCTGAGGCATTATCACCCAGCCCATGAACTTTAGTATATAAGTTAGTGAATTTAATCCAATTAACAGAATGCCTTTACACTGAGTAATTTATAAACAACAAAGATGCATTGCTCACCGTTTTAGAGACTATTAAGTCCAACAGGATGCCAATAGCTTGGTGTCTGTTGGCACCTTTTACGTGTCTTTCCATGTCCCTCTCAAAAGCTGTGATAGTGCATTTTGATTGCCAACTTGATTGGGTTGAGTAGTGCCTAGGAATTTAATAATGCACACCTCCAAATGTGTCTGTAAGGGTGTTTGTGGAGAGAATTAAGTATAGACCCACTCTGAATTCAGGCTATGCCATTAATTCCATAGGCTGGGACTCGGGAGGGGATGGGGGTTGGAAAAAGTCAGCTAACACAGCGACCTTCCTTAATCTCTGTTCCTCGCTTTCCATGAAGTTACAGGCCCCTTCTGTCATGCACCCCACTGCCATGATGCTGTCCTTATCTCAGGAATTAAAAGATGCGGCTAGGGAACAGAACCCCCGGACCAGAGAATCCAATAGATTCTTTCTCCTTTAAACTAGTGTTAACTCAGGTATTTGAGCATCCTAACACAAAAATAGTTCATAAGGCCATTAATCCTACACATAAAGCTAGAGATTACCCACCTTCAGGAGGCTTTTTAGAGATAATTAGATTCCAATGTAAGAATTCAATCAGAGGGGGCTGGAGAGATAGCTCTTCCAGAAGTCCTGAGTTCAATTCCCAGCAACCACATGGTAGCTCACAACCATTTGTAATGAGATCTAATGCCTTCTTCTGGTGTGTCTGAAGACAGCGACAGTGTACTCACATACATGAGATAAATAAATAAATCTTAAAAAAAAAGAATTCAATCAGAATATGCAGACCATATCAGTATGTGACCAAACAGTAAGTGCATACCCAACATTTTACCACTAAAGAAAGATTCACAGAGGTAATTGCTGGAAATGTCTTAAATGCAACCCAGCTCTTTCTCTACCCTACTTTACCTGAAGGCAAGTTCTAAGATCCAGATGCTGGAGATACTAGCTCTCTCAAACCTGGCATTTCCTTTCTTCTGTTCCTCGTTGTGATTCACAATAACTCTGCTCAACTTCTGTGCACTACCTACAAAGTGTCAGGCACTGGCACATTGCCATTCCTGTGATCTCGTGCTTCTGGAGCTTCCGTCCAAATTCTACCCTGCTCTCTGTCTTCTCATGTGTCCTCAGTCATTCTCTACCCCTAGATATTCCTCAAAAGTCCTCCAGACTTCTTCCCCTATGCCCTGCATAGAAGTTGCTTCCACTGTTGATTTCTATCTGACTCCTGGCTACTGAGTCATCCCTGGCTCTTCTGATCATTTCAGTCACCTTCTTGGTCCTTGCCCATGTCTCTCCATCTCTCTATTTCTCTTTCCTATGCCTAATCAGGCAGTCTCTCTGTTACTTATCTTAACCCTCTACCCATCTTGAGCCATAGCCAACCCTACTTCATTTTTTTTTTCCTTCTTGACTACCTCCAGCTATTGAGTTAGCCTTTTACCTACATTTGTAAAGTCTTTTGTAACTCTGGTCTTTGATGCCAAAGGTCTATGAATTTGGTATTTGAAAAGAACACTGGCCACCAGATTCTGGTATCCCAGTTAGTACTTTGCCTCATAATACAGGAGATCTAGGTCTCTTAGGAAGACTAGGAAGCATATCTAATAGTCCTTAAGAAGGCTCAGATCCAGGCCCCTTAGAATTTTATTCACCAGTCATTCACAGCAATGACTAGAGTTTACTTGACCAGTTGCTAGGTACCAGAAATCCAGATGTTATTAAGCTACACTTAATATGGGAAATTCATGAAGATAAGAATATGATATCCAAGATTATGGATAAAACACAGAAGAAATTTATGTATTTATTCTTATGGGGAACAGCGTCAAGAATGGTTCACATAACTGTCACACTGGGATACACAAAGAAACATTCTATCTCATGCTAGAGTGCACCATACATCAGTAGAGATGTGTGTGTGTGTGTATGTGTGTGTGTGTGTGTGTGTGTGTGTGTGCGCGCGCGCATGCGCTAGGTACTAACCACTGTGTATAAGCAAGTGTATGTCAGCCACAGGGAGAGTAGTTGGTACAAATGACTTCAAGAACATCATAGAAATCTAGAAGGAAGAACTAAAAGATCACAGGGTGATCTTATATTAACTCAGTTTCCCACCTTCAGAAACACCCTCTATGCTACTGTCCCCATCTACCCTAAGCCAGACCTTAGCAATTCTTCAGGCTTCTCTAAAGCTTTCCCTCATGTCATTGTTCCCATCTTGATTGCTCTACCAGTCCCAGGACTGATCTCCCTGCCTCCATCTCTACCCTCTTCCAAATGGCTCTCCACATTGAGTCTTTCTCTCCTTTCATGGTTCCCAATTGCCCTGGACCTAGCAAGACTCTGCTACCAGTTTAGGCCCTACTTATACCTTATCCTGTGTTCATCACTCTTGCCCTAAGCCCAGACTCAATATTCCATCCATATTATACAGCTCTCTCCCATTCCATCTCTCTCCATGTTTCTGCTTCTTTCTGAGACAGCTCTGCCCTGGTGGACCCATAACCAATCTTTTTCCCTCAGCCAAGCTTCCTTTGCCTTCTTCTTTCCCCACCTCAAAAATCACAGACCGTGGTCCTGTATTTTGGTCATCTGGTCGCACTGGGAGAAGGCAGAAGTCATCTATGCCTAGGAATCCATCAATCCTTGTTGAACAAGTGGGTCTCTCAGCTATGGAAACACACACACACACACACACACACACACACACACACACACATCACTTAGGCTCTGCTTTCAGCAAGGCATTCTTGAATGAAACTCATCATTTTGAAATTTTCTTCTGAAAAAACATAACAGTAAAAATAGCTATGAAAGGTAAAGAGGACTTTTGAAGCCTTTGTGTTCAAATCCCTAATGTCACCTGAAGAATCTGAGACATGGAGGAACATGAATCACCTAATGATGCAAAAGGAACGGCCATGGTCATCACCCCAATCACTGGTCTAGTATGTGCTAGTTTGTGGTACCCACCCCCATAATCCATATAACTTAACCACATAACTTAGAGAAAACATTTTCTCATCTGCTTTCTTATGGGAGTCTGTGGGGCGCCGCCTGCACATTCTCCATTACAAGATGGCGCTGACATCTGGCTGGAGTTAGCAGTAAACAAGCCATGTGCGCACGTGCTGGGTAACTTTCCACTCCTTGAGCTCTGCCTCTCCCGTGGCGTCACAGGGCCTGATGAGTTTCAACCAATCAGGGGGCTCCGCGTCCAAGGCAAGGACTGATCCCTTTATAAGGGGATGGGCTAGATAGTCTTGGTCGTCTCGTTGGTCTCGTTGGTCTCGTCGTCTTGTTCGTCTTGTTCGTCTTGTTCGTCTTGTTCGTCTTCTTGGTCTTCTTCGTCTTCTTCGTCTTCTTCGTCACGTGTAGCAAGTGCTGGTTCTCGAGAGTATTAAAGTTTACCGCAGAAGGATCCTATTTTGTGTGCCGCGTCGTTCTTGCAGGCGAGACGGTTGCGCGGGACAGGAGTCCTACTCAATCCTACACTGATTACCCATCCACTATCAATGTTTCTATTTTATTGATCAGAAAAACTGAGGCACAGAAAGCTGAAGTCACAACTTCCCAGCATAAAGAAAGCCCCCTCTCTTCGAAATTCAGAGGACACACACACACACACACACACACACACACACACACATACACACACATTGGAATTTCACTCAGCTAGGGTCAGCTGCCAACAAGGAGCAAAGTAATGTAGCCAATACCAGGTTACCATAGCAACATATCTCCAGAGTGCAGATTGGATAGTGACCCAAGAGACCCTTAAGACAAAAACCCTCCTGCTTTCAGTTCAAGCAGAACCTATGCAGTGTCCAGTGCTAACGGACCAGACAGGCGTCCACAGCTCTCAAACTTGTCAGTGCTCAAAGTCAAGGCCTGACTTTACTTAAGAAAATTATTTTTCCTGCAGTCTCATGGGCAATGGACTATGTCTTGCCTTTTAAAAACGAGATTGGGAAACCAGGACTGACCTGACACATCCCCCCAGTTTCCCTATGCACTCTTAAACATTCTGCCAAAATTAATATCTTTATTCCAAAAACCTTCAATTCACATAGGGCAAGCAGCTTCTGCCTGTGCTGTACAGAGCGTACGCTTCAGTCTTTATATTACCCAGAGGAATGAGCTGCTATTATGAAATCATTAAATTAATAACTTGGTAATATAGGCAGATATATAAAACAATCTGTTCATAGAACAAAAGAAATTACTACATTCCAAACATTCATAATTTAATTTAACAGCAAATTAAAGTAGCATACATAATTTTAGCCTCAAAATGTCAATAGAATTATGTAAATACAGCACCAAGTCCTGTGTTGTATGTGCATACATGCACGTGAGTGTGTAGGGTTGTGGGTGTGAGCTGAGGGCGGAGGGTGGGCCTGACATTTCCCTCCTGTAGGCCTCTCTTCTTCACGACACAGAAGCAATTGACAGGAATAGATGAGGTGCCCAGCTTTTAATTAAGAATTTATTAAACATTCAAAGAGCTGTGGAAGAAAAAGCCAGCAAGGCATTCTGCTAGCTGCTAAGGCTGGGTGCTGAGCAAACGGTAGGAATGACAGAGAAGAAGAATCCAAAGGGGGCTTCACATGCTTCCCTGGGGAGGGCAAACATCCGGCACCACTGGATCTCAGCTCTGCTGTTTGTGAGAATCTATGAGATTTATATCTGCAGAGACAAAGCCACAACACAGAATCTGTTAGCTAAGCATCGTGCATAGCCGAGATAAGGAAACTGTCCTATCGTTTTGCAAGAACGAGCCATCCCTGTGTCAGCTCTGAGGGTGGGTCAAGGTACCATGTAACTGGTGAGACTAAGGTCCATTCTAGGTGATTCAAAAGTATCTGCTATTTGTGCATCAACGGTCCTGGGGCTTTAGATCACTTTATGAGTCTCTTGCACGAACTTCTTTTTCTTTATTTTTGAGATTATGATATTATATTTTGCCCTTCCCTTTCCTCCCTACAGACCCTCCCATATATCCTGTCATACGCTCCTTCAAATTCATGGCCTCTTTTTTTTCACAAATTGTTATAGCATGCATATATATATATATATATATATATATATATATATATATATATATATATATATACTTTGTTCAGTCTATATAATGTTGCTTGTATGTATTTTCAGGACTAACCATTTAGCACTGGACAACCTTCCCTAGGGATGACCATCTTTCCTGGCCCTAGCTCAACTCACTGGCTTTTAGTTTCCTGTGTATTGTTGAGGCCTCATGGGCTCTTCCCCATCCACTTTGGCAGGTCCATTGGGGTCCTCCTTGTTCAGCTCACATTCCTGGCAGACTATATGATGTAGATTCTGATGTTATTAGGAAACACAATCTCACAGCAAACCCTCTGACCCTCTGGCTCTTACTTTCCCATCAGCCTCTTTCCTATAATGATCCCTGAGCCTTAAGCATGGAAATGTTTTGTAGATCTGTCTTCTGGGACTGAGATCCACAACTCTGGATTTTGATTAGTGGTGGTTTGATGCTGTTGTTGTTGTTTTCAGTACTCTCCATCTGCTGCAAATACATCCCCCAAATATACAGCCTATTGCTGGTGCACACTGTTGCCCCTGACAGGTAAGCTCCTATTGCTAAGGACAACATGCACTGCAGAACCAGAACTCAAAGACCCCTGAGCTGAAACTGACATGAATGTCTCCTCCCTGAGGACTAGTTTTCATGGGTATCAGAAGATGCCATGCAAGATTCCAAAGGAAAGAGGCATCCAATAGTTCTACACAGCTATGATGCCTATGAGTCAGATAAACAACCAGCCTGGCAGGATAATCCTAAGGGTAGAGGCACGCATGCCTTGCTGCTGACCAGTGGGCTCTATAATTGGATTTAAGACCTGCTCAAGAAGGAGGCCAGACCTGATGCTGCAAACCTAACTTCTCGGGACTAGTGAAATCATAGTGGAAGAAAATCTGCGACTACTAACTTAATAAGCCAGCATAATTCTTAACAACTGTCTATGAACATTTATCCTTATATCCACAGATAAGTACAGTCTTCATCCCTCATCCAGAAAACTGAAAAGTTCTTACTCACCTCTTTTCTGTGAACTGAACACTGAAAACCTCATTCTCAATGTGCAGAGTCAGATGATCAAACTTTTAAAGGGTGACGAGGGCATGAGGGTAGAGCTGCGTGGGTTACCGTGGCGATGTCTTGTTCATTTTGGGAAGAGGTTCCTAATGAAAAGGAACATGTCTGGCCTCCTTCTCATTCTTCTTTGTTGTATTCTCAGGCTTTTTCAACTTCTGCCATAAGGAGATGCATAGAAAGGGCCTTTAGCATATACAGAGCCTTCAACTTTGAACTCTTCAGATTCCGGAACTGTAGGAATGTAGGTTTGGGTTTGTTTTTTTTTTAAATAAATGATTCAGTCTGCATAACTAAAATAATACAGGAGCTGGACACTGTCCCATATCACAGCACAAGGGTGGAACATGCTGCTTACTAAGTGGACTCTGCCTCCACTCCAGGAGGTAGACTTTTTTTTAATTAATCAATTTATTTTACATCACAACCACAGACTCTCCTCCCTCCCCAATTCCCAGACCTCCCCGCCTCTCCCCTCCCCCATCCACTCCTCCTCCCTTTCTCTTCAGAAAAGGAAAGGCCTCCCATGGATATTAACCCGCCTTAGCAAATCTAGTTACAAAAAGACTAGGAGCATCTTCTCCTAATTAGGCTAAAGAAAGCAGCTCAGTTAGGGGAAAGGCAGGCAACAGAGTTAGAGACAGCTCCTGATCCCACTGTTAGGACTCTCACAGGAAGACCAAGATGCACAGCTGTTACATATGTGCAGAAGAACTAGGTCAGTCCCATGTATGCTTCCTTCTTAACAGTTTGGTCTCTGTGAAGTTGCTTCTGTAGATTTTCTTGTGGTATCCTTGAACCTTTCTAGTTCCTACAATCCATCCACCCCCCTGTTGCACAGAATTCTCCAAGTTCTGTCTGATGTTTGACTATAGGCCTCTACATCTGTTTCCACTATTTGCTGGGTTAAGTTTCTAACATATCTTCCTATGCTAAGAATTGCTTTCAAAAGGTAGTGGGTGAGAGATCCAGGGATACAGGCATGGTGAGACGGCGATCCGAGTAGCCGGGAAGCAGAGGTCTCTGCTGAGCACGCAGAAAATGCACCCCCCATTGGTTCAGGGGAGCAGGAACCCTGCCTGAGGGTGTCTGTTTCCACCCGGTGACCCGTGCATGTGCATGCAGAACAGGTGCTCAGGCCATCTGCAACCAGGAACAGTGGAGAGCCAGGGATGCTTGCCTGGTGAGACTGTGCTGCAAGTAGCCGGGGTGCAGAGAGTTCTGGGCTGAGCACTCAGAAAGCACCCCTCCATCAGTTCAGGGGAGCAGGAACCCTGCCTTAGGGTGTCCCCACAAGGAAAGAGAACTTCAGAACAAGCTCACTTATGAACATTGGTGCAAAAATACTCAACAAAATCCTTGCAAACCAAATCCAAGAACACATCAAAATGATCATTCACCATGATCAATTAGGCTTCATCCCTGGGATGCAGGGATGGTTTAATATATGGAAATCCATCAATGTAATCCACCATATAAACAAAATCAAAAATAAAAAAAAAAACACATGGTCATCTCACTAGATGCTGAGAAAGTATTTGACAAAATTCAACACCCCTTTATGTTAAAAGTCTTGGAAAGAACAGGAATCCAAGGCCCATACCTAAACATATTAGAAGCAATATACAGCAAACCAATAGCCAATATTAAACTTAACGATGGGAAACTTGCAGCAATCCCACTAAAATCAGGAATAAGGCTGCCCACTCTCCCCCTACCTATTCAACATAGTACTGGAAGTCCTGGCTGAAGCAATTAGACAGCAAAAGGAAATAAAAGGGATACAAATTGGAAAGAAAGAAGTAAAAACATCACTATTTGCAGATGTCATGATAGTGTATTTAAGTGACATCAAAATTCCACCAGAGAACTTCTACAGCTGATAAGTTCAGCAAAGTGGCTGGATATAAAATTAACTCAAACAAATCAATAGCCTTTTTCTACTCAAAGGACAAACATGTGGAGAAAGAAATTAGGGAAAAGATACCCTTCACAATAGTCACAAACTATATGAAATTACTTGGTGTGAATCTAACTAAGCAAGTGAAGGACCTGTATGACAAGAACTTCAAACCTCTAAAGAAGGAAATCGAGGAAGATCTCAGAAAATAAAAAGATCTCCCATGCTCATGGATTGGAAGAATCAACATTGTAAAAATGGCCATCTTACCAAAAGCAATCTACAGATTCAATGCAATCCCCATCAAAATTCCAACCCAATTCTTCATAGAATTGGAAAGAGCAATGTGAAATTTCATCTGGAATAACAAAAGACCTAGAATAGCAAAATCCATCCTCAACAACAAGAAAACATCTGCGGGAATCACTATCCCTGACCTCAAGCTATATTACAAGGCAATTGTGCTAAAAACTGCAAGGTACTGGTACAGAGATAGGCACGTGGATCAATGGAATAGAATAGAAGATCCAGAAATGAGTCCTCACATATATGGTCACTTGATTTTTGACAAAGGAGCTGTAAACATTCAATGGAAAAAGGACAGCCTCTTCAACAAATGGTGTTAATCCAACTGGCACTCAGCATGCAGAAGAATGAAAATAGAACCTTTCTTATCTCCTTGTACAAAGCTCAAGTGCAAGTGGATCAAAGATCTCCACATTAAACCAGGTACACTGAAACTATTAGATGAGAAAGTAGGGAAAACCTTAGAACACATAGGTACAGGAGAAAATTTCCTGAACAGAACACCAATGGCTCGTGCTCTAAGGTCAAAGATTGACAAATGGGACTTAATGAGATTGCAAAGTTTCTGTAATGCTAAGGACATTGTCAAGAAAACAAAATGGCAGCCAAGAGAGTGGGAAAAGATCTTTACCAACTCCACATCAGATAGAGGCCTAATATCCAAGGTATACAAAGAACTCAAGAAGCTAGACACCAGAGAATCAAACAATCCTATTAAAAAATGGGATACAGAGCTAAACAAAAAGTTCTCAATTGAGGAATATAGAATGGCTGAGAAGCATCTAAGGAAGTGTTCAACATCATTAGCCATCAGGGAAATGCAAATCAAAACAACCCTGAGATTCCACCTCACACCAGTCAGAATGGCTAAGATCAAAAATTCAGATGACAGCAGATGCTGGCAAGGATGTGGAGAAAGAGGAACACTTCTCCACTGTTGGGGTTGTAAACTGGTACAACCACTCTAGAAATCAGTCTGGCAATTCCTCAGAAAATTGGACATAGTACTACCTGAAGACCCAGTTATTCCACTCCTGGGCATATACCCCAGGGAAGCTCCAACATACAACAAAGATACATGCACCACAATGTTCATAGCAGCCCTATATATAATAGCCAGAAGCTGAAAAGAACCCAGATGTCCTTCAGTAGATGAATGGATACAAAAATTGTGGTATATTTACACAATGGAGTACTACTCAGCTACCAGAAACAATGACTTTATGAAATTCTTAAGAAAATGGCTGCATCTAGAGAATATCATCTTGAGTGAGGTAACCCAGTCACAAAAGAACAGACATAATATGCAGTCACTGATAATTGGATACTAACCCCAGAAAGCTCTGAACACCATAGAAACATCTAACAGACTATAGGAAGTTCAAGAAAAAAAAAAGAAAGAAAATGAAAAATCATTATGCTTAATCTTTACACACCAAGAAAACTTTGACTGTTTCCAGGTTACATCCTGTTTTACATGTACTTTATGCTCATTGTAACTAGTAAGATCTTAATGCACACTATCAAATCTTTATAAAAAAAAAAAACAAGTACTGACAAAAATGTATTCATATACTTTTATGCAGAAATGCTTAAAATCTGTACATTTATCTTTGTTTTTTAAAATAAAGATGTTCAATTTAAAAAAAAAAAAGGTAGTGGGTATTGCTCTACTCACAATAGCGAGGAAATAGGAATAACCTCAGTGCCTTTTAACAGATGAATGACAGTAAACATGTGGTACATCTACTATATGGAATACTACTCAACAGTAGAGAAAAATGAATTTATGAAAATTGGAGGCAAATGGATATAACTGAAAAAGATTGTATTGTGTGAAATAACCCAGACCCAGGAAAACAAATATCTCATTTCTCTCTTGTCTGTGGCTCCTAAATCCATTTCTTCAGATGTGAGTTTCTAACCTGGAATTATCACAAAGGCCATGAACAAAAAGGGACTCTGGAGTGGGGAGAGCACTAACAAGGGGACAAGCAGAGCAGAAGCATTCTGAAGGGAGAAATGGGGAAAACAAGGCAGTGGTTAGTTGCAAAGGGACAGAGGGGATAAAATAACAGTAAGGGCGTCATTAAATGTCATAAGGAATCAAAATTGTATTGATTTATCTAAAATTACATAGAATACAGCAAGCCTATGAGTTGACATAAAAGTATAAATTATGTATTTATAATTATTAATACTACACATATAAGTAAGTATATAAATTAAAATGCCCCACCTTGGTTGACAATGCTTTCCCCCAAGAGCCATGGACTATGTACCTAGCTCCCTCACAAGCTGTTGGTCAAGGGAGTGCAAGCAGCTCCCAAAGCATTCTAGGCTATTGCTGTGATCCTTGATTCTCCAAGAGATGGAAGGTGGGTCTCTACTGCTGAAGACACCATATACTTTAGAGACAGAACCTTGAGGATTGGAGAATTAGCTTTCAGAGTATTAGAAGGTACCATGCAAGCTTTCAAGGAAGGGAAGAAAACAATAGTTTTGCCCATCTATGACACCCAATAACTATACCAATGACCATCTGGCGCAATGCTAGAGATGGAAGGGTATCACTCACATCTCCACAGCAGCTAACACTTCTCTAATCGGACTTAAGGCCCCTAAACAAGAGGGAAACTCTGTCTGTACTACATACCTTGGCACCTACTTAGGACTAGTGAGGTCATAGTTCTTGAAAAAGAATGTATATTTGCCACTTTACTAAACTACTATAATTCCTAACTGTGTTCTAAATACTTATCCTTATACCCACAGATTAGTGCGGCTTAAACCTCTTAACACACACACACACACAAAAAAAAAAAAAAAAAAAAAAAAAAAAAACAAAAAAACAAAAAACAAAAAAACAAACTTCTCTTTGCATCGTTGCAACAGATGGTGACTGTCTTGGATAGGGCTCTACTGCTAAAAACAGACACCAAGACCAAGGCAAGTCTTATAATGGCAACATTTAACTCGGGCTGGCTTACAGGTTCAGAGGTTCCATCCATTATTATCAAGGTGGGGGCATGGCAACAGCATCCAGGCAGGCATAGTGTAGGAGGAGCTGAGAGTTCTACATCTTCATCTGAAGGCTGTTAGTGGAAGACTGACTTCCAGGCAGCTAGGATGAGGGTCTTAAAGCCCATGCCCACAATGACACACCTATTCCAGCAAGGGCACACCTCCAAACGGTGCCACTCCATAGGCAAGACATATTCAAACCATGACAGTGGCCATTACTAAAAACCAAAACTAAGTAAAATGCAGAGCAGAAGTGATTCTGTGTGCACAGCCCCAACTAATCCATCTACAACATAAGTCCTAACTGTAAAACTCATAGAACACTGAGAAAGAGGCAAAAGACTCCTAAGAGCCAGAGGAACTGGATGTCTGTTATGAGACTCCTAGAAATGTCATGCAAGCTCCACCTATTCAGTCTCAACAACATGGAGGCCAAGCATGATGTGAACAAGGACATGCTAACATGGAAGAGGGAAATAGAAGATGAACTACCTGCAACTAGAGAATACTACAAGTGAGAGAAAACTGTCTTCCCCAAGGCATAGCCCTTTAGTGATCATACTTGTGTTTATACAAGGGCAATATGGATGAATCAGGTTGTATTTATATATTAAGGGTGTGTGTGTGTGTGTGTGTGTGTGTGTGTGTGTGTGTGTGTGTGTAACAACTTTTTTTCCAAAGGCCAGATGACATGAATTTAAGAGAGAATAACGGAAGATACATGGAAACATTGGAGAGAGGAAAGGGAAAGAAAAAGACATGTTGTAATTGGATCTTAATTTCAAACTTGAAAAAATAAACTTCAATTTTTAAAAAAAGGCATGAGCATACAAGGCCTGTGGACTCCCAACCCTACAAAGAAATAAATCTATAATCTATCCTCTTCAAACATTAAGGCCCACCCCCATGTGCATAAGAACAGCTCTCATTGAACCAAGGGGGTTATTAATAGCAAAAAATGTAAGGCATGAAACTGAAAGGAAGATAGGAGGTGCCCAGGGGAGTTGAAGGGAGGTACATGAGTTTGGTCAAAATACATTGCATAAATGTATACAGTTTTTAAAGAATAAATAAAATACTATTTAAGGACCTGACACAGGCAAGCACACA
This sequence comes from Micromys minutus, assembly GCF_963924665.1. NCBI lineage: Eukaryota > Metazoa > Chordata > Mammalia > Rodentia > Muridae > Micromys > Micromys minutus. Next base: position 49,745,579 of record NC_137981.1, read on the forward strand.
GAATTTAGCACATGTCTAGATGCTCTTGTGTCCCACTGATCAATCCAACTCCAAGAATCTGTACTTTAGCAGAAGACGTTAAACTAGAAGGATATCAGACTAGAACAAAGTCTGATCAGTCCTGACTGTATACAGGAAAGCACAGCAGGAGTTCCCCCCAAGGGCTGGCTGGAAGAGAGGGAATACCTAAACTCCAGTTCGAATGGTAGTTGAGAGGCCAGTGAGAAGAGAGAAAAGTAAAAGAAAGGTGTGAAGGGTGAGCCTTCCCACAGAAGAAAGAAGTTTCCCTTAACGCAAAGACCTTTGATAACTAAGGTGGTTAATAAAATCATATACAGCTTTCATCCTCTCTAAAGTATTTCCTTTCTGAGCATATGGGTGGGGAGTGAGAAGAGGAACAATTAGACCTAGTAATCTGAAGTTACTCCAGCAGTCTAGGGTGGATGGGGCCGGCAAGAAGTCTAAAACTTTTATCAATGGACATGAAAAAGCAGAAGATACCAAGAGAGGCTATGAGGGCAGCTTTGAGAGTTCTGAATTTTTCATCTGCACAGGCCGCTTGCTTTAAAAAAAAGTCACAAAAATGCAAGGATTTTAGCACAGTAGAGGTTATTCTTTTTACACACATTAGAAGACTGTGTAGGGAGAAGGGGAGTTGACCTATACAGTCACTGGGTCCCTTAAGCAGCCACCCACTGGTCCCAATGAGCATGGCCAATACATGAAGGCAGGGAGAGGCCAGGGAGAGCTGAATACATCTGGTATTGCCAGGCCTGAAGGTAGAAAGCACCCATTTGCCCATGTTTTATAAGCCAGTACCCATTTTTCTCCCTCCTGGGAGACAGGGAAACATAAGGAGAACAGTTTTCTAATTCCCACAGCTGACAATGGAGAGAAGGGATGGGAAGTCAAGAGTGACTATTTTCAGGCCGAGGGACTTTAAGATTGATGGGACTATCGACACACAAACGAAAATTTAAAAGGAAGAGCGCGAGGGCTGCGAACTTAACATTATTCATCCATATGTCTATAGTGACAATAACCCAAGAGAATTACGGGACAGATTTTGCTAAAACGTGTAGTCCCAGCATATCCCAGGCACTTTGGGGATAATAATGCCACTTCCAAAAGTGATACATAAAACGACGGGGTTGTGTGTGACACCAAAAGCAGTGGTAACAAAATAAAAACTAGATACTGTAGAATTCAGTGTCGAAAGCTTTATGAGATGAGTACAGTAGTCCACGTCTGAGTTATCAGCACTTGGGAAGCTGGGGCTAGAGGATCAAGAATTTGAGGTTAGCTTTGGTCACATGGCAAGACGCTGACTCAACACAAACAGCGGTATAGAGATGGCTGACTCAGTAGTGAGAGCATATACGGCTCTTTCAAATGATGGGAGCTCTGCTCCACGTACTCAGGTCAGAAAGCACACACGTACCTGTCACTGTAGCTCTAGGGGATAAAACACCCTCTTCTGGGCTTCTAGGACCCCAAACTTGTGTACAACATACATACATACATACATACATACATACATACATACATACATACATACACACACACACACACATACACACACATACACACAAACACACATACACAAACACACACACACACACAAACACACACACACACACACACACACACACACACAGACTTTGTCCAGAGAGGTAAAAAGGCAGATCATAAGATCACAGAACATGAGAAAGACAAAGTATCTGCAAATGTGGAAAGAATCAAAATTCATAACAAATAACTGCTACAATTTACAACAGCAATACAATGCCTTGACTTAAAAATGAACACAGGACTGCAAAGATATTTTTCTAAAAGGGAGAGGTAGGAGAGGAGGGAAGAGAGGAGGAGGAGAGGATGGGAAGAAGGAAGCAGGGAGAAAAGAGAAGAAGAGAGAGAAATTTTAAGAAGAAACAAACAAACAACAACCAAAAAAACCCAAACATTGGTGTGGGGATAGAGGGATTGAGCTGCTCTGGATAGACAGAAGGACCAAGGCGGGGGTGACTTCAGTATTGCTCAAAGGAACAAACAAACAAATACAGTTTATATCCCCAAGGGCACACAATCCTTAGAACAAAAGGATATTGGGATACATGTTGTAACATGGACTAACATGGTGAAGCTGAGTGAAATAAGCCAGTCACGAAGGAGGAAGTATGTCTATGGTAGACGTTCCCTAAAGGAGCCAGACTCATGGGGAAAAAGATAGCAAGGTAGGTGCAGGGAGCTGGGGGAGGGGAGATGGTGAGTTAATGTCTAACAGGCTCAGAGTCTCGGCCTAGAAATATAAAAGTGTCCTGGGGATAAATGGCGGTGATGGTTATACAGCAATATGAAAGCACTTGCTGCTTCCAAACTGTGCAGCTACAATGGTTCAGATGGTAAGGTTTATGCCAGGTGTATTTCACCACAATAAAAAAGGGAGAGGTGAGTTCATCCACCACAAGATGCAGGGTCACATGGAGATTCCCTGCTCAAAGCTACCAGTTAGCTAACTAAGAGATGCTGTCTGAAAACCCTCTCCACACATCCGTCTCCCTCCTGAGTAACCTGTCACCCAGTCTTCCATCACCACCCTGCTGCTCCTGAGTTCTCCACCTCCCTCAGCTTTCAGACCTACCCCTGGAGAACTGAGTTAGAGACAGCAATGCCCCCTTTGACATCTCTCCCTATACACTCTGCAGCCCAGCAATAAAACCTCTTGCGTCCCCTATGTCCTCCAGACGTGCTTCACTTCTGGACTTTCCAGAGCTAAACATCTTCTAAGCCTCCTCCCTCTCTTGTCTTACCCCTCCTCTCATTGCAGGCCATCTTCCTCAGTGCAGTACTGTGTCCTCCCTAGCAGTTTCCCAGGTGGGACCAGGGCATAGGCCTTCACAAGTATTTCACATACACTTTGCCCTACAGAGACACCTCCATTGCCCCCACTGTAAACATGAGAAAAGCAAGGACCTCAGAGCCTAGCTAGTACCATAGGGTGTCTATAGAGCAGGTGGCAAGCCTGGAGTTCCCACAAAGACTACTGAGCATCAGCTAATAGGCGCAGGTAGCATCAACCTACAACTAGCAGATGCTGGGTCCTTTCCTCCTTACATGTTACAATTCACAGACCGTCTCACAACAGGTGAGATGGACTATGAGCATGCCGTTGTGCACTTGATTGTATAGATGTGGATAACGAGAGGGTGAGTCATGTGCCCAATACATATAAGCTAGCCAAGAGCGGGACACAGATTCAAGGCCCATGCGATCTAGGACAGAGTTATGCTGGGAGGCACAATACCAACTCTCCCAGAAGTAGGTCACTCCCCTCCTCCCAAACCTGCAGAATCCACTTCATCTGTAGCATGATGCTGATCAAAGACTAACCTAGATCATCAGCTGCAGCAGCCATATATGTGAGTAACAATTCCACACTGCCGTTTCATACGGCAGGAAGGGGGAGGACCCTTCTGGACCTCCGCTGCCTTAGTATCTGAGTGATCCTTATAAGACGCAGCTGATCGTCACCTATTTTGAAAGGGACTGCCATTGTGACAGGATAAGAAGTGTGCATGTGGTCTCCACCTTCAGTCCCTTGCACGAAGCTTTTAAGGATCTCGAAATTTCCTGAGTGACAGAGGTGACGAGGCCCCCTTTGTTAGAGCTTTCTGGTTTTGTCAGCAGTTTCAGGGGCTGAGCTTCTAAAAAACCCTCGGAGTTTCCTGAGTGCAGAATAATGGGAGCTGGTTTGTGACTCATAAACTAGTCCCTTTCAACTCCACTGAAGTGTCTGCTAATAAGGTGACTAAGGTGCCTGGTATCTCTAAAAGCCACTTCAACAGCTTCAGGAAGAGGATGCTTCAGAGGAGAATGAGGGTAGAGCTTTCATCCTCACCCCAGCCTCCCAGGAACGGAGAAAGACTAAGTTTAGTCCCCTGTATCTAATGGTAGAGACTCCACTAGGAACCCTTAGAAAAGGTGAATAGAGCCACATGACAGAGGCCTGAGGTGGGTTAAAGGAAATAACCTCCATAGGTGAACATCTGTTTCCCTGTTCATCTCCCTGTTTAGGGGCGTTTAGAAGGTGCGACTTTGTTGGGGAAAGTATGTCACTGGAGACAGGCTTTGAAAGTTTAATAATTTGTACCATTTCCAGCCCCCTTCCCTCTCTTCACTCTTGTGATTCAAGATAAAAAGCTCTTGTGTGCATTGAGGGGAGGGGTCCTTTATGACGTCCATGGGCAGTGGTAATAAGCTGTGGGGAAAAAAATAAGGCGATACAGCCCAACAGAACTCCATAGCTGTAGCTGACATCAGTTCAAACATCAGGAGTCTGACCCCCAAGTTGTTTATTTTAGGCATATTTCAACACATCACAATCTGGTGAAAACTATTCTTGTGAGGATTAACTCAAGCCTGCATGTACAACAAAATGTACCTAAAACTTAAGAAACAAAGTAAACTGAAAACAGATCCAGTGTGATGACACTGAAACTCTTTGTAAAGTACCTGTGTCACCTTCCATAAAGACAGGTTCTATAGATTGACAGAGAAGAAACAAGTCTAGAGAAGGGTCTGGAGAAGGGTCCAGTATCAGAAAGTCTCCACCCACCAGACTGTACCAACGCCACCAGACTAGGAAGCACATTTACTAAGCATCCTGGGTGTAAAACAGGTTTTGCATTTCTTCCCTTAAAGAAATAACCCTGTTTGATTGACACTTCAGGTTCCTCTACCATATCTATGAGCTCAAAAATCTTAGTGCCCTACAAGCCCTTGCATTCACATCTTGCCACCATACCTGCCACTTGTTACTGTGACAGATTTATCCCTCTGGAAACATAGCCCTAAATAAACCCTTCATTCCATAAGTTGCCTCAGTTCTAGCTTTTATCACAGCAATAGAAAAGGAACCACTATAGGCCCAATTACTAGGAAGGAACAGAGCTCTTGTACTTGAGAGCCTTCTAGACATCACTCTGGATCATTCTTCACCTGGTTGTCCTTTCACAAGGCTGGTAAACATGGCAAAGTAAACATAGAAAACATTTTCACTATGTAAGCAAAGCAAAATATTTCCATGTCTTATATAAGCCAATACAAAAAAATTATCAAATTATCAAGCCCCAGATGAAGAGTGTGGTAAATCCATACTTTGTAGGCAAATGGTCAAAATTACAGGTAACCTAGACTTTGGGTCAGTGTCTTAAGTCAGAGGACCTTGTGGGACTAAATCCTTCAAGCTGTGAGGTTTGCATTAATTGTAGGAGATGACACAAGTCGAATCAATGTATATGCCATTAATGAGATGAATTATTATATACTCAGCTAATGTTTGCAGAGTGTGACATCAGCTGTCAGTGGTTGTGTTGGTTACTTTTTGTCTTGATGTGGCAAAAATAACATCAAAACAAAACAAGAAGTAACCTAGTGGAGACAGTTTAACCTGTCTTGCAGCTCAGACAAATTCATTGTATCTTGGTGGGAAAGACATACAGTAGGTAAGGAAACATGCTTTCAGCAACATCTGCTATCAGGGAGCAGGGAGTAAACAGGGTAGGGATAAACTCTAAAATGTCAAGGCCCACCCCTAAAGGACCCACTTCTTCCACCAAGGCTTGACTTTCTACAGTGTGGAAGTTTCTACAACTTTCCCAAACATCACCACCAATTAGAGGCCAAGTTTTCAAACACATGTGCCTAGGGAGACATTTCACACTCAAACAATAATAGTTCAATAAGCCTATATATCTGGTGTTGGATGTATTGGGGTGGGGGAGGCAGTTAAATATCTATATCCAGTATACACCTGCAATTCAATCCAAGTTTTCATTTGCTTTCTCTACTGAGGCTGTATGCCAAATACTACAAACATATCCATACGTCTGATATCTCTAAGACAACTTTAGGCACATGCCTCTTTTAGTCCACCCTCAGCCATTCCTTGTATTGCCATGAGCAATTTTGATATTGCATTCACCACACCACAGACTCCCAAAAGTCAGGATGATACTTCATGGAGTTCTGCATCCCTTTACATGCCTCAATTCAGGTAGATACTTAGAAAATTCATTCAGTGACTCACTGTTTGAATGACTCAACCGGTTCCACTGAATCACAAATCTCATGAAATAAACTCAGCCTACGGTGCCGAGTCACCAGCTGGGAAGAGAGGATATCTTGGTGTGACTGGCTTGGTAGTGCATTCTACTAAAATGGCTCTCTCCCTTTTACTACTGCTCATTAGCATAGTCATCAACATTTTACATAGTATTTGCAATCCGTTCTCTCGCTTTATTCTCCACGGTTTGGAAATATAATCTTTTACATTGGCTTGAAATTAATTTTCTATATGTTTCATAAGCATATTTTGATTGCTTCTGATTAAGTTGTCAAACTAAAGAAGTCGTCTGAAATTAAACATAATATCCCTTGAGAAGCAATTTGAGGTGAGAGAGCTGAGGCTCTGAGTGTCTTAGAGATGAGTCCCACCTGCTACACTAGGTTATCAACCTGACAAAGTTTTGTTAGGTTTACATGAACAGAGAATATAGCCAGCCAAGAAGATCAGAATAAGTTATCTTTGCTAATCGTAAGAATTGTGCTGTCAAAGCCATCACTAAGATCTTAAAAGGCTGAGTTCCAGTGGCCTTCCCACATTATTAATACATTTTTCCTGAAGCCAAAAGTGAAAGTCGGCCCTGGGCTCTCATTCACCCATAAAAAGCATCCGGTGGAGGACCAATAGCTCAGACTCTACCTGGATCCCAACCTGGAACCCACCGTGAAACAAAAGCTTCATGCTTAAAACATACTGCTCTCCAGCCAAGGAAGCAAGTGGGCTAACTACATATCTTCAGCTGTCCCTCTAATTCCTCCAAATCCAGTCCCCCTGCCCGACTCCCACCTGCTCCATACCCAGCTCTGCAGCAGACCACCTGCCCACCCCACCCCCACTGCATGCAGAAATCTTCCCCTTCTAACTTTCACCGAACACTCTGGCCAGGGCAACAGGAAAGCTAACTGCCTATCATCAAATCTCCTTTCTCAGCCCCTCAAAAACCAATGCCAACCATCCACCCACTCCCATTGGTCATATTCCCAGTGCTGTAGGTGATCAACTTCTGCAGCCTTTCTTCCCATGAATCACACAGATCTTCCCTTCTGAACTTCTCTGGCACAGGAAAGGACTTTCTGGACAGACACTGTTAGCATGGGTACTAAGACACCAACAATTACTAAATGGGCTCTCACAAAACTGAGAGGCTGCTGTGAAGCAAAGGACACTGTCATCCTGATAATGCAGCAGTCTACAGAATATGAAAATATTTTTACCAATGACACATAGTATACATGACTAATACCCAAAATATATAAAGAACACAACGAGCTATATACTAAGAAAACAAATACTCATTTAAAACTGGTTTACAGATCTAAGCAGAGAATTCCCAACAGAGAAATCTCTAATAGTGAGAAACACTTAAAGAAATGGTTAACACCTTTAGTCATCAGAGAAGTGCAAATAAAAATTACTTTGAGATTTTATCTTGCATATATCAGAAAAGTTAATATCAATAAATCAAGAGAGAGCTCATGCTGGCAAGGATGTAGAGTAAGGGGAACACTCACTCTCCCACTGCTGGTGAGAATGCTAACTTGTACATCCACTGTGAAAATCAGTGTGGCATTTCCCCAACAATACCACTCTTGAGTATATACTCAAAAGAACGTCCATCCTACCACAGAGACACTTGTTCAACCATGCTCATTGTTGCTTTATCTGTAATAGCCAAAAAGTGCAAACAACCTAGATGCCTCTCAACAGAGAAATGGATAAATAAAATGTAATAAATTTACATAATGGAGTATTACTTGGCTGTTAAAAATAGTGAAATCATTAAACTCATAGGTAAATGGGTAGAACTATGAGGAAAATTTTTCCTAAATGAAGTATCCCAGACCCCAAAAGACAAAGAAGGTGTGTATTCCCTTACATGAGGCTATTAGTTATCAAGTGAATGGCAACCAAGCTATAATCTACCTTTATGTAGACCCATAAAGGTTAGCTATAAGGTAAGGGCCTAGGGGGACAGATAAATCTTGTTGTGAAAGAGAAATAAAACAGTTATGGATGGATGGGTAAAGCTGCTGAAATGGGAAGATTAAGTGAGAGGTAGAGGGGAAAGGGTAGTAAGGGAGAAAATTGAGGGAAAATAGCTGAAATTGAGGGCATTTGAGAGATAGTATAGAAACCTAGTACATTAAAGTTTACTAAAACATATACATTTATAAAGGCAATTTAAACAAAATTGCCAAATAATAAAGGAGACAGAGCCCCAACTGGAAATTATTTGTCACCAAATGAAGCTTCTAGTATGACGATTGAGTCACATCTAATTGAGTTGTTGGCCATATGGGTGCCATGGGAATTGCCAAATCACGCAGGCTGTTGTAAAGACTATGGATTACTCTTCACAAACTGACAGCAAGGTACGACTGCGGAACACAACATGTACACAACTCATTCAAATTGAAGAATTCCAACTGGTGCATACATGAAGCCTTCATCCCTGCATTCTAGGGTTTCTGATGTGGGAATGTACTATGCATGCTACCAAAAGAGAAATCTAAATACCAACCTGGACACAAACTTTTTAATCTACAATGGGATCCTGCCTATGAGACATGCTAAGGCAGTGGTGGCACAAAGCCCATTGGGAGTAACCAATCAATATCTAATTTGACTTAAGGTCTACTCCAAAAGGTGGAACCCATACCAAACACTGCTTGGGTGACCTAGAATCTAGGACTAGATTGTCCATGGACCTAGGGTAAAATTTAATACTACTATTAATTTTTTTAAAAACTAGCAATAAAAGGACCCCTAATGATATTCTGCAATATATACAGATCAGTGCCTTGTTTAGCCATCATCAAAGATGTTTCCTTTTTCAGCAGATGAAAATAAATACAGAGACCCACAGCCAGACATTTTGCAGACAGTGATAGACCTTGGAACACTCAGCCTTAGCACAGGGTGTCTCCATCAAACCCATCCCCTCAGGCCTCAGGGAACCCTGGGGAGGAGGACACAGAAGTGTAAGAGCAAGAGGGGATGGAGGACACCAAAAGAAGAAGCTCATTAAATCAACATGACCAAAGCTCCTCCGAACTCACAGAGACCTTCGCAGGTTTGCTCGAGTCCTTTACATGTATATATCAAGGCTTCTTGTTTAGTGTTTTTATGGGATTCCTCAGTACGTGTGACCAAATGTGTCTCTGTTTCCTGTGCTTTCTCTTGGGTTCTTTTTTTCCTGTTTGTTTCTTTTGTCCCTTTCCAATGTATTAGGTTTTTTTTTTTTTTTTTTTTTTTGGCTTACTCTTTTATTTAGTAAATAAATAAATAATGACAATGACAACATATTGCTTCTCCACTTAGACGGGATCATTCAAAACTTCCAGCTCCATGCACAAATTTGAAAGACATGATATTTTCCATTGGATTGAAATTAATTTGCTGTAATTCACACCAGTGTATTTTGATTGCTTTTGATTAAGTTTAACAAACTAAAGGAGTCTGCTGAAATTAAACATCAAAGTAAACAATCCGTTTTCTGAGGCTCCTTGTACATAATTATCAGCCTTGTCATTCTCGCTAAATATATCCATTATGTGACAGCCCCTGTGCCTGAGTAGTGGTAATTAATACAGAATCCCAAAATCAATTCCAGAGAAATCCTCTAAAATCAAGGGAAGCTCATTTGCATAGTTTCTAAAAGACATGAATGGATTGTTCTGCAACCAGGATGAAAAGCAAGGGGCTTTCAGAGGGCAGGGAATTTTTGTATAAATAAATAAATAAAAGGAGTCACATACTTAATACTAGGTTGTTGCCAAGAAAAATAGATCTTTAGTGTACAGTATGAATAAATAGTTAGATGACTCTTTGGGCCGTCACTTTGTAGAAAGCCTCAGCAAAATTAATGGCTAGTAATTAACTACCCAAGCAACTAATGGGCTGAGAAAAGTTCACAGGTAGCTTTGTAACACTGCTGAAAATGACAGAAATTAAAGTCAATATGATTTTATTAAAATGCGGGGAAAACAATTTAAATATTTTTGAGGAAAGCGGGGGAGAGAGACCTCTCAGGCCTCGTTTGTTTACTTTCATCCAGGGAAATAGAGAAGAAGAAAAAGAAAACGAGAAACAGCTGCCACTGGCAAAATCTGCTCTGCTGCCCAGAAGCAGAGTAATTCTGGGCACAAGATGCAATCTTTCAAAGCCTTGATGTTCTCATTGAAAAATAACATGCCTGAGCCAGTTTTACTCCAGGCTCACTCCAAGGGGGTGATATCAAGCACGTGACAGCCCCAAAACAAGGCCAGGCATTCTGGGGGTGTTGGGGAGGTACAACCCAGGTATTGCTTTCCCAGATGGTGCTCCTTCACTCTGTCTGTAGCAATCTCTTTGTGCCCATCAATTATTTGTGATAATGATGAGAAAAAAGAATAACCAGTTTTACCAGGCTCTTATCGGACTCTGTGCTAAGCACTTTCTCTGGAGAACAACTCCCAAGGAAGTTTCCAATGGTATCATCTTTCTCTAGGAGTTTAAACAACTCTGCTAAGGAGTTAGGAGCTGCCAGTTCAGTGGCAAACGTGGTCTCTGAACATACAACAGGCATTGGGTATGGGCCCACTGCATGGTTCAGCAGCCTCATGGGTGGGCGCAAGTGAACTTCAGAAGTCAGGAAACTTTCAGAAATGACATGTAAGATGTCAATACATGTGCACACTCATCTGATCTCCCAAAGGAGCCTTTAATTCCCAAATGGTTAAGAGGCCTGTCTTCGGTTTCAATTTAAGCAAGTGAAATGACTAAGTCTGTGCTGTGTGAAGTGTGGCCTCAAACCACTACTACTAAACCAGAATAAAAGAGACTGTGAGATACTCTGCAGACCCCTGCAGGGCCAAGGCTGCCTGAAGGAGACATAAGCCCAAAAAGATGATGAAGAGTCAGACCTGGAGGTGAGTGCTGTGATTTAGATGTGGTGAGTTCCCTGTATATTTATATACTGGCAACTTGGTCCACAGTATGATCACAGAGAAATGATGGGACCTAGAGGGGGGTCTTTAGACAACTGGGGTTGTGCCCTCAGAAGAGATTAAGATAGTTTGTTGAGATGAAAGTTCAACCCTGGCTCCTCTTTTCTCCCTGGCTTCCTGATGTATCATGTAATCTATCTTTTTCATGCATGTTCCGACTATGATATGCTACCTTCCATGATACCCTCACCTGACCTAGGGCCATGCCCTTGAATCTCTAGAACTGCTATTTATAAAATACCTCTGGCGGCTTAAATAAGGAAAACACCTATAGGCTCATAGATTCGAATGCTTGGTCATCAGGGAGTGCCACTACTTAGAAGGATTAGTAGGTGTGGCCTTGTTGGAGGGAGTACATCACTGGGGGTGGGCTTTGAGGTTTAAGAAACCTGAGCCAGGCCCAGTGACTCTCTCTTACTGGATCAGATGTAGAAGTCTCATCTCCCTGTCCAGCACTGTGTCTGTCTACATGCAAATATGCTGATTAAGACAATATACCCAAACTCAGGAATGTCATGGTGACTATGGAAAACAGTAAGTATTGGGGATAAGAACATAAAATCAAAGAGAAATGCCCAAACAAATGAGAGCATGAAAACAGTCTTCACTGTCACAAGCAGCCATTTTACTGGCATGTATAATGTAAGGTTAAAGACACAGGCATTAGCCATACATGGAGTGTATGTGGGACAATGGAGAGCCATTCAGAGTAGCTGCTCACATAGTCACGTAGGACTCTGGAGTGGTCAGATGCGCACTTGCTAGCATGACTAAGTGATATGCAAGAGTTTAGACAAAGAGGCATGGGCACCAGTGGACGTCACTAAAAATGACTACAGTGTGGGGCTTATGCATAATACTAAGGTCATTTTCTGTTATGTGAAAGGTAATGCTGTAACACAAGTGTGCAATTGGGGAAGTAGGGCTTCCCCTCCACCGGGTGAAGACTGAGACTTGAACCCAGATCATCAGATATTACTGGCTGAACAATCCACTACAATTCAATGATGACCCTGTGAACTTGACTTTTTGGCCCTATTTTGAAAGGAACACCTGAGACTTGGAGAGGCAGAGGGAGTTTACCTGCGACACTCCTAACCCAGCTCCCTTCTCCAACAGAGGGAACTGATACAAAATTCTCAGCCTCCAGTACCCCTCCATCCTGCACCATGCAGCTGCTTCCTGGTCCCTCTTTTATAGAAAACACTAAACAAGGAAGTAAAATCAATGAGAAATAATAAGTGTTTTTCTAAAATGACTCCATAAAAAGACAAAGTTAAAAACAATAAAAACAAAAGGTACAGCCCTCAAAAACAATTGGGCAAAGTCAGCCAGGGGTGGGGGGGGGGATTAATTTTAATTTTAAAAGCTCAAAAGGCAAGGCATAAGCCAAGCTGAGGAGCAAGGAGAAAGCAATGTATTTTATAAAATAGGGGAGGTCTTAGGGTCGGAAGGCCTTCCTAGGGAAGGTGTCCTTGTACATGACCTCTCTGGAGAGAAAGTATCAGTGGGAGAGAAGCAATTGAAAGAAGAAACAAACAAGCCCAAAAAAAAAAAAAAAAAAAAAAAAAAAAAAATCGGAAGTGGAAAGACAGGGATGAAAGATGGTGCTAAATCCAGTGGGGAGACAGGAAGTGGGGGATCCAGATGTGATCAATTAAATCCAGCAAGTTTTTCTCCTGATGAGCAATGAATGCTAAGGATGGTTAGGGGTGCACTGGGGACCAGTGAAGGTAAACTTCAGGTTACAGTTGAAGTCGGAAGCAAGTAGGGAGAGTCAAAGGCCCTCTCCAGAAAGCTCAGCCCTCATTCATGGTGGCCTCCTGTCCAGGAGGCCAGAAGGGCAGTTTTACTGACTCAAGGTCAGAGACCACATGAGGGGCTTAAGAAGAGCCTAAGGGAGCCAATTCTCTGCTGCAGAGGACAGGCTTGGCCCAGTTCTGCTTCCCACAGTGAGGCGGTGTCAGAGGCAGTAGGGAGCTGTTTCAGAGCAGTGATGCTTCTTGGCAGGAAATGGGAGCGTTGCTGCTGGTTCTGACTGGGCTCTTCTCCTTCAGGACAGGGTCAGCAGATGCTGGTGATCAGTGTGAAGGAACAGAGGAGAGGACAGTGCTCAGGGGTGTTAGGAGAGGTTGACAGGGACTAAAGTGTCCCCAGAAACCATGAATGCTTCATTAGGAAAAGGCTCTGGAAATAACATGCACTTGCACATATGCATGCTTGTGCGCATGCATGTACACACACACACACACACACACACACACACACACACACGTGTGCGAGCATGCACATGCACACCTACCTACATTCTAACACACACACACCTCGATCCTCCTCCAGCAAGCACATCTGCTTGCAAACTTGAATTTCTCACCTCCCCTCTTCACTGGACTCACACTCATACTTGTTAACACACTCAAACACTTCACCTTTCCCCTCATGACTTTTACACGTAGCTCCTCGTGCACTCTCACACTCCCTCCTTCTTCCCTCTTGCGGCTCATGGACATGCCTGCATGCTCAGAACCCATGCACAACTACACTGCTGACACATAGCCACCTGCCTGTACAGACAGAGAGAGGGGGGAGCAGGGAGGGAGACAGAGATACAGAGATAAATGACAGACAGAGATGGAAAGACAGAGACAGGGACACAGGCAAAGATGAAGACAGGGAGACGAGAGAGAGAGAGAGAGAGAGAGAGAGAGAGAGAGAGAGAACTGGTTTTCAGCTCAAATTGCTGAAATTTTGTCAGACTAAACAAAATTACTGGAAAGAGCCACTAAGGCCAGGTGGATTCAAGTTAAAGGATTGTCTGCCATTGTGACACTGTGACCTTCTTCTCTCATTTGGGGTGGGGACAGCCAACATCACTTCCATTCAGGAAGAGCAGTGACAAAGAACAGCTGGGTTTTCCTTCCTATCTTCTCTTGGCAAAACACAAAGCTGGTGCCCTATATTGATTTCCAACGATTATTTTTCTCCTCTCTGTGAACTCCAAAGCTAGGGAACAATGACCCTGGGCTAAACTGTGGTTTCAGAATCCAGCTCCCGCTCCTCGCCTCTAGGCCATTTTCCTGGAAGCAATGTTTGCTTTTGTTGCCCTCAACAGGAATGCAATTGATACCCATTCCTGGCAGAGTCCCTCCTTTGGGAGGTAGTGCAGGCTTTTCCCCTATGGCTCTGCACACTGGCAGCAGTGCAGTGAAGACCATGGACGAGGGCTCATCCTTCACACAGCAGAACACTTCAACTCTTGCAATGGTGGAGCCTTGAGAGTACCCTGACCTCCTTAAGATGCTTAGTACAACCCCTTCCAGACACAGCGGTGCTCTGTCATTCCCTGGGGTAGTACCTAGGCCTATCTGCTTGCTGTGGATTATGTAATAGATCTCAGTTCACTTGGACTGTCAATCTGGACTTGTGTTAACCCTTTTCCTTCAAGGGATGGACCTCATCTCTGAAGCAAGAAGATACAATCTGGGCCCTTTGACTCTATTTTCATGCCTTTGGAAGTCCTAGATGAAGGAATAAGGGCCACCTGAAGATCTCTTCCTCCTGTTCTCCTCTCAAATGTCAGAGTCCAGAGAGCAGAACGGGAGATAACTCTAATCGGTTGCTTTCAATAGCGCATAGATTGTGATGAATTGAAGTGTCCCTTCAAAGCATGTATGATGAAACAGTAATGCCTAATGTGACTATAGACACATGCATGCATTTAAGGAAGTCAGGTAGAGGAGGTCATAAGATGATGTCCTAACTCTGAAGAATTGATGGTCTTCCGAGAAGGCCATACAAAATATCTGTCTGTTCTCTCCTTCCTCCTTCCTATATTTCTCCATCCTTCTGTCTCTGTCTCTCCTTTTCCCCTCAACCCCTGTCTGTCTGTCTGTCTGTCTTCCTGTTTCATTTAACACAGAGATCCCATTGGAGGACACAACAAGAAAGTAGACATCAGCAAGCCAAGGACAAAGGTCTCATTAAATGCCAATAGCCCTTTATCTTGACAGTACAGCCTCTAAGACAGGGAACCAAGTCTCATCTGTGCCCACTGGAGTTCTGTGAGAGCATCCCTTGAGAACAGTATTCTGCATCCCACAGTCAGGAATGGTTTGGTTTCTCTGATCTCAGTTCATTCCTTGGAGCCTCATTAGGGCCCCAAAAGAAACAGACTGGGGGGGGGGTCACTGCACCTACCTTTTAAACTGAGGGATTTAAGGCTCAAAGCAAGTATGTAATTTAGGGAACAATACTGAACACTCAGAGCAGAAGTGCAAAACCTCTTTCCTATTACCCTGGCTTCTACCCCTTTTGCTCAGCCTAGGTCCTGCTGCTTCGGGAGCCCACACTGCCTCTCCATCTCTTGCCAGGCCATGGCAGAGATGTGAGATCATCTCAGATTCATTCTTCCTGCCTTTGTTCTTCCATTATACCTGGAAACTCAAAGGTGTTGGCTGCCTTAGTTCCCGATGCTAATCCATCTCTTGAAATCCAAGTCCACTTTCCCAGGCAGGATGTACCTGCACATGACTTGATGTCAGGTGAGTGATGTTAACCACAAACTGCTTACAGGATGGGCCCTCAAAAGTACAGGGGCCTTAGCTGTGTCCCCAGAACCTATATTTTAAAAGGAAGGTGTGGTTGTGTGCACTAGTAATCCACATGCTGCAGAAGTTCAGACAGTGGATCCATTAGTCTTGCTGGCAAGGCAGCATGGCCTACTTGGCAAGTACCAGCCAAGTGAAAGTCCTTGTAGCAAACAGAAAAATGAATAGTTCCTTAATGAAGATACCAAAGGTTGTCCTTTAGCTCACAGGCAACCAAACACACAAACAACTCACACATACATGTGTCTACCCTTACACACACACACACACACACACACACACAGAGAGAGAGAGAGAGAGAGAGAGAGAGAGAGAGAGAGAGAGAGAGAGAAACAGAGACACAGAGACACAGAGAAACAGAGAGAGAGAGAGTTTTCAGCCTTTCCACCATATGTATATCTTGAAGCCACAATACATCCTGAGCCACTGTACAGCCCCATCCCTCTCCATAGCAGAAAAAAAAAAAATCCATCATTTCTCTTTTGTTGCTGACTGTCACTTCACAGGAGCGTGTGGAACAATGCTGCTAAGAGATCTTTCCACAGGGCAGCTGTGTGGCGCATGAATGTGCACAGCAAATCCCAGCTGCCACACATGCCTGAGGGCACCTTGTGCACAACCACACATTTGATCAGGTGCTTACACCCCATTGTGTACTTGCTAGGCTGGACACATTTGCAGAACTGAGGATGTTCAGCCTGCTGTTGATGGTGGCCTTAGCCTCCAGCCTGTGGTTGAAAGGGTATTCACAGAAATTACACCACCCAGTCTCAGAATCGTTTTTTAAAAAAGAACAGGAATAAAATGTTTTGTCTGATAGGAAGGACGACACACCATTACCAGCCACCATTTACTGAATGCTGGTTTTGTGCCACAGTCTTACATTCATGATCTCAGCTCTTTCTAATTGAACTCTGAATGGCATCAGCTGCTCTACCTTACGGATGATCGCACAGTAGCTAGACAGGCTACTGAACTATTCACAGAAGCCACTGGAGACGGAGGCTTCTTTCTAATACATTCCAGAAGGAGATTCACATCACCTTAAATGTACAAGTCAGCCAACAGCAGCTTGGTCTGTTTAGTCCCGTGACATAGATGTTTCTTTAGTCTCTAGTCATCTGTGGATCCTCCAAACTCAGAACAACATTTTCTGCACACAGATGTTCAGCAACGTCCAGAGATCATCAAAAAGTGACAGGCTAGCAAAAATCTTGACTGACCAGAATCTGCCAATTTGGACCCTCAAGTTAAGGAAACCATTGAGCTTCTATTTGCAATGAAACAGGAAAACCGCAGCTCAAGACTTACATAGATCTAGATCTCTTCAGTGGGATCAAGAGCAGGACTGAAGACCTACTATGTTCTGAGCTCTATCGCATGTTGCAGGAAGAGCCAAACTGCATTATAATATTATACTTATTATTATACCGCCTCATGGATGTCATTGCAGAATTATAATAATGGCCCCAAGATGTGCATTGCTTAACAGCAACTGAGGTAGGGATGTGGTCAGAAACAAAAAGAAATTCCAAAGCCTAGTAGAAAATTGGGTCTATTGAGTTGATTCTCAGTTCACTTGACAATTCAATTATTTAAATGAAATGGTCTCAGTTAATCAAGATCACAGTGCAAGCAGGATTGACTCTACAGATTGCTTATACCCTGATGAGCACACGGGTCCATAAATATGTCCTTCCTGAATGTAACATGGAAGTGTAGCTGTCACACCCCATCACTTACAGGCCACCAGATCCCCCGAGCATCCTCACACATCTTTCTACATACATTCCTGAGAAAGAGAACAAAAGAAGAAAGCAGGCTCAAGATCAGCCTCCCCTGAGCATGCCCTCACTACTTTATGACACCAGGCAAACTGCTTTGTCCTCAGGGCTTCAGTTGGCTCATCTCTCAAGTGGAAATAACAACACCTACTGCCTGGACATACATTTTATCATCATTGTTTGTTGTTGTTGTTGTTGTTGTTGCTGCTGCTGCTACTACTACTACTACTATTGCTACTACTACTACTATTACTGTATTCTTGGTTGTAGAGACATGGTTTGATGTAGTCCAGGCTGGCATTCCTATGTAGCAGAAGGTAACTTTGAACTCCTGATCCTTCTGTCTTCATCTTCCAAGTGCTTGGATTATAGATACACAGCAGACACTGAATATGCTTTATGAGGTGCAGTAGATCAAATCCTGTGCCTCCTATACGATAGGCAAAGTTCTCTAAGAACTGAGCGTCAGGCCCAGTCCCATAAATTATTTGTTTGTGTGGGTCCTTACTCTGTACAGACAAATCTTAAAGAGATATGTGGGTGTGTTCATTAGCTTTTCATTACTGTGGAGAAAGTGCTAGACAGAGATAAACAACCAAAAAGAAGGAAAATGTATTTAAAGATTTCAGCCCATTGTCAGGTGGTTCCATTGCTTTTAAGCCCATGGCAAGGAAGAAAGATAATAGCAGAGAAAATCAAATCACCTTATTGTGGCCAAAAGAGGATGAAGGGGGAGGGAAAGAAACAGAGGGAAGAGGAAGAAGAGGGAAAGCAGGAAAAGGGAAGAAGGTAAAATCCAGAAACAAGATAGACCCTTTAAAGGCATACCCCAATACCCTAATTCTTTCAGTCAGCCCCACTTCTTAACAGTCTTCCAGCTATGACATCATCAATGAATTAATCCATTGATGAAGTTAGTGCATTCATGGACCAATCACCTCTCAATAACATCACCCGCTGGGGGACAAGTTTTCAACTCACAAGCAGAGGAGGAAGACACTTCATATTCAGCCATAACAACAGAATTGTGTTATAGCAACAAGACAAAAAGTCAAAGCAGGGAGAAGGTAGAAGTCAGAAATGAAACATGAAGGCAGTTATGGCTTCTCTTTTGTTGCTTATCTCTGTCTAGCACTTTCTCCACAGCAATGAAAAGCATTCCAAATCATAAAGTATTTAATTCCAAAGAACAATTAAAAAATAAAAACTACTCATCAAAATCAAAAATGCCCTCTTTGGCCCTTTCTCTGGCGATGCTCCTCTGGAAGAATGCCATTACCAGACCCTTTGTCTCTTCTGACCACTAGGCACCTTCGAGTTCAAGGCAACAACAAGTAAAATCTAAATAAAAAATTCGTGCCTGTCCACTCTTATAATTGGATCATTCATCTAGGTAATGGTATTAAACAATTAAAAGGAAACTGAAATGGTGGCGCCCCAAATGTTTCTCCATTGTACTGCCCCACCTACCAACCCTGTTCATGATTATGTATCACTGCAGTAACGAATACAGAAAAACACCAAGACATGTGAGCATTCAACCAAGTCAAGCATGACAATGATATGAAGGCTAAGAAGGGGTCAGTTAAAGTCAGACATGATCTAGTATTGCCCTTAGTAGACTACGTTGCCAAATGGCAATTGGTTAAAATCAGGGAATGTGCTGAACAAGGCAGAAAAGGAGCCTAACTGCTTCACACAGGAAACTTTGGCCTGAAAAACTCAACCTTCAGCTAATTCATCAGTTGCAGAGTTTTCTTCGGAATGTTACCAAATTTGTAAGACTAGATATAGGGAAAGCAAAGGGATATCCTTCTTTAACATAGGTAAAACTATAACCTTTTCCCTGATAATAGATCAGTTTTTGCAAAGTCAATTAAAGTTGGCCAGTTAGTAATGCTGGCTATCCACCTCCTAGGAGCTTGCTATGGACACAAATGTTCTTCCTCCAGTGTTATAGCCATTTCAGCTGCTAAATGTGAGCATGAGGGGGTTCACCAAAAGCAAACTGATGACTATAAAATGGAGCTTTTGGGAGTGGGGGAAAAATGAGCCTGCAAGAGCCATTGAGAAGTCTGAAGACCAAATCCTAACTACAGGCTTGTGCCTTTAATAATTGTCATAAAATCTGTCCTTATTGCAAATCTGTCAGCCACACTTAGCTCATCTCACTAAATTTTATTACAACCAAATGTTTTCCAGGCAACGTGAAACCTAAAACATGTTTGCTTTGATTAGGCATCCGCTGGATCCTTCTGATGTATGTTTGTTTGTTGGTTTCTTTGAGTCTTCAATACTACACATTTCTTTTTCTTCTTTGATTGAAATGTTCTAGTCAGGGGATGAATAGATGGCTCAGTAGTTAAGATCATGTGCTGCTGATCTTGCAGAGAACCTGAGCTTGGTTTCCAGTTTTCCCATCAAGCAACAGCATGCAACTACCTACATAAAACTTCACTTTAGCACTTTAGGGAATCTAATGCTCAGAAGGGTCTAAGCCAAAGTAAAAAAAAAAAAAGTTCTGTTTCTTTCTTGATTTTTTTAAAATTTAGTTTACTCTAACGTTCTAATTATCTGCATGGATTAGAAAGCTTCCTTTTGTCTTTTTCATACATACATAGTTGACCCTGCACACCCTTCCCTTTCTGCCTCACCATCCTTTATCCACATTTAAATTCTTCTACTCCAGCATTTCACTTCAGCTTTCTTATCACATTTGTTCTGCTCTACATCTACTCTCTCCCTTGAAGCCTCGTTTCCCATTGTGTGAGCATCCCATCTCGTTTCCTGGCCTCTGTACATCTACTTTTACATAAGCAATGTAAGGGCAAGTAGTATCTACTATCACTGTAGAAGATAGTGCTAAAGTAACACAATGAGGGAGAGATGCAGACCCAATTGCTACCATGAATTCCAGGAACTGACATTCAACCCTGGTCTCTACTCAGAAGTGAGTTCATGGTCACAGCACAGTCTGGCATCTGTTGTGGTCAGCTTGGGCTGCATCCTAGATGGAGTCACTTCTGCCAGGAAAATTCATGTTACCTGACCCCTTCTGATTGGTCCAACTATCCCTAAAGAGAGAGAAGTGATCACCCTCCTTCATGTATTTCCCAAGCAATGCAAGCTGCTAATCTTAGTGCTCAAAGAAGCTGAACTATCAGCTCCTGGTTCTGTATGAATAAATCAAGTTCACACTCTTTTTAAACACTGTGTGTCCGTACATGCCACACACACACCCTGGCAGGTGGTCTGAGTGTTAAGACAAATCACACCCAGCTTGCAAAGAAGCAGAATCAAGGCTGGAAGAAAAGCCTTCCTGTCACACAAGCCAGGCTATCTGACAACAGTTCCCCTGCGTTTGACAGAGATAAGAATGACCAGTTCACCCTTACTTCTGCCAAAGTTTTTTTTTTTTTTTCTCTGATGGCTGGAAAGATACAAGACCATAACTATAAAAAAAGTGAATGTATAAAGCCTGGGGTTCTTTTCAAACAGAAAATGTTTTTTTGTTTGTTTGTTTGTTTAAGAAAGGAAGAAATGGAACCAGGTAAACCATCAAGCTGCTATTATTACTTAACAGCCCCCAAGTAGCCATGTCCTCAAAAAAAAAAAAAAAAAAAAAAAAGGAAACTATACACTGGGGAACTTGAGCCAGGATATACACCAAGCTATAAATGGTTAGTTTTCTACTTGGCTGGCCACTTTCCAGGATACTCTTTCTGTCCACAACAGAGAAGATTCCAGCCAAAGTTTTAAAGGCTGACTGCAATCCCCCTGAAATTCTTAAGAGAAGCCAGAGAACAATGTTCAGTAGCTATTACCAAGATTGAAGTCCATTCTTTGCAAAGAAGGTCAAGGATGGTGACAAGACCATCTCTCCAGGGAACAACCCAGAAAAAGGTCCATGTGCCTGCATTTGCTGGCAGAAGAAGAGAAGAAAGAGATCACACTGGTTTGACTGGTAGGGGAACCTCAACAGAAGAAAATTTCCCGTGTGAATTTCATGGAGACCAAATGGAGGCCTGAGTATGGCTAGGAGCATCAGCCAACTGTAGTTAGCTGTCCTCCAGAGACTAATCCTCTAGGGTGTTAAGCCAAGTGATCCTGCAAGTCACTCTCAGAGGTGACCTCGAACTTTAAGGGTATAAAGCATTGTACCTACCATCTAATGAAAGAACGTTTCTTTCATCCAACCTCTTCCAAGAACTGCCTGTAGCTGAAAGGCCAGGGATCATCTAATTTACTTTTACAACCCAAATCAGGGTAACACTGGCCCCAGTGGAACTTGGGAATTGACAAGCAGGTTGTCTTCAGAGATGGGATTTCCTTTTGCCAAGCTTCCTAAGCCACGATATTCTGAAGTGTATATGTAGAAGTCAATTGGTAGTCTAATAATGAAATGTCACATGCTGGGTATCTTAAAATTAAATTGCTTTCCTATTCTAGAAATCCAAATGTTAGTATAGTTACATTCTAGTAAAGTCCAAATGTCAATAGAGTACATTATAATGTACGATACATTCTAATGCAAGCTCTCTTCCTGTATTTTCTACACTATGGTAGAGAAAGGGAGCAATCTGATAACCTTGTGTTGATCGGATCGGACCGGACCAGACCGGACCAGACCAGACCAGACCGGATCATACTGGACTGGTGTGGTTTGGATTGGCAGCTGTGGTACTAAGGATGGAATTGTGAGTTTTACACATGCCAAATAAGCATTTTACCACTAAGCTGCATCTAGTCCATTGGTATCTCCTTCATCAATTCATCTTTAGGGCTCTGCCCTCATGGTGTCATCTAAATTATCTCCCCAAGGTCTATGACAAAATACCCTCATCCTGGGGGTTGCGGGCTCAGTGTGCTGCTTTTGGAGGCACCCAGTTCAGCTCATGGTCATGGCACTATGTTTTGCCACTGAGCCAACCACTCT
Source organism: Micromys minutus (assembly GCF_963924665.1). NCBI lineage: Eukaryota > Metazoa > Chordata > Mammalia > Rodentia > Muridae > Micromys > Micromys minutus. The sequence continues at coordinate 49,768,018 of NC_137981.1, forward strand.
CGGTATTGCTATCTTCCAGAACAAGCAACACTATTTCAACACATCCTCAACACATCACAGATTTTTTGAAGTATCTGATTCACAGCAATTTCAATATCCCAGCCTGCAGAAGAGACATTGTAAAAAAAAAAAAAATCAAATAAGGAAATAGCGCACACAACACATACAAAAAGCAACTACACCCCAGGCCATCACAACACACGCTTCTTGAAACTTATACTAGAGTAGGTACAGAACGAAGATGAGAGAACCCTAAAAATGTTCATGTGACTTTGAAAGAGGATCAGTGAAGTCCTGATATAAGAGGTGAGGGCTCTAGTATTGAATGCTTTAGAGAAAAGAAACTTGAATCATGAGGAAAAATTAACGAAGGATCTATGGAGAAGGACAGAGCTGGTGCTCTAACAATGAAAATACACTTTAGAAAGAGAACGGGTAAATTTGACCAAGCAGTGACGGGATCCTCAGCGTCTTACCTAAAATGGTTAATGTATTTCCAGGATGTAGAAAGCAGTGGTTTATAAGACACCAAACATCAGTCAGAAAAAGACAGTTACTTTGGACAGAAAAACTAACAATTGAGGCTTGAACCCATCCAAACTAGAGAGAGTATCTAGATCAAAGCACAGGAGAGGAACATGGGGAGAACCCGTCTATCTGTGATCCCTTCTATTAGTGAAAAGGAGCTTAGAGTTCATTAAAATCAGGACAGCTAGACAGAGCAGACACAGCCATTTGAAAAGAAACCTCAAGAGCAGGAAAAGGCTCCCATGAGAGGTCAATGAAGTGTTGGTGTTATCTGGGAGGACATCCAAGGGCAGAGAAAGAGCTGTCTGAAAGGATTTGAGGGGACAACACCCAGTAGTCACACAGGACCAGAAAGAGTACCTGTTCCACTAACACTAGAACTCATGAAGCTGTAAAACTCTATAATTCATAGTCCAGTACCAGTAATCAAGAATAAAAAGCTTAACCCTGAGCATTAATCAGTTATAAGTGTAAGACATTTCAAACACAAACCAAAACTCAATGACATTTGTGTGATAGCAAAAATATCCAGCACTCAAAAAGGAATAATAGAAAAAAAAAAGTTACACAACCAAATATCACTAGATATTAAAGATATATATATATATATATATATATAGAGAGAGAGAGAGAGAGAGAGAGAGAGAGAGAGAGAGAAGACAGTACAAAGCGTATTAAAGATAAAAAATAACCAATTGAGATTGATTCAAAATTGTTATACATTAGAATCCACAGATAAGGATATGAAAGAGATTTTCTGACTATAGCAAAAAAAAAACTAAATAGAGACAATATCTTTAGATAACAAAAAAATGGAATTATAGAGATGAAAATTAGAATATTCCAGGGTAAATTAAATTTTGTGAGATTAATAATATTTTGGGCATTGTAGAAGAAGTATTCTTAAACATGAAGTACATATGCATAGATACTATCCAAAGGACTTTTTAAATGGAGGCCATGTACAGAACAGACTTTTATATTTGTAATAGAAGGAGAGAGAATAAGAGAAGAGGAGAGAGGAAAGAAAGGAGAGAGGAAGGAAAGAGAGAGAGAGAAGACAGACAGATAGACAAACCAACAGGAACAAAAAAATCCCCCCCCCCCAAAAAAAAACCAATGGCTACAATTTTTCCAAATTTTCCATAGCTATAATCCCTAGGTCTCAAGACTTTCAATGAACCCCAAACACGGGAAATGTGAAAACAGCTACACAAAAGTACATCACAATTAAATTGTTCACCAGCTGATGGCAGAGTGAAAACTGTATAAGCATGAGGTACATCATGTCGTACCCAGAGAATCAAAAACACCATGACAGTGGCATCTTATCAGCAACAACACAAGAAGGAAACCACAGAGCAGCATTGGTGTGTCCCTGAAACAAGCATGTGTTTATATAGAATCCTATAAACATGAAAAGGAATTCAAAGCCATACAAAATCTAGAAGGCCAAGTCATTGGCCATGCCTATAGCTTGAGAAATGGCAGAGAAAGGCCCATGGTGAAAAGAAGGTGATATCAGAAACAGAGGTCAGCAAAAGAGAAATGATGTACTTTGGCTATGGTAAACATAGTGGTAAATTTACGACTTATTTCTTCTTATCTTCTACAGATAATAGTTTGCAGAAAGTAACAAGTTGTGTGGGTAATTACATATGGAAGTAAAAGCAAAAATGGACATTAGCAGAGAAATGTAAATATGTATTTATCCATGGTCTTTATACAATATTATAGATGGAACACTTGTTATTGGAAGTCAGACACATATATGAAATCTGTATATAGAAGCCCTTAAGCATAAACAAGCAATGAGCTATAGAGTATCAGTTTACAAATGAAACAATAGAAAACAATTATTTCAAAAAAAAGTAGGAAAGAGTAAAGTGAGAATATAAACAGGATAGCAGGATAGAAAGCCACTGCCCAAATAACAGATTTGAACCAAACCTAATATTAATAACCATATTAAATGTAAACTAAATGTTCTAAGAAAAGAGGAGAGGTTTATCATATTGGGCAAAAACCAAAATTAATGCTAAAACTACCAACAAGAAAGTTTATATGAAGAAAGTCACACATTTAAAGGCAAATAGATAGGAAATAATCCACAAAAGAAACCTGGAGTGGCTCCAATGTTATACAGAACTGCTAAACAAGCAGGGAAGATGGCAGAGGTAGAGCAGTGTGCCAAGTGATAAGGACTCTTGTATCGAGAAGACACAGCAGTCTTCAAGTAGTGGCACACTTAATAAATCCTTAAAAATACATGAGCTAAGCCTTCATGAACAATAACAAATGTACAACTGAGCCAACAATTTAAACACCTCATTCTTGGTAACTGATAAAAGAAGTTGGTAGAAAACACACGACAGACATGAATGACCAAAGCAACAATGGCAATTAACTTGACCTAATTTATACTTAAAGATATAAACACAACACCCATGCAACAAAAACAGAATGCACTTTGCTTATGGGCACGTAAGGAACATTTCCTAGAATAGGCCATATCCTGGGGAAGAAATCTAAGTCTTCGTAAATTTAAAAGAATTCAAGTCATACAGATTACATTCTTTAATCACATCGAATTAAGTGAGAATTCAGTAACAGAAACATCTCTACAAAATCCCCCAGACATTTGCTGAAAGTCCAAAACAGCCCTCAATCCAAGACGAAATCAAAATATCAAATATTCTGGCCCACATGAAAATAGAAAGACAGCGACGCAAAACACTCAGATAGTGGCAACTTATTTGTAAGGAATTTGTAGAATTAAACTCATTTCTTTTTTACAAGAATAGAAACTTCGGGGCCTGGGTTTCTTCCTTAGAACAGCAGAGAAAGATCAGCTAACTAAAGTCAAAGTGAAAGAAAGGAAGCCATACAGATCGGAGCAAAATCAATACAACACGGGATGGGAAAGAAACAGGAAGATCAATAAAGCTGAAAGATAGTTCAGTGAAGAAGATCGATAAAATTGATTGCTTTCTATCCAGACTGATCAGAAAAGGAGAGGGAATGGAAAGGTATCAATATCAAGAATGATAGAGAGAGACTACAACACTGTAGAATTTACGGGTGTTAAGAGGATAATAACAAAACATTGTAAAATGCTTTAAGTCCTAGATTTAGGCGATTTACATGAGATGGATGTTCAAGCTCCATGAAAACTTGATGGTGTCAGTAACCATTAAATAAATTTCTTCCAACAAAGAAAATTCCAGACTCTGATGGTTTTGTTGGCATCTTTTATCATAATTTAAAGGGAGAAAACTATTACTTCTATCCAAAGTCTCCCAGAGACTAAGGAAGAAACACTGTCCAACTCAGCCTTGGAGGTCATTGTTTGCATTGTGTCTTAGTGTGCATTCTGTCATTCTGATAACTGTTACCAACAGCAGCCTGATGGGAAAGGGGTTAATTTTCCTTTACAGCTCCCAGGCCCATCAGAGGGAAGTCAGGACAGGAGCAGAAACAGCAACCTGGAGGTTAAATGGTTTGAGGGCACACAAGTAAGAATGTTAAACAACAACATTTCTAGAAGAACCCCTGATGACCTTAGTTAGGCAAAAAAAAAAAAAAAAAAAATCTTAGGGTCAATTAGCTATAAAAAATAATTGAATAAAAAACAAAGTGTAAATGAACCTTGTGACTTTTTAATGGAATTGTGAAGAAATAGTATTCTAAATACTAGAAGAAAATTATAGCAATGAAAGCAAAAACAAAACACCTCATATTCATGATGTATAGTGAACTCTCTGAATTCAATAAAGAAAAAATATTGACAAGCTGATAAAGTAATGGATCTGCGAGCATGCTCTAAGTTGTCTACCAATGAGTCAGGGTGGGGAGTTATAATTTTCTTTTTTGAGTACAAATAGAAGCTGGGAGTGTGGAATATGTATCATTCCCAGGACTAACTTGTATGATATGACTCCATCTTTGCCAACTGGAAAAAGGTTTGCTTAGCCTTAAAGTAATGAATGACCATGTTTTGAAATTGCTTATGGAGAGAAGAATCACGTGTCAGGGCAGAGAGACAGCTGAGGGAAACCCTGGCAACATAACAGGAGATTTGTGACTTAAATACAAACTGCCCATGGACAGAAAAATATGTACAGAAAATGTGGAATTTATAGACAGTGGAGTTTTGTGCAGCTGTGATGTTTGCAGAAGAGTGGAGCAAACTGAAAGTCATTATGTTAAGTGAAACAGAGCAGACTTGTTATGAAAAACGGGTTTTTCTCTCATGTGCAAAACCTCCATTTGAGGAGACAGAAGAGAGCGGTAATAAGATGTATGAGGCATGAAATCAGAAGGGATGAGGTCACAGAGAAGAAGGCAGTGATAAATGTGTGGGCAGAGAGACAGGGTAGACAAGGGAATCTGTGAGTTCAAGGCCAGCCTGATCTACACAGTGAGTTCCAGGACAGCCAGTGCTACAGTCAGATGGTGTCTCAAAAAACAAAAATGATTATTTACTTTGTTGAGGAGTGGGTACCACACAAGCTCATGTTCAGGGTACTTAGCCCCCATCCACTGGTGCTATTTACAGAAGCTGTAAATTTTTGAGAAGTGGAGCCCTGTTGAAGGAGGTTTACCACTGGGGAATGCCTTTGAAGGTTAGGCTGGCCCCTAGTCTGTTCTTAGCTTTTGGCCTCCTATCTTCTTCAAAGTGAACAGCTGTCCCCAAATGTTTCTGACATCATAGGGTTCCTCTTATCATGGAGTTAACATAGAGACTCACTATAGGCTGAAACCCGACCCCCAAAAATTCCTGAACCAAATGTAAGTTGTTTTGCCAGGTAGAACTCCTTTAAGTAACTAATGCATATAGAGTGCAGACCTCAGCCATGCACAGCTGAAGGAGGCAGTAAGGACAGGTGGAAATCCTGGCAATAACACGATACCCTTGGAAGTGGATTTTTCCATTTTTAAGCCACTAATGAAGAATCTTCCTGAATGAAACGTCAAGGACTAAGATGATCCTTTCCCAGATTTCTGATTCACAGAACCCGTGAATTAATAACCGTATGTTACTGTGTTATGACATTAGAAAAGCTTGTTATGTGGCAACCAAAAGAAGGAGGGTAGACAAAGGGGTCTGGGCGGGTACTTCATTAAATGGGATTAGGTTAACAGATAGGGACATGCAAAAATGCTAAATTAGTAACTACTGAAATCCAAACCAAAGTCCACAATAGGATATTACTATGCCCCTCTTTAATGTGCAGTTGTCAGGGAGAGGTTATGGGGACCTGCTCCAAGACAGCTGTGAAGGCAGCAAGAAGGGGCTGAAGGTGGGGCTGATTTGAAGATAAAGCTAACTACTCTAATTGGCAGGCTACAGTAAAGAATGAGAGAAATGTCTAAGGTTATTCTAAGAGGTTTTGGTCTGCGTCTCTAGAAAACTAATTCTTCCATCATAAAATAGAGAGATCTGAGCCATCAAGGTGACTCAACAGTTAAAAGCAATTGCTGCTGATGCTGGTGATTTGAGTTCAGTTCCCAAGACTTGCATAGTAGAAAGAGAGGAAGGACTATTGTGACGTTCTCTCGACCTCTACATGCATACCATGACATAAATACACTCATATATTCACACTATAAACAAGTGTGATTCAATTTTTAAAATAAAACAAATTAGAGAAATCTGAGCTGGACAGATATAAGATGTGTTCACTTTATACTGGGTCAAGCTCAGGGTGTTCACAAAGCAACAAAGCAATCTAGATATCTCAGTCTGATATTACAGAGGAAAAGGCTCAGAATTGGGGCTAGAGAAACAGAGTTGGGAAGGAGCTTAGTGAGATGGACCAAGTCCACTGTTAAGATGCCAAAAAGATAGAAAACTCAGCAATGACAACTGTTCATAAACAATAAGCAAAGGGAAGACAAGCTTTCTAGAAATAGTGACTGCCTTTGACAAGCAAGGTTCATAGGTCAGCCTGAACACGCCGAACTTAGCAATTGGGCCAGCACTGGTGAGAACCACTTCAGGAAGGTGCAAAATGACAATTGAATGGGCTCATGGGAAAATAAGAGTTGAGGAGGTTGAAACAATAGGTATTGATTAGATTTGCTGTCCAAAAATTAAAAATTAAAAAGGCAGTGATATTGACCAGTCAGTGAAGACATGTGGGGGTCAAAGGAGCTCCTCTTTTCTTTAAGGCTGAGGATGGTAGAGTATGCTTACATTTCTGATGAGACTGTCTTATTGTGGGGTAGAGAGGTAAACATTAATAATGCAGAGGGAAAGAGTAAGACAACTGCAAGAGAAAATGTCCTGGGGCCGTGAGGAGCAAAGAAGATAAAGATGAAAGAAGTTGGTCTTTGCACAAAGCTCTCACTCTTCATAAAAGAACCATGCAGAGCAGAGCATCACTCACAGTGTCAGGACTTGGCTTTCTCACATGGGATGGGACTCTATCTGGGGAAGTCATTGGTTGGCTGTTCTCTCCGTTTCTGCTCCATCTTTATCCGTGAACAACTTGTAGGCAAGACAAATTTTGGGTTGAAGGTGTTTGTGGATGGGTTTATGACCCCATCCCTCCTCTGGTAGTTCTGCCTGGCTACAGGAGTTGGCCATTGCAATCTCTATATCCCCCCTCTGTGGACAGGAATTGTGACCTGAGAGGCTTCATCCAGTGGCAGATGGAGGCAGATGTGGAGACCCACAGCCAAAACATCAGGTGAAGCCCTAGAGAATCTTATGGAATAGTGGAGAATAGAAGTGAGCATGTTGGAGAAGTCAGACATACCACAAGAAGACCCACAGAATTGACTGGAACCATGGAGGCCCACAGAGACTGCGCCACTAACCAGGGAGCATGAAGGAGCTAGAGTTAGGCCATCTACACATAAATAGCCAATGTGCCGCTTGGTGTTCATGTGGTTGCCCTAACAAGTGGAATGAGGACTGTCTTATTCTGTTCCCTGCCATTAGATCCCCTTACTCCCTATTTGGACTGCCTGGATGGACCTCAGTGGGAAAGTATGTGCCTAGACCTTCTAGGACTAGATGCCCCAGAGTGTGGTGGTACCCAAGGTGGGTACCTGTTCTGAGGAGAAGGGGTGGGGAAAATAAGGGGGAGAGATTTGTAAAGATGATACTGGGAATAGAGAAGAAGGAGCTGAGACTGATATGTAAATAAAGCAAATTAAAATAGATGATCGATAGATAGATAGATAGATAGATAGATAGATAGATAGATAGATAGAGGAAGACAGGCAGGCAGACAGACAGACAGACAGACAGACAAGAACCACACAGAAAGACAAATACCAAGGCAGAAACTAATGTAGACCTCTGAAACCCCAGGCACTACCTCTTAGACACTCAAAGAAGGATTTTTTCCAAATGTGTATGAGTGTATTGTCTATCCGCGTACCTATGTATCACATTCATACTTGGTGCTCAACGAAGCCAGCAAGAAGCTTTGGATGCCCTAGAACAGAAATTGCAGATGGTTAAGTTACCATATGGGTACAGGAAATCCTCTGGAATAACAACCAGTGTTGTTAATGACTGAACACTAGCTCAGTCGCCAGAGGGGACTCTTTTAACTCCTCTTTGCTGAGGAGGCCACAGAGGCTCAGAGGCCTCTGAAGCTCCTGTGTCATGCACAGGTACTTCTAGTTGCCCAGGATTAGCAGCACATAGGACACAGGACACAGCTTTCTGGCTCTATACATCCCCAGGCCTGCTCACATATGACATCAAAACAGAGCCTGGGTCTAAGGCCAGGACTTTGCAAAGCAGTTTTATGCCTCCCATTTGAACTCAGCCTCACAGAAGAAGACGAACCTTTGGTTTTCTTGCTGCCCTTTCCTTTCCCCACAGATATAAAAACTGTAGAATAGTGAAGCTAAAAGAGACCGCAGAGATCACCAACTCCACCCCCTATTTCCATAAAAAAGAAACTGAGGCCCAAGGTTACTTCAACCCATGCCCAAAGACACAGCAAAACAAAGGATGGTCTCATTGCTCGTGAGCTGTCAGACATCATTCCCCCTCTGTCCCCAGAGATGTCTGTGCACGCTCCTGTATGTACAAAACCGATTTGAAGATGCAAATTGGTTACATCCAATTTCATCCAACTGTCCTCGAAATTTAAGAACTCTGCTGACATGCACAAAGCAAAGAGTAAATTGTTCCCCTGAGAAATCATCTTGGAAACAGCCTTTATATGTCCCTGTCCAAGGCGCAAAGCGGGCACAGGCCCTTAGAAGTTTGAGTGTTTGGGACCCACATGGTCCCTTCCTAGAAAATGAGGTACCAGGGACCTGCTTAAATTCCTGTGATTCAGAAATGGGTGCATACTCTTATAGAGAGAGGTTCCTATGTGCTTTTTTTTTTTTTTTTTTTTTTTTTTGGCATGGTTGCTTTCTGAAGTAAATATGTGTTGTTGGAATGACACATGGTGACCTGTGTGAAAGTCTGCCCAGACTGGGCTGACAGACAAGGTAAAAGAAACAAAAATCCAGGATTGGACTGTTGCATAAATGTTTGTTATGTGCCAAGAAACTCAGGCACAAGGTACCAGCCAACCTAAAGTTTGGCCTTCTGTCTTGACAAATAGACTCCCCCAAGGTAGGTCTCAGAGTGTCATAGATGATAGGCATTGCTTGAAATCATTCTTTTAGAGATAAAAGTATATTTTTTTACATGACAAAATCTGATTCCAACAACAACTACACAATCTACTGAACTGGAAGCAAGAATGGAAAGGTAGCTCAGCGAGATAGTGTCATTTACACAAGCTTTAAAAAGCATTCATTAAAAGGAAAGTGTGGGCTTTGCCCTACACCCCTCTTGAGAAATGACCTAGCACTGCCCACTCCTTGCCTGTGCAGAAACATACATAACCCCCTCTCACTCACTCTCTACTGAAAAACTCTTTGCTACTGACAGAATTCATTCAACTGCACCCTACTTTTTAAACACTCGGTTCATTCCTGCTTTCAGTCTCAACATCTCTGAAACTATCATGAGCTACTTGTTATATCCAGTGTTCACCCTGCTTTAGTATGTGAGTGGGATTGGCATCATGTCTCTGATCCCTTGAATGAACTGCTCAACAGCACCGGATAGCAGATACTGTTGGTGACTTTCCCATGTCTCTATTCTGGCGTCATTAGCAAATTCCTGTCCTTTTCTGCCTAGAAGATGTGTTCAAGTCTGAAATCCACAGGAAAAATCAAAAAATGTGACCATGAAAAACCAGCAGTCATCTGCTAATGAATAAAATAATTTTCATGAGAAATTTTTCTAATAAATAATATAAACAAAATTTTTAAAAATCATTAATTTCATATGAGGACTGTTGCCATATGTTACCAAACTTCATGGAATAATTGATCCCAGGTTTGTACAGTGGTCAGTTGCATAGAAATATACTTTACAGCCCCTTGCTTCTCCCTTTATGAATCTTTTGTCCTCATTCAAATAAAGTAGAGGCACTCATATCTTTGTCTCAATGGCTCTTGAGAATTTGCTCTAAAATATTTAATTTCAGGATAGGAGTAAGAAGAAAAACTCCACTGTGAAGTTCTAAGAAGAGAATCAAATGACCATCAGCTGATAAAAAGGCACTGGCTGTTGATAGTAAGCATGCCACCTGCAACAGCAGCACCCTAGAGCATCACAATTGCTATAATGCTGTGGATGAACTAACTGAGACAGTAACTTTATATAGTAGATCTCTCATTGTGATGCTCAAAGTGTGTTCCATGGACCAGAACCAACCTATGTACTGTTTAGTGCCATTCTTTAACAAAATTTAGTATAAAAGTAAGAAGTAGACGTAGGGAAACTTTGACTTAATAATAAATTTTAATTGGACATATATTTTATGTTATTTTTCTAATAATTTATTTTGTTAATGAATTTCTTAGCAGATAACTTGTGGTTCATTCTTCTAGACCTGAAAACTATTGGAGCAATATTGGCCATGCTAATTGTTGATTTTTATCAACCCGTGATGATCGATGACTGTGTCTGTTCAACCTGGGATCTGAGGACCTGAAAGAATGGGGAAAACTACAGTCTAATGATATAGACAACCTTACTTCACTTTTATACATGAATGTAACATAGAAAGCAATGATCAAGGGAGATTGGTTAAGTTCAAAAAAACATGTGAATAACTGCCAGTAAGCACATACTGAATATTAACAGAACAGCCCTTACCCAGACATTCTCAGGATAGGCTCATTTAAACACAATTGCCTAGCACATACTATAGATTATATCTTGGAATGCATGAAAGCAAGGCAGTAAAGCATATCCAGATTCAGGGTACACTGACAAGATTGAGTTCTATAACTATGATTTAACATCCAACAAGAATAAACATGTCTTATAAATTGAATGTAAATGTTTATCACAGGAGGTAAAAAATTAAGTCCAAGAACAATGTAAAAAAACAAAATGCACCATTTTTTCTGGAGCCTTTCTCATAGTCCCCCAAAGTATTGTTCACCACACACCATTCTTTTGACCATGTTTTGAGCTGTTTAGAAGAACTATCAGCTTAAAGTTCAGATATAAACCAAGACTATATTCAAAAGAACAGAATCTTTTGCAACTGAAAAGCAGACTGCACTGAAAAGCAGACTTTGCATCTGATCATATGAATCAGAGAAAGCAACAAAGAAGGCTGGATTCATAGCTTAGCTGATAATCCTCAGTGCTAAAAACAGGACATAGCAAGGAATAAGTAAAACCATAATAAAAATAGGTTGGTGTCCCTTTAAGAATCTCCAAAGTTCCTTGAATTTCTTGAGACCAGCAGAAGTACCACCCACCTATCCCATGCAGAGAAGACAACTCATTTGTCTGGATCCATGTAAGAACCTTCCTAGAAGCTAATGGCTTGTGACAGGATGCTTATACTCCCCAAAGGCTGTAACACCTCTCTTTTTTTCCTCTCAACCAGTATCTAGGACAAAGTCTTCACAGAACTCAACTAGGTAAATACAGTGCCTTTATTAAAGGGAATTGGCTATTTAACAGGGAAAAAAATCAAACTGCTACAATGTACAAAGGAACTTAGATAATAGCCCTTGGAACTTATCTTGAGAGCACTAGACTGGGTTTGGAATACCAAGTTGGATTGTGGGCAGTTTATTGACAGGAGAGCACTTTTCCACAGCTCAGTATTTAATGCCTTGGCAAGGATAATCAGAGCCAGATCTAAAGCAATGCTGTTATGGTTCCTTGACGTTTCCAGATACTAATGGTCTACAGTACATGAAGTGGAAATGCCAGAAGTAACTTAATTCACTGAAGAAGGTAGAAGAAGCTCATAGAAGTAAACTTGCTGGACTAAATTTTCTGAGTTGATAGAAAGTTTGATTACTATGCTCTCTGAGGAGGTCCTAGAAGATCTTCGCTTCCTGTCTACATTTCTTCACCAAAGCAAAAGTTATTGGCCACTGTGATTAGAAGTATAGTGGTTGATAATTATTGTTCTTCCTATGGGGTTGCAACCCCCTTCAGGTCCTTCAGTCCTTCCAATCAGAGCTCCCAGGGGCTAAACCACCAACTAAAGAGTACATGTGGAGGGAACCATGGCTCCAACTCCATATGTAGCAGAGGATTGCCTTATCTGGCATCAATGGAAGGGAAAGTCCTTGGTCCTGTGGAGGGTCAATGCCCTAGGAAGGGGGAATGCTAGGGCGATGAGACAAAAGTAGGTGTGTGCAGAGCACCCTCATAGAAGCAGGAAGAGGGGACAACATTGGGGACTTGCATAAGGGAAAGCTGAATGGAGATAACATTTAAAATGTAAATAAATAAAATAACCAATTAAAAAGAAAGTATGGTTGTGGCAATTATCTAAGGTAGGAAATAAAAAACAGTGAATGAGGCTGATGCTGTGCTGCTCTCATGCATCAGTGGATCTATGATTCTGGAATAGCCAGGACTAAGTTAGAAGCAAAGAGAATTCTATTCATGATGGCAGTAAGACTGGAATGATAATGAGGATGAACAGAGACCTCCAGGGAGCTACTGCATTGACTAGCAATCATGATGTTCCCAGAGGTGAGACAAGTACACTTGGCCAACAAAGGTCTTGCTTAGTTTACATAACTAAAAAAAATGATCAAGAGGAGTAAATCAAAAGGGTGATGTCATCTGCCACAGCAGAAAACTATAATTCCCTCATTTGGTCTCCAGATCTGAGATGGTTCTTAGTACAAATATCATTAATAACACAATAAGCTGCTCTACCAAGGAGCCTGGAAATGTCACAGAAAATATATACAGTTACATTCTTTCTGTGCCATCCCCAAAAGGACCTTTGAGCATTTCACGAAAAAGTGTGCATCCTAGGGAAAAAAATAATGCCCAAACATTACAAAGACTGTAGATTGAATTCAGGGCTTGAGCATTTTAAATCTGTCATGAAAACATCATCCTGTTAGAATGTGGAACACAGAAATGCCATGTGATACATTGCAAATATCTCCCTCAGTGGACTGGTTGTCACACTCTATCAGTAGCCAGGACTCTGAGCTCATAATCTAGATGAGTACATCAAGCAGTTGATAGGACTTATCCGTGACCTTTAGAGTAGAGTCACCAGAAGAGGATCGGCAAGTAGAGTCTTCCCTGACAACCCCTTACCCTATGCAAGCACATAAACTGAAATGTTCACATACAATGAAATGTGCCCACACACTCACACTCAAACACACCTACAGATTCATCCACATATACTTAAAGTCATGCAATTCAAACACACACACATATCACTCAAATGTACACGCATGCATCCAATACAATCAAACTTCCATGCTTATGGTTACTCACACCAACATACTCAAACATGCAAATATGCACACTTACCTGCTACCCTCATTTTATTATTTTTGCCCCCCTCAAGTTTTCATATTAAGACTAAAACCCTAATATATCACTGTTGGGTACTGTGGTCTTTGGAGATGTATTTATTTAGTGGGAGTTATACTTTCAGATAAACACATTTTAATTTTGTTAAAAGTGCTTCCAAGATAGGTTCTCTCACACTTATCCACTTTTGACATGTGGAGATTCAGGTTTTGTCACCCTTGTCTTTCTGCCTTCTGTCATGTAGAGACACAACAAGAATATCCTCACTAAATGCTATTGGTTTGATCTTGGACTTGACAGATAAGACTTATTGAAAAATGGATTTATGCCCTTCACAAATTATTCAATCTGTGCTATTATAACATAAAACAAGCCAAGATAACACACACATGGGGGGGAGAAGTAACTATGGACCAATTTCCCTTATTAATATAGATGCAAAAGTCTTCAACAAAACTTTTGCAAGCTAAATTCAAGAACACATTAAGATCATACACTGTGATCCAGTTCATTCCATTGTGAGGATGTAAGTTTCGTTCAATATATTCAAATCAATACGTGTTATTCAGCAAATAAGTACATGGATGCAGGCACACATGTACACAAATGTGTGTGTACCACATATGTTATATGCATATTCTTGTATACATACACACATCAAAAAAAGAAAAAGCTATAAATGTGTAATAAATACTTGAAAGCATTCAACATCCTCAGCCACCAGAGAAAGCAAGTTAAAACTGCTTTGAAATGCCATCTCATACCAGTCAGAATGTCTATTGTTAAGAAAATAAATGACAGCAAATGCTGTACATGGGTGGGCAAAGAGGGAGCCATTCAGTGCAGGTGGGGATAGAATCTAGTTAGGTCCCTATGGAAGTCAGTATGCAGCCTGTTTAAGAAAATAAGAATAGGACTACCACACGAACCAGCCAAACTACTCTTGGATAGAAACTAAAACTCAGCACGCCATAGGGATCCTTACATATCCTAGTTTATTCTCTTCACAATAGCTAAGAAACGGGCCAACCTACATAACTATTCACAGAGACATAGAAAGAAAATGTGCAGACTGCAAAGATGCTGCAGCAGTTAAGAGTATGCATGGCTGTTGCAGAGGATGAGTTGAGGCTTCTCTCTACCACTGCACCCAAACCCTCCTCTGGTGTTTGTGGGCACCAAATGTGTGCACGGTGCACAGATGAACATGCCCATGCACATAAATATTAGAAAATGAAACTACTTGCTGATAAATGGAAAGAGTAGTTCATTATGGTAAGCAAAATAAGACAACGCTTTTCTCTTATGTGAGAACTAGATCTAAATTATGTGTGTGCGCGCACACACACACATACACACACACGTGTGTGTTAAAATAATAGATGCCTCATAGCAGATAACAGTGGACTAGTAACCAAACGTGCTTTAGTTCCGACTGTACTGCCAGAAATCTTTGAAAGAACACAGCAACACATCCACTAGACCTTTGTATACAGTTTTCAATCTGGTACATGCATTCTTCTGGGAGAATCAGAACCAGCTTACTTGTGAGGCAAAGCTCTAGACGTGAATAACTATCCCTGATCTGTTTAACTCTTTTGCTCTGTCGCTATGGAGCTCAAAATATTTTCTATTATCTGAGCTTTACACACATATCAGACTGGTCCATTATACTGATAGTATTATCATATTCATACTGGTGTACAGGAAGTGGCAATTTTCTGGTAAGATTACAGGTACCTGGGATAAAAGATAAGCCCTACAAAGACTCAGAGACTGTCACATCATACAGATTGTAAAGGTTCATTGATCAGGGACATATTGAGATTATTTTTTTCTCCAAGGTAGAGGAGAAACCATTAGACCTTACTGTAGTTTGAATCTGATTTTAGCATATCCCTTAGCTTCGTGTATTGAAGGCTTGGACCCCAGCCTAGCAATGTTAATGAATGGCAGAATCTTTAAGCCGAGTGATATGTTCTTATATTGCTGATACTGGTTCCCTGGAATGGTCCATACCACTTCCTTGGCTTCCTGTCTTGCATAACATCACTCCCTCTTCCACTTGTTCCCACTTTTGCAGTGTTAACCTCCATGAGATCATAACCAACATCAGGATAAGGCTAGTTCCATGCTCTTGAGCCTCCACAACAATGAGCTGAATTAAGTGCCCACCATCAGGAAATTCATAGAATTCATACTAATAACACACTTGAATATCTCTCCTTTCAGAGGGGGGAGGAGGAGGGAGGGAGGGAAGAAGGAAGGGAGAGAAAGAGAGAGAGAAAGAGAGAGAGAGAATATCTGGGGTAGGTGGTGGTATGTGGGCTCTCTGCTGGGCTTAAACATGAAAATCATTAAACAAAGTCCGAGATTTCTGGGGCAAGTCTATACTGTCTACAGGTTGGAAAATACCATTAAAGAAGCAGCTTCAAGCTCATCATTGGGTCTTAGCAGAGACTAAGCCTGAGGTATCAAGGAACCAGAAGAATAGAGCTGCCCAAAATGAACTGAGTAGTGAAAACCCACTAAGCAGTAATTTTCACAAACACTGGAGCATTCTAACATATAGTAGCAGTGGCACATTTGGGATCACGTACAAACAAGTCCAGAGAACACAAATAAGTCACCTACATCATATGGGTAAGTCTCTCCTTATACCTGTAGTGACTGCCCCTTTACCAGCCTATGGAGAAGGAAATCCCTGTTTCTGGATCAAATAAGTCAGTTCCATTTGCTAAGACAGTAGTTCTTAACCTGTGGGCAACAACCCCTTTGGCTAATCTCTATCTCCAAAAATATTTACATTGTTATCACGGTTATGAAGTAGCAATGAAAATAATTGTGTGAATGGGTCTCAGGACAACATGAGGAACTGTATTAAAGGGTCACAGCATTAGGAAGGTTGAGAACCATTGGATTGAAATGAACTACTCCCTCCTACAGACTGAGACAAGATCAGCCCTGAAAGTCAGCAGAAAAGGAAAATTTTCCCTAGATCTTTTCAACTGCCCACAAATCTGGCAAGAGGAGAAGCCTAAAGTTACATTCATATACTCATAAGCAATAGTAAATTTTTAGCTAGCTATAACCAAATGAGCAATATTGGAATGGAAGACAATAAATAGGTCATTCTCATGGATCACAGAAAACATCTCATGAAAGAAGTATTGTACAACCAAACAAAGAGAAGTCTATGTCACCTTTGACCAATCAGTAGGTGGAGCCAGGATTACAGGCAGAGACTGCCAATGGACATTTTCTTACTAAAGCATATCTAACTACTTACAAAGATTTAAATGGTCCCTTTGGACCAATGTTTAGCTCTCAACATGCTGTAAAACAAGCACACATTTCCTGCCTAGTTAATGGTATTATAATCCTACCACTCTAGAAGATGTATATTGATGCACAGTCTAGGAGTACAGTTGCTTTTTTTTTTTTTTTTTTTTTTTTTTTGGCCAATGGTGCCTTGAAAGAATTAATATCCACAGGCTACAGAATATGTAATTTACTGTTATTTGATCCTAAATGTGTCACCTAGATGTGTAGCCTAAAATAAAAACCATCTTATCTTATAAAAAGAGGTGTAACAGAAGGTTCAGGACCACAGGACCCAGCATCCTGCCATGTGCCCACTCCTTATAACTTGCTGTTCTGTAATTTTACAACAGCTTCTCAAAGTTTCATCTAATTACTGACTTGGCCATGTGATGCTCACAAGATTGGGCTTGATCAAGATACAACACGCATGTGAACTAATGGCTACTTTGTGATGGTGCAGCCTCAAGTACTGAAATACATAGGTCTGAAAACCAAGGTCAGGTAGAAGCAATAGCCCTTCCCACCTCCATTCCCAGGATCACTTGAAGGCTTGGTGGCTCCTGTCTCTGAATCTTCAGTATCTGATATCCTCTGGTATCCAAAACATAAGGATATTTCAAACAAACCACAGAGGAAAAGCCCCTCCATCAATTTAAAGCTCTTGAATGCTTTGGCCTCCTTGTGCTGATGTAAGAGCAGACACAGAAGGAAATAGGGGTGGAAACTAATACTGTCATAAGCACAAGGGTTTCTACTGCATCATGGGCCCATAAAGCATATCTGACACTTACACAATTTCCTAGGGGTACTACGCTGTGCTTCTGGGCTTGCTGACAGCCCAGATTGGGCAAACATCTCAACCAGTGGCCTGACAAAATTGTAGAAGGAACTCAACCCTGGAGGACAATGCTGTTTATCCCACCAGACAAACAAAGTAGAGCAGAAATGCTGGGTGGCTGTGAGAACAATTTGGAATTGTTGATGGAAGAATAATATGGAAAAAAAAAAGATCAATGGCAACCTCAGATTCAACGGCAGCAGCAAACATTTTGATTTGCCTCACTAACTTTCCTAATGTCTATTTATTATTTTTTTTGCACAAAATAAAAAAGAAATCAACCTTCACAAGAAGTAGTGGGAACACAGCTTCACCATTGCTTTACCAACCACATTCCCTGATCACGTGCGGTTCCAGTGCTTACACCCACCCCACCACACCTGCAGCTCTTCCCCGTGAATGCCTCAGAAGTGTCAAGGAGTTAATGTACCCTCAAGAAGCCAGCATAGAAGAGTAGATGATTGTGATGGGAGGGTGCGCCTCTTTCTTTGGATGGGGTTATTTGCCCTTGTGCTCGGTACTCACCCGGAGTTCCCCGGCAGGACTAAGGTTTACCACAGATGTTAGCTGCTTAACAGCATACCCTTTGTCGTTTGCTGCCTTGATGCTGCTTGTGATCATTATACAAACGAATGACCCTTTCTCAGTGAGGTTCTTGGATCAGGACTAAATCTGGAGAAAGCACAGACTAAAGCATTTCCCAGCTCCTTTGTGGCCATATCCCCCTGGACTCTTTACAGTTAGCTCAAGTCCTATGCTCATCCCAAGATTGCCTATCCTCCTCCCCTGGTGAAGGCAATTTCTAGATTCTCTCTCCTTTTAGGTAATAATGCAAATCCAATTGTAAAGACTATGACTGTGTCTCTCCATTCATCGGCAGCATTCAGGGAAGCCTCCTTTATCGCCAGCATGTAGGCAATACTTGCTCAAAAAGGCTGAGGAAACCTGGGGAGGTCAACACCCCATTCCCAGCCCACAGAATACTCAGGGTCTTTGTGTGACTTCCCCGCTGCCATTCAAGATTCATGGAGCTGGCCAAAGGAGAGAAACTTCCTCGATAGAAAAATGCCTAGATAAAAGAATGCCTCAATAAAGGAGTATCATAAGCTCAGAAACAGTCCTTTGCTCCTCCTCCTTTTCTGAACCTTTCAGTCCAGCCAGGACCCAGGTGCTCCTTGGTCTTTCCCCCAAACCAGCAGTACCCACCAAGACAATCACTACTTCCTACACAAGAGCCTTGGAACAGCAAATCGCTTACAAAAGGAATCAGATCTTTCCTTTAGGGGAACAGATCCCTTACTCATCACTATATTCAGCATCACCCTTGAAATCCTAGCCGAAGTAATTAAGCAGGAAAAATAACAAATGCAAAACAAGTTAACTAATCAATGGTCTCCAATATCCAACTAGGAAAGAAACAAGCTAAATCACGTTGGTTGCAGATTACATGACTTTACATAAAGAAAACTCCAAAGACTGCAGGCTGAGAAAACGTGCCAAAAGTAAAAATGAATGGCTAGAGATAAGGAACGCTCAGTGGGTAAGAGCACGTGTTGCTCCTGCAAAGAATTTCTTTGCAACACCTGCATAGCTACTCATAATTGCCTATAACTCCAGTTCTGGCCTCCAAGAGCACCCTATAAATTATTCACACACACACATACATGCACACACGTGTGCACGTGCACGTGCATACACACACACATAAGTACAATACACATCACAAATCTTTCTCTAGAAACAAAAAAATAATGAGGAAAAATGAATAATAAAAAATGGAGTAAACTTAGAGGATACAAAATCAACCTTTAATAAAAATTCATAGTGTTTCTTTACAACAGTAAACAGTTTTTAAAAATCTTAAACAGTTTATTATAGTAGCTAAAAAGCACTTCAATGCTAAATTTGATCAATAAGGTAAAAGGTCTGTACACTCTCCAGACATGCTGATATATTTATATAATCCTTACTCAGAAGGACAAGGCAGGAAGATTACAAGTTTGAAGCTGTTCTGAGCTACAAAGAGTTATAGGCCAGGCTGAATTACAAAGCTTTAAGAAAATTTATACACTAAAAACTGTTTTATAAAAAAGGATGAAAGAAATTGTAGAAAACTCAAATAAATGGAAAATTATCCCATGTTCAAAGATTGAAAGAATTAATATGTCCAAAAAAATGTCCAAGCTACCCATAGTAATTTATAGATTCAATAAAATCTCTATGAAAATTCTCATACAAATAGACAAAAATTAAAGTCTGTGTGGAATAACAAGGGCTCACAAATATCCAAAGCCATGTCTTGAATGAAAAGAACAAAGCTGGAAGCTTCCCTCCACCTGATTTCAAAAGATGTTACCAAGCTATTAAAACAGCAGGGTGCTGGCATAAACAGACAATAAACCACAAATCTACAGCCAAGTGATCCTTGAGAAAGATGCCAAGATCACACAATGGGGAGAAGGACAGTCTCTCCCATAAATGGTGTTCGAGAATTGGATATCCTCAGGCAAGACAATGAAATTCTCCTACATCGTGGATAAAAATGGTTAAAGACATAAATGTAAGAGCAGTAAATGAAAAACTACTTGAAGAAAACATATGGGGAAAAGCTCCTTGGCATTAGTCTTGGCAACGATATTTTGGAATGCTCCCAAAAGCACAGGCTATAAAAGCACATATAGATGAATGGGATAATATCAAACCAAGCAGCCTCTGCACAGCCAACTGAGGAAAGAGACCATTTACATACTGGACATTTGCTAAGCAAACATCTGATAAGCTGTTGATATACAAATACATAAGGAACTCAAACAACTCAAGAGCAAGAAATAAATTGGTTTGAGCTATTTTTAATCTGGTCGGTTGGGCTTACATTGTTTACTTGTTTTGTGGACTTTTGTGGTTTTAGGAGTGTGTGTTGTGTTCATGTGCACCCACACTTTCATATATAAGTAGGTTCATGGAGGTATGTATATCTACACATTCATGCATATATGTGGAGGCCAGAGGACAACCTCAGATGTCATTCCTCAGGTGCCATCCACTTTTTTATTTATATTTTTATTCACTTTACATCCCAAATAGCAGTTCCATCCTTCTTCCCAGTTCCCCCTTAGACACCTCTTTCCCCCCTCAGTCCCCCTCTCCCTTTTTCATCTGAGAAGGGTGAAGCCCCTCTCTGAGTATCAAACCATCCTAGTACATCAAGTCACTGTAAGACTAAGCGCATCCTACACTTTGAAGCAAGTCAAGGTGATGCAGTTAGGGGAATGGGATCCACAGACAGGCAATAGATTCAAGAATAGCTCCAGCTCCAGTTGTTGGGGGACCCACATGAAGACAGCTGCACATCTTTCATATAAATGCAGAGGGGCTAAGTCCAGCCTGTGTATGTTCTTTGGTTGGTGATTTAGTCTCTGGGGGCCAGAAGAGTCCATGCTTGTTGACTCTGTTGGTCTTCCTGTAGAATTTCTGTCCTCTTCAGGTCCCTTAATCCTACCCCCAACTCTTCCACAAGAATCTCTGAACTCCATCTAATGGAATAGAGATGGCTGTGGGTCTCTGCAATAGTAATAAAACTGCATGGGATTGGTACAGATTGGCAGATTGATCAAGGGAATCAAATCAAAGACACAGAAATAAACCCACACACCTATGGATACTTGTTTTTTTGACAAAGAAACCAAAACCATAAAATGAAAAAGGGAGAGCATCTTCAACAAAGGAGTGCTGGTCTAACTAGATGTCTGCATGCAGAAGAATGCAAATTGATTCAAATTTATCACCTTGCACAAAACTCAAGTCCAAGAGAATCAAAGACCTCCACATAAAACCAGGTACACTGAAACTATAAAGAGAAAAAGTGGGGAAGATCTTAGAACACATAGGCACAGGGGGAAATTTCCTGAGCATAACACCAATGGCCTATGCTTTAAGATCAAGAATCGACAATGGGACCTCATGAAATTGCAAAGTTTCTGTAAGGCTAAGGACACTGTCAAGAAAACAAAACAGCAGCCAACAGACTGGGAAAGGATCTTTACCAATCCCACATCTGATAGATGGCTAATATCCAATATATACAAAGATCTCAAGAAATTAGACTCCAGAGAATCAAACAACCCTATTAAAAATGGGATAGAGAACTAAACAAAGAAATCTCAACTGAGGAATACCAAATGGCTGAGAAGGACTTAAGGAAATGTTGACATCTCTAGTCATCAGGGAAATGCAAATCAAAACAACCCTGAGATTCCACCTCACACCAGTCAGAATGGCTAAGATCAAAAACTCAGATGACAGCAGATGCTGGAGGATGTCAAGAAAGAGGAACACTCCTCCACTGTGGACGGGGTTGTAAGCTGGTACAACCACTTTGAAAATCAGTCTGGTGATTTTTCAGAAAATTGGAAATAGTACTACCTGAGGACCCAGCTATTCCACTCCTAGGCATATATCCCAAAGTTGCTCCAACATACAATAAGGACTCATGCTCCACCATATTCATAGCAGCCTTATTTATAATAGCCAGAAGCTGGAAAGAACCCAGATGTCCTTCAACAGAAAAATGGATGCAGAAAATGTGGTACACTTACACAATGGAGTAGTACTCAGTTATTAAAATTTACGAAATTCCTAGGCAAATGGATGGAACTAGAGAATATCATCCTGAGTGAGGTAACCCAGTCACAAAAGAACACACATGGTATGCAGTCACTGATAATCGGATACTAACCTCAGAAAGCTCTGAATACCCAAGAAACAATTATGAAACTCAAAAAGAAGGCAGGCCAAAATGTGGAAGCCTCAATCCTTCTTAGAAGAGAGAACAAAACACTTATGGGCAGGGGCTTGATCAAGTGGAAGAGCAGGGATTGAAGAGGAGATCGTTCAGGGGCTACCTCACCTGGGGAGTCACCCCATGTGCAGCCACCGGGCCCAAGAACTATAGTTAATACTGAGAGGCAGTTGCTGGCAAGAACCACATAGGGGCGCCTCCTCAGGGGCTCTGTCAGAGTCACGCAGCTGTGCATGCTTGTAGCTAACCACCAAATTGAGCATGGGGACACCTGTGAGGGTGGTGGAGAAAATGAAGGAGCTGAAGGGGTTGCGGCCTCATGGGAAGAACAACATTTTGACCAACCAAATCCTCCACAGCTCCCATGGACTAGAACACCAACCACTGAGCACTCATTGAGAGGCCCATGGCTCCAGCTGCATATGTAGCGGAGAATAGCAGTGTCAGGCACCAATGTGAGACGAGGCCTTTGGTCCAATGAGGGCATGTTTTCGCAATGTCGGGGAAGCCAAGGCACTGAGGTGGAGAGGGTAATTGGGCACTAGTGCACCTTCGTGAAGATAAGTAGAGGGGGCGGGAGGATGGGAGCAGGGTGAATGAAGGGGATAACATTTCAAATGTAAATGCAGAGAGTATCTAATAAAAAAAATTAAAAAAAAAAAAAACCAGATACACTAAATCTAATGGAACAGAAAATGGAGAGTAGCCTTGAACTCAGTTGGCGCATGAGACAACCTGTACCTGAAAAGAACACCCATACATCAAGCATAAGATCAACAATTAATAAACGGGACCTCATGAAACTGAAAAGCTTCTGTCAATTAAAGGACACTGTCCATAGGACTAAATGACAGCCTAATGATTGGGAAAAGATCTTCATCAACCCTACATCTGACAGAGGGCTACTATGCAAAACATAGAGAGAACTCAAGAACTTAGACACCAGCAACCCAAACAACCCAATTTAAAAATGGGATGTAAAGCTAAACAGAGACTTTTCAACAGAGGAATCTCTAATGGCTGAGAAACACTTTTTTTAAAATGTTCAATTCCCTTAGTCGTCAGGGAAATGAAAATCAAAACAACTCTGAGATTCCACCTTACACTCATCAGAATGGCTAATACCAAAACCTCAAGGAACAGCTCATACTGGAGAAGATATGGAGCAAGGGAAAGTCTCCTCCATTGCTGATGGGAGTGCAAGCTTGTACAACCACTCTGGAAATCAATGTGGTGGTTTCTCAGAAAAATTGAGAATAGTTCTACCTCAAGACCCAGTTTTTCCGCTCCTGGGCATATATCCAAAAGATGCTCCTCCATGCTACAAGGACACATGCTCCACTATGTTCAAGGCAGCTTTACTCACAACAGCCAGAAACTGGAAACAATCAGAAGCCAAAAACAACCCAGAAGTTTCTCAACTGATGAATGGATAAAGAACATGTGGTACCTTTACACAATGGAATACTACTCAGCATTAAAAACAAAGACATCATGAATTCTGCAGGCAAATAGATGGAACTAGAAAATATCATCCTGAGTGAAGTAACCCAGAACCAAGGCCTAGCATAGCTGTCCTCTGAGAGGCTCTACCCAGCAGCATCCACCTTCTATTGTGAGGCCTTTTTATTGGCCTGGAACTCACCTATGGGCCAGGCTGGCTGACCAGTGAGCTCTATAGAACTGCCTACCTCAGCTTCCCCAGCCCCTATGCTTAGCTTTTTAAATTTTTTGGGTCCTAGGGATTAATCTCAGTTCCTCGTGTTTGCAACAACATTCTACTAAACAAGCTACTTCTGTAGCCCTCTTGTTTTGGTTTTTAAGACAGAGTCTCATTGTATAGCCTAGGCTGGCTTCAAATTCAAAGTCTTCCTGCATCAGCAAAGGAAATGCAAATTTAAACTACGACAACATATTATTTCATACCTTTCAGCATAGCTATTATTTTAAAATTAATACTAATAACAAGCATCAATGAGTGTTCAAGATAAAAAGGAAAGTTAATTTGTATACCCAACATGTGAAACAGTGTAGAGATAATTTCTAAAAAATTACAAAATGTAACTAAAATACGAGCCAATCATCTCTAACAGGAATGTCTAAAAGAAACAAAGCCAGAATATCAACTGACTTTAATGGAACCAACAGGAACAGAAGGGTCGACACTGGTACCTACTGCATTTACCAATTTAAAGAGCATCTCTCTTCTCATGTTGACCATTCAGAATAGCCAAGGAACAGTCAACCAAAGATGTGATATTTAATTATCGTGGTCCATGCAGCCTGTGTGTGTGTGTGTGTGTGTGTGTGTGTGTGTGTGTGTGTGTGTGTGTGTGTATAAAATAAAGTGGACTAATACTCTGCCTTACAAAGCATGAGACCTATCATTTGCAACAATGTTGATTAGACTGAAGGACACTATATTGAGTGAAATAAGCCACTTACAAAATGACAAATAGTGCGGGATCACTTGAGGGAAACCTAAGAGTCAAATTCACAAAGCTAGATGGTAGAACAGTGATTAATAGGGTCCGGTAAGGGATGTGAGAAGGAGGAGACATTGGTTCAAGAATATAGAGCTTATATTAAACAGGAGGCTTATGGCCTGGAGATTTTCACAGCATAAGGGCCACAGTTAATACAGACTGTATGTTTGTGAAAATTGCTGAGACAGCAGATTCCAGGCATCCTGTCTACAAGATGATTAGCTTGATTTAATCATTTCACAATACATTACATTAAATGTGGTATAATACATGAATCCATAAAGTCTCTTTTTTGATGTAAAAGTAATAAATATTTCAAAGTGTATGGGATCTTGTGAGGGAGTTTCAGATGTCATGATACCTGGGGTGGATGGGTGTTTTGGGGGTTCTTTGTGGCTTCTCAGCAAATCCTGAAATCATACCAACTTAGTCACAAGCTCACCTATGCCAGAAGCACCGGAGGGGGGGTTCTTGAGAACTTTCAGCACACAGAAGTCAATTACAGAGTACAGAGTACACGTTTGAACCAATATATGAATAGATTCTAAAAGTAGGGGAGGGAAGAAAAGTTGGAACACCCAAGTAGAAAGAACCAAAGAGAAGGCACTGAGAGAAAAGAAACCCCACCTTCACTCCCAGACAAAGCATATATAAGTGTATAACTAAAGGAAGACCCGAAGCAGTGAGTCAAATGAAATATAGTATTGCTATAGCAACTGGAACAGGATGGTGGACACTGGTACCTCCTGCATTTACCAAATTAAAGTAAGTATTGCATTTGCTAAGTGATGCCATCTATAGCTTCTAGTCTCTCAGTCATCAGGCCTGGACAAGAATCAGACACAGCCCTGTGTATTACTGTGGGGTCCGGAGAACCTCTCACTGAATACATCTTGCTTGGAAATGTAGTATTGGCAATATGAGGTGGGACATCTCCTTCCCCAGTTAACAGTGGGCCAAAGCTAGCTTCAGGCATAGCAACCAAAAATAAGACTCTCCCAAGCCAAGAGAGAGAGGGATACAGAGAGAGAGAGAGAGAGAGAGAGAGAGAGAGAGAGAGAGAGAGAGAGAGAGACAGAGACAGAGACAGATAGGGAGACAGAGACAGAGAGAAAGGAGAGGGAACACCAGCTCATCCCATTAGATATCTTTGGTCTTGGTCATCAGTAGCCCCATTCCGCTGACTCCTAGTCAGAAAAACAATACAAAGAGGACTGGCAACAATTGAGTTAGGAGGGGTAGTGAAATGCAGGGACCACAGCCCCAGTCCTCTGCAGCATCACTGTGAGGCTCAAAGTAATCAGTCAAATAAGGCAGCTGGCTGCAGGAGACAATTTTCCTTCCACTATGGTGGGTGGTTTGGCTTATTTTTAAAAAGCCTTTACTAGAAATCAGATGCGCCATCTTAGCTGATCTTCCCTGGGGAAATAAATTACACATAACACTGTACACAAACACAGCTCCAAACACAAGCCCAGCTGGCAGCACAGTGCCACTTGTCTCCCCGGGGAAATAAATTCCAGTGTCTGTATATCTCTATCTATAGATACAGACACAAGAAAGGTCATACCGTGTCTCCTCTGGTGCTCCTTTCCCTGGAAATTAAACAATAATTGTTTCAGTGTTTAGTCCCAGCCAAAGGAAACCACTATTGAAGTAAGTCCCCCTACACCAGGTAACACAAGCCTTCCTCTTATCCCACAGGGGATGTATGGCAGAGTACAGAACATCGAGATACCAGGATGTATGTGCACGTGCCTGGAACATTCCAGAAACCCACTTGTAAGAGTCCACCTGGGACTTGGGAACATGTAGGCTGCCCACAAGGGACTGAGGAAGGAGATGTTTCTTGTTCCCTGTGAGTGGTGGAGAGAGAGGGGGTTGGGAGAGACCACAGCTTTACCATGTTGCAACCAGTCAAGATTGTCACCATGTTTGGAGGCCTTGGATTTATTTCACTTATGAGAAGACAAAGACCAGAGTTGATGACAA
The DNA here is from genome assembly GCF_963924665.1 of Micromys minutus. Taxonomy (NCBI): domain Eukaryota; kingdom Metazoa; phylum Chordata; class Mammalia; order Rodentia; family Muridae; genus Micromys; species Micromys minutus. The sequence goes on from NC_137981.1 coordinate 49,794,846, forward strand.
AAATGGCTGTAAAATCCATGAAGACAAAGCTCTATGTCTTTTGTTAATTGTTGGAATGGTATCTGGTATAAAAGGTAGAAATGAAGAAAATAGGAAGGAATGGAGGGAGCAAGGGAGGAAAAAAGAAAAGGATGGAGGGAAGGAGGGCTACTTCCTCCTGTCTCTGCTGTAGAAGGCCAATGTAGCAGGGCTGCATCAACAGCTCTAACAATAACTTCACACTCAGAAGCTGATAGATTAAGATGGTCTTGGTAGTGGGTGCATAGAGGTCCTTCGTCTACCAATTACAGAGCTACATACTACAGTGTTTACTTGTGTGTGTGTGTGTGTGTGTGTGTGTGTGTGTGTGTGTGTGTGTGTGTGTGTGTATTGGCGTGTTGCTGCAGTGTACATATGGAGGTGAGAGAATAATCTGCTAGAGCTGGTTCACTCCTTCCACTGTGTGGTTTCTGAAGATGAAACTCAAGTTCTCAGGTTTGGCAGCAAGAGCATTTAACTAAGCAGGCTCACCAACACAGGCAGACCAGTTTAAACTTGGCTTTAAATAGTCCATCTGGCTTAAACCAGGGAATTGCAAGAAGAGTCCTCCAGTGGTTACTCCCATGGCTCTAAACAAGCCACAGCAGGAGACATAAGGCCCGTGCTTATGTTTAAGCCCCTGGGTTTGGCCAAGAAAAAGACCCTTAAGCACCCAATGCCTGTGATGAATAGGAAATAGAAGATCACCAGGGCAAGAGTTTCTCAGGGATATTAGGAGAAGCAACAAGACCTTGGAGCCCAAGGCCAAGCTCAGAGACCTCTGCAGTCCCCAGCTGATGTGGAGGAGGCCAACCCACATCAACTGTACCTGGCAGGACTCCTAGGTGAAGGACCTGTTCTTGTCCATTGCTGAAATGCTTGTGCCAGTGAAACTCAACCTGTGTTTCCTGATCAGCTCTGGGATGTAAGTCCCCAGGTAATGAGGAGGAAAAGTCAAGGCTAGAAAAGAGGTGTCATTTCCCATAGAAGTCCAACATAAATCAGAGAGACAGGCTTCCTGCTACAAGTTCTACCATGTTGTCATGACTTCTCTTTACTTCTAGACTCAGGACAACAGAACAAGAAACATGAAGCAGACAGGGCTTGTCACACTGGCAATATGGCATAGATCAAGTACAAGATTATATCTTCAAACAAAACTAGATAAGATACAAGCACTGAGTGGTCCTCTAACTTTATTCATTATGGTCATCTACTCTGTGCCAGGCTCTGAGGTTACCATGGAACCTGGTGGTCTTGCTCTCACAGAGCTCCCTCTAGAATTCAACAACTGCAAATCTGTGTGTCTTATTGAAGAAGACAACATGCTGTAGAACCAATTGGGAGAACTTAGAAATACAGACATGGATGTTCAAAAACCATGTGGTCAATTAGGCACTCTGCAACACAGTATGAGGCTACATGTGAGCATGGAAGGAAAACACACCAAAGTCTAACGTCTGGGTCTCCCCTTATTAGCTATGTGATCTTAGGTAAGCAACTTTATTTCTCTGTGCCTCATTTTCTTCCATTGAAAGGAAGATAGGGAAATTGGAAGTGCCTACCTATGATGAGTAAGCAACTTTGGTTGTCAACTTAACTAGATCTGAGATCAACTAAGACTTATTGCCTGGGCACATCTATGAAGAACTTTCTGAGCTATGTTATATGAAAAGGAAAGAGACACCCTAAATATAAGCACTTCAATATTAAAGGAGATCCAAGGTAAAAGCTTTGATTTTTCTTTTATTGTTTTTGTGTCTTTCCAGCGTGTTCATCTGCTCAGCCACTGTTGTTCTGCTCCTATATTCCTTTACTAGCCTTGAAACCAAGCTTCTGAAGCATTCCAATGTAGACTGAAGGCCAGTGGATCTCTAGGAGTCGTCCAGGTCTCCAGTACCAAAGTAGGACCACTGGAAGGACTAGCCACCAGTTTCTCAACATCTCCAGTGTGAACACCACCACAATTGGGCTATTCTATGCCTCACTGTGTAAGATAATCATCTTGGTTAAGGTTTCTACTGCTATGATATATGTCATGACCAAAAGCTACTCAGGGAAGATAGAGTTTGTTTCTTCTTACAACTCTCAAGTCGTACTCCATCACTGAAAGAAGTCAGGGTAGAAACTCAAAGCAGGAACTGAAGCAGAAGCCATGGAGTAATGCTGCTCACTGATTGGCTTGCTTGTTCAGCCTGCTTTCTTATACAGTCCTGGGGTGGTACCACTCACAATGGCTTAGGCCTTCTTATATCAATCATAGGCTACGAAAACGTCCCACCGGCTTGCTTCAAGGCAAATATTATGAAGACACTTTCTTGATGTGGTTCCCTCTTCTTGGATAACTCTGTGTCAAGTTGACAATAAAAAATACTACACTAGAAGAAATGCAATGAGCCCCCTTTCAATATATTGAATATATAGTCATTGTATCAATTCTGTTCTTATATGGGAGCCTAAATAATCATTGTCTCATATATTGTTTAATATAAGACTGTCTCATTGTCTCAATAAAATGTACCTACTTCATACATGAGCCAAGTCAACATTGGCTCTTGACATGGCTGGAATTCTTCTTGGAAAAAAATGACATTCTTGCTGTTACTGCAAATTATGATAATATTAATAGGGCTTTCCTTAATGTCTGAAAACTTTATCAGCAACTACTCTAGGCCAGGGCTTCCAGGCAGAGTAGTTAAGAGTAAAGAACTGGGAAAATCCGTAGTCTTAGTCACTCAAAATGTTCACTATATCCCCTGGGGCGTTTAGTATAGAATGTCAAGTGGAAGACCACTTCTGATACACGAGAAACAGGATCAGAATCAAATTTTACTACAAGACTTACAACAGCAAATATCTCAAACTGCTCCCAACTTATGGTCAGTATAATGTATGGAGATTGGGAGACCAACTCATGAGAGTTCCAATATCAACAGCTCTGGGAGAAAGAAGGGAACAGAGACAATCCTGATGAGGACAGTGGGTACACAGCTCAGCATAGCCTCAAGGTAGAACATAGACACCAGCTTCATGAAACACAGCTTGTCTTAGTTACGGCTTTATTGTTGTGAAAAGACACCATGACTACAGCAATTCTTATAAAAGAAAACATTTACTTTATTTTAGGCTGCCTTGTGATTTCAGAGGCTTAGTCTATTATGGTTTTGGCAGGAAGCATGACAGCACACAAGAAGACAAGGGGCTGGAGAAGTGGCTGAGAGTTCTACATCTGGATCTGCAGGCAGCAGGAAGAGACAGGCTACACTAGGCCTAGCTTGAGCTTCTGAGACCTCAAAGCTCACACCCTCTAGTGACACACTTGCTCCAACAAAGCCACGCCTACTCCAACAAGGCCACCCCTACTCCAACAAGGCCACACCCACTCCAACAAGGCCACACACACTCCAACAAGGCCACACCTACTCCAACAAGGCCACATCTCCTAATAGTATCACCCCTTATAGGCCTATGGGGGGTCATTTTCATTCAAACCACCACAACAGCCTTGACAAGGAGTATATGTTCTAAGGCTTTAACCTATCCTGAGTTGGGAGCATTTCCAAAGTCTGACTCACTTCTTCCTTTAGGACAACCTACACATACATATTACATGAAGTTCAGGTTTGAAGGGCTCTCCAAGGTCTACATACTGGAATTCATGAAAGGGCAGTTCTTCTTTGATCAGGAAGGACCACCTATGGTGCTAGCTATAAGAACATGAGTGGACTGCATGATCCCCTCACTTTATATGTCCTGCTACTTTCTCCATAGGGATACCAACTAAGCAAACATGGTAACCCACTTACATCTGGAGATACCCAACTGACACATTTCCTTCGCATCCACCATCCTGGCAAACACGTATAGCCCAGGCTGAGACAGAAATAAGACAAGGTGAATCCTCAAGAGGATCTAGGACCTTGGAAGGAGATGACACAAACACAACTCATTCAGAATGTATCACAGACCTACAGGTAGACTGATGGTCCTATTAGGAGAGGAGAGCAGTTCCAACAGGAACCCCAGAGCTAGTAAGGATAATACTTCCAAAAGAAGGCATTGGGGCCAACTCCAAATTCCAAATGGATAACAGAAGTGCTATGAATGATCTTGGGAATAGATAAAAGTTGTTCTACTGAACCTCAGGAAAGAGGGGGGAGCCACCATATTTTCTCATTGCCCTTCTCAGAAAGACAAAGTCCTAGAAAAAAAACCATTCTTCTGTGGGGTTATGATGCCTCACTCCTAGACACTGCTACTTGCCCTAACCACCCTGGGATCAGAATCCTATAAATAGTTCTGTGGCTAGAACTCACTATCATTATTCATACTGACCAATCCCCTGCCTGCTCACCACATATCCATAGCAACCATAATAAAATCTCTTTCTACCCAGCTCTTCATCCCTCTGCCTCCTGACTCACTGCAGAGCTTTCTATGTGGCCCCGACCATAGCAAAACCTATTTCTACAGACCTGTAAGGATGAACATATCTTCCATCAGGACACTGACTTCTGTATCTACTCATATCATGCCCTAACTTAAAACAAATTTTGGTTATCTCTACAACTAGTAGTGTTTCCCTGAGGGACAGGAAACCCAGCTTGGCTCTCTCTAAGAAACACTAAATAGTGGAGTGATGTTTTTCTCCTATTAGCCTTGGTCTGCTTGGGCCTCACTTGGCATAAGAAAGTACTCTCTCTCCCCAGAGTTGCACCCTAGCCAAAGGAGACCTAAAGTGCAACCCCATGAGGTCAGCAGATGAAACAGACACTGCTGCAGGCCAAAGGCTAGAACACTAGGCTACTCATGTTTCTCTACAGACAATAATGCAGTGCTGTCCTTCCCATTCCATCTTCATGGCAAGAAGAACTGGCCCTTTGTCCTGCCCAGCTAGAGGTCACAGAGGCATCTCTGCTAAGGCTTTCTCTGTGTTACTTAGGCAGAGGGCTTCCTGTTGCCTAGAAACCAGGGAACTCAACAGAGACCATTGTTCTGGGTGGAAGCAGGCCCTGGGGCCACTCGAGGTTTCAGCCACTTGAACAGCTTCTCTCTGAGGCTGAAGGCTATGGCCTCACACATGAAGCATCTTTATGTTATCTCTCGTGGTTTCTGAGTAGCAGGCTTTCTTTCCTCAGCAGCTAGGGAACAGTCCACAAAATGATCATCTAAGGTGTTGGTAGTGACATATACCTGTGATGTCAGATCACTTACCATTTTTTACCTTTCAGCATCAAAAGCTATATATATGGCTGGCAGCTGTGAGTTCTGGGTCTGTTCTTGCCCCATCCTCCAATCAGCCTTGCTTCTGTGGGAAGCAGTATTCACAACATGCCTTCTTTCTTCATCCCCTATTCTACCCTTCCTTTCTGCTTTAGCCCCTCTTCTGCATTCAGCCTCTACTGCAAAGCCTCATAGACTAGAATGTGCTTGATCTTGGTTCTCCCTTTTGACAGGTTCTCCTATCTGAAAAGATAGCTGTATATCTTACACTGGTTACTATTACATCCCCGTGAACCAAAAAGCTGGCAGAAATAACTTCTGGGAAGAATATGTTCATAGGACTTACAGTTTGAGATACTCCAGTCTATCACAGCAGGGAAAATATGGCTGCAGGGGTGGCTCCATCTGTGGCAGAAAAAATGTGCATTGGAACCCCTCTCATAGCAGGTGAACCAAAAAGCACAAAAACTAGAACCAGAAGTAGATGTAGCCTTTAAATCTTGCCCCCAGTGACCTGTCTCTGCCAGCCAGGTCCCATCTCCCCAAATTCCCCAACCTCACCAAACAGTGCTACCAACTGGAACCTAAAAGACCCGAGATGAGAACAGAGAAAATATTTTTTACATCTAAATTATGTGTCCTATTTACATAGACCCTTCTTGCTCTTCATTGCTTGTCCCAATTTTAATATTAATAGCATTCCGTTGACCCTCTGAATATCCCGTATGGAAGATAAATGACAGAGCAGTCTCCCCCATGAACTCCCTCTGTTCCTATCCCCCTCCATGAGACCATAGCACTGCCGAACCCCCTTTTCTTGAGACATGTGTTATACATTCCCTAACTGAGGAGAGGACCAGTTAGCAGGCACAGCCTCCTTAAGTAAATGAGGGCACTGAGGCTGTGGTGACTATGACCTGCCCAAATCACTAAATCTATTAGCATGACTCTGACTATTCAAAAGTTGTTCCATCTTGTCTCTTTTTCCACAAATCCAGACCACCTTTACAACCACAACCCACCTTTTCAAACAACTTCAGTCTGCACTGTCCCCTTTGGGAGTGACTTGCACCATATGTCACTGCTCTCGAGTTATCCTATGGGTAATGCGCCATCTTGCTCCAGACTATTAGTAAAGAGTCCAGAAACTATAGCTTCTCCTTTTCTCGGCCTAGATACAAATGATCTGCTTATAAAATACTTGAAGAATCGATTCAGATAATACTGAGACATGTAGATTTAAAGGACCCTGCAAAAGTCCCACTAACCAGTGTTAACAAGAGGCTGATAAGGCAGGAAGATTCTCTCTAAACCTTAACTTTCAACTCTTTGCCATGTCCAATCCAGGTTTCATGGGCCAAGGTCATGTATGGAGAGGATCCTTACCACCAAATTAGATAAAATCCCTCATCAGAGATGAGCCTCCAAAGAGGTGTTGGGGTGGGGGTGGGGGGGCTGTGCACACAGCAGGGATCAGCTAACTTGGAGAAAGGATACAGGCCCTAATCCAAACTCAAGCAAAGGTCCCAAACATAGGCTATGTTTGAATTGTTGGCATCAACTTTGGGAAGCAGACCATTGAGATATGCCTTTGGCATGAAAACTAATTGATACAGTGAAACCATCTGCAGTCTCCCAGCTTTCCTGGCTAAATCTCCACCAGGTAGGATGCTCTGGGCAACCCTCTTCCCAACTCTGAGCTGATACTCGTCCGCAAAAAGAGAATGCTAGAGTCTACCATCAGTGCTGACCACTGAACAAGCAAGTCAAGCTACAGGTGTAAATTTAAATTTTCTAGTAGCCACACTGTAGGAGGAAAACCAAATGAACTCATATAAGATATGCCACTGAATGTAATGAAGATGACACATTATGCTTTCAACATCAAATGAATACAAATGTTTGAATAAAGAATTTTTATTCTTTGCTCACTTGGATTTGAAATCTGATATCTGTTTTATGTTTCCATCAAATGCCAACTGATATCGGTTACCTTTCAACTGCTTGATAATTGTGATACAGTAAAGTGGCTGCCATAACAGGTGTGGTACAGGGGAGCCCCTTCTGGTTCGGGTGACTTGTGGGTTCATCATCATGTCTCTCTAGTTTGCTTAGGACCAGATTCTCCACCTTCAAGTTCTGCACATCCTCTTATCAGGAGATACAAATGCTACTTCCTGCCCTGCTAATCTCCCCACATTATCCTTGAACAAATAATCTCAGAATATCAATATTTAAACCACCTTGTCTTCCTCCTAAACTCCAGGTACCTACCTCATTGCCTCTTTCAGGCCAGTGTGAGCCTAACTCTCAAGGACAGGTTTGCCCCCCTGCCCATCCCTTAGCAGGGGCAGAGAAGAGACAATCTTTGGGAGACGCTATGAACATTTGCTTCCCACACAACATGAGACCAGCATGAAGAGACTAAAGCGAGCTGGAGGCTAGTCACATTGACTCTTCAGACCCTGACCCCAATGAGATAAACAACTGAAGGACAAAGTAAAACAATCAAACACTCCATATTAAAGTGTTAAGTTGGATACTGCACCATCAGAAGCCGCATCAGTTGGGGGTCTCAGCAGGAAACAGATGGCATGCTCAAGCTGGGTAATTGAGGAGAGCTTAATGAGAGTACTGTTTTAGAATGGGGGGAGGGGCTTAGGAAAAGCACAAGGGATAATCTGCAGCACTTCCAGGTTTGAAGAGACCAATATGAAGAGACATACCTGAGTCCAGAAGTACCTCTATGTAGAGAGCTTCACTTAACAAAACTGGCAACCTGAGGATGTCCCAAGTTGAGAGAGACTAAAAGCAGATGCTCCCAACTTTCTCCTCCAACCCCAACCTCCATCCCCAACTGATTCATTCTATCGATCAACCCCAATCAAAGGAGCCCAGGGAGCCTCCTAGAGTACAGGATGGACAGGGGCATAAAGAGAACAAAAGATGATTCCTAGCCCAAGAAATGATATGAGAATTTCCCAGGTGGCACTCCTTGGTGATGCGGGGCTAGATCCAAGTCTTAGAACATGAGTAGGCTTTAAAGAGATAAGGACAGAATGGCCGAGTGACCTTGAATGAAGGGTAAGAGTTGGAATCGAGTGTGCAGTTCACAGAGATGGGGTGGCCTATGAAGGTGGGGTGACCCATGGAGGTGGGGTGACCCATGGAGGTGGGGTGACCTGCACAGGGGGGTTGGTCATGATGAATGACTGCAGAGATCTCAATCCGTCTTCTCTCTCCACCTCCAAGCTATGGAAGTCTTGGGCTTTCCTTCTTCCTTCCAAAAGTTATGGAGGTGGGGTGACCCACGGAGGTGGGGTGACCTGCACAGGGGGGTTGGTCATGATGAATGACTGCAGAGATCTCAATCCGTCTTCTCTCTCTAGCTCCAAGCTATGGAAGTCTTGGGCTTTCCTTCTTCCTTCCAAAAGTTGGACTCGCAACCTTAAAAGACTGAGCATCAGAAGAAGACAAGGCCTCAAAGGGAACGAAGACGAGTTGGTATGTGGTTCTCAAAGTCTGAGGAGTAACAAAGCAGGTCGGGTGCTTTGTGGACCAGAGTGGATTCCTCATACTCAATCACAGAGGGATGAATACCTCCAGTTCTTAGATGGAGCAGGGAAGTCTAAGAGGGTTAGAGCAGGAACTAGGACTTCTGTGAGTGCAAGAGTGGCACCACACTTAAGATTATCTCATCAGCCAGCAGAAAGGTGAAAAAAATAACAAACCCACTGGAGACACTGGAGACATTGTATATAACATTATGAACTTCCGAAATCCATGACTCATTGTGCCCATAGCATGGAAAAATAAACTGAAGTCCAGAGTGTTAAGTTCCAGGCCAGAGAATCATTAAGTAGGATAGAACAAGGAAACCAGGTCTAAATCTTTTTAAATTTTCCCCCATTTTAATGAAAGAAAACTGCATGACAGCGACAAAGAAGACTTGGAGATTTACTGCTTGCCAAGAAAAGAGAGTTTTGAGTAATTAAGACATTATTGTCCCAGGCATCCGGAGGCTAAGCTGGAACTGAAGACACCAGGTGACATTTCGGAGAACTGTGACCTGGAAGAACCAGTGAACAAGTCTGTGGCAGAAGCTCAGCATGAGCTAACGCCAGGTTTCCACAGAGGCCATGTTCCCTCTCTGGAGAACTTTAACCATTCTAGCCCCTGGCCATCCTCTTTGACAGGCGATATAGGGAACAGCCACCCTCCCCCAGTCTAGAACTACAATCCAAATCTCAGTGCATGCATAAAAACAAATTTTCAAGTATACAAAGTCAGGGCTTATGTTTAGTCCATACGTCCTGCCATTTGTCTGTGTGTCCTGCCAACCTTTCTCCACTGGATGACCATGAAAATGAGAAGCAGGCACCAGGCCAATAACCCAGATACCAAGCATGAATAAGCTGTGGCTGCCAACATCCATGCTCCACCCAAGTTCATAACATTTCTATCTCCTCTTTAGAGCAGAATCTTTGTTAGGATAGCCTTCCTCATTTATAATATTTTCAGTGTGAATAACCAAGTCATTATTTCTTATTTAAGTCCTGTCTGCCACAGAGCACCACCAGATGGTAGAGGGGTCAGTGCTGCTCTGAGTGGCTTCATGACTGATGCGACCAATATGTTTTGTTAGAGTCAGTGTGATTTGGTGTTTAAGGAAGAAGACAGAAGGATGAGGGGACAATGAAGAAAAACAACGATGGTCCAAACAGCAGTTCCTATAAAGCACTAATAAATTACAGTCAGGAATCAGCCCTGTGATGGGTCTTTCCGTGTCCTACATCATATGTGAAATGTACATCTGACTCACAAGTCGGGGTGAATGGCTCAGACAATAAAGGGTTTACTGTAAAAGTGTGAGGATCAAAGTTTGAGCCACAAAGTCACATTTTTAAAAAAATCAGCTTGAAGCCAGGGTGAGGAGATACCCCCCCACACACACACACACACTCAGAGGAGGAGGGAAGATGGGGAAAGAATTGTAGGAGGAGCTGTCCAGAATGAGGGCAGTGAGAAGGATGCAAAGTGAATAAGTAAAAATTAATTCATTAAAATCCAGACTCACTGACCTAGGGTGGCCAGAAGACACCAACAGCCTGCTGGGGGCACCGCTGCAATGAGAGAATGTGTGATGGAGAGATGGGAAATATGGAGGATATGGTGGAGAGACGGAGAGAAAGTGAAATGGAGGGATCTGCACACTGGACGAAGGTGGAACTGGAGGATTGACAGCAGTGAGCAAAAGCTATGCATTGCCTGAAGCCACAGGATGTCCAGGCCAGCTGCCACCAAGGGCCATATATGGGTTCATGATTCTCCTGCAGCCTGGCTCTGTGGTGATATCTGTGGCCCATGTTGTCACCAAAGGCCATCGGATATCAGTGGACTGGGCTGCTGCCTAAGACTATGTTGATGCTTGGGGCAAGCATATCTGGGTGACCTGTACTGCCACCTAAGGTTACGGTGATGCCCTGATCCAGGCTGTTGCTGAAGGATCTGTGAGCCTGCTGCAGCTGAGATCTGTATTAATGTCCATGGCCCACATTGCCAGAGGAGACCATGTGGATGTCTGAGGGTCATGCTCTTATGTGTGTGTGGGGGGGGAGGGGGTGGAGTCCAGGTTGATCTGAGTAGCCTGTGCTGCCAGCTGAGCACATGGTGACATCTGAACCCAGGCTGCCACCAGGAGCTAAGTCACAGCCAGGATCTGTGTTGGTATCTGAGGCCTGTGATACCACTGAAGGCTATACAGATGTCCCTGGTCTGGACTGCCACCTGAGGTAATGTGAATGTCCAAGTGCTATGCTAAGCTGGCCCTGTACCTCGTCTGCCTGGCTTGGGCACACCAGAGATGCCTTCTTCACACACCCCCTTACCTGCAGGAGAGAGATGAACTGACACTATGGTATGAGAATAAGAGAGCTGTCCCTGTCCCTCAACAGCTGCAGCTCCCTGGAGAGTGGGCCCTGTACCTCACCTGAGCAGCACAGCAGAACTGGCCCTGATGGCACAGGTACGAGAGCTGGCCCCACCCATCACCCGAACAAACAGGAGAGCTGACCCTGATGGTCTGGGAGCAAAACAGCAAGTGGGCTGAGCAACTCAACTTCCACCCAGGCCCAGATCCAAGGCTCTGAGTTGGCTAACCCCAGCATCCCCCTGTCTATGACCTGCTGGAGTCTATGAAGAGACAGGTTCTGCGGATCCAAAGTTGTAGGGTCTCTTTGACACAGGGCAACAACAGGATGTCCAAGAGGAATCTTGGTGAAGATTCAGTATTGATAGCATAGCAGAAGCCAAAGGCCTCTAACCAGGCTCATTGCAATGACATTTGCAAATAAAGGTGTGTGGATGAAGGGCTATACAATGGCTTCCAGAGCAAGATAGTTTTTTATTTTGTTTTGCTTTTAATTTTATATATATATATATATATATATATATATATATATATATATATATATATATATATGCGTGTGTGTGTGTGTGTGTGTGTATGTTTTCTTCTGGTGGGGAAAGATGCAAGGGTAGGGAGCAGATATGAAGTGACCAAGTAAAGAGTGGGGGTTGAGGTACATGATCTGAAATTCACAAAGTCAATAAAACCTTTGTAAAAACCCAGTGTGGTGACACATGCTTACACTTCTAGCACTAGGGAGGTATAAACAGGCATGTCCTTGGGGAAAAAGGATATCCCTAGGGCTCTTTGGACAACCAGCCTAGCTAAATGGGCAAGCATCAGGCCAGTCAGAGATCCTGTCTCATTAAACAAGGTAGATAATATCTGGAGAATGAGACCCTACATTGGCCTCTGACCTGTATACACATGTACACATGTCTTTACACACTTGTGTGTGCACACGCACATGCTCACATGCACACACACACACATGAATCATTACTACCAATGCCTGGACCCCACATTAGAAATTCTGATTCAGTGGACTGAAATGGAGCCAGAAATCAAAAGGAATTTTTAAAGCGTGACAAATGCAGCCAGAGTTGAAAAAGCACTGATACTCATCAGTTCCCCTCTCTGAAACCTCCTCCTGTTCCCCACACCCTGTTTATGCACCCCTGACACTGTCTAGAATCAAACAGTGCTAAGGAATTCTGATGAATGAGTGGCCATCTAAAGCACAAGTAGACCACTGTATGATGAGCTGTGACATCTGAGGGAGTGGTCACTCAAATTCCTGCATGGCCAGCTTACTCTGTACCTGGCAGTGCACCCCACCTACGCCAGAACTCAAACGCTGCTTGCTTTGATCTCTTCTGCTCACTTTGAATCTTGAGTTTCATTGCTGGTCCTAGAACACAACAGTAGCCAAGTCCTCTAGCTGCCCAGACCCTGAGGTCCTACATACTTGAGAAAGGGACAGCAATAGGACTGAGTATTTCCTGCTTGGTGCCCCCCTCAGTTGATTTGCCCCATATCTAAAATTGTCTCCCTGGTGCTAATGTCCTATGGTTCTGGGGCCCTAAATCCAGAAGCTATTTGCCAAGAAATGTTCATATTTATTTGTGAAATTATATGGACCTTTATAGCACACTTAAGAAGATGAATAAATTCCTGATCACATGGCCCAATTTGTTGTTCTAACCTGACACTTCTGTGCCATAATCACCTCTTTACTCAGACAGTTATGGCCAAGGCTGTTAGGGATTTACTAGAAGCATTTTATAATGTGTTTTACAAGATGTTGTTGAGGCCATGGCTTTGTTTATGGGGGAAAGAGGAAGGAGGCGGCAGAAGGATGGAAAAAGAATAAGAAGGAGAAAGATAGAGGCTGGTGGCAGAGCTCACAGAAGCTTCTGGAAGTACCCAAGGGGTATGCTAACTAGGAACTCTCTTGCTAGCCTGCACGCCCCCCCAACTCCCACCCCTGCTCGCCCACCACTTGAGAACTTTGATCTCTCACTTCTACAAGATTATTGATCTTCAGAGGTAGGAAAGGAGGGAGGGGAAAGATACAGACATCAAGGAGATTTCAAGATAAGACTGGGGAGGCAGGGATCTCCTTTATAGCCAGTGAAATATCAGAAAGCTCTGCTAGAAATGAACTTTCCACCTTTGGTTCTTTCTCCCAAAGAAAAGAAAAGAAGGAGAAAGTACAGAGGCGGAAACCTCAGTCACAGACTTCCAAGTCTTTACTGTTAACTAGAGATGGGTCATCCTAACTTGTATGGAAGGTTAATTGCAGACTAGGCAAGAAGAGTCTTAGAATTTATTATTTACTGGTCCGGAACTGAAAGACACAAGATGTACAAAATGAAAGCCCAAGTCCCCGGAGAACTTACCCTGTGAGGAACATTCACATTTGGAAGCCAGACACAGCTCCATGTGTGCCAAACATCTTTGTAGAGCTGTGCACAAAGAGCAACAGTTACAAAAGTAGAAAGGACAATTTTCTGGGTCGTGAGAAATGAGCTCTAAGCTAGACCTTCAGAGTAGAAGTATTTTTTCCAGTGAGGAACATACTTTGCATCAGAAACCAGAGTAAGGGGGCAGTGGGCATGTTAGAGGCAGCTGTTCATACCATAAGCAGGAGTCTTGCAGTATCGAGCACCCAAGCTTTCATGAGGGCTGAAAGACAGAGGTAAGTGAGGCAGTCAAAGCTCATGGCTCTCACTGAGTTAGATATAACCACCTGTCACTGAGACTCAGACCCTGAGGATTCACTAGACAAAGACCAAGAAGACAAAGTATGTCCAAAAGTTCCATCCAGAAATAGCTGTGAATCCAGGGGGCTGCAGGTAGTGCTGATAAAAAGTAGAAAGGGAGCTGGGGAACCAAATCAGAGTGGACTTCTTACTTTCAGGGAAAAAGAGATGTCTCAGTTTGTTCTTCAAAAGATCCTTAGCTCGTCTACCATAAACACCGTAGTACTCCAACCTCCATTTGGCCATGCAAAGTCAGTGTGAAATATCAGATAAATCAAGAGCTCCCTTAAATGTCAGGAACATGCAAACTAGAAGATAACGTTGTGCCAAAGAGACAGGGGAGCCTATGTGAAGGAGTCTCCAAAAGACAAAAATGGAAGAACTTGGACAACAACAAAAAAAAAAAAAAAAAAAAACAAAAAAAAACACAGTACTGGATTATAACCCAGATATGAAGGAAATGCCCATGAGTCAATATTGATTCAAACAAATGAGGAATTATGACATAACTTATGACAAGGAAACAAAACTCCCATAGATAGTTATTCTGCTGAGCTCCTGGATGTGGAGTTTCAGTCTCTTCTCTGCTAGCCATTCTGAGAGGACTGCTCTTGCCAATTTGCTTGGAAAGAATAGGACGTGCACAGGGCAGTAGGGGGCGGGGATCCTGGGGAAAGTGGGGACCACTTCACTATGCAGAGGAGAACCAGGCAGGCTGTACCTCAGACTGATGACCAAGTTCAGTACCATCAGTGCAGACACTCTGGCAATGTGTCCCTGACATGATGCCATGAGACTATCATTTCACCTCCCACAGAAGATCCAACTCCAGCGTAAGCATGAGAAAACACCAGAGAAACTCTGATGGAGGGGCATCCAACAAAACACCCCCATAATACTGGTTTTAAAAAAAGCGAAGGTCATTACAAATAAGGAAAGTGTCAAATCAAGAGTAGCCTAAGAAATAAAATGACCAAATGCCCTGTGGGATCCTAGGACAGAAAGGATGTTGATGGCAAACTTGTGAAATCTAAACAAAGAGTGAAGTTTTGTCAAGAGCAAGGGCCCAATGTTTTATTCTAAATTGTGCTGAACATGTCATAAAATACTGGGCAAGAGATGTCTACAAACTCGCTGTCTTGTTCTTGAACGTTCTCTGTAAATATGGTTTGTATTAGTTTTTAAAAGATTCTTGGACTGTTGTGCGCAGACTAAGTCATGGGAAAGCAATACAAGAACAGAGAATGGTTGTGAGCATCGGGGGATTGTGGAGACAGGGATCGGTGTGAAAGTGGGAGAATGAGAGATTGGAGTCAATGACTAAAGTAAGGTTTAACCCCCAGGGAGAATCAGGTTGAGGGGTGTGGGTAGAAGCCAAGCTCCAGCTGGAGGCTCGCCAAGTCTGAGATGCTCACCACAGCCCCATGACATTTGAATGGCTCTATAGGAAAAGCAGAGAGGAAGGGGCTGAGTCTATAGGAGCTTAACAGCATCTATACTACATTCGAAGTGGTGAAATGCAACCCACTCTTCATGTAAGAGTTCTGCAGACATCTATTCTTCATTAGATGCTTGTGGCTGTAGTTAGAGCAAAGAAGGTAAGAGAAGAAGATATGTTGTCAACAAACAGAGGAGGCTGCTGTGCCAGACTATCTTAAGTACCATGACTAACAAACAGGAGGGACATGGAACTGATTGTTTAGAGGGTGATTATAATGGGGCATTAGACAGGGGCTTAAAGGACCTGTGGAAATGAACCACCTGAGGAAACAGCATTTGGGTCTATTCATAAAGTAGGATTCAAAT
The DNA here is from genome assembly GCF_963924665.1 of Micromys minutus. Lineage (NCBI taxonomy): Eukaryota > Metazoa > Chordata > Mammalia > Rodentia > Muridae > Micromys > Micromys minutus. Next base: position 49,810,566 of record NC_137981.1, read on the forward strand.
GGGAGTTGATAGGACATAACTAAAGGCGGGTCTCAGTGAGAAACTGCTGGTTTGGGAAGAGGACATGCAGAGGGAGGGAGTCCTCATGACTGCAGCCTGTGGAGGCCTTGGCCTTTGAAGCAGGCAGAGGTCGTTCTCAGTACTCAAAAGTCCATGGGTGCGTAGTTATGGGAGCTGGCACTTGTGTGGATGCAGAGGTGGAAGGCAGTCAGTTTCTGCACTAGTGAGCAATATTTGCTGGATTTAAAAAAAAAAAAATTACAGACTCTGCAAATGGAAGGCTAGAGTTAGGTAAAAGCCATAATCCAAAAGGGAAGAAAAGAGGTCCTGAGTTGAGGCAACAGACATGCATAGGTTTCTTTCCGATGATATAACAAATCATCGCATAGCTTCAAACCACACCAGTTGTCTTCCATTCTAGAGTTCAGCTGTTACATGAGCCAACTATGCTAAAATCAAGGGCTCTGTAGAGCCGAGATCCCCTCCAAAGGCTTTGAGGGAGTATCCATTCCCTAGCAACTGTATCTTTGCTGTCCCGCCATTCTCAAAGCCACCAGCACAGTCTCCTCAAGTCTCTGAGACTGCCTCCCTCTCCCATGTTTAAGGAGCCCTTGTGATCACTGGGACTACAGAGACATTCTAGTGGTCTCTATCCTCCAAGCTCAGCTGTCTTACAACATCAACCCCCTCTGCAACCTAATTCCCCATCGCCACAAAACTAATCTATCCAGACCCCAGGAATTATGACATTGACATTAACGTAAGGGAATGGGACATGAATTTGCCTACTTACCCCAGGTATGGAGTACATGCAATTGCCTGTAGCAAGCTTTGGCAGGATAGGGCGGCATGCCTGCATGGCAGGTGGTCTGGGCATTCTGGAGGCAGATGATATGGGAGCATATCACAATGCTGTAGCCATAGGCAAAGCCTGGGAAAACATCCCATCTTTCTGTGTCCCATGTTTCTGTTAAAGAAATATGGTATCATCTACCTTGTGTGGTTTCTTAAGAGGATTAAAAACTGCACAGTAATAACACTATAAATTTTGGTATTGTAGACAATAGACTCAATAGGTGCAGTGAGGATGAGGAGAAAGAAAAAAAAAGAACCCAGTGTGCAATATTCAGCCAGCACCTAATCAGAAACTGCAGAAAGCCCCAGAGGACAGCCCAGCAGAGAATACATAAATGACATCTCCTACATGTTGGGTCTGAGGTTTCAGGGGACCACTAAGGAGTCACATGCTACAGAGTGACTTGGAACTAGTCACTGTACCCCATCACTTTCCTCATAAGTCAGCAGGGGTCAGATCCAATGACCACTGTCACCACAAAGCAAAAGTGCCTGGCACTGACCTGTTAGCCAGGAAGCTGTTAAGTATTAACCCCGGACGTCTGTAGCTCCAGCTCTCTGTCACTCCACTAAATTTCCCAGTCTGCCTCGGTGCTGCAGTCTGAGTGTTCTGTCTCAGTTTAGGTACTTTCCTATTGCTGTGAAGAGACAGCATTCCTAAGAGAATTTATGAAAAGAAACATCTGATTGACAGCTGGAGAGCTTGCTTACAGTTTCAGAGGGTGAGTCCAGGACCGTCAGGGCAGGGTTATGGAGGCAGGAAGGCATGGCACTGATGGAGTGGCTGAGACCTTACATCTGATCCACAAGCAAGAAGGAGAGAGAGAGAGAGAGAGAGAGAGAGAATTCCTGTGCCTGGCATGGGCTTTGGAAACCTGACACACCTCTTATAACAATGTCACTCTCCCTAATCCTTTCTAAATAGTCTATGAACTGGAAGCCAAACATTCAAATATGAGTCTATTGGGGCCATTTCATAGCCTTAAAACCGTAGTGAAAAAGGAGGGGCTTGAAGAGATGACTGGACTAATGGGTTAATATTATTATCAAGGGACTGGATGAGTTATCCTGAGAGTAGATTCTTGAAAAAGGAAGGGCATTTGTCTTGTTTGGTTTGGTTTGTTTTTTTCTTTTTTTTTTTTTTTCTTTTGGTATTGCACATGCTCGCCCACCCTGTCATCATGCCCTCAGCAGATAATCCTGCTGTGCCCCTAAACTTCTTAGCTTCCAAATAAGCTTTTGGAGTTTACCAGTTACCTTAGTCTCTGGCTCTGTTACAGTTCCAGGAAACAGAATAAAGAAACCCAGGAAACTGGGAGGGTAGGAATTAAAGAGCAGCGTTTGGAACAGGCCTCCAAACCAGACAGAGGAAAGCTCAATTTTTTTTTTTTTTTTTTTTTTTTTTTTGCAGGTCAACAACTTTTAATAATTCTCTACAGACTTAGACATCCAATTAAAATTCCTCAAGGGCAGACACTGGGCCCCATTCATCTCTGTGTACCAAAAATCTAACACTGGGTGGCATCATTAGGAGTTCAAAGGAAAGAAAGAGAGACTGGAGGGAGACCCAAGAGAGAGAATGAAGAAAAGGGAGGGGAGGGTGACAGATGAGGAGGAAGGAAAGAAGACAGAAGGGATGAAGGGGAGAAGGTGTGGGAGGGAAAGAATGGATGGGGGAATAAAACTATGGGTCTTTTCTAAGTCTGGAGGAAGCATTTAAAGCTCCTGGCTTTTTTAGTAAGTTGCTTAGTGCCTATTTTCTCTGCCACAGGCTCCTCTGGGTACAGCAGCTCCCTAACCACCTAAAAGTCACATAAGTAGAAGACCAGGCAAGAGAAACATTAGACATTTCTCCCATCCCCACCCCCTGCCAGGCAGGCCAGCCCATGCACCACATTCATGCCTGGGACATGTCCAGCATCCTAACTGGAGGTTTGTAGAAAGAAACAGATGTGAGGCCCACAGAAGCCACAAGGACACTCTCCCTATGGACACTCTGCCTTACAGTGTTATCCCAAGGTCAGTGGCAGCTACAGTCCATCTGGACCCTGAAGCCAGCCCAGAACATCATGACAGCTCTTGTGGATGACACCCTGCCTTGTTTACACTAGATTTAGCATTACTCCCTTTACTGTAATTTTCAACTTTGTTGAGCTCCCCTTGACCATGATGCTACTGAGAAATATGTTTTCTTTCACTGAGGACTGGAACTGTGCAGACATGGAGCAAGCCACTGAACCCCTGCAAAACAACAACAACAAAAAAAAAAAAAAAAAAAATAGAACTGCTTCTTGTACCCTGAAGGCTTTCCCCAGCTGGCCCAGACCTTCCCTCATCTTCCCAAACCAAATAATCCCCTAGGCCTTTCTAAGGAGGTCCCACATACATTATCAAAGCACTTCTGCTCAGACCTTGAAGTGAAGAGGAAGAAAATGTTCTGGATACCATTTAGCAAATGGAGAAACTGAGGCATCAGGTACTGCCTCTGCTTCCCAAAATTACAGCCAGAAATGCAGCTTCTCTTCTTCAGTGAATCCTCTGGTCTCTTCCTCCTTGTCCTGCTTGGATGATCAGATAACAAGAAGCTGAGCATGCCTCTGTAACTTTGCAGATAAACTAAGCAGAGCCAGTGAACAGTCTCATCCCATTCTCAGAATCTGCTCCTTAGTCCCTGACACTCATAGTCAGCTACCCACACATGTGACAGATGTCATCAAGGTGTCAGGAAGAATGAACTTCGAACCAAGTACCTGCCCTTTCCTAGTCCGGTTTTATTAAAATGTACCTGTGGGATATTAATATAACCAAGTGATAACTTGGAGAGGCTAATACCTTTGAAATGTCACATTGATATGGTTTCCCTAGAAACTAGAGTTGTGCAATACTTTAGCAAACAGGGCCACGTGAATGGTTCAGCACCTTAGGGGACTAGAACCACCCATAAACTGCACTGTGCTCTCCAGGGAGGGGGGCAGAGCAGAGCAAAGAAGGTGTGTGGGTCATGGGCTGTTTATAATAACAGCAGTGGGTTTGGGGCTAGAGGGATAACAGTGGTAGTTTAGATCATTGTCCTAGGGTGACCTGGGGCAGGGAGAATATGGATTTTGGGAATCACAGAAGGTAAAGAAGCTGGTTACATTTGAAATTGATTTTCTGGTACATAAAATGGACATTCATACATAAATTGTTCACTGTATCAAAGTATGAGACCTGGGAGGGGCACTTTCTTTCTAGTCAATGAAACTTATCTAATATCTCAAAGTATCACAAATACCGAGAATAATTCAGCAGAAGGGAAGTCCAGGCAATCTCGTCCTCATGATCAAGTTAACAGGGGTCAGAACAGCAGAACAGAGCTCTAGAGAGTTCCCGGCCTCCCTGCTTAGACCACTTCCCTATGATACAAGGCTTCCTTTTCAGCCTGCCTCCCACTATCATATTACCATGACTGTGCCTTCGCTAGGCCAGAAAGAGCATGGAGAACAGGAAACAGGGGCTGTGTGCAATATCACTGGGTGATTTGCTTCTCCTTATCTCCATGGATCTTCCAAAACTCACCAACCCCCCCACCCTGCCATCAACTCACAAACACATGTGGTCTTAGAGACAAAACAAGCCAGGGTATATCTGCCTTGGCATGTTATCACCTCCCCCTGGGAAGCCTCATGATGTACAAGGGACATGATTGTCAAAGACTCCTAGGCCCAGTTCACTCTATCTGATACCTTCTGCTTAGTAGCCAGCATGGAAGAAGTTGGAACAAAACACACACACACACACACACACACATACACACACATGGAGGGGGGAAACTGTGTACTCACATAATTTAGCTTAGGGGACACTAAAGGCTGTGCTACTGAAAGTGTTTGTTTCCCTAACACCTGCCAACGAACACAAAGAACCCCCTTAAAATTTTCTTTCTGCTAACATCAGATACCCCCGTGCCCGTTTCCCTGTATCCTTCATGACATGAGGCTTGCTTCCTAATGCCAAGAAGGTGTTGGCTTTGGCATAACATCACTTGAAATCTTTGCCACACTTTCTTTACAAGCTATTGGATTTTTTTTTCTGAGCTTGAACTCCCCCATCTAGGGGAATAATAGTATTTTCCTTGTAGAAATGATTAAAAGGATACCATGTGTGGATCTCGGAGGACAGTACATAGATCAAAGATAGAATGATGATTTTAATGTTCACAAGTTTGGTGATAGAGGCCCTTAGCATTGGGAGGTAGCATGGCTGTGTGCCAACAAGCAGCAAGGCACCTGCCTGTGGGAGAAAAGGCCTAGATGAGAAGGACCTCACCCACCCCAGCCTAAGTAATGATGCTCCCAACCCTTGGCCTTGCCTAAGGAGACTTCTCAATGGTGGTACCTAATTCCTGTTCTCTGGATGGCCCTTAAAAAATACAGCAAGCTAAGACCCTAACTAGAGATCCCCAGGCACCAGATAACCAACCTCGCAGGCAAGTGTCATATTTGTGTATAGCACAACCCCAAAGGATAATAATTAATAATTATCATTGGCTAGTGAGTTGCACATCAAAAAGGCAGGATGGATGGTATAATTGCCCTGTGTGTCCAATTATAGACTATAGTGGAGATAATAATAGGATTAATTAACCTGGAAAAGACTTAACAAAAGAATCTGTGACAGCCAAACAGTAGCCAGGGAACCGGGAGCCCAGAGGGAGAGAGACAGCTGGCCTGTGTCACTGACAGGAGGCCTTGTGGCACAGAGGGCCACCATTGTTCTCATGAGGGATAACATGTCTGCAACAGTCGGTCCCAGAGGGACAGTTCTGGTCTCCTGGCCTGAGATTCCAAGAGCTCAAGAGGTCCCTGCGGGTAGAATGTTCTCGTGAAGGCTCTGTGGAGGTTGTGGCATGACCAGAGGCTTGCCCAAAATGGAGCTAGGAAGAATAAGCTTCTCCTCCCCTCTTCTTGTGTCACCAGCCCTGTTCTTGGTACGAAGGGCAGTGGCAAGGGGCCATGCTGCTCACTTATGCTCCACATTTGGATTATGAAAGAGCCAGCTGCCTGCTGACGGCTGATAAATCCCTGCACAGGGACCGGATGGAAGCTACTCCCCTATCCAGGACAATGGTGTGTGGCATCAAAGCTGGATGCTCTGGGGACAATGACTAGCCCCTTGCAGCAAAGGCTTCGCTGGCCAGGCTGGTTTTGCCTTTGCTTTGGCACTCAGGTGGCATTGGTCATCTGCTCTCAGCTTTGCACGTGGGACACACTCAGGCCTGCACTTTTCAGTCTGGCCACCCAGCATCCCCAAATCTCCTCCCATCTGCTCTACCCACCAGCCTTTCTGGGTTACAGGCAAAGGAAACCAGAAGTCCAGAGGAACTTTGTCTTCAGCAGTTCCCTGGGTTTCTCTCTCCTTGATGCCTACTGACTTCTTGTTCATGCTCTCCTCTGGGAAACCTCGCTCAGGCCAAGGGTGGCACTCCCCCAGAACTGCTCTCTGTGTCCCATACCACCCAGACATGGCACTCAACAGTGTCAGCACCACGCATGTGCAGCACACTTTTTCAATTAAATGGCCATCACCCAAGGGTAGCCACTGCATCATCAGCTTCTCAAATGGTTTGGGGCATCCCATAGGTTTTCATTAAACTCCCACCAAATGAATCGATTATAAGTAAGAGGCTTTAACGGCTTGCCCACTATATGCTAAGCATTGTCACTTGCATTTAACGCTCATAACAACCCTGTGAGGTAGATATGATTATGCCTCTTTACAGATAAAGAACCATGAAGCAAAGAAATTAATTACTCTGTTTAAGGGTCTACAGCTGGAAAATGACAGGGCAGGAATTTCCACAGAGCTCCTTTGCATCCCATAGTACTCTTTTGCATGTATCTTGTGGCAAATAGGGTTTTATTTGCTATTTCAATCTCTATAAACTAGGGCTGCAGCATCTAAAACCATACACATTAGAATACATCCTCTGGAACAAATAAATGTACATCTGCACCTCAGAGAACACAACAGTGACACTGAGTTTTTCCAGCAAGTTTAGGATGAGCTAAGGCCAAGGCAGATAAAGCCCAACACCTGGAGAGCTTCTTGATCTCCCTCTCTCTTTCTCTCCCCCCCATACACACACACACACACACACACACACACACACACACACACACACACACACTTGGAGTGTATCTTAATTAGGCTTTCTATTGCTATGAAGAGACACCATGACCATGGCAACTCTTACAAAGGAAAACATTCAATTGGGGCTGGCTTACAGATTCAGAGGTTTAGTCCATTATTGTCATGGCTGGAAGAATGGTAGCATGCAGACTGACATGATGCTGGAGAGGAGCTGAAAGTTCTACATCTGAATAGTCCGGCAGAAGAAAGACAGAGCCACAGGGTTTGGCTTGAACATCTAAAACGTCAGAGGCCACCCCCAGTGACACACTTCCTCTAAGAAGGCCACACCTACCCCAACAAGTCCACACCTCATTCCCTAAGGGCCATTCAAACCACAGGTGGGTGGCTCTGTACTTCACATTTGGAAGCTCAGTGCAGCACTTGGGCCTCGCTGTACACAAAGTATTTATATCACTTAAAAACTATATTGAAATGGGATCTCCAAAGGTAAGGTATGCCCAGGTCTTTTTTCAGAAAGACCTTGGAGAAGAGGCCAGGAGTCTGGGAAGAACAGAGGGATGAAGGAGAGATCAGAAGCAGTATTTCTGGTGAAGGCCAAAGATGTCTGTATTTGAACCTAGACACTTAGAAAGCCATGGTCCCATGCTCCGACTAAGCCATAGACAAGAGAGAAGAAGAAAGAGGAAGAAGTGGCTGTCCCTAGGTCTCTGGGAAACTGTAACCAGGGTCTTCTTACCTCCTCCACTAACCAGGTCCAGCAAATGGTCAGGGCTGCATCTAGGACACCAGGCCCCACAGTGCACTGTCTATTTACCAAGAATCTGTTGCCAGTTGTGCTCATTACTGTTGATTATGCAACTAGATTAAGTGTTATGCAAATTAATAAGCTGTGGAAGGGAATAATAAATGAAAATGAAGTTGCTGGTTGTAAGAACACCATACTGAACGTTTCAGGCCGACTCAGTAAAAGTGCGTCATTAAAGCTTAAAGCTGCTGTTGAATAAAGCGTGGGTGAAATCACCAGGATTTGAAGAACAGGCTGGAGAAGAGGCAGACGTGATGAGAAAAGGCTGTGGCTGACTCTTCCTTGAATCTGGAAGCTCTGACTTCACTCTAAAGAAACCCAGCATGGAGTTCGATAATACAGATCAAGCCTGGTGGACACCAGAAGGCAGGAAAGAGCTTGAATTACAGACCCTCCTTCAGCCAAGCCCCTGGCATGCACTGCATCCCACAATATTTTAAACTAAAGTGATATGGTAAGATGCACGGGTCTTACATCTTCTTTTTTGTAGCAATATGTTCATTTCTCAAGAAGATGAATTATTATTGGGTTGTTCAGGCTGGCTTTAAACTTCTGGGCTCAAACAATACTCCCACCTCAGCCTCCCAAGTAGTGAAACTACAGGTATATACTAGCCTATACAGGTATATACCAGTTTTCATAGTTAGGTTTGCAGCCTTGGATTTACTAGTTTTTGATGCTTACCATATCAGAGAAAATAACATCTTCAACAGCTGGAAGAAAGACTATAGAGAGTCTACAAAAGAAAGGACATGAAAAGTATTTTTATAGTGTAGGACAGGTGGGGAAGTCTGGTGATCATGTCTAAGACCCAGCTGAACAGGATAACTAGTGACTCCACAGACTTGCAACCTGCCCATTAACATCACAAGTCTCATAACACTCGCTCGTGTGTGTGAGCCATTTGTGTTTACATGTATGTATGCAAGTGATCTTTGGCATCTGGTTCATGCTAGGGAGTATAGAAATGTCTCAAAGACCTATTGCTCTTTCCTTGGTGTTTTATAGCCACCAAGTTAGGCCTGTGGTCTTTGCCTCTGTGTTAAAGGTGTATCTCCCCAAAATTCCAACTTTTGTACCTGTCCTGGGCCATCCCTCTCCTGATCTCTTTCTTGCCTTTCTCCTGAGTTCCTCCATGGCTCCCCTGTGACTTGGTTTCCCTCCTTCATTTAAACTTCCAGAAGACAGTATGGAGAAGTTTTTGCAGCCATGTTGCCAACCATTCTCAGTTGAATAAAAGTTGGGTGAAGAAAAAATGCTTCTGAGTGCCCTTGACCTCTCTCGTACACAGGCCGGATGAGCCATCCCATTCATCTACAGCTACCTGGCCAGGTCTTTGTGTGAGAGAGCACATGAATAATCCTCTCGATTTACCTTGACTCACACATTCCACAAAGTTTTATGGAATATTTATGTTTGGGGATTACCTCTGAGATAAAGGAGGTGGCCTCTGCCCACCTTCAAGTACAGGGAACAAAAAGAATTACAAACACAGTGTAAACCACACTAGACTAGAAGCTAACATATCAAAGAATAACTCATATATTGATTGACTAATGTTTAATTCACTGGTGTGTAATCACATGACTACATTCACGTTCTCTCTTTCTCTCTCATGTGCCCCATTTCTCCAACATGTCAGTAGCTCTTAACAGACAGTTACAGTTATTCAGCACGGTGATACAGAATTCTAAACTTCTAAAAGAAAATGAACATGAAAACCCAACTTCTGCGCTAGAACATTCTCCTTCTCATCTGCTACACTTGCTTAGGGTACATGGAGCTAGGTACAGAAATCCCACTGAGAAGAGATTCTTCTCCTTCCTTCAGAGAGAGTCTTCCAGCCATCTGCATGGAGGGGAAGGTGAAAACCCCAATACTTCCAACAGAAACAAGTCTGCCTGTGCTACTCAACTGCTGGAAGCAACTCCGTCATCCCTTCATCTGCAGGGCTAATTAACTCTTTGCCCTTTAACCTGGTTATAGACAGTTCTCCATGATTTGTTGACTACTTCACCTCATTTCAAAGTACTCTGTCCTCTAACACACACACACACACACACACACACACACACACACACACACACAGTGCAGATGTGCATGAATCTTATCTAATGCATTTATAATTGTGAACATATGTTTACTTCTATAGGACATGTTGGCCAGTTTTGCGGTTTTCTCTTGGCTAATTCTTTCTCTTCACAGTCCTTTTCTGGTCCCATGTTTTTTTTTGGATGTCTTTCTGAACCCACAATCCCTCCAAGTAATCATAAAATAACCCCCACTCTGTTACCCTCCACACCATACCAGCTTCTATGCATAAGCTTTTTGAAAAAGAGTTCAGTCTCTCTGGCCTCACCAATACACAGCTGAGGGCTCAATAAATACAGGCCATCTGAGATGGGCAGCCTAAAGCAAAACCCATGTTCTTTGTGGGGTTGGCCATTAAAAGGGGCAGGTTGTAACAAACACATTTAGCTGGGTAGTAAGTGCTATGGTAGACACTGGGCACATACATCAATCAGTCTTTCATGGCTGTGATGAAATATCTGAGAAGAGCAACTTGGGGGATGAAATATTTATTCTGGTTCATGATTTTAGAAGTTCCAGCCCATGGCCACCTAGTCCCAATTCTATGAGCCTGTAGCAATGCAAAATGTCAGCCGAGGAGGCTGGACAAAGTAAAACTGCTCACCTCATTGTGGCCACGAAGCTCTAACCACAACACCCAGCTCCAAACAGTTCATTCAGTTGTAAACTCCTCAGAAAGTTAATCTATCAATGAAGCTAAGATGCTCATGATCAATCACCTCTCAGTAGTGCAAATACTCTGGGGTCCAAGGATTCGCTAAGTGAGTCTTTGCAGGAAAGAAACACTTCAAACCACAACAGACTGAGTGTCCTGATCACTCTAGCTACTTGGTAGAAAGAACTGAGTGTGTTTTCCAGAATATATAATGAGCTTATGTGACTTAATGGCAAATACAGTAATAAAAATACAACAATAAAAGTAATATATATATACATATATGTGTGTCATGATAATATGAAAAAAAACTGTCTAAGGAACAAATAGGACTAATGAATTGGGAAAAGGAGAAAGGGAAGGATGATGTATAGGGAAACAGGTTCAGAGGACATCGTCTGCCCTTGTGTAACACAGTACCATATACAATGAATGTATGCCAATAATTTTTTAGGAAGTTATTAAAGAAAACAAGAAATGAAAACCCTACAACTAAGATATTACGTTAAGTGAAATAAGCTGGATGCAGAGCAGCCCGACACATAATACCACAAACAAAATCCTAAAAGGCCAGATGCATAGGAGCCAAGAGTAAAGCAGAAATGGGGGAGCAGGGGTCCTGAAAGATATCAGCCAAACAGTTCAAAGTTTCTCTTTGTCAACATGCATAGCCATTGGGGGTCCAGTCTATATAGCAACGCTGTCTTGTGTTGTTAACATGTAGTAAGAAAATAACCTTAAATACTCATACCACCAGCCAAAATAACCCTGTGAGGTGATAGAAAGGCTGACTAAAGTAATTACAATATACAGATGGCATTGTCAGTCTAATGAATGTAATTTTATAATTGCATTATGCCTCAATAAAGCTGAAAAAGCCATCACACACACACACACACACACACACACACACACACACACACACACACACACGAGAGGGAGAGACAGAGAGAGATACAGAGACAGGCAGAGACAGACAGAATGTAATACTGAGTTGGGTTACTGCAGCTTAATAATAAGCCCATTGCTTCTCGGGGAGTGAAAGACCTTCAGCAGGGAAGAGAGCATATGGTCCAGTTGTCCCAGCCCCTCAATCTCCTAGCAACTCTATCTTCCCATGTATCTGACATCAACATCCTGGATGATCAGTAAGATGTCAGTGAGTTGAGAGACTAAATCAATTCACCCAGACCCAGCATCCTGGAGGAATGACAGTAACATACAACCTCTGATCTCAAAGCAGAGGACAACCTTGGAACAGCGTTCCCATGCAGCTGCCCAGGGCTGAGTCAGGTCCTCTCTCCTGGGCTACCTTGCAACACATTCTGGCTTGATGAATAAATAGCCTTAAAACTCCAAGTTTGAGGTGAACCAATGAATTCATCAACAAGAGATCATTTTCCATGAAATGTGAGATAAAGGGGGCCAAGAGATCACTGAGCACCTTGCTATAGGGAACCGCTATGGCGAACCCCACTGACCCAGCAGTGAAAGACACACAGAAGACTTTCACTTGAAAAGTTCATGAGCAAGTTTGGAAGCAACATGATGTAACAGAGAAAAAAAAAATGAACCTTAGTCAAACGGGGGGGGGGGACTAAAATCCCAGTTCTTCCCCCTGCAAGATCCTTAGTTTGGAGCAAATTAGGGACCGTCCTTTAAAAACTCTTTGCTTCCCTACAAAATGAGTTTAATAGTATTTATTTTCTGGTAATGGTTAATTGAAATATTACAAGTATCTCAGGCTTCCTATGTGTTAGTTTTTCCTTGCAATAACAATACATTTAAACAACATAACTTAAGGAAGGAAATATTTAATGATGCTTACAGAAAACAAAATACAATAAAGGACAGAGTTAGGAACTAAGCTGTGATATCTGTTAAGGTTCAGATAAGATGGAGCTTTATAGAGAACAGATGGGTTGACTTAGGATGTGGTTCATCTTCATGGATCCTGAAATCAAACCAGCCACTCCAGAGCCCACCTCTTCATCTTGTGAGTTTTGTTGCCCCAAACCTGGGCACTGAGGTTCAAACATCCCATACCCCAAAATATGGCCATATTTGGCATGGGCAGATCAGTTGGGATATAATTAGTTAGTATGAGATCAGGATATGCTCTCAATCCAATTTAATTGCATCCTTTTTAAACGGTGGGTAGGTATCATTCTTGCATGATTATAATTGGGAGGTAGAGACAGAAACATCAGGAAATCAAGGTTTTTGTATCCTTGGCTTTGTAGTGAGTCTGAGGCCATCCTGGCCTTCATGAGACTCTGTTTCAAAAACAAGGATACACACATATAGAGAAGACACAGGTGTGGGCTGGAATGATGCCCTTTCAAGGCCAGAACTGACCAGAGACAAAGAGCCCTAAAGAGAGTCTAAAAACACATCCTTCTAGAGCCCTGGGAGGAAGCATGACTCTGCACATACCTTGACCTCTTGACCTCAAATTTTAAACTTCATAATGCAGAGACAATACATTTCTGTTTTGTCAGCCACTTAGTTTGTGATTTTTTATTACAGCAGCCTCAAAATGTAACGTGCACCACCTCAGCTCTTCTGCTAAGATTGCCATTCATTCAGGGAGAATTAAACCACCAAACACGAGCTCTAAAGGAAACCCACTCTCCTGCTCAGGGGCTGTTGAGTAAAACAAGAGCTTTGAAAAACTACAGGGCCTGCAGCTACCCTTCTCATCCAAAGCAGGGAGGGGCAAAACAGCTGCATTCTGGGTCTGTGGTTCCCTAAGACAGACATAGGGATGGCCCTCATCACAGACACCCTTTCAGAAAATACAATCATGAATGTCCAGTCCTGCTTGGTTCTAAACCCTATGCTTCCTGTCTATAACCGGCCAGCTTCTGCCTGAGCACAAATATTGCAAAATGTATTGCATCTGGTTCCTTTAAAACAAAACTTTAAGACCTTTATTTAAGGCAGAGTTTGCTCATTTGTGTGCACGTGCTCTCTCTCTCTCTCTCTGTGTGTGTGTGTGTGTGTGTGTGTGTGTGTGTGTGAAGGTGCACATGTATACATGTAGAGGCCAAAGGCTCTTCTTGTTCCTCGGGTGCTCATTTGCCTCATTTGTCTGTGGCGGGATCTCTTCTTGGCCTAGAGCGTGACAAGTAAGCCTGTCTGGCTGACCAGCAAACACCAGGGACCCACTTGTCTCCCCCTCTCCAGCACTGAAATTGCAAATACATACCACCCAACTTTATTTCACCAGGGACTCAAACCCAGGTCCTCAAGCATTGGAAACAAGCACTTTACCCTCTGAACTATGGATTCCATAGTTCCAGAATAGAAAAGCTAAATCCAGCTCTTTCTTCTTACCACATGTATCCCAACACTATTATTCCTGTACTCAGGGACACTGCAGAAGAGAAGAAAAATCCAGTCACCCATCCTCACAACAGATTCACAGATACCTGACTTTTTAATGAGAGGTTTCTACAAACTCAGTGCTGACTGGGGAAGCTGAGAATATTAAGCACTAAGACCCGACAGTCATTTAGACTGCAGGTTCCTGGCAGGCCAGCTGGCTCTGACTACTGGTATAAGACAGGAGACAAAACTTTACCCAAAACAGCAATAAATACAATTTTAAAGTTGGGAGACACCTATTATCAGTGTCAGGACCCCAGAAAGCTCAGTGAAGATTATAGCCTCCAAAGGAGAAAGAAATGGAAAGATCTGAGTGCCTGGGACCTCACCCCCACCCTGTCCCCATCTGAAAAGACTCCTTTCATTTGCCCAGTATCCAGGTTCCCTACCTAAGGTGTAAATTCCCTGAAAAGCCCAATCTTTTTGGGACATGAAACTGTTGGCTGCCCTTTTGAGGGCTGAGAGCAAAGAGCTCCAAAATTTATGCAGTACATTAAGCGAGATGCCTTGGTATCCAACTAGGTTAAATTGCTTTCTATATTTAAATTGCCTGCTAGCTGGTTAGATGTGGGAGCCACAGCTGTGAAATGGATAGTTCCAGCCAATAAATAGAAAGGCATAAATCCTAATGGATTAATCTGTTATAATTAGACAATTCTGTATGACTTTGACATGGAGCCTAACTCTTGGGAGAGGAGATGGGAGGGGAGGAGCCCTTCAGGTACTGGAGAGGCATGGCAAGGAGATAGACAGACAGATGAAAGAAGAGGCTCATGGACCAGAGAAGCTGCCTGGCCACATCCAGAGAAAGATGCTAACAACAGGAGAAGACAGAGACATGAGTGAAGGAAGAAAACTATCAAAGACAGTCACCAAAACAAGTAACTTTCTCTTCTAAACAAGAAGGAACAACAAAGTACCAGAGACCTCCTCCCATGATCTTCCTTCTTTGCTGACAATTTCTCCGCCATTTCTCAAAGACCTAAGAAAAGGCTTGGGCTGTAGTTTTGTGGTAGATCTTTACACACTCCTAGCATAAGGAAGATCCGGGGCACCAGCCCAATTATCACCAGTAAACAGGAATAAAAAGAATCAAAGGAGCAAGAGAAACTTTCTTTGGAACTCTACTAATTCTCAGAGAAACTGAGCAGAGCACTATATTCTTCATCCCTCTCTTCTGGCCTTTCCTTCTTCCCAAGACCATGGAAACTGAAAATAACAGCATCCCTGCAGGCAGAACACTGCAAACTACCCCAAGGCCCTGGAAGAGTTAAGGCTTGGGTTGGGGCAGGTGTAGGGGAGATACGGGTTTCTGGTTTAAGGTTCTCCCTTCTAAACTTAGGTCAATAATGAAGACACCGAGTTTGTCAGTCTGGAATCACAGGACAGATTTGAGCATGGATGCTCCCATGTCATCCTGTGTCAGTCAGCATTCAGGACCACACTGACCTCCCTCTTGAATTGTCTAACTTACTTCTCAAGAGCCCTACCTCGTTGTTCCAAGAAGACTCAGATAAAGTAAGGGAACAATGGTCAGTTGGCTCAAGGTTGCCAGCTTTTTAGAAAAAGGACAAAGAACTTTCTAAACACACACACACACACACACACACACACACACACACACATTTATTATGAGATAGAAAAACTAAAAAGTTTATATCAAAGAATCAGCTATGCCATCAATTTATGTGACTCATAAAGGTACCAAGAACCAGGTAATCCCAAGTAACTATCATCACACTGGGCGTGGGCAGTCATATCCTGTATCTGCCAGCTTCCATCCATATAATGTGCAGCAAATGTATGTCACTCAAAGTACTATCTATCTGTATCAATCTACCTACCCAGAATACAAGTATAAAGCCAAAACCAAAGAAATACCCAGGTTAAAAAAAAAGACAGGCAAACAAGGCATGAACACCCCCAAAAATAAAGAAAAATCTAGAAGCCGAGGCAGTGTTGCCAGGGCTTCCAAATCAAGTGTTAAAGAGAAGCACCTGCCTTCCATTAGAGACTCCTCTCATGGTACCTCACAGTGAAGGATAAGGGGATAGAGGCATGAATGGATGTTGCCAAGCCTTTCTGACTCCCCAACACTACTGTCTTCTGTCTCCATCTTTCTGGTGTGCTGAGAAATCTCTTTGACCCACATGTATTCTCACTGAAGAAAGACTATATAAAGATAGTGTGCTTGTGAAAGGGAACACTGAATATAAGAAAGTTGGGGTTTGAGTGGTTGTTTGGTTTTGGTTTTCTGATTTTGGGTTTGGGATACACACACACACAAACACACACAGAGAGAGAGAGACACACACACAAACATAAACTTAAATATTTAGCATAATTCCAAGAATTTTGTTCTTAATACTTAACTAAGATAGTCTAATGGTTATCTGTGTAAAAAATGTAATACTTTCCCAAAGTCATTACAGAAAATAAGAGTAATAAGAAGAACGTGCTGTGATAAGTATTAAAGCTGACTCTAACTACAGCAACCAAATGGCATGGAACTGATGGGAAAATTAACACATAGCTCAGAGCAAATTCAAGCGCATAAATAAACACTCACATACGTAGAATCTTATTTTTAAAATCGATGTCACCATGAGACAGTGAGAAGATTCCTGGGCACATCTTTGGGTTATCTGGTTAATAATTGAAATAATAATAATTTTTCTCAAAACAAATTCCAGATGGATGAATTTTCAACTCATCTATTATATGAGATCATAAAACAAGCAGGAAAAATGCAGGTGAATGGTTCATTTCCCGTGTTGTGAAAAGGGCTATCTAAGCAAAAGTGTGAAACTATGAGGAGAAAGGTTGTTTTATATTTCTGCATGTAAAATTAAAGTCAGGCATGTCAAAAAACTCCATTAAAATCCAATGGCAAATTAGCATTGGAATAAAATAAAATAAGGATACAATGAAACAATGCTTCTTGCATTACAGATTGAGAGCCTAGTTAACAATAAAAGAAAACTACAGCGATTAAAATAGGCAATGGATATAGATTGGTTACATAAAAATACAAATGGCCATTTTACATTTTTAATAATAATTTCTGGTGCCATAAAATGATCATTTGCAATAATTGCTAAAAGGAGTAGAAAACGATTAAAACAAAATAAAATGCAACAAAAACCACCCACACCTACTTAAGGATTCTGGAAAGCATAAAAAATAAGCACAAAATTAGAATCTAACTTCTAGGAATTTGTTCTTAACCATCTAAGATATAGACCTTCTTCTCTTTCCCCACATCGTCTCCGTTGCACCCTTTGTCCGTTTCCCTTTCCCAATTAACCTCTCTCAAATAGAAAAAAAAAATCCAAGATATAGACAAAGATGTATGAGCAGAGTCTTACTGCCATATTATTCATAAAAATTAGAAATAATCTTTGTATCCACAAACTGACTGGTTAAGCCAACTGCACACCCATGAGGCAGAATACTGAAACCATCTAATATCAAAGCCAGGAAAGGTTGTAGAACATTCTCGTAGACATGTGTGGTGACAAGCACTTATAACCTCAACACTTGAGGGACAGGAGTATTATTCAAGGCTAGCCTGGGCTACATAGCAAGACTGCTTCAAAACAACAATAATCTGAAATTCAAACAAAGCTACAAGTATAGACCCAGCATTAGGCAGGAAATTCTATAAGAAATTGAACATGCAAACAACACTGGGAAAATTCCTTCAAGGTATTAATAACACTTATCCCTAGAGAGTACAATGAGGATGCTTAAATTATTGCCTTTATACAAGTCTGTATTTTTCAAGTGTTCTATATTGAATAAATTTTACTTTTCCAGTTAGAATTCAAAGCAACAAATCTTACAAAAGTCTAGAGGAACCTGCTCCTGGTGTTTTACTAAAAGACATGGTGTCAATCGAACTAATGCACATGGTGTCAATCAAACTGCCTTCTAAATGCTTACATTTGTACCTGTATTATAACTCTCAGCCTTGGTCCAGGAAAACTTATTTCTATAGTTGATGACAGTGAATGCAGAGATTCAGAACTGGTCAAATTCTGAGAGTGAGTGACTGTTGCTCGGCC